>NC_083387.1:26990000-27663500 GCF_031755915.1 Ziziphus jujuba | reverse complement strand
TTGCGGTAAATGCCTTTCGAATACTGTGAGACAAGTTGCACATGATATTCTTCAATCAATTTTGTTTTTCTCTGTTGTTAAATATTAATTGCCTTCGCTTGAATTTAAAATATAATTATTCAGTTCTTAATGAAAATGTTTTCAAATTAGAAGTTACCACATTTATAATCGTAACACACTCGAGGGAAAACATATAAGGATTAGCTTTGTTCTTCAATTTTTTTTGTATTAGATCTCAAGAAATATGTTATTATGTCCTAAAACTGTTTTTCTTTTCCCAAATTTACAAATGTTGTTTGTCCAGTAAACTACAGTATAATGTATAACTAAAGATCAGACACAAAATAACAAGAGTTAAATATACAGAAGGACAAATGCTTTTGTTTCTATGCGGTTCTTCATCTCAAAACATAATGGATAAACAGAACTTGATGACTTTAACCATCATTTCGTTTCTCTGCTTCCTCTTCTTCTCCGTTTCCTTGTAAATTAAATTAATATATAAACTAGTAAATGTTATTAATAAAAGGGCTTCAAAGTAGTTTACAAAATTCAATTTTTAAGATGATTTTTACTTACTTTTTCATCTTGTGTTATTGCTCATGATTTTTGAACATCCCTCATTTGGTCCAATACCATATCGGAATGGGACCCAATTAGGTCCTTCACTAAACTAACAGAACATAGATAGATGAGTGTAAACTCGGGAATAACAATCAATTAACCTTATAAACCATGTAATATACGGTGTATTATATATATTACTATATAATATTATTTTGTTTTTAAAGTTTTATAACTATTATTTAAAAAAAAAAAAGGAGTTTTTATCCTAATAGGTTTGGTTTATAAGGATTATTTCAATTTTTATTAGAAAATTGAAATAATAAAAAAAAGGGTAATTACTCTATTTTTGGTTTTATAAAAGGAAAAGAAAAGACACGTTTATTTTTACTTTTACGTTGTTTTCAACTTTGCGCGGCTAGGGTATCGGGTAAGTCTTCTTCTTCTTCTTTTCTTCTAGCCCTAAATGCTATTAAGGTTAGTATTAAGAGCTTCAGATCTTAATTTAGGCTTTTGGTATCCATTTAAGGTTGTTAGGGATCCTGTACCTTTGAGGATTTTCGATTTCTGAACAAGTTTTGGAGCATAGGAAGGAAGATTATAATCTTTGAAGTTGATCAAGGTTGGTCTTTCTGATCTTTTTATGTTATATGAGATTATTTTGAGATGTTTTGGGGTTATAGAAGTATTGATTAAGGTTGAATTGAAGAGTTATTGTTGAAACCCTAATCTGGAATTTATATGGAGATCTGTACAGAGTAACTGTTCGAGTTTATTTAAAATATTTAAAAATTTCTTTTGGCACTGAAATTTTTTATGATGAAAATAGACATGTTTATGAATCATTATAAATTTATTTGAGTTGATTTGGATCTGTTTTCGATTTATTATGAAATTTTGAATTTATATTTTCTGTCTGGTTTTTCTGTGCGGCTACAGTATGGTTAATTTATGAAAATTTCGAAAAAGATACAAAAGAAGTTACTTTGATTTGAATTTTTTTATGAATTATCCTATATAAGTATTATGTTACTATAAAAAAATTTAGATTCAAATTCTTTATATTTTATCCGTTATGATTTTCTAAGTTATCTATACTCAGCTGTCTGGATTTATTTTCTGATCTGTTTAGAAAAGAATAAAATTCAATTTAAAATATATTTCGACCTTTATTTGACCTAATAATTTTTATATAACATTATTATCATATATAATAAATATTTGTAAAATTTTACTGCTTTTGGACCGGTATTTTATTTTTAATTAATTTTTATGTAGACCGGACTCCCTGTGAAATGCTGATTTTCAGTTTCTGTCAATTAGATACTAAATTTAATTTGACCATGTTTTTGACCTTTTTTCGGCTTTCAAAATTTTATAAAGGTATATATAAGTATCTAGCATTTATATGTGAAATTTCAAATGAATACAAAATTTTATTAAAGAGAAACAAACTGAACATTGAATGAAGGTTTCTGAAAATCTAATAGTTTCAGTGTTTCTTTGTTAACTTTTCAATGAGTTTTAAGTAGTTTTTCATTATTATTTTATGAAATTGTTTTGATCACAGTTACTTATGCATGTGTACAGTATCCCCATAATTTTTTTAGACTTAGATGATGTCGTTTGATTAAGGAATTAATTTCTTGTTTAGAGATTGTTTATGGATTAGCAGATTTTTTATTCGGCTTTCGGTGATTTGATCTTATTCTAAGCTTATAATTTTAAGATTTGGGGACTAAGCTATGATGATTTTATGGTATCAACTCTTATTCATGTAGTTTGAGTTTAAGAGCTTGTTTACGGGATTTATGCGTAAGATAATTCCGGTATATGATGGTTCTACTTATACTTATGAGAGATTGTTGGTATTATTCATAGGTTGTTAATCTTTTGTTGATTTTGCTGATCAAGGTAAGTTACTGGACTTTTTAAAATTGAAACCATAGCAAATATGTACTTATGTTATTGATTTATTTATGTTTTTTTTTTTTATAAGTTTATGTTTTATGAAATATATATATGTATTGTACAAATAAATTGTTGGATAATTGATATATGTATTTTGCTCTGATTGTTGGTATTTAGTAGGCATTTATGGATATGTTATGATATTTTTTCAGATGTTGAGATGAATCATGTAAGGGTATTTCTCTAATGATTTATGGTTCTTTAACTTCGGGTTTAGACGTATTGTTTCATGTGGGAGGACCTACTGATGATCACAGTAGGGGTATGACTTATATATTCAGGTATGAGTGCTTGTTTTTTTAAAATTTATGTTTCCCCACTTGTTACATGCCTCACACACGAGTTTCGGATTTCGGATTACCGATGGGTAATATTACGTTATGGAAAGTTCTACTAAGTACTTAACAATTAGAGTTTATATGAAAATTATGTTTATGTTGTTAAAGATTATTTAATTTAAAGGTCCTTTCAAAAAAGGGTAATAAATAAATAAATAAATAAATAAATAATGTGAAAGTGAGAGTGAGCGTTATTAATTACGAGGACCACGAAAAACGGTAAGTTTTCAAAAGCAAATGTGAACCCCTTAAAAAAGGGGTCTTTCCTGTAACAGTCCAGTTCACCCGCATCAGGATATTGTCCTCTTTAGCCCAGGGTTCACTCCCTCTCTGCCCCCTGGCCTCAAGGTTTTGTCAAAACGCGTCCTGAAGGGAGAGGTATCCACAGCCTTATAAAGACCGATTTGTAACACCCCGTCCTAAAGTACAACAGAAATTTTTCAACTTTGACCGAGGTTGATCGTTGACCGTTGACTTTGACTTTGATGGTTGACCGAAGGGGTCAAAAGTTGACTTTTTGACTTGGATGGAATTCTAGGTTGACTGAGGTACCATTACGAAGTACACGTTTTCACGAGTTTGTAGACTAGTAGCACGTTGAAAACGGAGCTACGGTTTGAAAGATATGGGCAAAACAAGATAGGGTCTAAACTGTCCAAGAGTGCTGGAGTTGACTTTTTATTTATGGAGAAATGAGCTTTGACTCATACATGGTTGTGAAGTACTCGTCGATACAAGTCCATAGACTAGCGGTACGCTTAATTTGGACATGTGGTTTGAAAGTTATGGACCTGTAGAGTTTTTCAAATACTGTATTATTTTAATATTATTTTTAAACGTGTAACGATGTGCCACGTGTGACTCAACAAATGTGACCATGTTGAGATGCCACATGTCAACCGTGTTTAATATCATATTATTTTATTGTTATTTTATAAAATAATATTATTTAATTATTTAATTTTATTTTATCATCTTTTTTTCTTTTTCTTTTTCTTTTCTTCTCCCCACGTGGGGAAAAAAAGAGAGGGGGGGGGGGGGGGGGGACATGGGTGGAATTTCTTTTTCTTCTTCTCCTTCTTCTTCTTTTCTTCCCCGATGGGTCCACTTTCCTCCTCCCTCGTCTCCGGCCGATTGATCACCGTGTGGACAGCAGCAGGCCACACACGCTGGACAGACCAGCGACCCATGATGGCATGACCTCCGTCACTCAATCTCCGGCCGGTGGGGTGGCTAATGCGCAGGGACCGGCCTCCAACGCCGGCGGCCGGTGTGTCGCTGGTTTGCCCATTTTCCGGCAGCCACCGGTCGTGCAACCAGTCCTTTCCCACTAATTTGGACCCTCTGATTCCGATTCTGAGCTCCAATTAACTCAACTCCCATCGATTTGCAAGATACGAAGGGATCAAGACATGCCGAATCTTTCTGGCCAAATTCCGGCCACCACAGGTCGAATTGAACCCAATGGAGGTCAGTAATGTGATCCTCATCTCACAAGCTTTCCATAGACGTATAATTTGCGTATTTTGGATAACGTTTGTGTTTAACCCCCCGGGTACCGGGTATTATTTATCCGAATAAAATATTAATTTATTTGACTGTGTATGAATTGTGTTCTAGGAGCACGGGTGAGTCGTGGAATTGATCCCATGGAGGATCTTAGGTTAATTGCGTGCTCCAGGTGAGTGACCCACCTTCAAAATTAATTTGGGATGTCAAATATATATATTTTGTGTAAATTGGTTGTTTGAAAAATATGTTTGATGTGTTGAAAATTTAGTAAATTTATATTTGGAGTGTTGGTGCCAAAATTGAATGCAATTAAATATTTGGGCATTATAAAATATTTTGGTTTTAAGGAATTTGAGATTTTGGTAAATTTTATCAAATTCCATTGTTGAAATATTTTATAATTAAATAATTGATAAGTATGTTTTATGTATTTGATATTAAGAGAATTTCCATATAAATTGTATTGCTAATTTATAATGTTTTAATATATGTTTGGTGCCAAAAGAATATGTTTGGATTTTAATATTATTTTTGGGCATAATTGGTTTAAATATTTTAAGGAAATATTTGTGTAAATTGGTGGTTTCGAATTTTATAATTATGCCCGTGGTATATTATTTGTTGAATCTCGTGTTACGAGAAGAATTATTGTTTTATCATTATCGATGTTTTCGTACCGGGTATGTTAAAAGGAAATGTGGGATGGTAAATTTGAGAACTGGTATATTTCCCACGGTGATTATGGAAAAGCGGTACGGTTATAATTAATTAAGTAATTACTTTAGACACACTCATACAGTATTGGTGTTCCGGTGTATATGTGGTTGGCGTGCAAGTATTATGTCTCCCGTGAGTTGCCATTGGACCGAGGGCATGCAAGTCTTATTTATTGCACATCAGCCGCCCCCCTCCTTGGCCGGGATGACGGTTTCAGCAGCGGTACTGTCAGGACGCCGAAGTGCCGTTTGAAAGTTTCTCTCTTTAATCTCCCCGCCAGTCGGTGCCCGGGACGCTGGGTATTGGAGGGTATCACTAGTATATGGTGTGGTACGTCAAGTGTAAATTTTCGGAAAGAAAATTCAAACCCCAAAGTGTTCAAAATTATTTATTATATTTTATTACATTTTATTTATATTTGGGGTATTTATCTATTGTTTATTAAACTAATTGATCCCTTGGTTTTCGGGAAATACGAACATTGGGTTTTGTGAAAAAGTTTTAAAAGGGGAACATTTCCAATAGAGTGAATAGTGAGGATTTTGAAAGAAATTATTACCTCAATTGTTTATTATTATTTATTTATTTAATTGTTGTTATTAATTAAATTCTTTTATTTGTTATATGATAAATATTAAAAGCGTTCAGTAGATAGGGTCACTCACTGAGATGATTAGCATCTCACGTTTTTAAATTTCATTCCCCTAGGTCCAAGTTGGGAGACGTTGATTGTCTGGGGCGAGCCCGACGTCTCAGCTCATTGCCGAAAGTCCAAGAAGTATTTCTTCCCTTTTTCCTCTTCATCTTGTATTGCTTCCGTATCTGTCATTGTATTAATTCCACATTTATTTTTATAATGCTCTGTATACTGTATTCGATGCATTTTATCAAATACTGCATTAATTCCCTGTTATAATTTGGAGTGCTGCAATTTGTGGAATTAAATTGTAGTAACGTGGGAGGAATAAGGGGATGTTTCTAGAAATGTATTTTCAGTGCAGAAAAATTTGTGGTAAGTCCTACCCTTAGGGGAGGTGCTGCCGAATTTTCCATTGGAAGGTTCGGTGGTATTTCCCTGGGATCAGGGCTTGTCTAGGGTTCCGGGAAGAAATCTTGGATGGGTCCTGACAGCTTCGTGCCCCTCTCCAACCAATGTGGGATGTTACAATCCTCCCCCCTTGGGGCGCAGCGTCCTTGCTGGCACACCGATCCAGGTACGGCTCTGATACCACTGTAACAGCCCAGTCCACCCGCATCAGGATATTGTCCTCTTTGGCCCAGTGTTCACTCCCTCTCTCCCCCCTGGCCTCAAGGTTTTAAAAGGCCTCTCAAGGGAAAGGTATCCATATCCTCTTATAAGGCATGCTTCGTTCCCCTTTCCAACCGATGTGGGATCTCACAATCCTCCCCCCTTGGGGCCCAGCGTCCTCGCTGGCACACCGATCCGGGTCCGACTCTGATACCACTGTAACAGCCCAGTCCACCCACATCAGGATATCGTCCTCTTTGGCCCAGGGTTCACTCCCTCTCTCCCCCCTGGCCTCAAGGTTTTGTCAAAACGCATCCTGAATGGAGAGGTACCCACAGCCTTATAAAGACTGCTTTGTGCCCCTCTCCAACCGATGTGGGATGTTACACTCCACTTTGAAGGGATTGAATAAATTTGACTGGAAAAAGACTACATATGGACTATGCATGCAAAGAAAAGGGAAATGACCGACTCAATCATAACAAATTTGTCTTCTTTGAAAGCAAAAAGAAATAAAAGGATAAATAAATAAATTGTACAAATAAAATTTAGCCAACTGATGTATTCCTTAATATTAAAGACACTTTAAGCAAATTAAAATAATATTAAGAATAAGATGAGAAAAACAAAAAGCAACGATAAAAATCAAAGAACTAGTAGTTGCAGAAGAGACACCCTGGAGGATACTATTATATATGGAACTTACAATACATAATTGTGTATTTAATTTTGGGATTTGTTTTCTCTTTGATATTGATGACGTTCATGATGAACCTTTTTTTTTTTCTAATATATATCTATATGTATACATACGTATGTAAAAGACCCTAAAAACCATCAAATGAAGAAAATATTTATTCGTTCACCAATTAAGAAAAAAGTACAGTTATTCCACATGTCAAGACATCATTCCTATTACTAGTCGACATCGATATATTGTAGTGGTCATTAGAAGCTGACAAAGGAACTCCACATTTTCTGGACATCGGAAAACCACATTACTATTTTGGAAATTAATGTCGAAATTTTTTCTCCCTTTAGTATGTTGGACCCACAAGTGCAGTAGGAAAAAAACATTTTTTTTTAATTTTTTATAAACCAGGACACAGATAATGTGGTATCAAAAATTACTAATTTATTGAATAATTAACAATTATTTTGATACAGTGTCCATGCTATTGTGCATGATTATAGATCATTTAATATTTATAATGCATATGATAATTAAAAATGACACTACATAATACAGGGTATACTTGTTATATGCAATACCTTCTTATACGGTAGGAGGGAAAGTTGATATAAGAAAATAAGGAAAAAAATAAAAATAAAAAAAAGGTTAGGTAGGAGGAACCTCATATATTTAATTGATTAAGTGAAAGTTTCCTATAACAAAAAATAATAAAGTGAAAGTCATTTTAAAAAAACATAATTATAAAAGTGAGATTTAATAGAGGATCCATGAAATGGAAAATTTACCAGAACAAACCAACGACTTAGAAAAGAAGCCTTTCCACACATTCAACAGATTATACAAGACAGTACGAATGTAACACACTTTATCTCTACTTTTACCAGCACCCGCATTTTAAAAATGCACAAAGAAAAGAAAAGAAAAAGGTTTGTATTAGAGTCGGTGATCCGAATTCTTGTTGATCCGATCCGAAAAGCTCGCGGTGTGACCCGTTTGGTGAAATCTATTTTAAGAGAAAAAAATGGGCTCTGTGGTGTGCGAGGGTAGCGCCCCCACAGTATGGACCTTTCCAATTTTTAGTTTATTCCGTCCGTACAATATATATATATATATATATATATTTTTCGGGGGTTTTCGGTTGTAAATTTTGAGGGTTTTAATCACTCTATTTTGCTCACCTTTTGTACCAATCTTCATTAATAAAAGCTTGCCTCTCTTTGCCCGTGGTTTTTTCCCATCAAGGGTTTTCCACGTAAATCTTTGTGTTCTATTTTATTCTTCTATTGCTATTGTTTTATTTTATTTTTCGTAATAGTTTGTGAAAATAAAATCTAACAGCTGTATGTCTCAATGTATTACAGCAATTATTTATTTATTTATTTTTTTCTTTTGCTTAATAGTGTTACTCTAACTTAGAACTTTAGGTAGGGAGCACTGTGGATAATAAAGAACAATTGTAAGATCCCACATCGGTTGGAAAAAGGAACGAAGCATGCCTTATAAGAGGGTGTGGATACCTTTCCCTTGAGAGGCCTTTTAAAACCGTGTGGGCTGGATCCAAAGTGGACAATATCTCATGTGGGTGGTCTGGGCTGTTACAGTTGGTATTAGGTCCAGACCCGGATCGGTGTACCAGCGAGGACGCTAGGCCCCAAAGAGGGTGGATTGTGAGATCCAAACCTTTCCCTTGAGAAGCCTTTTAAAACCATGCTGGCTGTGGTCTGGACTGTTACAACAATGAAAGAAAAATAAACCACTACAATAACATAAATAAATAAAGAACTAGAACTAAGAAATATTTATAAAAAACAATGAAAAAGAAACCGACCTGCTAAATTTCTTTTAATATTAATGGTAGAGGATTCGACTAGATTATTTTTAAAATAAGTTGCTATTGTAGTTTAACTTTCACATTCCAATTTAAATAACTCTTTTTTTATGTCAAGTGATATGCATGCTTTCCATTTGAGAAAAACAACGTTGAAGCAGCAATGTATTTGAGAAGGCAGTTCATTTATAATACCCAAAAAATGTAGGAATATAGTTATCAATGAACCTCAATTCCTAATTTCTAAATTAAACAAAATGAAAGATATAAAATGCCCATGTGATAGTCATATATGTAGCATGTGATTAATCTAGGAAAGGGATGTGGAAAGCATAAGAAAGACAGACAGTTTATTGTTTTTTTTTATATAAAAGTTTAGGGTGTAAAATACTAGATAAAAAATTTGGGATGCAAACTACAAACTCTGATATGATTTGGAGTGCAACAAAGCCAATTGTTCTTTAAGATACGATTTTGAAGGTATCAGAATAGAGATGGAAAGTGTAAATTCGGTCCTATCTTGTTAATGATTGTTGGGTTTTGATTATGTAACAAGAAACCAAATTTGGCAGACTTGTTGTATCCAAAAAAAAAAAAACAAAAAGTTGAAAGACTTGAATGATCAATGGATTAGTCTTTGTTAGCTTTAAATAAAGCAGTTTGTGGAAGGCTTTGGGTCATTAACAACCAATTAGTCTTGTAGAAGTTGATCATATTCCACATCTTCTAATTTGAAAATATGCTTATCTTGATTGCAAGAAATTTTTAACTTTTTTTTGCTTTCAGATGAAAAAGATGCAGTTGAATTGACCCATAATGAAAAAAAAGAACTTGACTTGACCACATCATTTTGCATCTCTGCTTCCTCTCTTCTTCTTTGTTTTTTTTCTTTTATTGATTTTCACATAAACTTGTTATAGCTAAGATCGATCATCTATAAGTTGCTTCCATATGTACACATAAATTTGAGGATGCTACCAGGAAAGTGTTACCATCAGATTTACAGCTAATAGAGAATTGCCGATACTTTAAAACAATCTAGAAGCATAATACTGTTTAAACTATATAATAAATTTTCCAATTTAATATTTGATTTATTCAATAATTACTATGGAAATTGTGTAAAATGACAACTAACCCATGTTCACTGGAGATGAAAAATGATTGAGTTTTTTTACAAGTATAAAAAAACAATACTGAAAAGATTTATTTTGTATTAGTCCTACATCAGAAGCTCAACGGTCAATTTAGAATTTCTTCATCCATAAATAGATGCTTCAACATTAATATGGAAATTATTTTGGTTTGAGGTGGCGCATTGGTGCACCAGGAGGTGACATGTAGTTGGAAATTAAAAAATACCAACAATTTCTCATATAACAATCAATTAGTCTTTCATTCTTTTTCATTAACAATTAATTAATGTTACAGACTCACCAAAAAGAGAAAAAAAAAATATCTTGCATCAAGCACTTGAAGGGAATAGAAACTCATAAAACCGCTAAGTCCACATAGAGTAATTAGCAAAAGCCCGAGCTATTGATATTGTTTAAGGGAAACAAAATTGAGGAAATAAGACAGGTTTGAAAATTGAGGTATCAATTATGTTAACATAAAAACATTTGCTTGATGTAACACCCCGTCCCAAAGTACAACAAAAAATTTTCCAACTTTGATCGAGGTTGACCTTTGACTGTTGACTTTGACCATTGACCGTTGACCGAATGGGTCAAAAGTTGACTTTTTGACTCGAATGGAATTCTAGGTTGACTGAGGTACCGTTACAAAGTACACGTTGGACGAGTTCGTAGACTAGTAGCACTTTGAAAACGGAGCTACGGTTTGAAAGTTATGGGCAAAACAAGTCGAGATTCAAACTATCAAAAGGTGCCGGGAGTTGACTTTTTATAGTTGTAGAATTTTGCTTTGACTTTTGTATGGTTGTAAAGTGCTCATCGATACGAGTTCATAGACTAGCGGCACGCTTAAATTGGACATCTGGTTAAAAAGTTATGGACATGTGAAGTTTTTCGAATACCGTAATATTTTATTATATCTGGCTTAAGTGCACAATGTCACCCACGGTGGCTTTTATTTGACAAAACGACGGGGGAGGAGAGAGAAAGGGAGAGAGGAAAGAGAGAGCTAGAGAGAGAAACGACCGGCCACCGCCATTTAGCCATTTTCCGACCACCTTTTCCCCACACGTGCCACCCCACTGCCTCCGCCTCCTCAATTCCAACCGGCCACCCAAATCTCACGGCCAACCGACTGGCGACGGGCCCGGATCGGAGCGTTTTCTGGCGACAGTGATTTTTCCCCTCCACCACCGGCCACTGCCGTTTGACCCATTTTCGGCCATTTTCAGGCCACACACGCCAGCCACCCTTCACCACCTCCTCATTTCCGGCCAGCCCACCAAATTTCACGGCTACCGGACCTCCGACGCACCAGGATTGGAGTATTTTCCGGCGAGGGGCCGAAAATCTTCAAACCCAGATCTCTTCGCTGTCCGGCCTCCGTTTGCCTCACCGCGGGTCCCGTTGGAACCCTCTCCCCTCGATCTACAAAAATCCCAAAAAATCTCAGCCATCGGCCACCGGACGCGCAGCCGCCCGTGACAGTTGTCGGTGACCGCGACGGCTCGTCAGAGAAATCCCTATTCCGGCAAGTACCCAGTCCCGTCTCCGGTCCCTCTCCACTAATTCCGACCTCCCTGAATCCAAATCCGGTGTCCTTTTCCTCCAATTCGCGACGGTTTGAGAGAATCGAAGAGTTGAATCCCGAAAGTTTTCCGGCGAGATTCCGGCCACCTCCGGTCCGATCTCCGGGAAGCAAGACCGGATTCGTAATACTCGTCGCTCAAGCTTCGATTCGGTATATAATTTGACAATTTTGGTTAACATTTGTGTTTAACTCCCCGGGTACCGGGTATTATTTACTCGAATAAAATATTAATTTATTTGCCTGTGTGTGAATTGTTGTTCTAGGAGCACGTGTGTGTTGTGGAATTGATCCCATGGAGGATCGTAGGTTAATTGCATGATCCAGGTGAGTGACCCACCTTTAAAACTATTTTGGGGTGATTAATTATGTTTATTTGGTGTTAATTTAGTATTTAAAAATATGCTCATGTGGTGGAAATTTAATTATAATTGTGCAAAAATATTATTTTATAAGTACGTATATGGTTATTGCTGCTAAAGGAAAATTTGGTCTATTAATGGATTTTTTATCATTATTGTGATTTAATTGTATTTATTACGTATGAGCAAGGTATTTTCATTAATTAATTGTATCTGCATTTTAATATTATTTTTGGGCATGATTGGTTTAAATATTTCAAGGAAAGTATTGGTTTAAATTGGTGGTTTCAAATTTTACAATTATGCCGGTGGAACATTATTTGTTGGATTTTGTGATACAAGAAAAATTATTTGTATATTGTTATCGATGGTTTTGTACCGGAAATGTTAAAGGAAAATGTGGGATGGTGAATTTGAAAAATGGTATAATTCCCATGGTGAATTTTGGAAAATCGGTACTGTAATAATAAATTTAATAATTGATTTTAGACGCACTCATATAGTATTGGTGTTCTGGCTGTATATGTGATTAGCGCGCAAGTTATTATGTCTCCCATGAGTTGCCATTGGACCGAGAGCAAGCAAGTCTTATATATTGCGCATCAGCCACCCCCCTCCGTGGCTGGGATGACGGTTTCAGCAGCAGCGCTGTCGGGACGCTGAAGCGCCGTATGCAAGTTTCTCTCTATAACCTCCCCGCCAGTCGGTGCTCAGGACACTGGGTATCGGAGGGCATCACTGGTATATGGTGTGGTGCGTCAAGTATAAAATTTCAGATAGAAATTTCAAACCCTAAAGCATTCTAAAATTATTTATTATATTTTATTATATTTTGGTTATATTTGGATTATCTAATTATTATTTATTAAATTAATTGATTTCTTGGTTTTCGGAAAATACGAATAACGGGTTTTGTGAAAATGTTTTAAAAGGGGAACATTTCCAACGGAGTGAATAGTGAGGGTTTTGAGAGAAAATATTACTTTCAAATGTTTATTATTTATTATTTATTTATTTAATTGTTTGGTATTGCGTAATTAAATCCCTTCTATTGTTATATTATTAATATTAAAAGTGTACAGTAGATAGGGTCACTCACTGAGATGATTAGCATCTCATATTTTTAAATTCCATTCCCTTAGGTCCAGGTTGGGAGACGTCGATCATCCGGGACGAGCCCAATGTCTCAGTTCATTGCCGAGAGTCCAAAGAGCATCTCCTTTCCTTTTTCCTCCTCATCATCTTGTATTACTTTATCGGTCATTGTATTAATTTCATATTTATTTGTATAATGCTCTGTATACTGTATTGGACATTTATGTGTTAATTATGCACTAGATTACTGTTATTCATTTGGAGTGCTGCAAATTTGTGAAATTATATTCTAGTAATGTGGGAGGAATAAGGGGATGTTTCTAGAAGTGTGTTTTCAGTGCAGGAAATTTGTGGTAAGTCCAACCCTTAGGGGAGGTTCTGCCGGATTTTCCATTGGAGGGTCCGGTAGGGTTTCTCTGGGATCAGGGCTTTTCTAGGGTTCCGGTGAGGAATTTTGGATGGGTCCTGACACTTGAAATGTTAAATTTACAGGAGAGCATATCAAGAAATGAAAATAAATATAAATGTACATTGCTTTCGGCAATTAGTGGCTATAGCAGAACGACCCATGCTAATTCTATTCTGGAACTTTTGAGGGTTGTGTATCTTTTCATCGAATATTTTTATGCTATTAGTGACATTCATTATAAACTTTTTGTGTCTATTTAATATACGTGTCAATGTTAAGAATATATATATATATATATATATTAAAAGGTGCATAAAGAAACACTAAAAATCATGAAATAACAATTTCATCTTATTATATAAGATAATGATAGTAATAATGAAATTATATAACAAAGGGAAAGATTTTTCATTATATGTGCACAATTTTGTCTGCCATGATATTTTCTTTATAAATCAAAATAGGACAATTATAGTTTTTAATCCTATATACTATTTGAAAAGTGGTACAATAGGATTTGAATAAGAGAGGAAATGATCAAAGAAACAAATGAAAAAAAAAATTGATTGAATATAAAAGAGGGTATAATCTATATATCCAAGGGGAAAAGAACCAAGTATCTCTTAAGCTAGTGTGCAATAGAACTGCAGAAAACACCAATAAATGAAGTTAAAAAACAGAAAACAAAAATTGGGGATAGAAAAATAGAAAACAAGTTAAATAAAGTAAAACCAACCAGTACTCAATCAAAGAATAATTAATTAATATATAACTAAAACAAGAGAAATAGCTGCCAACACAATCCAGACTCAGCAGAAGACAACTAATTATTTTTATCCTTGTAGCCTAGCTTCCACATAACGATGTGATCAATTCTTTAACACTTCAATCTCTAAATCCTCAAGTCCTCCTCCTTATAACTATCCTTTTCGTTTCCCACAGATGCAAAATCTCCATAAACCAAAATTGTTTCTAAACCAAAATTGCTTCTTCACAAACACAACATTATTCCCAGCAACATTTCCAACTACCAGCCCACTAAAGCATCCTGGCAAAAAACTGTCATCCAAACAAATACAAAATCAAACCATGATTCTTCAGAAGCTGATGATGGTGATTTTGCAACTACGTAACTCCCGCATATTGCTGCTAATGGATAGCCACGTAACCCCAGGTTCCCATCATATGAACTTGTTGCAAATGTAGCAAACTGGTCCCCTATGGTACTGGTCCTGTAAGATTGTTATGAGAAACATTGAAGAAAGCTAGAAACGTGAGCTCCTTCAGTAGGGGAAGGATCTCTCCATGAAGCCTGTTACGAGAAAGATCATTCAAGGACTGTTATGTTCCACAAGTTTGATGGTATGCAGCCACTAAGAATGTTTTAACAACTTGAATCCCTTGTAAACTCCCTATACTTTCTTGAATCTCTCCTTGGAAAAAAAGGAAAGGAAGGTATAGCTTGTAACACAATGAGGAAGACTTGAATTCCAATGGCTTTAAATAATGGCAGTACAGGGAATGTTGATTCTTGGTTCATTTCTTAAATAACAATCAATTAGTCTTTTTTTCCGTCCCTTTCTTTTTTATCATTAACTATCATTTAGTCTAATGGTAGACCACCAAAAAGTTTTTTTTTTAAAAAAAAAAAAAGTCTTTCGTAATAGAGCTCTTGATGGGAATAGAAACTCATAAAACAGTAAGTGCATTTGAAACGAATGCCTAGTGGGGTAGATGAAAACCGAAATGGGAAACCAGAGCCCAAATTAGGGTACCGTCAATGACTTAGTCATGATCAAAATTCCTTGAGATATTTTCTTTGCTCTTTGTGACATCCATTATCAACTTTTTGTATTTATTACTGTTTAACACATGTCAATGCAATTACTCAAAGCATCAAAAGGACACTAAAAATCTTCAAAAGAAGATTACATCTTATTCGATAAAAGAAAAAGCTTGGTACGCACTTTTTTCTAATAACACCAGTTCTATATGGAACTTAGTCTGCTCCAATTGATCATTTCAGTTCAGTTGCGTCTGCAGTCTCACGACAAGGACTTTGGCATCCAAATCTGACTTCTTTGAGGTGATTACACATCCAGCCACCATTCCAATTATCCATACTACAGGTTTCCATTCGAAACCATATTTCAAATCTAATTTCTCATTGTAGTAGTCATTATAACAAGGCATGGGAAGGTTCATTGTTGATTAGACACAGCGAAGATTTATGATAGGCATGATAAACCCTATAAGAGGTTCGGTATTTATCACACTATTTCTCACATTTTCTGTTGACTACAATATTCTTTATATTTTCACTGGAATACACACAAATACAAGGATACAAAGAATAGTTATTATAGAAGATATATACTCAACATAATTTTTAACAGAAAGTCCTGTTTATATACATACTAGCTGTATACTTGTACGTAAATGTAAGGTATAAAGTGATGTACTATATCTTCGAATCTCAAAACTAACATTCTACCAAAAATTAAGTAAAATATAATGGATTAAAAGAATTTGACTCGACCCATCATATGTTTTTTTCTCTGATTATTCTGATCTTCCCTGTTTTCTTATTTGTATTAATTTTCTTTTAAACGTTTAATTAGATACCAAAAAATGGCTTTAGAGCAACTTACAAATTCAATTTTTTAAATAATTTTTAGTTATTTTATCCTCTTGTCCATACCCTCATTTGGCCATTACCATCTATTGGACCTAAAGATGGTACCTCGAAAAATTGTAAGAACCTTTTTTTTTTTTTTCCCATCAATTTTTTCTGATCACCTTGATCACTAAACCAATTATGCATTTAGCCATGAGACATACATACGTTCTTAGTCAATCCATTGGATATTTTATTTGATATTGATGACATTCATGATTAACTTTATGTATTATCTATTTAATATATACCTCAATGCAAAACATCAAAATGTGCACAAAAGACAATTAAAATAACCAAATAAAGATTACCATATTGGATGAGAAGACAAAGCAAGTTCCAAAGGCTGCTGTTGTAACGCAAAGGGCTGTGAATCCAACTGCTGCTGACGTCTAAACTCACATCATGACATTTTTCCATACTGCAAGAGATTCCATTCCAGAAACAGAGTAATTGGCCAGAGTAGTGGACCTGTGTATAAAGTTTAAGGGAAAAAAAGATTTTTTTTTTTTTTTTTCAATAGAAAAGACAAGTTTGAGGATTATAAGTGTAGTTATTTTACATGAAATGTAATATTTTTAATTTAATATTATATCGAGAAAGGAAAATGTAACATACATTATTTCCAGTAATTAGGAGCAGCAGCAGAGACCCAACCAACAATATCGTGGAACTTTAGTGGGCTCTGTACCTTTTTCATGGGAATTATATGTAATATATGTATGCCAATACAAAACATTAGAAGGTACATAAAAGACACTAAAAACCATCAAATGAAGATTACAAACTTCTACTACAAAAGAAAAAAAAAAAAAAAGCTTATTACTCACTTTTGCGACAAATAAAACCATCAAATGAAGATTACAAACTTGTTCTACAAAGAAAAAAGCATATTACATACTTTAGCTACAATCACACCAGTTATATATTAAATATAAGTATATGCTCCAATTCATTTGAATTACCTCTGTAGTCTCACCCTAAAAATTCTGGAAATCAAATCCGGCCTCCTTGATGTGATCACATGTCCAGCCACCATTCCAATTAGCAGTCCACATCCATATCCCACCACTACTGCTTTCCATCCAAAACCAAATATGGAATCTGATTTCTCATTATTGTAGTCATCATTAGAAGCTGGCAAGGGAGGAGTTTCACATTTTCTGGACAACGGAATGCCACACAATCCCAAGTTACCCTCAAAAGAAGAATCTTGAAATGTTGAAACTTGTCCACCTTGTGGTAGTTGACCCACAAGTTGATTGTGAGACAAGTTTAAATATGCAAGAAAAGTGAGGGCTGTCAATTGCTGAGGGATTTTACCAAAGAGCTTGTTATTAGACAGGTCCAATGATTCAAGCTCTTTTAGATTTCCTAAAGATGATGGGATGAGTCCAGTAAAATTGTTGCTTGACAAATTGAGCATAACTAGAGATCTGAGACCCCATAACGAACTTGGAATTTCTCCATCAAATTTATTGCTGGAGAGATCAATTGATATGAAGACTGTTAAAGTCTTGACGAACTCCATTTCTTGTCCCTTAAATATTATCTTCACCGAATCATTATAAGTCCCTTTTCCGTCGTATGCTGCATCTGACTCAAATCCCATTTTGGAAACTTTAGAACTCATGGAAGTCCAATTTCTAAAATATTCCAAAGGCAAGTTTCTTTTAAAATCATTATGAGAAAGATCAATGGTTTTCAATGTCATAAAGCCAAAAAAATCATGAGGACACCATATTGGGCCGTGAAATTTATTGGAGCTTAATACTAGAACTTGGAGCCTCTGCAAATCCTGTAACCAAAAAGGGAATGTATCACTTAGATCATTGTGTCCCTGATTTAAAACATCTAAGTTTTTGCATTTGACAAGCGACCTTGGAATATTCCCATATAATTGGTTGTGACTCAAGTCCAATGTCATTAATGTGCTTCTATCTCTGCAGATTTGAGGAATATTCCCACGGAAGCTATTTCTTCGAAGATTGAGCACTCTAAGAGAACCATCCAAGTTTTCCAAACATTGAGGAATAATGCCATCCAGATGGTTATTTGATGCATCAAGTACTTCAAGATCCCTTAATTTGCAGAACAAGGGATCAATTCTTCCAGTCAAGCTGTTATTTGATATGAACAAAAACATGGTGGATATTGGAGGAACAACAAGCGGTCTTTGCAACATGTTTGAATTGAGATCAAGATGACTTAAACTTTTCCATTGATGAATCAATGGAACTTCTTCCCATCCGTTAATGAAGTTGTGAGAGAGACTCAACCGACCCAAGTTCATGCTTAAGAGCCACTTAGGTATTAGGCCGCCAATTCTGTTGTTCAAGAGATCTAAAATGGCCAATTCATTTTGTGCTTTCAGGAAGAAAGGAAATTCAGTTATGTTGCACGAGGACAAAAATAAACGATCAAACATGGGAAGAGTAGAAATATTCAAACTTATATTTGTTGTAAGAGATAAGCTATTATATGAAAGATCAAGAGTTTTAAGCATGCGTGAGAAGATTCGGGTACTTTTGAAGAAAGATTTAAACCACTAAGATGAAGTTCTCCTAAACTAGTCAAGTTTTGGGAAAGCCTTCTCAACAGCTCTGGCTCTTGTTTAGTTGGATATGTGCCAAAAGGAAAATCCATGCCAGAATAGTAAGAAAGATCAAGTGAAATCAAATTTGTTAGACTTGAGATTTCAGAAGGTATACGACCAGAAAACTTAGAGTAAGAGAGGTCGAGATGGGTTAACCTGGAAAGCTGGCCAAACTCAGAGGGAATTGAACATGAACTGAAGTTGTTGTCAGCAAGGTTGAGCTTCCGAAGATGAAGCAACCTGAAAAGGGTGCTGTTGGAACGCAAAGGGCCTTCAAGGCTGCTACTGAGATCAAGGCCTAAAACAAAACCTGCTTCCATATTGCATGAGACCCCATCCCATAAACAGCAATCACTGCCTTCTTTCCAATCTCTCATATGTGAATATTCAGGGTCTAGGGGCCTAAATTCTCGTTTGAGTTGCAGTAAAATAGAGGATTGGTGAGGGAGGCAAGAGGAATTGGAAGAGTGTGAAACAAAAATGAAGCATGCTGATGAGATGAAAAGGAGGTAATGGTATAAGAGGAGTTGATACGCTGTCTTCATTTTTACCACAATAACTTTGAAAATAGAGAGGAATCAGATATATGTATCTGGGAGGTTGGAATATAAGAAGATTATAAGGATTTATATAGTTAAATTTTTAGTGTAACCTTCAAATAGTTCCCGTTACTTTATCTTGTTTTTTTTATTTAGATTATGACTAACTATATCTTTTTGAAAATTAAACGTCGTCTTCTTTGTTTTGTTCCCTTTCTTTTTTTTTTTTTTTTAAATCTTTTTGGTCAACATATGGAACCCAAAAAAAAAAATCCATGGATATGAATCCCAACCAAAAAAATTGGTACCTGGATGATCTGGTATCATATATCATTTATAATTGAACATTTAAAAACTATTTTGTACAGTCCATATGCTCTATTTGTATCGTGCATAGCTTGTTTAGTTTATATGGCACATAATAATTATATGTGAATTGAAAAAAAAAAATAGAAAAAAAGAAAGAAAGAAAGTTTGGTAGGAGGAACCTCCTCTATTAAATTAAAGTGAAAGTTGCTTTTAAAAATAAAAAAAATAAAAGTCCCTTTAAAATATAAAAAATTGAAGTGAAATATAACAGGAGAGTTCATGCAATGGAAAATAGACAAAAGCAGCTGAAAGAGTTAAAAAAGTCTTTCCGCGTTGAAGGGATGGAAAAAAATTATACAAGAAAAGACGAAATATGAAACATGCATCGCAACAGAGATGAAATGACCTATTCAACTATTACACTTTGTGCACGAAGTAAAAGTGAAAGTTAATAGGAGGGTCCACGAAATGGAAAATTCACCAAGTAAATGAAAGACTTGGAAAGAAGTCTAAAGAGGAGAAATAACCTACCTGACCATAACACTTTGAAATCGACCTAAAAATAAATAAATAAATTGTAAGGTTTTATCCCTACATTTACCAGCACCAACGTTTTTTCGAACGCACAAAGACAACAAAAAAAAATAAAAATAAAAGTTTGTGCAAATGTAAAATCTAACAGCTGTAAGTCTCAATATTAAAGTAACTTTTTTAACAACTTTATTCGTTTGGAAGAAACATAGTCCTTAATTAACCAAAAGAGTCACAAATTAACATCTTAAAAAAAAAAAAAGTGGTAAAAATAGGATTTGAATAAGAGAGGAAATGATCAAAGAAATTAAATAAAAAAAGTGAAGAAGCAGTGTTGATTGAATATAAAAGAGGGTATAATCTACTAGATATATCCAAGGGGTAAAAAACAAAAGTATCCTCAAGATAGTGTGAGACAGAACCGCAGAAAACATCAATAAATGAAGTTAAAAACCGAAAAAAAAAAAAAAAAAAAGAGGAAAGAAAAACAGAGAACAAAATTAAATAAAGTAAAAGCATCTTGTACTTAGTCAGAGAGTAATTAATATTTCAAAGGGAGAACAAATTCACATGTTAACCGTTCACACATATAGCCAAAAAAAAAGAAATAAAATCCATTTTAATTTAACTTCGTTAATCAGCATATATTACAACTGGTTTTTATAGTTAGTCAAACTGAAGAATCGTCAATTCTCATAAGCCTATATTTTGAAGCTTTATATCAAATATTTTACGATTACCTATATATATAAGATAAAAGTATTTAATCAGATTAACAGTAAATAAGAATGAATATTAATTATCTCCCTACCTCCTCTATATAATAAGGTTAATGATGAACTAGTAATTAACAAGACTAACATAAAAAATAAAAATAAAAATAAAAATAAAAAAAGTAGGAAAGAGAAGGTTCTTGGCTATCTTATCTGCAAATTTGGGCTGCTATTTAATGTTGAAAGGCATGGAATTGACGCCATATATATCTATATATCTCACAGTAATATTAACTGCTGCAGTGATAGGTTGAAAAATAAATGAAAGTGAAAGAGAAAAAGAGAGAGATAGAGTGAGAAATGGATGTATTACCTCCCAAATTGGGTAAAAATTAATGGTGGTTCTGTGTAGAGACATCATGTTAGTAAGGGTTTTGTTGGATAGTATATGAATATAGTTTTTTGGCTTGTCATGGAACACTCGTGGGAATTGGTTAATTGATTGCTAAGACTTTAAACTTTTTCTTTTTTTAATTTTTTGCCAACTTGGAGCCTCTTCATAACATTAATTTCCTTCTTAATTTAGCAGAAAATCTTGTAAGTTATGAATCCGGAAGACAAGAGGAAAGTAAATAAATTAAAGAAACTGAACAGTGAATACAATTTTTTTTTTAATAAAAACATTTTAAGAAGAAAATATAATCAGAACTCAGAAAATTGTATTACAGTAATTTGTTTTCTTTAAGAAGAAAATATTTTTTTTCTCTAAATCGAATCCATACAGTACTTAATTTCAGAACGTAGTGCACGAACAGAACTTGACTTGACCCGTCACTCTGTTCCTCTGCTTCCATTTCTTCTCTGTTTTCATGATCATATTGATTTCTATATAAACTAAAACGTGATGCAACAAAATAGCCTGAAAGCAATTTACAAATTCAATTTTTCAATTTTTTAAACTAACTTTTAGTTACTTTCTCCTCAAGCCATACTTGATTTGAACATACCCCATTGATCACATTACAATATATTGGACCTAATTAGGTCCCTTACCAAATTGTAATAATTTCTTCTTGGGTTATCAATTGGTAACCTTAATTCTAAACCAATTAGCATCCATTCAACGACAAGATTTTTAATTCATCCACGCCCTCACTTAGATAAAGAAAGAGGATAATCCTACATTAAATTTGGATTTCAGCAGATTGGGTCCAGGAAGCGCCCGAGTTCTTTGAGCTAGTGGCTTTGAATTTGGAGTTTGCTTTCAGATAAGATGAATTGGTAGCGACAAAAGATTTCATGGAGTTCCATTCTTGGAGGTATTCAGATGGCAGCATACTTGTAAAATCATTATAGGATATATCAATAACTTGAATATTGGGAAACTCATTGTTGGAAATAAGTTTTCCTATCATCCCATGGAGGCAGTTTGATCTCAGCATGAGTACTCTTAGATCAGGAAGTATCCCTAAGCAGGTAGGGAACGCATCTTCTAACTGATTATACCCAAGATTGACAGATTGTAGCTTCAAACCACTACCCAGTGATTGCAGTAAATGCCTTTCAAATACTGTGAGACAAGTTGCACATGATATTCTTCCATCAATTTTGTTTTTCTCTATTCTTGAATATTAATTGCCTTTGCTTGAATTTAAAATATAATTATTCTGTTCTTAATGAAAATTTTTTCGTATTAGAAGTTACCACATTGATAATTGCAACAAACTCGATGGAAAACATGTAAGGATTAGCTTTGTTGTTCAATTTGTTTTTTTATATTAAATCTCAAGAAATATGCTATTATGTCATAAAACTGTTTTTATTTACCCAAACTTACAAATGTTGTTTTTCCAGTAAACTACATATAATGTATAATTAAAGATCAGACACAAAATAACAAGAGTTAGATATATAGAAGGACAAATGCTTTTGTTTCTATGCGGTTATTCATCTCAACATAATGGATAAACAGAACTTGATGACTTTAACCATAATTTCGTTCTGTGCTTCCTCTTCTTATCTGTTTCCTTGTACATTAAATTAATATATAAACTTGTAAATGTGATTAAAAAAACCGCTTCAAGGTAATTTACAAAATTCAATTTTTAGAATGATTTTTACTTACTTTTACATCTTGTGTTATTGCTGATTTTTGGACAACCTTCATTTGGTCCAATACCTTATTGGAATTGGACCCAATTAGGTCCTTCACCAAACTAATATTGAACATAGATAGATCTTTAGAGTGCAAACTCGGGAATAACAATCAATTAACCTTATAGACCACCAAAAAAATAAATAAATAGATAAAATGGCCATGCATCTGTTATGCACTTTTTTCGAGCCCATAGCCTCTAGGGATAAGTTTGTAGTTGCTTGCATCATAGAGCATTTGAAGAGAATAGTCTATCCGAAACAGAGGAACTGGGAAGAGTGGAGCTGTGAATATAGTTTAAAGGGGGGGAGGGGTGGGGGTGTGAAGACAAGATTTGAAAATTAAAATATTGTCATTTATACAGAAATAATTTTATTTTAAAATATAAAATTCTTAATTTAATAGTATATCAAGAAACGAAAATATAACATAACATTATTTCCACTAGTTAAGAGCAGCAACAGAGACCCAGGCCACCAATATTATGGAATTTTAGTGGATTGTGTATCTTTCATGAGAATTATATATATATATATATATATGCCAATACAAAACATTAAAAGGTGCAAGAAAAGACACTAAAAACCATCAATTGAATATTACAACTTGAACTGAAAAAAAAGCTCATTGGATTTTATTGGATTTTTATACCAAACTGAACTGATAATCAGTTTTTGATTTTCGAAACCGATCCAGTCTAATTGCACTAAAAAAACTTATCAAAACAAATTGGATTGGATTGGATAAGTTGATTCATTGATTGGTTGGTTTTTTGCACAATGTATTATTTTGGTAAATATATTAGTAAACCTTTTGTACTCTTCAATAAGTCCTATAAGAAAATACTGGAAAATAGAACATATATATGTAAACAAAAGGGAAATGACCTACTTATATGTGTCGCAATTTGACCCTGGACTGTAGCAATTGAGTCGTCGTCGTCGTCGTCATCATCATCATCATCATTATTTATCATTATAACAATACCTAATTTAAAAGGAGAAAATATGTTTTGAACCAATAAGACTTTATGGGTGCAGGTATGGGTGTGAAAAGCATATCAGTTGAGTCAACCCCATCTAATGTAGCACTTACCTTTTTAGATGCACAAAATAATTAAAAGAAAAAAATATGGAAATAAAATCTACTAGTCGAAGGCCTCCAAATTAACGTAATTTAACAACTTAAAATAGCACAAAACGATTAAAAAGTAAATAACAATTTGTATATTTGAGAAGGCATAAAACAAAAAACTTGACATAATCCAATATTTCATTTATGATCCAACAAATTATAATTGAATTGTATTCATAAGCTTGGCCTAGTGGTAAAATCATTGGTAATATACCTCCAAATCTGGATTTTAACTAAGACCTAGGCCATGAATTCCCCATTTAATTTAGAATATATTGCAATTCTTGATTAAAAAATGAAAAATTAAAATTAAAATAATTGAGTTGCACATGCTATTTAATTAATTTGTCGAAGGAAGGTCCAAAAGCGATGGGAAAACAGAGAAAACAGAAATGGGAAAACAGGGCTACAAATTAAGAAACAGAAACAGACAGAGGTGGAAGCAAGCTGGACTCCTGTGAGTTTGTTATAAGAGGCACATTGAAGTATGGAAGAAAGCTGCTTCAGTTGATGAAAAATCTTTCCATGAAATCTGTTCTGGGAAAGATCAAGGGGATTGAAGCTCAGATATTTTCCATAATGCTGATGGCATATTTCCAATAAGAATGTTTTTGGAAAGTTTAAGAATTCAAAGCCCTTGTAAACTCTCAATACATTCTAGAATCTCTTCCTCTGAACCTGCTGCTTGAGAAATCAATCACTAACCAAAAAAAAAAAAAAAAAAAAAACCTTGGATTTTGTAGAAAACCCTATCCATACCCTTGGCTGTTAAATTGATTATGAGTGAATAAGCAATTGAGTTAATCAAGCTCATGGCAATAAATTACAAATTTCAAACTCCAGTCTCATTTAAAATGAAGATAAACAAAGAGATGGGAAAACAGGGCACAATAAAGAAACAGAGATAGAGATAGAGATCAAAAAAAGGTATTGCATGATAGAGCACTTGAAGAAGGGAATAGAAATTCATAATACTGTTCCAAGTCCGTTTAAAACAAAGAAATCTGCAAGAGCTAAGCTGTGAAAATAGTTTAGGTTAAAAAAAATGACAAAAGAAGGACAAGATTGAAGATTAAAGTATCAGTTATGTATACATAATAAATTTATCTTGATATATAAAATTTTGCACTGATCAAGAAAGGAAAATATAACTAAACATTATTGTTTTAAAAGCTGCAGCAGAGACCCATTAAATAATCCTACTTTAGACATAAACATTAAAACTGTTATGTTGTAATGAACATGCGGAAGGAAAATCTTAGAAAGAATATAACAAAACAAAAACATAAAAAAAGAATAAAATAAACTAAAAAGGGGAAGAAAGTCACGTAGCTGGTAACACAATAAGGATTATACTGCAAGATTTGCTTAAACTCAAGTTTCAAACTTCCTGCTCATTCTAACTCTCCTTTTTAGCTGCCAAAGCCAGAAAATCATCGAAAACAAGTATTGATTTTTCTCAACAACAATATGACCAATAACAATTTCAATTACAAGTCCACTAGGATATCCTGGCAAAAATGTTAGCCAATCAACCCTGAATCTCTACCCCTGAGGAGGAAGGAGGGATCTCTCCTTCTATTGGGAAAGATCAACAGATTCAAGCTCCCAGATACATTAAACTTTTGAGGGTCATGTATCGTTTCATCGGCTATTTTCTTCGATATTGGTGACATTCATCGCAAGTTTACATGTTATCTGCTCGACATATATATATATATATATATATCAATGCAAAATATTAAACACTGCATAAAAGACACTTATTGTAACCAAATGAAGATTACACAGTTTTACCACAAACACAACAGTTACACATTAAACTTATTGCAAACTTTTGCCACAACCACAACTTTCACATATTAAAAGACAATTAATACATAAAAGACACTTAATAAAAGAAAAAGCTTAGTGCACACTCTTCCCACAACCGTCAGCTGCCCCTCTGCAGTATCACCCCAAAAACTTTGAAAAACAAATCTGGCCTCCTTGAGCTGATTACATGTCCAGCCACCATTCCAATCAGAAGTCCACATCCATATCCTATCACTACAGGTTTCCATCCAAAACCAGAAATGAAATCTGATTTCTCATTGTAGTGATCATTAGAAGATGGTATGGGAGTTTCACATTTTCTGGACAATGGAATACCACACAATCCCATATTACCCTCAAAAGAATCTGCAAATGTTTGAACTTGTCCTCCTTGTGGTATTGGACCCACAAGTTGATTCTGAGAAAAGTTTAAATACCCAAGAAAAGTGAGAGATGTCAATTGCTGAGGGATTTTACCAGAAAGCTCATTGTTAGATAGGTCCAATGATTCAAGCTCAATTAGATTCCCCAAAGATGATGGAATGTGTCCACTAAAATTGTTGCTTGACAAATTGAGCATAACTAGAGATCGAACACACCATATCGAACTTGGAATCTCTCCATCAAATTTATTGTTGGAGAGATCAATAGATATGAACACCATCAAAGTGATCTTGACCAACTCCATTTCTGCTCCCTTATTTACAATGCTCACCGAATCATTATAAAGCCCTTGTTCTAACTCAAATGGATTTTCTGAAGCGTTATCACTTAAGGTCATGGACGTCCAATTTCTAAAATAATCCGATGGTAAGTTTCCAAAAAAACCATTATGAGAAAGATCAAGAATTTTCAATGTCATAAAGCCAAAAAAATCATGAGCACAGCATATTGGACCGTGAAATTTGTTGGAGCATAAACTGAGAACTTTGAGCTGTTGCAAATTCTGTAGCCAAAACGGGAATGTATCACTTATTTGATTGTGTCCAAGATTTAGAACTTGTAAATCTTTGCATTTGATTAATGACCGCGGAATATTCCCATATAATTTGTTGTGACTAAAATCCAATGTGGTTAAACGGTTTAAAGCTCTGCAGAATTGAGGAATATTCCCATGGAAGTTATTTCTTCGGATATTGAGCACAGTAAGATAACCATGCACATTATCCAAACATTGAGGAATAGTGCTTCCCAGATGATTATATGACGCATCAAATAATACGAAACTTATATTACAGAACAACAGATCAATTGGTCCAGTCAAGTTATTGTATGAGATGAAGAAATACAAGGTGGACATTGGAGGAACAACAAGTGGTCCCTGCAACATGTTTGAACTGAGATCAAGATAACTCAATTCTTTCCATGGAAGAACACATGGAGTTTCTTGCCAACCGATAATGAAGTTGTGAGAAAGACTCAGCGAATTCAGGTTCATGATGGATACATTCAAGAACCATTTAGGTATTGGGCCGCCAATTTTATTGTGAGAAAGATCTAATGACACTAATTCATTTTGTGCTTTTAGGAAATCATCATTTTGTGCTTTTAGGAAATCAGGAAATTCAGTTATGCTGCATGAGGACAAACCTAAATACTGAAACTTGGGAAGAGCAGAAATATTCATACTTACATTTGTTGTTAGAGATAGTGCATTATCTGAGAGATCAAGATACTGAAGCTTGCCCAGCTCTGAGAAGATGCCCAGATCAACTCTACCACTTAAACTGTTTGAACCAGGGGACAGTGATGTCAGACTTTTCAGTTTGAAGATGGAATTTGGAATACTCCCCTTTAATTTATTTCGATTTAAAGACAAATATTCCAATTGGGATGAAATAGAGTTGATATTCTCAAGGTCTGTAAACTGATTGTCATCCAGATTTAGGTAAGAAACCAATGAACATAAAGATGAAGGGATGACTCCATTCAGCGAGTTGCTTGACAAATCAAGAGTCCGAAGCAAGGTCAAGTTACTAAAAAATTGGAATGGGACTGGACCTGTGAAACTATTGTTTTTGAAGTTGACATCGTCCAGAAGATATGGAAGTGATATTGGCAAGCTTCCGTGGAAAAAGTTATTCGAAAGATCCAGATAGCTTATCTGCGTCAGATTTTCAAGTGAAGAAGGAAATTCACCGGTAAATTCATTACCATCCAGGTGAAGTTGACTGATATTTGCAAGGTTCCCAAGTGAATAAGGAACAGGCCCTGAAAACTTACAATTTGTGAGATCCAAAACATTCAAGGACGTGAGGTTGCCAATTGAATATGGCAATTTCCCTCCAAATTTTGTACTCGAAAGTTCCAACGACAAAAGATTGCTGCCAGAATGAAATTCCGAAAGAGAACCGGTGAGATCATGATTATCCCGCAGGTTAACTGATCGTAGGTTAGGCAATCGGAATATTGTTTTTGGAAAAACACCATGTAAATTGCATTTATAAAGAAAGAGATGTGTTAGGGAAGATAAATTTCCTAACGATTCAGGTACCTGGGAAGAAAAGTTTAACCCACCAAGATGAAGTTTTCTTAAACTCGTAATGTTTTCAGCAAGACTTCTCAGCAGTTCAGGCTCCTGAATATTTGGATAGTAATATCCGATAAACTCACAAAAAGGACAAGGAACTTCAAAATAGTAAGAAAGATCAAGCGAAATCAAATTCGTCAGCCTCAAGATTTCAGATGGTATAGGACCAGAAAACAGAGAGCAAGAGAGGTTGAGATGGGTTAACTTGGAAAGTTGGCCAAACTCCGAGGGAATTGGGCTTGAACTGAAGTTGTTGTAGGCAAGGTTTAAGTTTTGAAGATGAAGTAAGCTGAAAAGGCTGCTGTTAGAAAGCAAAGGGCCCTGAAGCCAGCTGCCGCTAAGGTCAAGGCTTACAACATGACCTGTTGCCATATCGCATGAGACTCCAGGTCAGAAACAGCAATCGGTGCCTGCTTTCCAATCTCTCATCTTTGGATATCCAATATCAAAAAATCCAGCTGGTTCAATGAGCTTAAATTCTTGCTTTAGCTCAAGTAAGATGGAGGATTGGTGAGGGAGGCAATAGAAACTCATGACCGAAGAGGAATTGGAAGAGTGTGAAGAAACAAACAAGAAACATGATGATGAGATGAGCAGGACGAAATAAAATAAGAGGAATTGATACATCCTCATATTTTCTGTTTTTGTTTTGGTTTTTTTGCACAAAATACATTATGAGTGAAGAGTGAAGATGAAATGAGAGGAATGAGAGATTTGAAACATGTGAAGGAAATGACACTTCATATAGTTAAATTTCTATGGAAAATTTTAATTTGTCCACTTTATTTTGAATTTATATATATATATATATAAACGTTATTGGGTTGCATTGAACAAGTTTCTCACCATTAAAGAGAGACCTCGTATACTATTACCAAAAAATAAAAATAAAAACAAAAAACAAAAAGCCTGGCCCCTGCCATTAAGTCCTTTCATTCCATGGACTGTATTCACAATCCGCACTCCATCCCATGCTTTTTATTTTAAAAGCCTACCATTTAAAATGGGTATTGTTGAATATATTGCTTTTTATTTTGAAGAATAGGTTTGGGTGCTCTTCGGTTTTGGTTGTTTTTATTATAAAAATAAATAAATAATAAATTGGCCTCAATTTTTACTCATTATATTATATACATCAGGGACAAATTTGTCTAGCAGCGTATCCTAAACAATCCCTAATAAGGGTAAGACTATATTTATATACAAGAGAGTTAACTCATGTTAAGTCAATCAATTTTAACATCAAGTATTTTATTATTAGCTTTTAATTTAATAATTTTAATATAAAATATTTTATTATTAGCGCTTGCATCACATTGAAAGTTAAATCCTATTTAAATAAAGTGAGTTTTGTAAGGGCCTATATGATCATAAAAGAAT
Organism: Ziziphus jujuba; assembly: GCF_031755915.1. Taxonomy (NCBI): domain Eukaryota; kingdom Viridiplantae; phylum Streptophyta; class Magnoliopsida; order Rosales; family Rhamnaceae; genus Ziziphus; species Ziziphus jujuba. The sequence goes on along the minus strand of NC_083387.1, from coordinate 27,633,658 downwards.
TTTATCGTAGCCTTTAAAATAACTAAAATGCTAAAAAATGAAGTTTTGATAATAAAACTAAAAATCAACCTAAAAGAAGTCTAGATACACACACACACACACACACACATATATATATATATATGCGTATTTGATATATTAAGAATTTAATTTTTACCTTATAATATTGGATACCTAATCAAGTGACAAATACTAAATGTTGTTATTTGCTCAATTAATAAATTAGTTTTAAATCATTAATTGACAGCATTCTCAGCAACTAAGTTTGACACATCCATACATTCCTACTTTATGCTGGGAGTAAGTTCTTAGCATAACATTACTCATATTGATACTTAATAAAATACATAAATAAAAGTTCGTTAAAAATTTCATCAAATAAGCTTAAAAATATTAAATAGTCATTAGATAAATAAGTTTTTAATAATAGTAATACTAGAGTTATCAAAAACATATAATACTACAGTTATCAAAAAAATGTACTAAATCTATTTATCAAATAATATGATAATATTTAAATAATTTATTTTTATTCACTTAATTATCTATATTTAATTTTACAAATATATTAACTAATAATATTTTAATACATATTATTTTGTAAAAATTTGTTAAATTATCATTCTTCAAAAGTTCACTTTAAATGTCCTTAAGGGAACAACCGAGTTATAAAAGCAGTGAATCCCCCATCCCCCAATATAAAAAATAAAATATAATTCACTTTAAAAAAAAAAAAAAACATCATACTGAATTAAAAGGTAATTTGTCAATATTTTTACACTATTAGTTGTTACTGCAATGTTGAGGCTTAAAGTAAGCTATAGTTTACAAAATAAAGATGCATATCTATATATATATATATATAGATATACACATATGCGTATATAATATAGAAATGTTCACCTAAATATAAATATATATATATATATATATTCATTGCGGAACAAGCTAAGGCTTGTTTTTTCTTCTCCTTTTTTTTTTTAAAAAAAAAAATCCTTTTGGTCAAAAATTAGCTTCTTCGCGTACTTTCTAGCTTTAAATAGGAATGGCAAAAAATTCCACCAAGAAATTTCCATGGACATGACCCTCGGCCTTCCTAGAGGGACCAATAATTGTTTCAGCAAATAAAAGAGGACTTATAAATGAACAAAATTTATATGGAAAGGATTGGAAATTCTCAGTCTTTTTTTTTTTTTCCGTTTTCATTTTATATATATAAATTTTAATTTGTATGTATATATAAATCAATCTTTTTTGTCGATACGGTTTTTTTACTAGAATTTTTATCAGTAGCTTTTAAATTATTTTAAAAATTAAAATTTAAAAATATTTTAATAAATTATACAAATTTAATTATGAATTAAATTTTTTTAAAAAAGTAAAATAAATTAATCTAGATGTCATTTAAACTTTATATATATATATATATATATTTAAATTTTTAATTTAAAAATAATTTAAAAATTAATAAACAAAATTCTGATAGGATACCACAAAGATCTCGTGATAATATATGTATATATTGAGGAGCAAGCTAATTTTTTTTAACCCTTTTGGTCTATATTGGTCTATAAATTAGCTTGGTACACTATCTGCTAGCTTTACATTAGAAATGGCAAAAGTTCAAACCCAAAAGAAATTTCCACACGGACATGACCCCTTGACCTTCAATGTGTTCAAACACTGGTCAGTATCACCTTGAGGAGCAATAATTGACCCAAATTTATATTAAAGGATCTGGACCTTGTCAGGTTTACTCAGTCTCACCCATGTTTGAAAAGTTGGGGATTCCTGACAGGGATATTAGGACGGAAAAATGATTGGAAATGTTTAAAAAAAATTAAAAAAAATTAAAATCTGTATTTACTAGCTTTAAATTGGGAATGGCAAAAGTTCAAACCCAAAAGAAATTTCAACGGACATGACCCTTGACCTCAAGTATGTTTAGTCACTAATCAGTATAGCCTAAAGAACAAATAATTTATCAAAATTTACATAGAAAGAATTTGAATATTGTCTATCTTTTTTTTTTCTTTTATATATATATATATATATATATACATGGAGAGATAGGAAGAGAGAAATATGGAGGTCCAATCTTTTCTTTTAACGCCCAGTCCATTAGGTTTTTTATCAGGACCCGTCCAAAATTTTTCACCGGAACTCTGGACAAGCCTTGATCTCAGGGAAATCCTATCGGACCCTCCAATGGAAAATCCTATCGGACCCTCCAATGGAAAATCCGACAGAACCTCCCCTAAGGGCTAGACTTACCATAAATTTACTGCACTGAAAACACACTTCTATATACATCCCATTATTCCTCCCACATTACTACAATATAATTATACAAATTTGCAGCACTCCAAATGAATAACAGTAAATCAGTGCATAATTAATAACTAAATGTCCAATACAGTATACAGAACATTATACAAATAAATGTGGAATTAATTCAATGACAGATGAAGCAATACAAGATGAAGAGGAAAAATTGAAGAAATGCTTCTTGGACTTTCGGCAATGAACTGAGACGTCGAGTTCACCCCGGACGATCAATGTCTCCCAACCTGGACCTAGGGGAATGAAATTTAAAAATATGATATGCTAATCATCTCAGTGAGTGACCCTATCTACTGCACAATTATAATAGCAATAAAAATTATAGTACACTTGATTAATTCAGAATAAATAAGTAAATAAATAATAATTAATTGAAAATAATATTTCTCTCAAAACTCTCACCATTCACTCGGTTGGAAAAGTTTTCCTTTTAAAACATTTTCCAAAACCCGCTATTTGTATGCCCCGAAAACCAAGGAAAACAATTGATCAACTAAATATTAAATAAAGTATACTAGATCAAGGATCCAAAATTTATAATGAAAATAAAACAGGAATAGAATAAAAATAATTTCGTAATAATTACTAAACGATTGATAATGTCATAAACAAAAAATATAAGAATATTAATGAAACTAACATTAAAACAATTCAAGAAATAATTAAAATAATTAGAATGAATTAATTAATTGAACAACTAAATAAAGGAATAATTAAACCAAATTAAAATCTCCATTTAAAATAAATGGTAAAAACATAGTAAAATCGCTTTAAAATAATCAAATCAATATAAATAGTAAAATAAATCATTTAATTAATAAAAAAAATACTTAAATCAATTTAATCATCTATTTGAAGTAAATGATAAAACTATAAAAGAATTTATTTGAAAACCCCAATCCATTTAAATAGTAAAATAATCAAGGTAAAATGCATTTTAGAAACATTGAATAAATAAATTATCAAAATTCCATTAGATACCTTTTTATTTTAGATACTCTTTAAAAACATTATTATTTGGAAATAATATCGAAAGCTACTTGACGTACCACACTATATACCAATGATGTCTCACGATACCCAGCGTCCCGAGCACCGTGTAACGGGAGGTTAAAGAGAGAAACTTGCATGTGGTCGCTTTGGCATCCCAACAGCGCCGCTGCTTAAACCATCATCCCGGCCACGGAGGGGGGCGGCTCATGTGCACTATATAAAACTTGCCTACCCTCGGTCCAGTGGCAACTCACAGGAGACATTATAACTTGCGCTCTCATCCACATATACAGTACAGAACACCAGTACTGTATGAGTGCGTCTAAAACCAATTATTAAATTTATTATTAAAATACCAAATTTTTCAAAATTTACCGTGGGAATTATACCACTTTTCAAATTCACTATCCCACATTTTTTTCTTTAATATCACCAATATGAATACTTCGATAATATATATAATTTTCTCATATCACAAAATCCGTCAATACAATTATTTAATTTTCAAAGCCATCAATTTTCATTTCCATCAACTCAAATATACAATTTTCCAATGGCATAAATATTTTTGAAACATAATTCTTTAAAACAATATTTTTCTCTAATCCTCAAAATCAATTTAAATCAACAAATCCTTAAAATGACATAAATTTCATATATAATTAATTCATATAATCGTGCACAATAATTGAGTAATAACCATAGCAATAATTAAAATAAATCAAACCACAATTTCTTTAAATTCCCAATATATTCTTTTGGCACCAAAACATATATTAAAAACATTATAATTTAGCAATACAATTTATATGGAAATTCTCTTAATATCAAATACATAAAATATATTTACCAAATATTTAATTATGAAATATTCCAACAATGAAATTTGATAATAATTACCAAAATCTCAAATTCCTTAAAACCAAAATATTTTATAATGCACAAATATTTAATTCCATTCAAGTTTGGCACGAAAATTCCAAATATATATTTACTAAATATTCAACACATCAAACATATTTTCAAATAACCAATTAACACAATATATATATATATATATCTTAACATCCCAAAATAATTTTGAAGGTGGGTCACTCACCTGGAGCACGCAATTAACCTAAGATCTTCCATCGGATCAATTCCACGATGCACACGTGCTCCTAGAACAACAATTCATACACAATCAAATAAAATAATATTTTATTCGAGTAAATAATACCCGGTACCCGGGGGGTTAAACACAAACGTTAACCAAAATTGACGAGTAATATACCGAATCGAAGCTTGAGTGACGAGGATTACGAATCTGGCCTTACTACCCGGAGATCGAACCGGTGGTAGCCGGAATCTCGCTGGAAAGCTCTCGGCTTTTAGAGCCTCGATTCTCCCAAACCGTCGTGAATTGGAGGAAAAGGACACCAGATCTGGGTTCAAGGGGTCGGAATTAGTGGGGAGGGGCTGGAGACGTGACTGGGTACTCGTCGGAATTGGATTTTCCGGCGAGCCGTCGAATCCCACCTGAAACTGTCACCTCCAGCGGCGCGTCCGGTGGCCGATGGCTGAGATTTTCGGGGGTTTTGTAGGTTAAAGGGAGAAGGTCTCAACGGGACCGGCAGTGAGGCAAATAGAGGTCGGACGGCGAAGAGATCTGGGTTTGAAGATTTTCAGCCCTTCTCCGGAAAATACTCCGATCCCGATGCGTCGGAGGTCCGGTAGCTTTGAAATTTGGTGGGCTGGTAGGAAATGAGGAGGCGAAGGTAGTGGGGTGGCGCGTGTGGCCCTCCGGTGGCTGGACGATGGCCAACCGGTGGTGGCCGATTTTTCCCCCTTTCTTTCTCTCTCCTCCTTCTCTCTCCTCTCCCCCCCCCCCCTCTCTTCTCTCCCACCTCACCTAAGAAAAACCACGTGAGTGCCACTGTGCACTCACAGGAACGGCTGAGATCGTGACACGTGGTGTTTCACTGTTCATCAATTCAAAAATATTAAAATATTATGGTATTCGCAAAACTTCGCATGTCCATAACTTTCAAATCACATGTCCAAATCGGATGTACCGCTAGTCTACGGACACGTATCGATGAGTACTTCACAACAATGCATGAGTCAAAGCTCAACTTTGCATGAATAAAAAGTCAACTCGGGCACCCCTTGGACAGTTTGGACCTCAACTTGTTTTGCTCATAACTTTCAAATCGTAGCTCCGTTTTCAACGTGCTACTAGTCTACAAACTTGTGCCAATGAGTATTTCGTAACGGTACCTCAATCAACCTAGAATTCCATCCGAGTCAAAAAGTCAACTTTTGACCCCTTTCGGTCAAAGTTAACGGTCAACGGTCAACTTCGGTTAAAGTTGGAAAATTTTCGTTGTACTTTGGGACGGGGTGTTACATTTTCAATCTTCGAGTTCCAATTCTTTGTATCACATAACACATAGTAAAGACAACATAGATTTTTGAGACTCCAAAAAAGAGCTTTAGAGAAGTTTTTTTTGTGTATAAATTTCTTAGTAAATAATATATCTTTTTTTCTTCAATTTTCATGCTTTTTGTCTTTCTTTATTTTTGTGTTGATTTTGTGATCAAAGGATTACAACAAGTGGTATAAGAGATAAGATCCAGAAATAGGGTTCGCCGTCCAAAAGCTCAAACAAAAGATTTGAGAATACCAAGGAGTAGATCTCTCCGAGACAAAGAAAACGAGCCCAACCGGACCTCCATCCATCGCCGCACTCCCCCCATGAGCCGATCAAAGTTTTGTGTAGGTTTTCACATGCCGGTCAACTCACATGCGCCACACATGCGCAGAAGCCGAGCCACGCCGAGCTAAGAAACTAGCCATTGAGTCAATCTGGAGTCAAGCCTCGACATGTCACCCTGCCATGTTATCCTCATGTTCTCTGCCACATCATTCGCCATGTCAACACCGATCCTAGATTTTTTTGAAATTGCAAAAATACCCTTATATTTTTTATTTTTGCAAGTTTTTCTAAAAGTTTGTATATTTGCAGTTTGGCCTAAGACTTTTAGAAATTGCATTTTGACCTCAAAATTTGCAGATTATTATTTTAACCCACGAAGAGTTAAACCCAATGTTTTTAACCGTTCTGGAAGCATTAGTGGACTTTATTTTCCCGAATTTAGCTCCCATTTTTCTATAAATTTATTGTAGGGCAAGATGTCAATGGATGGGTCATATTCAGGAGCTATGATCAAGCTTACTGCCACCAACTATGCACTTTGGAGACCCTGGATGGAAGATCTTCTAAATTGTAAGGATTTATTTGACCCCTTAGATGTCGAGGGAAGGAATCCCAATCCCATCAAAGAAGCAAAATAGAAGAAGATGAACAGGAGAACAATCGGTCAAATCTGACAATGGATTGACCATAGTGTCTTTAATCATGTTACACAGGAGACTGATGCATACACCCTCTAGAAAAAGTTGGAGGACAGTATCAAGCCAAGACTGCTCGGAATAAAGCCTTATCGATGAGATATTTGGTAAATTTGAAGTTGAAGAATGGAACTTCTATAGCCGAGCATACCAATATGTTTCAGAACTTGGTAAACCAATTGTCCATGGTGGAGTTGCAACTAGGGGATGAGGAACATGCACTTTTACTTCTTAACTCTCTTTTAGACAACTGGGAGACACTAATTGCCTCTCTCAGCAATTCGGTTTCGAATGGCAAACTTACCATGGCTATAGTAAAGGATACCTTATTTAATGAAGAGGCCAAGAGAAAGGACATTGGCAATGATCATTCATATGCCTTTGTCACAAAGAAACAAGGGAGACAGTAAGAAGGTACTCATGACAGGGGGAGGGACAAAAGCCAGAGCAGAGGCAGATCCATCGATGGAAGAAGGTTAACATATATGTGTCATTATTATGGCCTAGAAGGACACTTGAAGAAGTATTGCAGGAAGATGCTACGATAGCAGGGGTAGAAAAAGTAATCAGCCGAAGAAGGATGGTGAAACTTTAGTCGCTGTCAAAGGAAAAGTGTCATACCCCAAGTCTAAAATACTTGAAATGCGATAAAAGTCATACTGAAAACATTAATAAAACTTATAGTACGAAACATAAAAACTCTCTAAACATCACTTATAAGTAATATCTAAAATATCTCCAAAGAAAATGAGCAAAAATCAACTCCAACATTCAAAAGGTCTTGCAAGCTGACTAATATAAAAAAATAAAAACAACTAAACACCATTATCATATGCCAAGTCCAGCTACCTTGAAACTATGGTGTACCTGAAAAGATAGCAATAATTAATGAGTATAAAACTCATCAAGCTACTAGATTTTTCATAAATACAAAAATAAGAAAAATAATTAAAATCATAACAAATAACTATCCGAAAATAATCTTTAACAGCATAAACATAATTTTCATATAAACTCTAATTGTTAAGTACTTAGTAGGACTTTCCATAACATAATATTATCCGTCGTAATCCGAAATCCGAATCAACTCGTGTGTGAGGCATGTAACAAGTGGGAAAACATAAATTCTAAAAACAAACACTCACACCCAAAGATATGAGCCATACCTCTACTGTGATCATCAGTAGGTCCTCCCACATGAAAAACTACGTCTAAACCTAAAGATAAAGAACCATAAATCACTAGGAAATACCCTTAGATGATTTATCTCAACACCCAAAAACATATCATAACATATACATAAATGCCTGCTAAATATCAACAACCAGAGAAAAAAAATACATATATCAATTATCCAACAATTTATTTGTACAATACATATATATTTCATAAAACATAAATAAATCAATAACATAAGTACATATTTGTTATGGTTTCAAATTAAAAAGTCTAGTAACATACCTTGATCAGCAAAGTCCACAAAAGATAAAAAAACCTATGAATGAACCAATATTCTCTCATAAGTATAAAACAAGACTATTATATACCATAAATATCTTACGTATAAATTCTAAAATCAAGTTCTTAAATTCAAACTAAATGAATAAGAGTTAATACCATAAGATCATCATAGCCTAAGCCCCAAATCTTAGAATCATAAGCTTAGAACAAGATTAAATCACCAGAAGCTGAATAAAAACCTATTAATCCATAAACAATCTCTCAACAGGAAATGAATTCCTTATTCAAACAATATCATCTAAGTTTTAAAAGTTATGAGGATACTATACACATGCATAAGTAATTGCAATTTCATAAAATAATAATAAAAAACCATTCAAAACTCACTAAAAAGTTAACAAAGAAAATACTGAAACCATTAGATTTTCAAAAATCTTCATTCAATGCTCAAATTGTTTCTTTTTCATGAAATTTTGTACTCATTTGAATTTTGCAAATTAAAACCAGACACTTAAATATACTACTGTAAAATTTTAAAAGCCAAACAAAGGTTGAAAATATGGTCAAATTAAATTTAGTAACTAATTGATAGAAACTGAAAATCGGCATTTCACAAGGAAACCCGTCTATACAAAAATTCATTAAAAATAAAATACATTTCCAAAAGCAGTAACATTTTACAGATTGTATATAGCAAGAATGCTATATAAAAATTATTAGGTCAAATAACGATCAATAACTATTTTATATTGAATTTTATTCTTTACTAAACGGACCAGAACATAAATTCAGACAGTTGGATATAGGTAACTCGGAAAATCACCATAGCCAAAATATAAATAATTTGAAGCTAAATATTTTTATAGTAGTATTAGACATATAGAGGATAAAGTATACAAATTTGTAGATAAAAATAATTTCGTTTGTATCTGTTTTGAAATTTTTACATACGAACCATATTGCAGTCGCATAGAAAAACTAGACAGAAAGTATAAATTCAAAATTTCATAATAAATTGAAAATAGATCCAAATCAACCCAAATAAATTTCTACGGATTCAAAAACCTTTCTATTTTTCATCCATATAAATTTCAGTGCCAAAGTAAACTTTTAAATATTTTAAATAGATTCTAACAATTACTCTGTACAGATCCCATAAATTCTAGATTAGGGTTTACACAATAGCTTTTCAATTCAATCTTAATCAATACTTCTATAACCCCAAAATATCTCAAATAATATCATATAACATAAAAAGATAAAAAAAAACCAACCTGGATCAGTTCAAAGATTTAGGATTTTCCTTCCTATGCTCCAAAATTTGTTTAGAAATTCCAAAATCTTCAAAAATACTGGATCCCTAACAACCTTAAATGAGTACCAAAATCTTAAATTAAGATTGGAAGTCCTTAATATTAACCCTAATAGCATTTAGGGCTAGAAGAAAAAGAAGAAGAAGACTTACCCGACACCCTAATGGCGCAAAGTTGAAAACAACGTTAAAGTAAAATAAACATACTTTCTCCTTCCTTTTTATAAAACCAAAATAGAATAAATACCCTTAAATATTTATTTTTTCAATTTTCTAATAAAATTGAAATATACTTATAACCAAACCTATTAGGATAAAAACTCATTTTTTAAAAAAAAAATAGTTATAAAACCTTTTTTAAAATAATATACACACCATATATTACAAGAAGTGGCATATTTTTCCACACATGAAGAATCATGCCTTCATACTTCAAGCCAAGAAGTCGAATGGGTAGTTGATACTACAGCATCCTACCACGTTACTCCACACGTAGAGTTTTTCAAAACATATAAAGCAAGAGACTTTGACACAGTGAAGATGGAAAATAACAGCTTTGCTAAGATCGTTGGAACAGGTGATATTCAAATAAAGACCAACATTGGACATATAATTGCTTTAAAGGATGTCTAACATGTTCCAGACTTTCGGCTCAATCTGCTTTCAGGAATAACCTTTGACAAGGAAGGCTTCGGCAACCACTTTTACAACGACACATGGAAAATGACAAAATGTGCTATGGTTGTCGCTCGAGAACGTATTTATGGAACACTTTACAAGGCTCATGTGAAGATTTGTGCAGATAGCCTCAATATTACAGAAGAAGAGGTATCTCAAAATCTATGATAGTAGAGACTCGGTCACATAAGTGAGAAAGGATCGTCTACCTTGGCAAATAAGAAGCTTATCGCTATTTCAAAGGATGCTATGCTAGAACCTTGTAATCATTGTGTATGGTAAGTAACACAAAGTCTCATTTAAATCCTCTTCAACAAAAAGATCAGAGTTGCTTAGTCTGGTGCATTCTGATATTTGTGGACCTTTAGAAGAGGAATCTCTAGGTGGCAACAAATATTTTCTGACCTTCATATATGATGCTTCTCGGAAGGTGTGGGTTTATTTTTTGAAGACGAAGGATCAAGTTTTAGATCACTTCAAAGAGTTCCATGCCATGGTAGAGCGTGAGACAGGAAAGAAGATGAAGTGTCTTCACTCAGACAATGGATGTGAGTATACTTCTCGAGAGTTTGATGCCTACTGTAGAAGAAAAGGCATCCGGCATGAGAAAACGGTCCATCACACCCCACAACATAATGGTGTAGCTGAGAGAATAACCGGACGACTATGGAAAAGGTAAGAAGTATGATTAGTATGGCTAAGCTAAAAAGTCATTATGGGGAGAAGTTATTCGTGCCACTTGCTATTTGATTAACAGATAGCCATCAGTATTATTGAACTTTGAAATTCCAAATAAAGTGTGGTCTGGTAAGAATTCCTCATACTCTCATTTATGAGTATTTGAATGTTTAGCCTTTGCACATGTATCCAAGGAGCTTAGATAGAAGCTTAACGCAATGACTACTTCATGCATCTTTATTGGATATGGAGATGAAGAATTTCGATATAGATTATGGGATCTAAAAGCAAAGAAGGTTATGAAAAGCAGCAATGTAGTATTCCAAGAAAACCAAACTATAGAAGACATTGAGAAGCCAATGAAGTCTTCTAATACCAGTGCTTATGATTTTGTTCCTGATCTAGCACCAGCACAACCCGCTGCAGATGATGACGAGGTGCATAGAGAATTACCAGAAGCAGAATAGGAGAGAAAAAAAGGATATTGAGTGGGAGACACTCAAACACTAGAAGCTATAGAACCATCACAACAGTGTAACACCTCGTCTCAAAGTACATCAAAATTTTTGCACATTGATCGAGAAGGATAAAAATTTGACTTTTTGATCTAGATGGAATTTGACAGGACTCGCCCTAGGAACCATCCCAGAACCTCCCGGGTGATCCCGCCTAGTGAAGTCCCACTGGACAATCCCTAGAAAATATCCAATGGAACCTCACCGTAAAACGTAGATAATTAACCACCAGTATTAACATTAATACCTCAATATGGACTTCACTAGGCAGGATCACCCGGGAGGTCCTGGAAGGTTCCTGGGGCGGGTTCTCTCAGCTTGGTATCAGAGCTTTAGGTTCTAAATTCCTTGGGGTTATGCATTGCTGTGCGACTCATCTTGTGTTTTGCATACTTTCCTAACATATTTCTTGACATTGTTTCATTTCTTTTATTCGTGGAAATAGTTCCATTTTTTTTCCTTATGGTGCACAGAGGTAGACGTAGGTCTCAGCAGGCTTCAGCCAAAAGTACAGATGCACCTACTTATGAAGAACATCTTGTTGAGCGCCTGGCTTGATCACTCGAGAGGAGTGGGTTTATTAGGTATTTTGTTAAGTAGGCTTGTAGACTTGGAGCAGTTGGTTGTGATGGCTTCATAGATCTTATGCAATGTCCGGATGAGGACAAGGTCACATTAGTTAGCTTTATGCTAGAAGGAAACTCGAGGAAATGGTGGACGTATGAAAGGACTAAGAGACATCACCCTTGAACATAGTTTAAGACTACATTTCACATTGAGCTTTGTTCTCCAACCTTTATTAAGATTAAGAGGTTAAATTTGAGACACCATTCAGGGTTCAGGACAATGGACAGTGAACAACGGTAGTAGTTTTTTTTTGTTGTTTGTTTGTTTTTAGAGATCTGCAGTCCGAGGTAGCTTATGTGGTAGGTTTCATGTAACATCCCACATCGGTTGGAAAGGGGAACGAAGCATGGCTTATAAGCATGTGGATACCTTTCCCTTCAAGAGGCCTTTTCCTGTGACCCACCGTTGTAATGGGGTCGGGAATAACAAAACCGTGCGGGCCGGGCCCAAAGCGGACAATATCTTGATGCGGGTGGTCTGGGCTGTTATAGTGGTATCAGAGCCGAACCCGGATCGGTGTGCCAGCGAGGACGTTGGGCCCTAAGGAGGGTGGATTGTAAAATCCCACATCAGTTGGAAAGGGGAACGAAGCATGGCTTATAAGCGTGTGGATACCTTTTTCCTTCAAGAGGCCTTTTCCTGTGACCCACCATTGTACTGGGGTCGGGAAGAGCAAAACCGTGTGGACCAGTCTGTAACAGTCCAGACCACCCTAGTACAACGGTGGGTCACAGGAAAAGGCCTCTTGAAGGGAAATGTATCCACACGCTTATAAGCCATGCTCCGTTCCCCTTTCCAACTGATGTGGGATGTTACAATCCACCCTCCTTAGGGCCCAGCGTCCTCACTGGCACATCGATCCGGGTCCAGCTCTGATACCACTGTAATAGCCCAGACCACCCGCATCAAGATATTGTCAGCTTTGGGCCTGGCCCGCACGGTTTTGCTCTTCCCGACCCCAGTACAGCAGTGGGTCACAGGAAAAGGTCTCTTGGAGGGAAAGGTATCCACACGCTTATAAGCTATGCTTCGTTCCCCTTTCCAACCGATGTGGGATATTACATTTCATGATGGGTAGTGCCAATGGGATGGATCGTGCTTTCATTACAAGCAGTCAAAACACTTTAAAATGATTAACCATATCGAGAATATGGTCATGCTAGAGCTTTACGACCGAGTGCACAATTTCAACTGATTGGTGGGTACAAAGTATATGATGCATAAACAGGCTAGACTCCAAGAGATTCTACCAACACTGGCCAACGGTCTTCGTCCACAGCCAAAGGCAGAGGTCATAAGGGATGACAACTTACCAAAGGTAAGGTATATGCTATGGTCAATTAGGAGGATCATTCTGATGTTGTGACAGATACATTATCTATGCTTGGTAGTGATGGACATATTTTATTGGCTCAAGGACCACACACTCTTTTGTTTTACGTGAATATGTTACATTAGTCGAGATGACTCAAGTTCGTTAGGGGTGTTACCTAAAAGGTTCCACATCCATAGGAGGATTCTTTTAACCTCGTCAGGGATTTAAGAGTAGTTATCTTCGTTGCATGGAAATTAAGGTTCTTAATATTAGAATCTAGTATAGGTAAAGTTTGTTTATGTATTTTGGTGATCTTGTGTAGGACAATTTGTTGAGAATTAAGTGGTGAATTTCATAAGTTGGTTTTGTAGCATCTGCTGTTGGATGATTATTTTAGATCTTGGTTTTGATATTTTGTTTTCTTGAAGATTGAGGGTTTTATATCGATGATGTTTTATGGATCTAAGGTGATTGATATTCTTGATGGTAACTTAATCTCCTAAGGAATATGATTTTTTGGGGCATAACTAGAATATAAGCAAGTAATGAATGTTTTCTTATGATTTGAGAATCTAGTAACTAGTTTATAGTATTTGGTTGTGATATTAGAATTAAGATTTAAATTTCCTTATTGCTAGAGGTATGTATTCTTGGAGTTTGTTTGAAATTGGAAGAATTTGAGGTATCTTCAAGAATGATATTTGAGATGATGAGAGGACTGGGACTTGATCTTTTGACTTCATATTTCTTGGTGTTGACAATCTTGAGGATTTCTTTAGGCTTTATAAGCAATCTAAAGCTCTCCATTGGAATAAATATAAGGAACTTTGTTTTATGACTTTGATGAATTTGGTTAAAAGAAAGATGTTTGTCGAGGTTAAGGAAATTGGATAATCAATGAGAAACATGGATCTTATAATTGCAAGTACTAGGAGTGTAGTCGGAGGCAAAGAGAATAATTTACATTTTAACTTTGTGACACTAGTATTTGGTTTGAGGAAATTAGATTTAAGTTCTAAGCTTTCTTTTTTTTAATTGATGGATGGATTTTCTTTTAGAAAGTTATAAGTTGTTACTTATGCTTCTAGACAGTTGAAGAAGCACGAGATGAATTATCCGACTCATGAGTTAGAGCTTGCTACAATGATTTTTTATATTGAAATCTTGGAGGCACTACGTGTATAGAGTTGCTTGTCGGACCCTTACTGATCATAGGAGCACTAAATATTTGTTTACTCAAAAGGAGTTGAACTTAAGACAAAGAAAATGGATAGATTAGTCAAAGATTATGATTGCACTATTTCTTTGATGTTTGAGTTGCACAGTTGGGTGTTAATTTGTGCATGCATACTTCATGAGGACTTTTTACTAGCTTTTGACTACGACCAATACTTATGGATTGTGTTTTTGAGGTCCAATTTGAAGTCCCTTGCTTAATGAGTATAAGAAGGAAAGCTAAATAAGGGGGAAGTCAGATTTCACTATCAGAGGCAATAGAGCATTGGTGATTGGTTCTAGGCTTTGTGTTCCCACAAATGAAGAGCTGAAAAAGGCAAGTACTAGATGAAGCGCATAGTTCTGCGTATGCCATGCACCCTGATAGCATCAAAATGTACCATACCTTGAAAAAGCATTATTGGCGGGCAGGGATGAAAAAAGAAGTTGCTGATTATGTATCCAAGTGTTTCACTTACCAATAAATGAAAGTAGAGAGATAAGAGCCTTTTGGACTTCTACAGCCCTTACCCATCCTAGAATGGAAATGGGAGCACATCACAATGGATTCTGTATTAAAGATTTCCCCCCCACAGTTAAGCGCATGACGGTATTTGGGTGATCGTGGATCGACTCACTAAGTCTGCACATTTCCTACCCTTTCGTGAGAAGTTTTCTCCTCAAAAGTTAACGGATCTCTTTATGAATCATATAGTGAGCTTGCATGGATTGTCAATATTGATTATATCTGACAGAGATCCACGGTTCACTTTGAGATTTTGGCGAAGATTAATGAATGAACTTGGTGTCAAGTTGAATTTGAGTATCGCTTTTCACCCTCAGACAGATGGACAATCTGAGAAGACTATTCAAACTTTAAAGGACATGTTGAGGTCATCTGTGCTATAGTTCAAGGGGAATTGGAATGAGTATCTACCTTTAGCAAAGTTCGCCTACAACAATAGCTATCACTCAAAGATTGAAGATGTCACCTTATGAGGCGTTGTATGACAGATAATGTCGGACTCCATTATATTGGAATGAGACGGGTGAAAGGAAACTTCTAGACCTTGAGATTGTACAGGCAACAGTGGATAAGGTCAATATTATATGGGCCAAGTTGAAAGCAGCACAAGCCAGGCAAAAGAGCTATGCGGATGTGCATAGGAAGGATCTCAAGTTTGAGGTTAGCGATCGAATATTCTTAAGGCTCTCTCCTTGGAAAGGTGTAGCACATTTTGGAAAACGCGGGAAGTTAAGTCCTCGCTACATTGGACCGTATGAGATAGTAGTGAGGATAGGTCTAGTGGCTTACAGGATTGACTTATCGGAGGAGCTTTCTCGAGTCCATGATGTTTTTTTTTCACATCTCCATGCTCCACAAGTATATCTCAGACTCATCACATGTGTTGGAGACACCAGAGATTGAATTTAAGGATGACTTATCTTATGAGGAGTAGCCAGTGCAGATTTTAAAAGGGGAAGAGAAAAGGCTTCGCAACAAGACTATAGCTTTGGTGAAGGTTTTTCGGAGAAACCAAATTGTTGAGGAGGCAACTTGGGAGCGAGAGGATCAAATGCAGAGTTAGTTTCCTTACCTCTTCCAAAACTAAAGTATGAATTTCATGGACGAAATTTCTTTAAGGAGGGTAGGTTGGAACACCCCGTACCAAAAAAAAAAAAAAATACATGATTAAACTAGTTTGACCAAATTGACTAAGTTTGATCAAGTGAACAATATATGGGTTTAAGTTGGCTTTTTCAATAGCCGATATTTTTGGTTTGACTAAGATACCATGGTGTAGATCTCGTCGATACAAGTTCATAGACTGGCGGCACGCCAAATTCTGAGTTACGAATAAAAAGTTATGGTTTTGAGAAGTTTTAAGCATAAGTTTTAAATCAGTGTCCAAGCTAGTTCCCAGTTTTTGTCTGTTAGTGGTCCAACACTTTATATAAGCCTAGGTAAGTGATTCAAACAGGAAACAAAGCCCAAAATACCCATTTTTTCCCCAAAACCTGAGAAATCCTCTCCTCAGACCCATGGGTCCAAATTGGGTCGTTTCGACCCGTTTACCGTCAAACCGGGTCACCGCCGTTTTGCCCATTTTTGGCCAACCACCACTTACATGCACCAGCCACCTAGGAAGGTCACCTGAAGGTGAGCTCAGCTGTGAAATTTCACGGCAAGAAGTGGCCGGACGCGCCCAGATTGGGCCGGCGAAGTCCGCGGCGGCCACCGAGGTGGGTCGCCGGATTTTCTCATTTTTTGGCCGTTTCAGGCCAATCCATACATCTTTTCCACTATTTTTGACCCCTCTAAACTCATTTCCATGGTTATTTTGTCCAGATTCCTCACCGTTTGAAAGATCCGACAACGAGAAGTTTGGCCGACGCTTCAACAGTGTTTTCCGGCCACCGGAGGAAACTTTGGACCAAGGTGAGCATACTGGTTAGTTCCTTATCTCTTGGGCTTTCTGTCAATATAACGTTTGTGAATTTTGGAGGTTGTTTGATAATTTTTCTATTTTTGGATCAATTAGTTAATTTTCGGATAAGTTGGGGACCGTGTTTGGACAAAATTAGTCAAATTAGTTAAAATTATAGTTGAATTAGTGAAAATGGATATTATTAGGACCCATTAGGTGGTTCAATTTCGAAATATTAGGCTTCGAGTAAAAATCCCCAATTTTAGGTATCGGGTCCTAAGGACACGCGGTATAATTGGACTGCCCGGTGTCCAATTTATGCAATTTTGTAGTACTGTAAATCATTTTGAGACATTTGGGTTATACAAGTGTCTCTGGTTTAGTTGTTTGGAGCCCGAGGAATATTTTATTTTATTACAGGCATCGAGTTGAGCCTGGAGGCAATCTTGTAGAGGAGCACGCATGAGCATCTACAGTACTGTGAGTGGTTATATCATTTTTAAATGATTTGGGTATATAGTATAGTATATATATGGTTTAAATATTTTACGTATATATCATTTGATTGAAATGTTGTTTTATGCATATATAAATATTTGCTTTCACATATATGTGTTATCCTTTTATATGACTTTTGATAATATTTTAAGAAATTTTCAATTTTAATGGGTCCATAAATGGACTTGTGGTATTTAAATATCTTGGTAATTAAATTGAGATTTTAAATCATTTTGGAAACTATTTTTTTGAGAAACCAGATTGAAAATCATATGATTTTAAGCATGATCAAATATTTTATAATTTCATGTGCTTAAAATTGGTTTATGGTGAATATATTTCACTGTGATATTTCTGGTTTTCGTATGAAATGATGTTTTGAAATTTTTGAAGTATTTAATGGAGCGGTGGAAGTTTAAATGTTAAATTGTGATTTATGATACAATATCGTTTGGAAATGTATATATATAATCTTACAAGATTGTTTCATGTATACTGTATTGGTTATTTTTAAATTGATGTACCATGTAATGCCAATACCTTGGATCAGTATTATATTATATTATATTACCGCGCACTGGATTTACCATGGTGCCGTGAGATTGGTTTCATCCAACGGTTATCTATTATTACCATGGACTGTGTCGGGTTTATCCGACGGTTTATTATTATTACCACGGTGCCGTGAGGTTGGTATCATCCAACGGTTTATTATTGCCATGGACAGTGAGGTTGGGTAAGTCCCGACGGTTATTTATTATTTCCACGACACCGTTCATATATTGAGGGTTGTGAGGTGGGTGTATCCCATGGTTTATAGATTGGTACATCGTATGCTACATTGTATATGTTTGTATATATTGTATTTACAAATATTACGGTGATTTCTGCATTTTCATATTTATTTGGTGGAACTTTATTTATTATAGTTTATGCTCAAATGTTTATATCTGAATTTGAGACATTTCATAATATTACAATGATCGTTCATTCATACTTTTGAGCATCAGTTTTTATGATATTAATTGGGGTACAAGTTTGGGCTTTGTGAAATAATTTTTAAACGGGAAACTTTTCAACGAGTGGAATGAGAGGTCTTGAAGGAAAGATTTTTCAGAAATAAATCATTATTTTTCTATTATACTATACTGCTCACTGAGATTTCTTTATCTCACGTTTTATTGTTTTAAATTCGTTCCCCTAGGCCCAAGCAGCTAGTAGCAGTCTACCTCATGCATAGCTTATCGCTTGTTTCCTTCCACTACAGCAGCCATATTTATCCTTTCTTCACCGATTGTTATCTTTTGGACTTATTTATTATTTATTTGTACTCATAGACTTTATTGACACTCTTAGAATGCTCTGATTTTAATTATGGGACTCAGTAGAGACCATGGTACTCATGTGTGTAGTTATGGCCTGTAGTACAGTAGGCTGGTTGTGGACTTATAGATATATATATTGAGGTATTAACGTTAATACTGGTGTTTAATTATCTACGTTTTAAGGTGAGGTTCCATTGGATATTTTCTAGGGATTGTCCAGTGGGACTTCACTAGGCGGGATCACCCGGAAGGTCCTGGGAGGGTTCCCGGGGCGGATCCTGTCAGAATTTCTCTTTGACTAGGTTATTGTTGCAAAGTATGTATCAACCCGAGTCCATACACTAGTAGCACATCGAAAATAGAGTTACAGTTTAAAAGATATGAGCAAAACAAGTTAAGTTCTGAACTGCCCAAGGGGTGCCGGAGTTGACTTTTTGTTCGTGCAAAGTTAAGCTTTGACTCGTACATGGTTGTGAAGTACTCGTCGATGTGAGTTCATAGACTAGTGGCACGTCCGAAACGGATATGTGGTTTACAAGTTGTGGATCTGCAAAGTTTTTTTTTTTTAATACTATATTATTTTAATATTATTTTTCTATATATATATTTATTTTTATTTTCTTTTTCTTTTTTATCCTTCTCCCCCACGTGGGAAAATGCCCCCACGGGCTTCTTCTTCCTTTCTTCTTCTTCTTCCTTCTTCTCCTTCTCTCTTCATTTCTCCTTCTCGTCAATCTCTCTCTCTCCCTGCTGCATCTCTTCTGGCTGCCGTAAGGCTACACGCACTGGATGGCATGGTGGCCCACGGCTGGATGAGTCCAAGCATCGAGTTACCGATCGGTTGGCTGGTGGATGCGTCGGGATCGACGCCCAAAGCCGGCGGTGGTTGAGGTGGTGGTTGGTCAGTTTTTTGATTGCCACCGGTCCCATGGTTGGTCCTTGCCTCTAGATTTCGACCCTATGATTCCAAAAACAACCTCCATTTGCCCAAATTCCAAGTTGTTTGTGAGATAGAAGAGGAGGAATTTCAGCGGAAACCTTCTGTCCACTTTTCGACCACTTCCGGTTGAGTTGAGTTCAACGGAGATCGGTAACATATTCCTCGTCCCCTTAGCTTTTCGTTGATACCTTATTTGCGAATTTTGGATGCCGTTTGTGTTAGCTCCTCGAGTACCAGGTATTATTTATCCGAATAAAATATTAATTTATTTGACCCTGTATAATATTGTTATTCTAGGAGCACGTATGAGTCGAAGAATTGATCCTATTGAGGATCTTGGTTGGATTGCATACTCGAGGTGAGTGACTCACCTTCAAACTTAGTTTTGGGTGTTTAATTATATGTATTTTGTGATTATTGATTGTTTGAAAATGTGATATTTCATGTGTTAATTGTTTAGTAAAATTATATTTGGAATTTTGATGGCACATTTTAAATAAATTGAAATGTATATGTGTATTAAAGCATAATTTGATTTTGACAAATTATGGAGATTTGATTTTTATGAAATTCAATTTTAAAGAAATTATGATTTTGAATTGTTGTTGAATTTAATTGTGAATTTATTTATGCTTTATAAAAGTGTATTTATGTATTGATGAATTGTGGAATTTGATTATATTTTGAATTTTGAGGAATTGAAGGAATATTCATTTCAAATTATTGTTAATTTTATTGATGGATTTGAAATTGATGGAATTTATGTGATGGATTTATGACAATGATTTATAAAGGAATTGTGAAAAATTTGTGGGTTTAATTGGACGGAATAAATCCGGTGGTATTTATGAGATTTTGAGATTTGAAAATAAATATATTGAATTTTATGATTTTTAAATGCACCATACACGTACTGGTGTTCTGTATATATGGATATGATTAGTGCACAGGTGGATGTGGTGAGTGTAACACCCCGTCCCGAACCATGTCGGAAATTTTTGCATGTTGACTGAGGTTGACTGTTGACTGTTGACTTTGACCGTTGACCGTTGACCGAAGGGGTCAAAAGTTGACTTTTTGTTCCGGTTGGAATTCTAGGTTGACTGAGGTACCGTTATGAAGTACACGTTGGCACGAGTTCGTAGACTAGTAGCACGTCGAAATCGGAGCTACGGTTTGAAAGTTATGAGCAAAACAAGTTGAGGTCTAAACTGTCTAAGGGGTGCCGGAGTTGACTTTTTATTCATGCAAGGTTGAGCTTTGGCTCATGCATGGTTGTGAAGTGTTCGTCGATACGAGTCCGTAGACTAGCGGTACGTTCGATTTGGACATGTGGTTTGAAAATTATGGACCTGTAGAATTTTTCAAATACCGTATTATTTTAATATTATTTTTGAACGTATAACAATGTGCCACGTGTGACTTACTGAAAGTGACCATGTGTCACCATGGTGAAATACCACATGTCAACCATGATTAAAATCAAATTATTTTTATTATTATTTTAAATAATAATATTACTATTTAATTATTTTTATATATTTTATTTTCTTTTCTTTTCTTTTCTTTTCTTTTTCTTTTTCTTTTTCTTTTTTCCCCACGTGGGAAAACACCCTTCCCTTTCCTTTCCTTTCCTTCCCTTCTTCCCCGAGCCCGACCGAGATAAACAAAACGCAGAAATTTTTTTCTCTCTCTCTCTCTCTCCTTTGACTCTCTCCCTCTCTCTCTTTGACCGGCGTTTGGCCGGATTTCAGTCGTTGGAATGCCACACGCGCCGGCCACCGGGGAAGCCCACCTCGCCGCGATCTCGACCCCCAAATTTCCCGGCCTGTCGCCCCCGGACGCGCCCAGATCGGGCCGGTGAAGCCGGCGGTGGCCGGTTATGTTTTTCCGACGATTCTCGCCGTTTCCGACCAACCCAGCCCTACCCATACCTCTATTCCACCATTTTCGACCCCTCTGAGTCCAAATATGGCCTCCAATCTCAAAAATCCGAAGCGGTTTGCGAGATACGAGGAATTGAAAACCGGCCGAAACTTTCCGGCCAAATTCCGGCCACCTCCGGCGGAATTGGGGTCGATGGAGACCAGATTTGTAATCCTCGTCGCTCAAGCTTCGATTCGGTATATTATTCGATAATTTTGGATAACGTTTGTGTTTAACCCCCCCGGGTACCGGGTATTATTTACCCGATTAAAATATTAATTTATTTTTCTGTGTGTGAATTGTGTTCTAGGAGCACCGGTGAGTCGTGAAATTGATCCCATGGTGGATCATGGTTTAATTGCGTGCTCCAGGTGAGTGATCCACCTTCAAATTAATTTTGGGAATTTAATTGGTGAATATTATGTGTGATTTAAATATTGGAATTTAAATTCTACGTGCCAAATATTTATTTGATTTATTGTGGAATTATTGGTGAATTTATTGGATTTAAGAAAATGTGCATTTTACAAATTTATGCCATGTGGAATTATTTTATGGTTTCGAGAATTTTGAAATTCTGGTGGTTTTAACATTAAATTGGGCATGATTTGATTTTCAAATATTTCAAGGAAAATATTTGTTTATGTTGGTGACTCCAATTTTTATAAAATATGCCCATGGAATATTATGAGATTTAATTATTATATTTCGAGAATTATTTATGCTATTGGGAAATGTGAATATTTGAATTGGTGGATTTAGGAGTTGGTGGATTTGAAAATCATGGAATTTATGGTGTTGATTATAAAGAAATTGTGGAGAATTTCCCGGGTTCAAGCGGATGGAATATACCCGCTGTGTTTATGCAAAAGTGTGAGTTTTGATATATAAATTTAATATGTGGATTTTATGATTTTTAGATGCACCGTGCACGTACTGGTGTTTCTGTTTATATGTGATATGGTTAGTGTGCACACGGTTGTGATTAGCACGCAGGTGGGTGTGAGGAGCGCGCAGGTGATATTATGAGGTTGTCCTGTGGTTGCCATCGGATGAGGGTAGGCCACCCCCCATGGCCGGGACACCAGGTTAGCAGCGGCGCAGTGGGACGCTACGCGACCGTATGCCGGTTTCTTTCTATAACCTCCTGTCTGGCGGTACCTTGGGACGCTGGGTACTGTTGGCGCCACTGGTATATAGTGGGTGCATCAAGTGATTTTCAGAACTGGAATTTTAAAATAAATATTTTGAAATTGTATTGGAACGAAAAATATAATTATTACTGTTCTGGTATCTATTTGATTGGGGTTCTTAAATTGGTTTAATTTTCTCTTTACTTAATTATTCAATAAATTAATTTCCTTTAAATTAAAATTGTCGGATGCTTGACTTATTATATTCTATTTGATATTTAGTGAATTAATTGATGTCTTGGTTTTCGGGGAATACGAACAAAGGGTTTTGTGAAAAGGTTTTAAAAGGGGAACTTTTCCAACTGAGAGAATTGTAAGGGTTTTGAGAGAAATTATTATTTCCAAATAATTATTATTTATCTACTTTATTACCGTGGTATTATATTGTATAGTAGATAGGGTCACTCACTGAGATGATTAGCATCTCACACTCTTAAATTCCGTTCCCCTAGGTCCAGGTTGGAGACTTTGATTGTTCGGGGCGAGCCCAACGTCTCAGTTCGTTGCCGAAGGTTCAAGAAGTTTTTCTTCCCTTTTTCCTCTCTATCCTGTATTGCTTCTTATCTGTCATTTTATAAATTCCACATTTATCTATATAATGCTCTGTATACTGTATTGGACATGTAGTTGTTCGTTATGCACTGGGTTGCTGCTGTTGTTTCTTCTGAAGTGCTGAAATTTGTGGAAACAAATTGTAGTAATGTGGGAGGAATAAGGGGATGAATTTTTGAAGTGTGTTTTCAGTGCAGGTAAATTTTTGGTTAGTCCTACCCTTAGGGGAGGTGCTGCCGGATTTTCCGTTGGAAGGTTCGGTGGTATTTCCCTGGGATCAGGGCTTGTCTAGGGTTCCGGGGAAGGAATTCTGGACGGGTCCTGACAGTGAGTGCGCAGGGGGGTGTGAGTAGTGCACAGGTGATTTATGGGGTTGTCCTGTGGTTGCCATCGTACTAGGGTAGGCCGCCCCTCCATGGCCGGGATGCCTGTTTGCAGTGGCGCTGTGGAACGCCACGTGACCGTATGCCGGTTTCTCTCTTTAACCTCTTGTCTAGCGGTGCTTGAGACGCTGGGTACCGTTAGCGCCACTAGTATATAGTAGCTGCATCATATGGTTTTCACGACATGATTTTAGTTATACAATATTTTAGAATTTTATTTAAATTAAAATGTTTTTAATAGTGTTTTATAAATTAAATTGTTTTGATATTTTAAATTGAGTTCTATTGTTAATTATTTGGTTTTATTTTATTTATTTAAATATTTCTTGGATCATTTTAGTTAATGTAAATTTTATTGTATTTTCATATTAATTGATTACAATGCTTTATTCCCAATTTAATATTTGTCATTAGTCTTATTTTTATAATTATTTCTCACTAAGATTTTTGGATTATTAATTTATTGTCGTTTATTTGCAAATTATTAATTAAATATTTTCTTGATTTTGGGGCATAAAATGTTGGGTTTTGTGAAAATGTTTTAAAAAGGGAACTTTTCCAACTGAGTGAATCGTGAGGATTTTGAGGGAAAATATTATTTTTAACTACCTATTATTTATTTACTTATTTCTTATTAATCAATTAACTAAGTTATTTACCCTTTTATTTTTATTATTGTATAGTAGATTGGGTCATTCATTGAGATGATTTGCATCTCATGTTTTTAAATTCCGTTCCCTTAGGCCCAGGTTAGTCGACGTTGATCTTCCGGAGGCGAGCTCGACGTCTTGGTTCGTTGTTGAAAGTACAAGAGGCTTTTCCTTTCCTTTCTATCTTGTATTATTTCTTTTTATCTTGTATTGTATTAAATCTCATATTCAATTGTACTGATAACGCTCTGTATACTATTTGGACGATTATCTATTTAATTCTGCATTAGTTCCTTGTCATTTATTTGAAGTCCTGCAAACTTGTGGAAGTAAGTTGTAGTAAGGTAGGAAGAAGAAGTTGGTGTATATAGAAGTGTATTTTCTGTGCGGGAAATTTTTGATAAGTCCTACCCTTAGGGGAGATACTACCAGATTTTCTGTTGGGAGATTCGGTGGTGTTTATCTGGGATCAAGGCTTGTCTAGGGTTCCAGTGACGAATTTTGGACAGATCCTAACAATAGTTAAATGATGGTACACCTCTCCGAAGATCTGAACGAGGTATATTCCATCAAATAGATATCTAGAACCTCAATATATTTTGCTTACTGAAGAAGGGAATCTAGAGAATTTTCAGGAAGCTAATTCTCATCCAGATAGAGAAAAATGGCTACATGTAATGCAAGATTAGATGGAATCTTTGCAGAAGAACCACACCTATGAGTTGGTTGAGCTTCCAAAGGGAAAGAAGGCACTGAAAAACAAATGGATATTCAAGTTCAAGAAAGATGGCAACGGACGTGTGGTGAAGTATAAAGCTCGATTGGTCGTCAAAGATTTCCTCCAGAAAAAAGGAATTGACTTTGATCAGATTTTCTCATCAGTAGTGAAGATGACCTCGATACGAGTTATTCTTGGTCTAGTAGCCTGTTTAGATCTAGAGCTTGAGTAGATGAATGTGAAAACAGTGTTCCTTCATGGTGATCTACATGAGGAGATTTATATGGAGCAACCATAAAGTTTTAAGGTTTCAGGAAAGGAAAACCTTGTTTGCAAGCTAAAGAAAAGCTTGTATGGCCTCAAGCAAGCACTTAGACAGTAATACAAGAATTTTGACTCTTTTATGGTGAGTCAAGGATACAAGAAGACGGATACAAACCAGTGTGTTTATATTCAGAGATTTCCAAATGAAAAATTCATTAAACTTTTGCTGTATGTCGGTGACATGTTGATCGTTGGACAAAATGCAATGAAAATTAGTCAGCCGAAGAAGAAACTTTCCAAGTCATTTGATATGAAGGACTTATGACCTGCTTAACAGATTTTAGGAAGGTAAATAGTCCGAGATAGGAAGAATCACACGTTATGGCTATTTCAAGAGAAGTATGTTGAACGAGTGATAAAGAGATTCAGTATGAATAAGGCCAAATTAATTAGCATTCCATTAGCAAACCATTTCAAATTGAACAAGAGATTGTGCCTCTTATCCAAAGTAGAGATAGAGGAGGTGGCTTCAGAGCTTTATTCTTTAGCAGTGGGAAGTCTGATGTATGCAATGATGTGTACTAGATCGGGCATTGCTCATGCAGTTGGTATGGTGAGCAGATTTCTTTCAAATCCTAGAAAGGAACACTGGGAAGCAATCAAGTGGATTCTCATATATCTTAATGGTACATCCAAAGTATGCTTATGTTACGGAGAAAGTGATCCAGTTCTACAAGGCTATACAGATGTAGATATGGATGGAGACTTTAATAGTAGGAAATCTACTTCAGATTATATTTACACTTTTGCAGGAGAAGTTGTATCATGGCAGTCAGGATTGCAAAAGTGTATAGCTTTATCCACGACAGATGTAGAATACATTGCCACAGCAGAAGCCGATAAGGATATGTTGTGGTTAAAGTGTTTGCTCCTTAAACTGGACATAAAGCAGAATGACTACAAGATACATTATGACAGTCAAAGTGCTATAGATTTGAGCAAGAACTCAATGTATCATTCTCTGAAAAAGCATATTGATATCCGCTATCATTGGATATACGATGTGACTAAGCGTAAATTGTTCAAATTGGTGAAAATTCACACAAAGAAGAATCTAGCAGATATGTTTACAAAGGTTGTCACACCAGAGAAGTTGAAGCTGTATAGAGATATAACTAGTTTAGATGGTGGGTGACCATCAAGTTTTTTGAAATGCGACTGGAGAGAGAGAATTGTGGGGGTCCAGCCTTTTCTCTTAAAGTCCGACCCATTAGGTTCTCAACCTTAGGGTTTCAACCCTAGAGAGCATTATAAATAGATGCTTAAATTCAGTCCTATATCACATAACACACAGTAGAGACAACACAAATTTTTGAGACTCCAAGAGAAAGCTTTAGAGAAGTTTTTTTGTGTTTAGATTTCTTAGTAAATAATACATATTTTTCTTCTCAGTTTTCATGTTTTTTGACTCTCTTTATTTTTGTGTGTTTTTCGTGATCAAAGGATCACAACAAAAGAGAGAGAGAGGGGAGAGAGAGAGAGAGAGAGAGAGAAAATGCTGAGCTGTTAATATCGTTTTGGGGAAACAAAATTGACAAAACAAGACGAGTTTGAAAATTAAAGTATCAGTTATGTTTACGTAAAAAAATTTCTTGAAATACTAATTTACAATAGACAATATCAAGAAATGAAAATAAATATAAAATAGACATTGCTTTCAGCAATTAGTAGCTACGGCAGAGAGACCCATGCCAATTTAATTCTAGAACTTTTGAGGGCTGTGTATCTTTTCGTCCAATATTTTCTATGCTATTGGTTACATTAGTGATTGACTTTTTGTGTCTACTATTTAATATACATGTCGATGCTAAGAATATAATATATATATATATATTAAAAGGTACAAAAAGAGACACTAAAAATCATCAAAGAAGATTACATCTTATTCTATAAGATGATGATGATGATGATGATAATAATAATAAAAAAAAAAAAATTATATGAGTAGTAAAGGGAAAGATTTTTTCATTATATATGCTCAATTTGGTCTCCCATAATAATTTATTTATAAATCAAAATAGGACAATTATGGTTTTTAATTCTATAATCTATTTGAAAAGTCGTACAATAGGATTTGAGTAAGAGAGGAAATGATCAGAGAAATTAAAAAAAAAAAAAAGATTGGATATAAGAGAGGGTATAATCTATATAGAGAGGGTATAATCTATATATCCAAGGGGAAAGGAGCCAAAGTATCCCTTAAGCTAGTGTGAAAGAGAACTGCAGAAAGCACCAATAAATGAAGTTAAAAAACAGAAAACAAAAAATGGGGATAATAAAACGCAAAACAAATTAATAAAGTAAAAAAACCAGTACTCAATCAACGAGTAATTAATATATAACTAAAACAAGAGGAATAGCCGCCAACGCAATCCAGATTCAGCAGTAGAAGACAACTAATTATTTTTATCCTCGTAGCCTACCTTCCACATTATGATGTGATCATTTTCCCAAAAGTTTAAGCTCGTTAAGCTTTCTGTCCTTTTTCTTTTTGTATGTCTTTGTAATTAATTTATTTGCTTTCTGCCTCTTTTCTTTTGCATATATTTTTAATTTATTTATTTATTTTGAGTGGAATTGTTGAGTTTCAAATTGAGGAACTTTTGAAGATCTAATTCTAATACAATATTAAATTATCACAGATCTTTTAAACGTAAGCCGATAAAAGATGAATTTTTATTTTATTTATATTTTTCTCTAACACATCCTCATCCTTCCAAATATCCCTTTAGTTTCCCACATGTGCAAAGTCTCCAAAAACCAAAATTGCTAGTTCACAAATACAATATTCCCTGCAAAAGTTCCAACTACTAGCCCACTAAAACATCTTGGCAATCATCCAAACAAATTCAAAATAAAACTATGATTCTTCAAAAGTAGATGGTGGTTATTTACCGGCCTTAGAACTCCCAAACTTTGCTGCTAATGGTGTAAGAAAATTAGAAGGAAAAAAAAATAAATTTTAGAACTTATATGTATGATGTTGAAAGATTTATTCGAGGCCAGTGTAATATCACAGTGCGCTTGAGATAAATTTTATCCCACTCATACAGATGTTTCTGTGATGTTCGTCTCCCAGGATATAAGATGTAAATTTCAAACACGACACCACCAAAATCTTTCACTGTGAACTTAGCGTATCTAAGTTTTCCCGCAATATGCACATAATAAAAACTAATTCCTCAAAATTTCTCATTGTATTTAAAAAAAAAAAAAAAAAAAAAAAAAGCTCTAAGGTCGATAAGTAGGAATCCCAGTTGATGGAAAGCATTCATATAATTCATCTGATAGAAAAAAGAAAAAAAATTCCATGGATATGAAACTCAACCATAAATGTGTTTAATCAGTAATTAATGTGGTAGAAAAAACATAAAAAAATAAAAATAAAAATAAAAACCTAATACATGGATAACCTGGTATCACATATCATTTATAATTCAACAATTAAAAACTATTTTGTGCAGCCCACATGCTCTATTTGATATCATGCATGATCATAAAACTTGTTTGGTTTAAATTGCAGATCATATTATATGTGAAATGAAAAAAAAAAAAGAATTGGTAGGAGGAACCTCCTATATTAAATTAACGTGAAAGTTCCTTTAAAAAAATAAAAAATGAAAGTCCCTTTAAAATATAAAAAAATATAATGAAATATAATAGAGGGTTCGTGCAGTGGAATATAGACAAAAACAATGAAAGACTTAAAAAGAAGTATTTCCGCGTTGAAGGGATTGAAAAAAAAAATTATACGAGAAAAGACGAGATATGGAACATGCATGGCAACAAAGGGGAAACGACCTATTCAAAGCTAGAGCACCAAAACTTCTACTAAGGTGTTCACCAAATGATAAAATGTTATTATTTTATATATTTACATTTAGTTACGTTTATAAAGGTTTACTTACATATATCTAAATTATATTAATTTGTTAACTAATAAAATAATAAAATGTCACATTGTGACAGGGGTGTTCATCAGTTCAGTTCAGAAGCGATCTAATTTATAAATAATCAATCTAATTCAATTAGGAATCGGTTTAGTTTTTTTAATTCAAACTAAACCAATCTATACATAAAATCCAATCCCAACCAATCAAAATAGTAATTGATTTAGATTGGTTTAAATGATTGGTTTTGAACTTCAGTTTTTTTTTTTTTTTTTTTTTTTAATTTTGGGGATTTTCAAAAAACTTTTTGGGCTTTTGACTTTTAAATTTTGGACAACAACCTTTAGTTTTTAGGCTTTTTCTATATGTAAAATACTTATTTTTCTAAAAGACACAGATTGTTTAAACGAAAAAGGAAAAAAAAAAAACTAATACATAAATATTAAAACAAAAAAAAAAACAATTATAAACTAAAGTTTTGCATATTGCATAATAATTATGCAGCCTACCAATAAAATAAAAGATAATAACATAAAATTTAAATATTTATAATTTTATTATTTATATTGTTAATTGGTATAGTTTGGATCGATTTTATTGGATTTTTATCCCAAAAATTCAACCTAACTAAACTAATAATTAGTTTTTGATTTTCAAAATCTATCCAATCTAATTACACTAAAAGAAACTGATCAAAACCAATTGGATTGGAATGGATCAGATGGTTCATTGGTTGGTCGGTTTTTTGCACAATGTATTATGTTGGTAAATAGATTAGTAAACTTTTTGTACTGTTCAATAAATAATTAAAAAAAAAATACTGGAAAACGGAACATGTATGTAAACAAAAGGAAAATGACCTACATAAATGTGTAGCACTTTGACCATAGACTGTAGCAATCGAGTTATTATTATTATTAATACTATTTATCATTATAACAATTCCTATTTTTAATAGGAGAAAATATGTTTTCAACCAATAAGATCTCACTGGTGTGGGCATGGGTGTGAAGGGTATATCAGTTAAGCCAACTTCGTTTGATGTAGCGCTTTCCTTTTTAAATGCACAAAATAATTAGAAGAAAAAAAAAAGTGCAAATAAAATCTAACAGGTGAAGGCCTTCAAATTGAAGTAATTTAATAACTTAAAATAGCACAAAAATGATTGAAAAGTAAATAACAAATCGTATATTTGAGAAGGCACAAAACAAAAAACTTGAAATAATATACTGAGAAGGCAGTTTATAAAGCTATATTTTATTTATGATCCAACAAATTGTAATTGAATTGTATTTATAGGCTTGGCTTAGTGGTAAAATTATTAGGAATTTGCTTCTAAATTTGGTTTTTGACTAAGAACTAGGCCATGAATTTCCCATTTAATTTAGAATATATTGCAATCCTTGATTAAAAAAAAAAAATTAATTGAGTTGCACAAGCTATTTAATTAATTTGTCGGAGGAAGGTTCCAAAGCGTATTGACTTTACCCCCCCCCCCCCCCCCCTTCTTTTTTTTTTTTTTTTTTTCCTCTTTTGGTAGAAACTTTACAGACTAAATTAACTTAGTAAAAAATTAATTAGTCTGGAAAATGCTAAAGATTTCAAAACCTTTTTTTTTTTTTTTTTTTTTTTTCCAAATGTCATGGTAGTCGTTGCTATGTTGTGCCCCTGGTGATGAACACGAGTATAATTCTTTACTGAGATTGCAAACATTAACTTGATGTATTTAATTATGTTTTAGTTTTTAAACAAAAAATCTAACATGGGAAAGTTAATAACGGATTTGTTGGTTAACAGCTTAATGGGTTTTGGCTTGTTATGAAACAGCTGGTGGCAATGGATTAATAAATTGTTAAACTTTTAAACCTTTTATTGTCAATACTTGTAAAGAAAACTTTTGGAAATGTCGAAACCTTGTTCTTCTTGTACCATTGGACCCACAGGTGCAGTAAGAAATTTTTATTAACTTGTATTAACTCATTATTGAACAGTCAACAATTATTTTAGACCATCCATATATTTTATTTGATCGTAATAGTTTGGTTTATACTACACGTAATAATTAAAAGTGATCCAGGATAAACGACGTATCTTTTATATGGTACGCATGAAGACCAGTTCTCAAAAATAAAAAATTAAAAAAATTAAAAAAATAAAACAAAAAGGTTAGGCAGGCGGAACCGTGCCTATATAATTTAAGCGAAAGCTCCTTTTGAAAAAAATAAATAAATAAATAAAGTAAAAGTTAATACGAGGGGCTATTAAGTTTACAAAAAAAAGTGAACGACTTAAATTAAATTATACAGGAAAAGACTACCCATAAACTTTGCATGTAAACAAAGGGGAAATAACCTACTCAATTATAACAAATTTAACTAGCGCCGGCCTTTAGAAAGCACAAAGAAACAAAAGAATACATAAATAAATTGTGCAAATAAAATCTAGCTAACAGCTGTATTTTTCAATATTAAAGTCACTTTATCAAATTAAAATAACATTAAGAACAACGATTAAAAAAAAATAATAATGATGGGAAAAATAAGCAACTACGATAAAAATTAAAGAACTAAAACTAAGATTCATGTATAAGAAACAAAGGAAAAATAAACCTACCTACTAAAGCATAAGAGTACTCTTTTAATATGGATTGGACTCACACGAAAAAGATAGACTCAACGAAATGGAAAGGATTTATCAGGTGACATTGACACATTGTTTTTTTTTTTTTTTCTTTGGGTAAAAAGGATTCATTGCATCAAGCACAAAAAGCCTCCTGGGAGGGAGGGATTACAAAGAAAGAACGCATCCAAGATTGTCAGCAGCCAGGATGTTCAAAAGATCTCCTGGAGGGGGTTCCATCTATAGTCTACATCGAAAAGCAAGTTCTCATGAAGGGCTTTTTTAGCTAGCACATCAACAGCACAGTTAGAAGATCTAGAGTTCCAAGAGATAGACCAATTATGAGAAGCAAATAAAGACCTAAGAAAAAGGAAGTCATATCTGGAAGTCCACGTTGCAGGGTCTTCATTATCAATGATGCCATCTACAACCAAGGTTGAATCAGACGACCAACATATATTCTCCCAATTCCTGTTAATTGCCATGTTTGCAGCCCAAGTAAAAGCCTTGAGTTCAACTTCAAATGGGGAGTCACAGCAAACCGAGTTAGAAGGCAAATGAAGAAGATTTCCTTTGCAATCTCTGACCACTAAAGCAATCCCTGCCTGGCCATTAACAAAAGCAGCATCGAAATTTATCTTCCACCATCCATCCGGAGGGGCTTTTCCAACATTCATGGAGCTTCTGAGAAGAATCCTTGTCTGATTCCTCAGAAGCCAGGAAATCTTCCACCAGACGATTGAAACAAAAAACCATATCCAAGTTAGAAACATCTTTAGAGAAAATCTTCTCATTCCTACAATTCCAAGCAAGGTACATCAGAGAGGCAATGAAAATTGAAATAGTTCTTCTCTCCATGTTGTGGAAACACACTTCTGGCTTGGGATTAATACAGAAATCAATGAGTTCTCCAATATTTGAAATCTCCCAACTGTCAAGCCTACAACCTCATTTGCTTGCAAAAGCAAGCCTTCTAATGCAGTGACACTCCTTGAAGAGGTGGAATGACGATTCAACTTCAACACCACAAAAAACACAGCATTGACACATTGTTGTCTCTTGAGTCAAGCCAGCTATTTTGTACTATTAATCCTTTATAGTTTTCCAACAAATTATGATAGAGTTGCTCATGCAATTTAAATTTGGTTGGAGAAAAGTTCCAAGGTGTTTTTCTCTTAATCGTTTTAATTTTTTATTTCTATTTTGGTAGAAATTTTATTGATTAAATTTACTTTTGTAACCATTTAATTATTATGAAAGTTTCTAGAGATTTCAAAACCAAATTTTTTTCAAATTGCCATGGCAATTAACATGAGTTATTAATGCTTCATCGTCTATAATTGATGTTTGATGTTTCTAATGAAAGATACAAGAAGTCTCTTATTGGGTTAATGCTCTGTAGAATTTTTATTTCTAACTTATTAGAATTCGACTAACAAAAAAAAAAAAAGTCTAATTAGAACGACCTGATAACGGTGTGCTGAGGCCACTAATCGCAACTGTTGCATTTGCTTTGTTTAGTTGGACCGAGCCTATCCTTTAAAGTTTAATTAGAGAATCATTTTTTTTTTATCTCTAAAACGGATATGAAGTAAAATTTGAAGGTGGTGGGGTACCAGACTTTAAATGTGTTTTCTCTCCTCGTAATACAAATTTGGTTGCTCATGCACTTACACATTATGACTTCAATTCTACTTCTTGTTCTGTTTGCTAAGAGAACGGTCCCATGCGGCTTTCTAATCTTTTGTGCAATGATGTTTTTAGAAAAACTAATAACTATCCAAAGTGGTTGCTTGGATATATTTTTAAGTTTTTTTTTTTTTTCGAAAATTGTTTCCTATGTAGCAAATGGGATGACAAGTTTCTCGGTATCATATCTAAGCTGATATTGAGGTGGGAATAAGAAGGTTAAGAAACAGAGATGGGAAAACAAGGCAACAAATTAAGAAATAGAGACAGACAGAGCTGAAAGCAAGCTGGATTATTGTGAGTTTGTTATGAGAGGTACATTGAAGTATGCAAGAAAGCTGCTTCAATTAATGAGAAATCTTTCCATGAACTCTATTTTGGGAATGATCACGGGAGGAGGAAGAAGGGATCTCTCCTTCTTCTGGGAAAGATCAAGGATTGAAGCTTCCAGATATATAAAACTTTGAGGGTTTTTTTTTATCTTTTCATCGATTATTTTATTTGATATCGATGATATTCTTGGTAAGTTTACATGTTATCTATTATATATGCATGTGTATATATATATATATATACATAAATCAATGCAAAATACTAAACGCTGCATAAAAGACACTTATCATAACCAAATGAAGATAACACAGTTTTGCACAAACACAGCAGTTACATATTAAACTTGTTGCAAACTTTTGCCATAACCAAAACTTCACATATTAAAAGACAATAAGTACATAAAAGACAATATATAAAACAAAAAGCCTATTGCACACTCTTTCCATAACTTCAAGTGCATCCAACTATGCTCCCATTCATTTCAGTTGCCCTTCTGCAGTCTCACCCTAAAAACTTTGAAAAATAAATCTGGCCTCTTTGAGCTGATTACATGTCCAGCCACCATTCCAATCAGAAGTCCACACCCATATCCCATCACTACAGCTTTCCATCCAAAAACAAAAATGAAATATGATTTCTCATTGTAGTGATCAGTAGAAGATGGTATGGGAGTTTCACATTTTCCAGACAATGGAATACCACACAATCCCATATTACCCTCAAAAGAAGCTAGAAATGTTTGAACTTGTCCTCCTTGTGGTATTGGACCCACAAGTTGATTCTGAGAAAAGTTTAAATATCCAAGAAATTTGAGAGCTGTCAAGTGCTGAGGGATTTTACCAGAAAGCTCATTGTCAGATAAGTCCAATGATTCAAGCTCAATTAGATTTCCCAAAGATGATGGAATGTGTCCTTTAAAATTGTTGCTTGACAAATTGAGCATAACTAGAGATCGAAGACACCATAGAGAACTTGTAATTTCTCCATCAAATTTATTGTTGGAGAGATCAATAGATATGAACAACGTCAAAATTACCTTGACCAACTCCCTTTCTTGTCCCTTATTTATAATGCTCACCGAATCCTCATAAAGCCCTTGTTCTAACTCAAATGGATTTTTGGAAGTGTTAGCACTTAAGGTCATGGACGTCCAATTTCTAAAATAATCCGATGGTAAGTTTCCAAAAAAACCATTATGAGAAAGATCAAGAATTTTCAATGTCATAAAGCCAACAAAATCATGAGCACAACATATTGGACCGTGAAATTTGTTGGAGCATAAAATGAGAATGTGGAGCTATTGCAAATTCTGTAGCCAAGATGGGAATGTATCACTTATTTGATTGTTTCCAAGATTTTGAACTTGTAAATCTTTGCATTTGATTAATGATCGCGGAATATTCCCATATAATTGGTTTTGACTCAAATCTAATGTCATTAAACGGTCTAAAGTTCTGCAGAATTGAGGAATATTCCCAAGGAAGTTATTTCTTCGGAGATTGAGCACAGTAAGATCACCATCCAAATTATTCAAATATTGAGGAATAGTGCCTCCCAAATGATTATTTGACACATCAAATATTGTAAAATTTATATTACAGAACAACAGGTCAATTGGTCCAGTCAAGTTATTATTTGAGATGAAGAAATAAGAGGTGGACATTGGAGGAAAAACAAGTGGTCCCTGCAACATGTTTGAACTGAGATCAAGACGACTCAATCGTTCCCATGGAACAACAGATGGAGTTTCTTGCCAACCGCTAATGAAGTTGTGAGAAAGATTCAGCGAATCCAAGCTCATGATGGACATGTTCAAGAACCATTTCGGTATTGGACCGCCAATGATATTGTGAGAAAGATCTAAACTCACTGATTCATTTTGTACTTTTAGGAAATCAGGAAATTCAGTTATGTTGCATGAGGATAAAACCAAATAGTGAAACTTGGGAAGAGCAGAATATTAATACTTACATGAGATAGTGCAGTATATGAGAGATCAAGATACTGAAGCTTGCCCAGCTCTGAGAAGATGCCCAAATCAACTCTAACACTTAAACTGTTTGAACCAAGGTCCAAAGATGTTAGGTTTTTCAGTTTGAAGATAGAACTTGGAATACACCCCTTTAATTTATTTTGATTTAAAGATAGAACTTCCAATTGGGATGAAATAGAGTTGATACTCTCAAGGTCTATAAACTGATTATCATCCAGATATAGGAATTGCAAAGAAGCCAATGAAAGTTAAGATGAAAGGATGACTCCATTCAGTGAGTTGCTTGACAAATCAAGAGTCCAAGGCAAGGTCAAGTTACTAAAAGTTTGGAATGGGACTGGACCTGTGAAACTGTTAGTGTAATGTCACTTTTGTTGCTGTCATAAGTTGCTTTGTAATGATTAGTTACTGTACTTTTAGTTTTTAATAAAAACACTGTTGTATTAGGTAGCCAAAGTATGGCTTGTCTTTTGGCAATATGATTACTGCAGTAGTAGGTGAAAATTAGGTGGTTTACTATTTTTGAAAACTTGTGGTTATATGTTATGTCCAAAATGACCGAGAATCCACCACCACACCAGTTTAAGCTTTTTTCTCTTTCGTTTTTGCTATGTTTTTTGTTCTAAAAATCCAACAGATGGTATCAGAGCTCTAATGATCTTAGTGGGGCTATGAGTGAAATAGAAAAACATACAGATACATTCCTTCTACCTTTCCTTCCTTTTTAAATGGCTTTAACTTATTTTTCTGCTCCATCACCTCCTATATTTTCTGGAGAAAATTATGCCATGTGGTCTATAAAAATGAAAGCTTACCTTCAAGCTTTTGACTTGTGGGAAGTAGTAGAGATCGAAAGAAATCCTTCCCCTTTGACGACAAATCCCACTATTGCTCAAACAAAGCAACATCGTGAGGAGGTTGCTAAAAAGTTTAAGGCTTTATCACCCTTACATGCCGGTGTTTTACAAGTGATGTTCACCAGAATTATGGCTTACACTACAGCTAAAGAGGTCTAGGACAAGCTGAAAGAAGAGTTCCAGGGAAGTACAAGAACAAGACAAATGCAGGTATTGAACTTAAGGAGGGAATTCGAAACTTTAAGAATGAAGGATTCTGAGTTGGTAAAAGACTTTATTGACAGACTTATGAAGGTAGTATACCAGATCAGAATTCTTGGAGAGGAGCTAAGAGATAGAAAAGTGGTGGAGAAAGTGCTGGTCAACTTACCAGAAAAGTTCGAAGCAAAGATCTCATCCTTAGAGGAGTCAAGAGACCTGAATCAGATTTCTTTGTCAGAGCTTGCTAATGCTTTACAAGCAACTAAACAAAGAAGATCTATAAGACAAGAAGAAACCTCAGAAAGTGCTTTTTTAGCATTACGAAAAGGTAAGGCTCCAGCAAACAATAATCAAAGGAAGCAGCAAGGTGGAGGAAGTAATGTCAAACGAAAACATGGTGCTGGTACAAGCAGAGAAGGTGAAAGAAAGAAGTTTATAAAGTGCTCTCATTGCAAAAAGGACAACCATCTTGAAAAATATTGTTGGTTTAGGCCTAATGTTCAATGTAGAGCTTGCAAACAACTTGGACATATTGAAAAAGTTTACAAAAACAAAGAAGGACCAGTGCAACAAGCACACCAAGTACAAGTTGCTGATGAAGCACGTCAAATTGAGAAAAGGTTGTTTGTTGTTACATGTTATGCAGAAAATGACAGCAAAAAAGCTTGGTTGGTGGATAATGGCTGCACTCAACACATGACTCATGATACTGATCTCTTCAAGACTTTGGATAGAAGCTTTATTTCCAAAGTCCAAATAGGAAATGGAGATTTTATTCAAGTTCGAGGCAAAGCAGAAGTGGCTGTGGAAACTTCAATAGGTACTAAACTCATTTTAAATGTGTTATATGTACCCGAAATGAATAAAAACTTGTTAAGTGTGGGACAAATGCTTGAAAATGGATATTCTTTGAATTTTCAAGATAAGTATTGCATAATATATGATCAACATGGAAGTGAAATTCTAAATGTTGGAATGAAAGATAAAAGTTTTGTGATAGAGTGGAACAAGAAGGGAAATAATGTTTTTAATGCCAAAACTAGTGATGAATCTAAGGTGTGGCATAAAAGACTTGGTCATTTTAACTATGACTCCTTGAATCTAATGCATGAAAAGAAATTGGTGGAGAATATGCATGGTGTTAGCAAAAACCTGGAAGTGTGTGAAGTGTGTCAGCTTGGTAAACAACAAAGGCTGCCATTCCCTTCGAAAGGCACTTGGAGAGCCTCTGAAAAGCTTCAGTTGATTCATATTGATGTATGTGGACCTATGAGTGAGAATTTTATCAATGGTAGTAGATATTTTCTCATTTCCAGAATGTGTTGGGTGTATTTTCTGAAACAAAAATCTGAAGTTGCTGAGATTTTCACCAGCTTTAAAGTCATGGTAGAAAATAAAACAAAATATATCATCAAGGTGATATGATCTGATAATGGAACTGAATATACAGCTCAAAAGTTTGAGTTGCAATGCAAAGAAGCTGGAATTCAACATCAGCTGACCTCTCCCTATACTCCTCAGTAAAATGGGGTCAGTGAGAGGAAGAATAGGACTATTATAGAGATGTGTATATGCTTGTTGTTTAAGAAACAATTACCAAAGAAGTTTTGGGCTGAAGCAGTGAACACCTCAGTGTATTTGCTAAATAGATTACCAACTAAAGCATTGGAGCTTAAAACTCCATATGAGGTGTGGTATGGGGTCAAGCCTACTGTGGAGCATTTGAAGATATTCGGCAGCATTTGTTATACACATGTTCTTGAAATTAAGAGAGATAAGTTGGATCAAAAAGCTGATATGGAAATTTGTGTTGGTTACAGCAGCAACACAAAAAGGTACAGAGTATATCATTTGAAAACTAACAAGCTAATTGTTAGTAGGAATGTTAAAGTTGATGAAGCTGCTGTTTGGAATTGGGAAAAGAGTGAAGTTCAAGCTTCATAAAAGAATTTTATCCAAGAACATGACGAGATTCAGGAGGAGAATGATTCAAATGATGAAGATGCTGTTGGAATCCGAGGTACAAGATCCTTGACTGATGTATATGAGAAAAGCATCCGAGGTACAAGACCTCTGACTGATGCATCCAAGATAAGCATCTGAGGTACAAGACCCTTCACTGATGCATCCGAGATACAAGACACCTATCTGATATCCGAGATACAAGCCTCTTGTCCGATGTCCGAGCTACAAGACCCTTGTCCGATGTCCGAGCTATAAGACCCTTGTCCGATGTCCGAGATACAAGATCCCTGTCCGATGTCCGAGATACAAGACCCATGTCCCATGTCCGAGCTAT
This sequence comes from Ziziphus jujuba, assembly GCF_031755915.1. Classification (NCBI taxonomy): domain Eukaryota; kingdom Viridiplantae; phylum Streptophyta; class Magnoliopsida; order Rosales; family Rhamnaceae; genus Ziziphus; species Ziziphus jujuba. The sequence continues at coordinate 27,594,308 of NC_083387.1, read as the reverse complement.
AAGACCTCTGTCCGATATCCAAGTTACAAGAACCATGTCTGATGTTCGAGGTACAAGACCCTTGACTGATGAATATGAAAGATGCAACCTAACATTGTGTGATCTAATTACTTTCAATGACGCAAATCGGTTCGAGACATGGAGAGAGGCCATGAAAACGGAAATCAATATGATAAGCAAAAACAAAACTTGGGAATTGGTGAACAAACCCCAAGGCAAAAGGCCATTGGAGTGAAATGGCTTTTTAGGACCAAAGTCAATCCTGATGGTACAATAAATAAGCATAAAGCAAGATTGGTAGTTAAAGGTTATGTGCAGCAACCTGGTATTGATTATGGAGATACGTTTGCACCAGTTGTGAGACATGAAACAATCATGATACGAACCTAGGACGACCTGCTCCTAAACGAGTATTATATTAGCCCAGATCTCAATTATGTTCAAGTTCTAATGGATTGGACCTCAACCTCTAACCAACCTATGGTTAGAAACCTTGGTATAATGTAGACGCCACAATAGAGGATGGAAAACCTATTGATAAGTCAAGCTAAAACAACCAATTCTCTAATGGTGTTTTAGGTGTTCTCAAAGAACAAAGAGATAATTAATCTCACAAGTATTTTCTTAATCAAATCAGAGTTGTATTCATATTGAAAAATAATCCTTTAAATAGGTTTTGAAAGAAACAAAACAAAATAAACCCTAAAAACCCTAGGAAGAGTTATACCTTGGCCGAATCTTTCCTTTTCCTAATCTAATTAATTAATTCCCTTATTTTCAATTAGGAATTAATTAATTTACAAACAAAATAATAAAATAAAAGCTTTCCTAAACTTATTTGTTCAATAAGTAAATAAATACAAATTCAAAATTAAAGATAGTTTCCTAAAACAAAAAGTAAAAACAAATTAGGAAACTAAATATGGTAATTTTCGGCTAGGTTGATAATGACCCTTCTTTGACCTAATTGGGCTCCAAATCAGCTTCAATAGTCTTTGTGGAATGCCAAATAAGCTTATTATAAAGTTCCTCACGTTGCCCTTGCTTAGAAATATGAGAAAAGGCTAATACAGTAAAATACAGTAAAGCCAGCAAGGAATACAACAAATTCGGCCTTTCTTCCCCTTGTACGCAAACCACCATATTGTTCGGCTTTGAAGCTGTTTTGGCTGGTTTTTATGACTCATCCACCATATGAATTGAACCCATAAGAATGGGGATCCAATTCATACAACCCGACCTCCATATTGGCACTAAAAAAGTCACCCAGGCCCGTTTGGCTTCTATTGCTTGTATGAGTAAAATAGGCCTTGGTTCTTTAGATATGGGCAACCCCTCTTGATTATGACTTATTTCTTGTATAAATACAGCAAGATTGTCCTTGAAATTCTTGGCTTGGGCTCTAGTGATCGGCCCCACCTTCATCTGTATTGGATTAGCACCCCAGCGGGTTGTCGGTTGAACGGTCTCGGGCGGATTCGCATCAAATCAGACTTCTACTAGCACTTACCGCTCAAAAAGGCTGGAAAGTTTACCATTTAGATGTGAAATCTGCATTTCTAAATGGTTACCCGCAGGAAGAAGTATATGTTGAACAACCTGAAGGCTTTGTTGTTCAAGGAAATGAAGACAAGGTTTATAAATTGCATAAGGCTCTTTATGGCTTGAAACAAGCTCCCAGAGCTTGGTATAGCAGAATTGACTCACACCTTGTTGGAAAAGGATTTAAAAGGAGTGAGAATGAGCCTACTTTGTACGTGAAGTCAGGTTCAAATGATGAAAAATTGATTGTTTCTCTATATGTTGATGACTTGTTTGTTACAGGAGGAGATTCACAAAGTGTGTTGGAGTTTAAATCTAAAATGCAAAAGGTGTTTGAAATGTCAGATTTAGGAGTGATGAACTACTTTCTTGGCACGGAGATATATCAATTTAGTCATGGCATTTTCTTATCCCAAAAGAAGTATGTTGTGGAACTACTCAAAAAGTTTGACATGGAGAAGTGTAATCGAATTGACACTCCAATGGTTTACAATCAAAAATTTGAACTCGAAGATGGTGCTGCCAAGATTGAAGTTTCAACCTATAGAAGCCTTATTGGAAGTTTGCTGTATTTATATGCTTCTAGACCTAATATTATGTTTTCTGTGAGTTTGCTTTCCAAATTTATGCATGCTCCATCACATATGCATTATTTTGCAGCTAAAAGAGTGCTAGGTACATTAGAGGCACCATAGACTATGGTGTTTGGTTTTTGAAGCAAGAAGAAGGCAAGTTGATGGGCTATGTTGATAATGATTGGGCTGGAAGCATGGAGGATTCAAAAAGTACTTCAGGGTACTTATTTTCTCTTGGTTCAGGTCTTTTTTCATGGAGCTCACAAAAACAGGGTTCAGTTACTCAATCCACAGCTAAAGCTAAATATATTGCTGCTGTAGCTGCTTTAAATCAAACTTTATGGCTAAGGAAATTGCTTGTTGATTTAAATAAGAGGCAAGAAGAAGCTACCACTATATACTATGATAACAAGTCTGCAATTTCCATTGCTGAAAATCTAGGTCAACATAGAAGAATAAAGCATATTCCAGTCAAATATCATGCTGTGAGAGAAGCTGAAAGAAATGGTGATGTGAAGCTGGTTCATTGCAATTCTAAGGTTCAGCTTGCTGATATTTTAACAAAAGCTTTGCCAAGAAACAGGTTTGAAACATTAAGATATGATTTTCGTGTTTCCAACAAAAGTGCCAAGGAGAAATGTTAGTGTAATGTCCCTTTTGTTGCTATCATAAGTTGCTTTATAATAATTAGTTACTGTACTTTCAGTTTTTGATAAAAATACTACTGTATTAGGTAGTCAAAGTATGGCTTGTCTTTTAACAATATGATTACTGCAGTAGTAGGTGAAAATTAGGTGATTTATTGTTTTTGAAAACTTGTGGTCATATGTTATGTCCAAAATGATCGAGAATACACTACCACACCAGTTTAAGCTTCTTTCTCTTTCCTTTTTGCTGTGTTTTTTGTTCTAAAAATCCAACCGAAACTATTATTTTTGAAGTTGATATAGGCCAGAAGATATGGAAGTGATATTGGCAAGCTTCAGTGGAAAAAGTTATTTGAAAGATCCAGATAGCTTAGCTGTGTTAGATTTCCAAGTGAAGAAGGAAGTTCACCGCTAAATTCATTACCATCCAGGTGAAGTTCACTGATATTTGCAAGCTCCCCAAGAGAATAAGGAACAAGCCCTGAAACAATTTCTGAGATCCAAAACATTCAAGGACGTAAGGTTGCCAAGTGAATATGGCAATTTCCCTCCAAATTTTGTACTCGAAAGATCCAACCACAAAAGATTGCAGCCATAATGAAATTCTAAAAGAGAACTGGTGAGATCAGTATTATCCGCAAGGATAACTGATTGTAGGTTAGGCAATCGGAATATTGTTTTTGGAAAATCACCATATAAATTGCAGCTAGAAAGAAAGAGATGTGTTAGGGAAGATAACTTTCCTAACAATTCAGGTACTTTGGAAGAAAAGTTTAACCCACCAAGATGAAGTTCTCTTAAACTCGTAATGTTTTCAACAAGCCTTCTTAGCAGTTCAGGCTCCTGAATATTTGGATCATAATCACCACAAACAAAAGGATCGTCAAAATAGTAAGAAAGATCAAGCAAAATCAAATTCGTCAGCCTTGAGATTTCAGATGGTATAGGACCAGAAAACCAAGAGCACTTGAGGCTGAGATGGGTTAACCTGGAAAGTTGGCCAAACTCCGAGGGAATTGGGCCACTGAAGTTGTTAAAGGAAAGGTCGAGGTTTTGAAGATGAAGTAAGCTGAAAAGGCTGGTGTTAGAACGCAAAGGGCCATGCAGCCAGTTTTCTCTAAGGTCAAGGCTTACAACACGACCTATTGCCATATCGCATAAGACTCCAGTCCAGAAACAGCAATTGCCTGCTTTCCAATCTCTAATATTTGAAGGTGCACGTGGGTCCATGAGCTTCAATTCTTGTTTTAGCTTAAGTAAAATGGAGAATTGGTGAGGGAGGCAATAGAAGCTCATGACCGAAGAGGAATTGAAAGAGTGTGAAGAAACAAACAAGAAACATGACGATGAGATGAGCAGGAAATAAAATAAGAGGAATTCATATGCCCTCATCTTTTCCTTTTTTTTTCTCTTTTTTTTTTTTTTTGTTGGCACAAAATATATTATGAGTGATAATGAAGATGAAATGAGAGGAATGAGAGATTTGAAACATGTGAAGGTTATGACACTTTATGTAGTTAAATTTCTAGGGAAATTTTCAATTTGTCCACTTTACTTTGATTTTATAAATATATATATATATATATATATATATATGTATATATACATGTTATTGGATTGCATTGAACAAGGTTCTCACCGTTAAAGAGTGGCCTCATCTACTATTACCCAAAAAAAAAAAAAAAAAAGCGTGGCCCCTACCATTAAGTCCTTTCATTTCATGGACTGTATTCGCAATCCGTACTCCATCCCATGCTTTTTATTTTAAAAGCCAACAGTTAAAAATGGGTCTTGTTGAATGTATCGCTTTTTATTTTGAGGGATAGGTTGGGATGGTCTTAGGTTTCGGTTGTTTTTATTATAAAAATAAATAAATAATAAATCGGCCTCAACTTTTGCTCAGTATATTATATACATGAGGGGCAAATTTGTGTAGCAGCGTATCCTCAACTATCCCTAATAAGGGAACGATTTTATTTATATATAGAGAGAGTTAGCTCAATTTGAGGGTTTTAACATTAGACTTTTTATTATTGGCTCTTAATTTAATAGTTTTTTCATAAGATATTTCATTCATACATATATATATATATTTGATCAATTGAGAATTTAATTTCCACTTTATATTGGATACTATATTGGATACCTAATAACCTGCTAAATACTAAATGTTGTCCTTGCTCAATTAGTATGTTGTCAATCGAGATAGTACTTCAGCAATTAAGCTCGACACATCAACACATTCCCATCTTATGTGGGAAATATTGTTCCTAACACAGCATTACTCATACTGACCCTTATTTAATAAAACACATGCACAAAAATTTGTTAAGAACTTCATTAAATAAGCTTAAATATATTAAATAGCCATTAGATAAATAGGTTTTTAATAATGATAATACTGGAGTCACCAAAGATATTCATTAAATTTATTTATCAAATAACATGACAATATTTAATTGATTTATTTTTTTATTCACTTAATTATTCATATTTAATTATTTAAATATGTTAACTAATAATATTTTAATATATACCATTTTGTAAACATTTGGATGCATATATTGTTTCCGTAAATCTGTCAAATTATCGTTCTTCAAAATTTCACTTTAAATGTCCATAAGGGAACAACTGAGTTATTAAAGCAACTGGTTTCTTGATCAATGACCGAGTGGATCCCCCATCCCCAATATAAAAAATGAAATATAATTCACTTAAAAAAAAAAAAAAGGAAAACATTGAAAATCATACTTGATTTATGGTAATTTGTCAATATTTTTACACTATTAGTCGTTACTGCATTGTTGAGGCTACAAGTAAGCTATAAAGATGCATATCTACAAATATATATATATATACACATATGCGTATATTAAATAGAAGTGTTCACCTAAATATATATATATATATAGATTGAGGAACAAGGTAAGATTTGTTTTTTCCTTTTTCTTTTTAATCCTTTCGGTCAAAAAATAACCTTCTTCTAGTATTTCCTAGCTTTAAATTAGGAATGGCAAAAAATTCCAACATATGGACCGAAAAGAAATTTCCATGGACATGACCCCTTGACCTTCCTAGAGGAACAATAATTGTTTCAGCAACAAAAAAATAAAAAATAAAAAATAAAAAATAAAAAAGAGGACTTATAAATGAACAAAATTTATATGGAAAGGATTGAATATTCTAAGTCTTTTATTTTTCTTTTTTTATTATTTTTGTACAGATATATATATATATATATATATTCATATAATATAGAAATTTTAAGTTATATATATAAGTCAGTCGAAACGTCCTCGAAACGTCCTGATAAATTTTTCATTAGAAAATTTATTAGTCACTTTTAAATTATATTAAAAATTAAAATTTAAAAATATTTTAATAGATTATATAAATTTAATAGTAGGTTAAAACTCTAAAAGAACAAAGTAAATCAATTTAGATATCATTTAAATATCATCTATATATTTAAATTTTTTACTTTGAAACAATTCAAAAATTGATACGTGAAATTCTGATAAAAAAAACATTCAAAACATCTTAACAAAATATATATATATATATATATATTGAGGAACAAGCTGAGATTTTTTTTTTTAAATCTTTTTGGTCAATAAATTAGCTTGTACAGTATCTGCTAGCTTTAAATTAGAAATGGCAATAAATTAGCTTGTACAAAAGTTCCCCCAATATATGGACCCAAAAGAAATTTCCATGGACATGACCCTTGACCTCAAGTATGTTTAATTACTAATCAGTATTGTCCAGAGAACAAATAAAATCTTCCAATATTTATATAGAAAGTATCTGGATATTGTCTGTCTTTTTATCTTTTTTTTTTTCTATATATATATATATATATAAAATATAGAAATGTTGCGAAGTCCAGATGGAGTAATTGGCAAAAACGGAGCTGTTAATATCATTTAGGGGAAACAAAATTGACAAAATAAGACAAGTTTGAAAATTAAAATATAAATTATATTTACATAAAAAATTTTATTTGAAATAATGGACCATAACCAGAAATGAAAATAAATATAAAATGTGCACTGCTTTCAGCAATTAGTCCTAACAGTAGAGCGATCTATATCAATTCTATCCTGGAACTTTTGAGGGTTGTGAAATTTTTCATCGAATGTTTTTATGCTATTGGTGACATTCATGATCAACTTTTTGTGTCTTCCATATGATATACATGTCAATGCTAATATATATATATATATATATTAAAAAGTGCATGAAGAGACACCAAAGTCATCAAATGAAAATTACATGTTATTCTATCATATAATAATAAAAATAAAAATTATATGAGCAGTAAAGGGAAAGATTTTTCATTATATATGCTCGATTTGGTCTCCCATAATATTTTATTTACAAATCAAGATAGGACAATTATAGTTTTTAATCCTATATACTATTTGAAAGGTGGTACAATCGGATTTGAATAAGAGAGGAAATGAAGAAATAAATAAATAAATAAAAAGATTGAATATAAAAGAGGGTATAATCAATATATTCAAAGCCTAGTGTTATCGACCTCAACATGATTGGGTAACGACTTGAAACGCTTTTGTCACGCATTAAAATCAAGAGCAAAGCTTGCTTCTTTTTCTAGTCCACAGTTCTGCTAAAGGGAAAATTATGGCACTTGGTCTACGAACGCGTGTTTGATCATTAAGAACTTAGGGACCGACTGAATTATTGGAACAGAGCTTCTCCAAATGTTTGCTAGTCTTAGGAATGACTTGTTTTTCAAGGCATTGTGACTTTGTGACGTGTTAAAATAGACTAGTCAATGCTATTCGTATGGTCCCCAAGAGGCGTCAGCAGGGCATAGCAGTTTAATCATTCAGCTACCTATTTTATGCTCGGGCCATGCTCTTACCTGTTTATTTATATGTTGTGGTACCCCATCTCACTGTATTCCTGTTTATGCAGGTTTAATTTTTTATTCATGCCAATATGTTTCTTATTCATTTTAATTATTTAATTATTGAAATTCATACATTTTAAAAAGTACATCTAACAAATAACTTAAATTCACTATAATAAAATTATTTTATTGTTTAGTAGGCAATTAATATTTGCATAAAAGAGAAAAAAAATTGCATGATTAATTGCATGGCTTCGAAGCCAAAAAAAATTATATAAATAAAAAAAATATAATAGCAAACAGTTAAAAGTTTAAATCTTAAATATTATTAATTTAATAAAGTATTACATTGATTAATTTAAAATAATAATAATAAAACAATGAAAAATATAAGTATATTAATATAGTTTATGTATTCATAAACTGTCCATGCTAATACTCGTGCCATGGGCTCATGCCATATGTAGCCCATTATGGTCTCGTCCAGGCCATCGACCTCCAAGGCATGAGCAATATATGTTTCCTGCTTTGCATGGCATGGTTTATATTGTATTGTATTTGTGCTATGTCTATGTTGCCCAATCCATTTTATATGTATATTTTTTCCACACTTTAAGATTTTATTTGATAAAATTCTTTTTTCTATTTTTTCCACGCTTTTCTAAGGACTTGAAGTATTTTAAAAAACTGTCCAAACACTCCTACAAAAAGAAACAGCTTTTGAACCTTAAGACTCTATTTTGGCATTTGGTATGTAGGATACTATTTGCTATGGAGGACGGGGATCGATAGGGCTATTATTTTGGATAAGATTAGCTGATAGTATTGTTTTGAGTTTTATGTAGTTAGGGTAGATTAAATTTTTTATTAAAAAAAAAAAAAACATTTGATTCATTTAATATATGTTCATACCATCATAATAAAATAAAATAAATATTTATTTTTTTGGGTTTTTTTGTTTTCAAAAGTTATTCCATTGCATTAAAAGCCATTTTATATTTTTACTTATTTTCTTTACAATTTTGACAGAATCTTTTACTCAAGGAAAAAAAAAAAAAAAAGCAGTGGGTTCTAATCCTAAAATTTTGATGCCTCTATTTAATTAAATTGCTTTAAATATATGAATGATAAAAATTAATTTATATATTACGATAGAGAACTGATGGAGCGTTCAAAATTTTTTTTTTTAAAACAAAAAAAAAAAAAGGGAAATTGATGCATGCAAAAAAAAAAAGAAGGGAAATTGATGGATGCAGATGGTTTTCCGATAGCCCAGGTACGAATAACGTGCAAGTCTGACGTGTATTTGGGACGAAGCTTTCACATAGGTCATCTTGTCCTGTCTTTGGGTCATCTAGCCCTCTTCTGCCCACCACTACCAGACAGGATCTAATTGAGGATAGCATAATTGTCTCATAATTGTCTCGTTGCCTTTTGGTTCGTCCATGCTAAAACTAAACTAGTCATATTACCCTTTATCAGCAATAACTTATACAATTTCTTCAAGTTCTCCAAAATAGTTTCTTCAATTTCTCCAATACTCGGTGAAAAGTGGCCACGTCCAGTGAATCACATCTTTCCAACAAACCTAATACACACAAAGATGAGAAATGAATATTCACCGTCTACAACTTCAAACTTATAGTATTAAAAACTTGGTAAGTAATATAACTTCTAACAACTTATCAATGATGATTATCATTCAGTCAATTTCACAGAAGCATAATATACAAGTAGAGAGAGTAAGAGACAATTAAAGATATAATAATCTGAACTTCCAAGCCAAAACCCATAAATTACCTTCTTCGAAGGAGATTCTTGTAGATATTTATACAAAAGTGGAAGTTCTTTTTTAAACTGACGCTCAAATGATGAAGGTGCACTGCACAGCAATTCAAAGAATCATAATTCAATTAAATAAAAGCTAGCGAATTCAATTATGTGAAACAGAGATGAAAATCTTCAATTACCTGCATGGAACGACATAAGGTGCAGCAACGATGCAACGGACTTGGAAGAGTTCTGCAAGACTCAAGCCTTCCTGGACCATCACGAAGGAACCATTTTCATCCAGAAGGAACCATTTAAAGTCTCACAAAATCACACACTAATAATATAAAATATCATAAGACGAAGAACGAAAAAGATAAAGAAAATCAAAGTACCAGTATTCTCCTATAGATATATGGATGTGTCAAACTATCCTACTCTCCCCAACATTACTACCATAATAACCCTAGAGCCAATTTGAATAGTCCATAAGCAACAAGTTTTTTGAAAAATACATCAAACCGTATGCTACTCATGTACACAAGTGGCATAATCAAAACAGGAAATTGTACAGAAAGAATTCTGCATACAATAGAAAAGATAGAGGACCCATCTTAGTCCACTCAAATGAAGCTCTCAAAAGATTATCCTTCATTTTCTCACATGGATTGTCTCCTCCAAAAGTTATTTCTTTCTGTAAACATAGACACCAAAAGACACATATAGCCACTTTCCTTCAACTCTCACTGTTAAACTTTTTGGCAAAACAACCTGATAGGGATCATTTACCACAACAGAAAAGTGTTATATTTAACTTGTGGGAAAATAAGCAAAAGAAAAAAAAAATAAAAAAAAATAAAAAAAGCCCTAGGCTGTATATACTGTTTCATCTGCAGTGCATACTAAAATCATATTGGATCTTAAGGAGGGAGGTTAATATGGAAAAATAAAATAACTACCATGCAAGGGGAAAAAAAAAAAAATCTAGATAAATATATACAACTCGATCGGCTTAAATTAAATTTATTTATAAGACCCTAAAATTGTATTTACCACATATATTCTCAAATTACAGATGCAATCCAAGCACAAGATTTGTATTTGTAAGCAACAAAATATAATATTAGTTGGAGAACCTATTGCAAACTACAAACTTTGGGATTCTTCAACCCTCCGAATTTCTTGGAGCATCCCTTTTAGCTCTTCTTTCTCCGTTTGATCTTGTTCTTTCCAACATAAAATTAACACTGTCAATGATTCTCATGACTACACAATAAAATGTTTATTTATTTATTTTTTTTTATCACTTGAATTAATTCAAACGCTTTATATTAGAAAGATGAAGAACAAGAACAAGATCAAATACATGTTTCTGAAAGACAAATGCCTAGATCTTCAAAAAATAGGATGGGATTATATACATACCTAGTTTTCCCACACCATCTCCAGCCTCATTTTTAAGCCAAGTTGGAAACAGAGGTGGGAAAACAGGGCACGAATTAAGAAAACAGAGATGGAGATCCGAATTCTATAAGAGCATTTGCTGAGAATTCCATTGGTAAGCGAGCTATTTGCATTTGATCAATACTAAAACCATATAAGTATAATGCAGTCGAAATTATTTTCTTTTTCCAATTAAATATGATATTAATATTTTATTTCCATTCTGTTTTTCCCAAGTCACTTCAACATTTGGCAACATTTTTATAGAAAACAATTTTTTGATCGTATAATAGCAGTATCCCAAACAACTTTTAATCTTGCATTATGAACAAAACAAATAGAAATCCACAATTATATATAAACATAACATATGAGAAACAAATGTAGAAGTTTAGCAAGTAGCTATGTCATATATCTGTACCTTTAAATATATGTGTAAATGTGGACGATGTTTCTTCTGTAGTCCTTTATCACTTCAATGAGGTTGTGCCCTGTATAAGTGAATTTCTAGTAATGATATACAAAATGAAATGATTCCTTTTTTTTTTTTTTTTGGGTAAAAAAATGTATATATATATATATATATTCAATATTTACAAATTACAACAGCATTGGGCACTTTGGCAAAATTTCCAAAGTGCCAAATGTTATGAAAACTTGACAGTCAATCATAAGATTAAAAAAAATTATAATTATAAAATAATTGACATAAGGAAAATTTTCTCCATAACAGTCTCTGAGATACTCTTGTTTATAAGTCAACACTATTGATGCTCATGCTATAAAATACCGTTTTCATCTCTTTGGTTGGTTCTCAACGTTCTTTCCTAATTTCTAAATTTTCCAATATTGTCCCTTTAGCAGAAAATCTCTCTAAACAACATAATTTAGAATGCAGCTTTCGCATGATAAACAGTATATTTATACTCACACCGTCCTTTAATAGGTAATCAAGTCACAATTAGTGCTTAAATTTCAATTTAAATCATATTTTGTTAAAATTTTATATGATTATTTGAGATTTATTCATCACAAAAAGAAAGAGAAAAGGAAAAAAAAAAAAAAAAAAAAAAAAGGGGGGTAAAACCTGAAAGTTGATCATGTTCGACATCTTCTAATTTGGCAACGTGCTCATGATGGTCGGTGCATGATATATCAGAGTCAGAGCTAATTGAATGAGGCACGGAGTTTGATACAGTATCTTCCATGTCTAAATTATTATTATTGCTTTTTCCAACAGGAGCTGCATTATTAATATTGGAAATATTTTGTTGCTTCTCTGTTGGAAGAGATTGTAGTGAATGCTTTGGAATATAGTTTGCAAGAGTTCCTCTTAACCGATACCTTGATCCACAAGCATTGCACAATACTGGCTTCTTAGGTGGCCCATTTCTCCACAGTGGAGTGTCTGTGATCAAATTCAATCCAATTAAATATAATATGATTTACAAGAAAAAAAAAATATGAGTAATAAAGGTAAAGAATTTTCAGTATGTATGCTCAATCTTGTTTCATATAATTTTTACTTTTTTTTTTTTTTTAATAAAAGGGGAAATTACAGAATTCAATCCTATATACTACTATTTAAAAAGTGGGAAAATAGGATTTGAATAAATGAGGAAATGATCACAGAAATTAAACCAAAAAAATGTTGATTGAATATAAAAGAGACTTTAATCTGGCCAAGGGGAAAAGAACAAAAGAAATTGTTGATGAGTTACTGAAAATGAACTTACACTCGATTCCACAATGAAAACAAGGTCCTCGTTTTCCCATTCTTCAATATATTCTCTTTGAGCTTATCCAACTATGTATCCCTTAAACTAATAAGCAAGAGCTCTGCAAAAAATGCCAACAAATAAAGTTAAAACATAACAAAAAAAAAAGAAAAAAAAAAGTAAAAATATCAAGTACGTACTCAGTCAGCAAGTAATTAATATTTCAGTGGGAAAAGAAACATGTTGACCTTTCACAATCACATTAATATATATATATATATATATATATGTTTATAATTTATTTTCACTAATTGATATTACACCTGATATTCCAGTCTTTTTCTTTTTAATTCAATAGTTCAATTGGCAGAAAAATTATGTCACATTCCTAATTTTATATTCAGAGTAGAATAAGATTTAAAATGAAAAAAAGGGAAAAATAAAATAAAAATAAAATGAACAGTTGTTTGTTTAGTCAAACTGCAAAATTCTAAATTTTCTTGAGCCTAATTTGAATGTTTAGCAAATATTTACATAAGTATAACAATTTAACCAGTTACAATAAATAATAATAAATTTGCATCTTCTTGCCTTCTCTATAGCATCAGGATATTCATGAACCATACTAATTAACTAAGACCAAGAAAATGGAGGAGAACAAAGCTGTTTGCTTTTCTAATCTGCAAATTGGGGCTTCTCTTTGATGTTGAAAGGCATGAAATTAAGAATATGTCTATATATCTCAAAGTAAAATTAACTGCTGCAGTGATAATGTGAAAAAAAAAAAAATGAAAGTAACAGGAAAAAGAGAGTCAGACTCAGAGAGAGTGAGAAAGCCATGGTAAAGAAATGGATGTGGGAAAGTAATTAATTACATCCAAAATGGGAAAAAGTTAATGATAAAGGTTTTGTTGGATATATAGTAAGTGAATATGGTTTTTGGCTTGTTATGGAACACGTGTGGGAATGGATCAATTGATTTTTAAAACGTTAAGGCTTTTAGCTTCTTTTCCAACTTGGAGCTTCTTCATAACATAAATTTCTTTCCTAAGTTGGTAGAAAATCTGGCTAAATTATGAATTTGGAAGACAAGGAAAATAAATAAAGTATTGAAGCTGAAGAGTGAGTACATTTGATATTATCAGAAACATTTATTTTAGTTTAAATTACTTTCTTCTTTGATGAAAATCCATGCAGTACTTAATTTCAAAACATGTTGGAAAAACAGAAGTTTACTCGACTAATTTCAAAACATGTTGGAAGAACAGAACTTTACTTGATCCATCGTTCTGCTTCTCTGCTTCCTTTATTTCCCTCTGCTTCCACTTCTCTGTTTACTTATTTATATTAATTTCTACATAAACTAGTAATTTGATACAAAAATGGCTTGGGAACAATTTTTATATTTAATTTTTAAAGTAATTTTTAGTTACTATATTGTTGTGCTATAGTAGTTTTGATCATTTGTTCCATTATCGTATATTGACCCCAATCAGGCCTCTTATCAAATTGTAATAATTTTTTTTTTTTGGGGTCATCCATTTTAATTACCTTAGTTACCAAATCAATTTATCATCCATTCAAGGATAATGCGTTTTCATTCACTCTCTCACTAACACAAAGAAAGGGAATAATCCTACATTAATTCATTAAACACAACAGTACAACTGTTTATTACACTGAACATGCATTGGATATTCCCTACATTAATTCATTAAACACAACAGTAACTGTTTATTACACTGAACATGCATTGGAAAGCAAAACCGCATTGAAAAAAACATACAAAACATGTATTGGAAAGCAAACCACATTTAAAAAAACATACAAACCATGACAAAGCAAAAACATTAACAGAAACATAAAACTTAAACAAAGATAAATAGCAGCTAACACAACCAAGAGTCAGTAGGTGAAGGACCGCAATTATTTTCATACTTGCATCCTAGCTTCAAGTTCTAAATCCCCTTCTCCTTCTAACTCTCCTTTTCATTTGCCTCTTCAAAAACCAATACTGCTTCTTCACAAAAAAGAAATTCCCACAAACAATTCCAACTACTAGCCCACTGGCATATCCTGGCAAAACTGTTATCCAATCAAATTCAAATGGAAACGCTGAATCTCCCATCTCTTCAGAGGCTGGTGGTGGTAATTTTGGGGACTAAGAATTCCAACACTTTGTTGCCAATGGATAACCACATAACCCCAAGTTCCCATCATATGCACTTGTTTCAAATGTGGCAAACTGGTTTCCCTATGGTATAGGTCCTGTAAGATTGTTATGAGCTACATTGAAAATGGCAAGAAAAGTGAGCTGCTTCAGTTGAGGAGGGATCTCTCCATGGAGCCTGTTTTGAGAAAGATCAATTGACTCAAGCACCGTTATGTTCCCCAAGGTTGATGGTATGCTACCACTTATACTGTTGTTGGAGAGGTTAAGAACTCGGATCCCTTGTAAGTTCGCAATGGAATCTGGAATCTCTCCTTCGAGCATCTTGCTTGAGAAATCAATTACTACAAAAACATCTTCACCTTTGATTGTTATTTTGATTGACATTGGATAATATTGGGTCCAAGAAAAATCGCTGTCAGCCGAGGTCCTGGTAATGAAATTTGAAACTGTTTTCATATAAGATGAATTGGTAGCATCAAAAGATTTCATGGAGTTCCATTTTTGGAAGTATTCAGATGGCAACTTAACTATAAAAACATTATAGGATAGATTAATAACACAAATTTCAAAAAAGAACACAGAATTGGAAATAGGTTTCTCTATGTTTTGATGGAGGTTATTAGATCTCAGCATGAGCATACTTAGATCAGGAAGTGTCCCTAACCAGGAAAGGAACTCATCTCCTAATTGATTTTTCCTGAGATTCAAAGTCCATAGCATCAAACAGCTACTCAATGATCGTGGTAAGCGCCCTTCGAACTTGTTACAGCTTAGATCAATCATCCTCATCTGGTTTCCATCTGTGCAGATTTCAAGAATGGTACCACCAAAAGAGTTATGTACTAAATTTAGAACTAAAAGTGAGTCGCTGGCATTTACCAAGTAGTCTGGAAGCATGCCACTCAAATTGTTATGCCCAAAATCAATATATTTAATGGAACTTAAAGTGCAGAATGCTGGTGAAACTTGTCTGCTCAGTTTGTTGTGTTTAACCTCATAGTTCACAATGGATGGTGGTGGAATCGGGAGTGATCCTTCCAGCATGTTATCGGTAATATCAAATATCTAAAGATGAACCCTTGGAAGAACAGCTAATGGAGGTTGGTCAAAGCCTATCAAAAAATTTCTAGAAAGTTACAAAACTGCCATGGTTTCTAAGCTAATGTTCAATGCCCACTTGGGAACTTTACCATGTATTTGGTTTCCATCAAGTGTCAAATACATTAGATTGTTTTGCTACGTTACGAAAGCAGGGAAGTTACGTAAATTACACGAACCCAAATCTAAAATATAAAACTGAGGAATAGTTCTAGTACCATTTGTACTACTATTGGTTTCAATAGTGAGCACTGACAATTCGTTAGCTGATAATTGGAGTAGCTTAAGATTCTTAATGACAAGAAACATGTCAAAAGCCATAGTTCCACTCAAATTATTCAACACAAGACTAAAATATTCAAGATTCTTGAGTCTAGAAATGATTTTGGCAGGATACCTTGCAAGTTATTTTGATGAAGAATCAAGGAAGTCAATTGGGTTAGATTTCCAAGCCATGGTGGAATTTGACCACTTAAATTATTTAAACCAATATGTAAATAGTTAAGTTGGGTGAGTTTTTGAAGAGAAGATGGGATTTGACCATTCAAATAATAATTTTCTAAAATGTACAAATGAGTAGTACTAGTCAGCTTACAAACAAATGCAGGAGAAGAATCAGAAAAACTACAACCTGCAAGGCCCAGATATGTTTTGACCGTTCAACTTATTTCCTGAAAGGGACAAATAAGTAAGCCTAGTTAGCTTACCAATTGATGAAGGAATCAAGCCAAAGAACCCATTCCTCTTAAGGTTGAGATACATTAATTTTGAAAGATTTGCCAGAGCAGATGGGATTTGAGATTGATTAAACTCATTGTCGTAAAGATCAAGGACTTTTAGTTGAGAAAGTTGGAAACGAGTGCTGGTGGATTTGATAGAACCATGAAGACAACTACTGTTGAGACGAAGTACGATGACATGCCTGGTTTCCTGATCGCACTGGACACCATCCCAGAAGCAACAATCATGGTTCTTTCCTTGTGCCCAAGATGCTGTCTTTGGATAAGCAAAAGATCTATAAGAAGCAAATTTGTCAATAACAAAGCTGTCTTTGAACTACAGTAAGGCAATGCTCTTGTCATTATGGCAAAGTGGCTGAGCAGAAGAAAAAAAGAAAGTGATCAATATTAGTGCAAGATGAAGCAATGGGAGTTTTGAAAAAGACCGCATGAAGATGAAGAGAAAAGACTGAGATACGTCCATGCCTGTTTTGTAAAATGGAGGGACGCTGGGTGAGTGAGGTGTTTAAGACCATCTTTTTATAGGGTGAATCAAGGAACCAAAGTCTTGAGTATAATATTGGGCTAGATTGTGTTGTCAACATGGTCCACGATAGACTAGGCCCAGTAAAACAACAAAGTCAGAGACAGTTCCATGTCTCTTTTATAAAAATAATGGAAGGGTGGGGGAGAAGTGTTGGTGTCAGGACCCGTCCAGAATTCCTCCCCGGAACCCTAGACAAGCCCTGATCCCAGGGAAATACCACTGAACCTTCCAACGAAAAATCCGGCAGCACCTCCCCTAATGGTAGGACTTACCAAAAATTACCTGCACTGAAAACACACTTCTATATTCATCCCCTTATTCCTCCCACAAAACTACAAATTGATTCCACAATTTTATAGCACTTCACAACAATAACAGCAAACCAGTGCATAAATAAAACATAGGTGTCTAAAATAGTATACAGAGCTTCATGAAGTGCTATTCAATAGAAAATACAACAAAGATGAAAGAAATATTACAACTGAAATGAACGAGTACAAAAGTACTTCTCGAGACACGATAGCGGCGAGAATTGGTTCGCTCCGGAAGAACGTCTACCACCCCTTGCACCTAAGGGAACAGAATTTAAAAACGTGAGATACTAATCATCTCAGTGAGCGACCCTAGCTACTGAACACTTTTCATAATAATAGTAATATAACAAATAAAGGAATGTAATTAATACTGGCAAATAATAACAGTTGAAAATAATAATTTCTCTCAAAACTCTCACTAATCACTCCGTAGGAAATGTTCCCTTTTTAAAACATTTTCACAAAACCCGATATTCGTATTTCCCGAAAACCAAGGGATCAAACAATTTAATACACAATAAATAAATAAATACCCTAAATATAAATAAAATGTAATAAATTATAATAAATAATTTTTGAACATTTTTAGGGTTTGAAACTTTATCTGAAAATTTACACTTGACGCACCACACCATATACCGGTGATGCCCTCCGATACCTAGCGTCCTGAGCACCGACTGGCGGGGAGATTAAAGAGGGAAACTTACAAACGGCACTTCGGCGTCCCGACAGTACCGCTGCTGAAACCGTCATCCCGGCCAAGGAGGGGGGCGGCTGTGGCCAATATCAAACTTGCCTGCCCACGGTCCAATGGCAACTCACGAGAGACATAATACTTGCGCGCTAACCATATACATACACCAGAACACCAATACTGTATGAATGCGTCTAAAATAATTAAATCAATTATAATTGTACCATTCTTTCCAAAATTACCGTGGGTAATATACCAATTTTCACATTTACCATCCCACATATTTTCATTTAACAACCCGGTACGAAAACATCGGTAACGAATAAACAAAATAATTTTTCTCGTAACACGAGGTTCAACAAATAAAATATCGTGGGCATAATTATAAAAATTAAACCACCAATTTAAACAAATATTTTCACAAAATATTTAAACCAATTATGCCCAAAAATGATATTAAAACCACATACGATTTATTACTGAAAATACCTTGCTCATGCATAATAAATGAGATTAAATCACAGTAAAATAATAATTAAATTGCACCACATGAGCATAATTTCAAATATCAATTAAACACCAATTAAATATAATTAATTACCCTAAAATATTTTTTTAAAGGTGGGTCACTCACCTTAAGTGCGTATATCAGCTAAGATCCTCCGTAGGATAAACTCCACTACTCGTACGCGCACCGAATCGAAGCTTGAGTGATGAGGATCACGAATTCGGTCTTACTTCCCGCAGATCGGACCCGAGGTGGCCGGAATCTCATCGGAAAGCTTTCGGGATTTGACTCCTAAATTCTCCCAAACCATCATGAATTGGAGGAAAAGGACGCCGGATTTGGATTCAGGAGGTCGGAATCAGTGGACAGGGATAGGCGGTGTAACTGGGTACTCGCCGGAACATTGACTTCCGGCGAGCCACCGCGGTCACCAGCAACTGTCGCCGGCGGTAGCGCATACGGTGGCCGTTGGCTGAGATTTTTAGGGGTTTTGTAGATCGAGGGGAGAGGATTCCAACGGGACCGGCTGATACGAACCTAGGACGACCTGCTCCTAAACCCGTATTATATTAGCCCGGATCTTTAATTAAGTTCAAGTTCTAATGGAATGGACCTCAACCCCTAACTAACCTGTGGTTAGAAACCTTGGTATAATGTAGACGCCACAATAGGGGATGGAAAACCTATTGATAAGTCAAGCTAAAACAACCAATTCTCTAATGGTGTTTTAGGTGTTCTCAAAGAACAAAGAGATAATTAATCTCACAAATATTTTCTTAATCAAATCAAAGTTTAAAGTTGTATTATTAATGAAAAATAAGCCTTTAAATAGGCTTTGAAAGAAACAAAATAAACCCTAAAAACCCTAGGAAAAACCGGCCACTCAATGAAGAATTCTACCTTGGCCGAAACTTTCCTTTTCCTAATCTAATTTGGATTAATTAATTCCTTTATTTTGAATTAGGAATTAATTAATTTACAATGAAAATAATAAAATAATAACTTTCCTAATCTTATTTGTCCAGAAAATAAATAAATAGAAACTAAAAATAATGGTAGTTTCCTAAAACAAAAAGTAGAATAAAATTAGGAAACTAAAATACTAGCTTTTTGACTACATTGACTTTGACCAATTCTTTGACCCAAGTGAGCTCCAAATCAGCTTCTAGATGCTTTGTAGGATGCCAAATAAACTGAATATGAAGGCCCACATGTTGCCCATGCTTGGAAAAATAAGAAAAGGCTAATACAGTAAAATACAGTAAAGCCAGCAAGCAATACAGCAAATTCGGCCAAATTGTTGAAGCTGTCCGTACAAGCCCTTTTTGATTGCATTTGAGGCTGATTTAACTTGATTCCATGACCTCTTAGGCATATGTATTGAACCCATAAAGCATTGGAACCATTTCATGCTTCCCGGACTCCAAAAATGTACCAAAACCGTCACCCGGGTCCGTATCGGCTTCCACCACTTGGATGGTTCGAATAGGCTTTATATCTTCAAGTATGGACAAGCTATATGGAGATTGATTACCCCTTGTATAAATACTCCCAGGTTTTCCTTAAATCTCTTAATTTGAGCTCTTGTGATTGGCCTAGTCTTCATCCGTGTCGAGTCAGCACCACAGCGGGTTATCGATGGAGCGGGCTCGGGCGGAATCACATCACCGGCGGTGAGGCAAACGGAGGCCGGACGGCGGAGAGATCGGGGTTTGAAGATTTTCGGTGCCTCGTCGGAAAATGCTTCGATCCCGGCACGTCGGAGGTCCGGTGGCCGTGAAATTTGGTGGGCTGGCTGGAAATGAGGAGATGGTGAGGGGTGGCTGGCGTGTGTGGCCTGAAAATGGCCGGAAAGGGGTTAAACGGCGGTGGCCAACGGTGGAGGGGAAAAATCGCCGCCGAGCTTCGCCGGCTCGTGAGATTTCAGGGTTCGGCCAGAAATGGGAAGGCGCTCCCATCTGGCCGGCGCATGTAGCAAGGATCGGCCGGAAAATTGGACGATTTTCGGCGGCCAATTTTCGGCGCATTTTTGCCAAATAAAAGCCACCGTTGGTGACACTATTCATCCACGTGGACCAACCAGGTGATGACACATGGCGTTACTGTGCATTTAAGCCAGATATAATAAAATATTACGGTATCCGGTGAACTTCCAACATCCATAACTTTTTAACCATATGTCCAATTTAAGCGTGCCGCTAGTCTATGAGCTCGTATTGACGAGTACTTTACAACCATACAAAAGTCAAAGCAAAATTATAGAACGACAAAAAGTCAACTTCCAGCACCTTTTGGACAGTTTTGCCCATAACTTTCAAACCGTAGCTCCGTTTTCGACGTGCTACTAGTCTACGAACTCAGGGCATCATGCACTTCGCCACGGTACCCTGGTCAACTAGAAATTTCAACTGGAACAAAAAGTCAACTTTTGACCCACTCGGTCAACGGTCAACCTCGATCAACGTGCACGAATTCCGATGTGGTTTGGGTCGGAGTGTTACAACCTTCCCTCCTTATAAGAATTTCATCCTCAAAATTTTGCACGTCACTAGAACAGATAAAGGTACTAATCATGCATCTGCGCTTCGGGCTCCCACGTGGCTTCCTCGACTAAATGGTTCCGCCATAAAACTTTAACTAGAGGAATAGTCTTGTTACATAGCACTCGCTCCTCGCGATCCAAAATCTGCACTGGTTGCTCCACATATGAAAGATCTTCCCTTAATTCTATGTCACGAGTCTCAAGTACATGTGAGGGGTCTGTAATATATTTCCGTAGCATCGAAACATGAAACACGTTGTGCACTCGGGCTAGCTCTTCTGGAAATGCCAATCTATAAGCCACAGGGCCAATCCTCTCCATAATCTCGTAAGGTCCAATATAACGAGGACCTAACCTACCTCGTCGACCAAAGCGTACTACTCCTTTCCATGGAGATAACTTTAGGAATACCCAATCTCCTACTTCGAATTCCAAATCATTCCTAAATACTCAGATCCAACCGCATTATTCGTTGCAAGGAGTCTCTCTTCTCCTACCTCACTCCAACACAAAGGTGTCCGACACTGCCTCCCATATAAAGCTTCATACGGGGACATCCCAATACTTGCCTGATAACTGTTGTTGTAGACAAATTCTATCAATGGCAATTGTTCATCTCAGGTACCGCGAAATTGCATAACACAAGACCTTAGCATGTCTTCTAATGTCTGAATTGTGCGCTCAGCTTGTCCATCAGATTGCGGGTGAAAAGCGGTGCTGTAGTTAAGTCTTGCTCCTAATGCATCAACCAACTTCCGCCATAGTCGTGAAGTAAATTGTGGATCTCGATCGGATACGATGGCTAACGGTACTCCATGAAGACTTATAATACGTTGCACGAACAATTGGGCCAATTTCTCGGGTGAGAAGCGTTCTCTTACAGGTAAAAAGTACGCTGACTTGGTAAGATGATCGATGATTACCCAAATGTCGTCGTACCTTCTAGGTGTGGGAGGAAGCTTGAATACGAAGTCCATGTTGAGTTCTTCCCATTTCCACATGGGAATAGGTAAGGATTGGAGTAGTCCTGAAGGCTTCTGTCTTTTTGCCTTTACTTGTTGACAAATTAAGCACTTTGATACAAAATCTGCCACTTCTCTCTTCATGCCAATCCACCAATAATACTTAACAAGCGTTCGGTACATTTTGGTACTTCCAGGATGCATCGTTTACATCAAGCTATGCGCCTCTTCTAAGATCTTCTTCTTGAGTTCTGGGATATCAGGAACGCAAAGTCGTCCTTTATACACGAGGGCTCCATCTCTCCTTATGGAAAACTCTGAATCAAGACCTTCTTGTACCTTGCTCTTAATTGTTCTCAATTTAGGATCTTCCATATGAGTCTCCAATATACGATCCACCAACACCGGTCGCACCTGAAAACTAGCCATAAGAACTCCCGAAGGATGCATATGCATTAACACCCCCATCTTCTTCAACTTCACCATGAGAGGTAGTTGGATGGCTTGGATGTGAGCAAGCGATCCAATAGCCTTCCTACTCAAAGCATCTGCCACTACATTCGCCTTGCCTGGGTGATAATCAATCACACAGTCATAATCCTTCAATAACTCCATCCATCTCCTTTGACTCATATTTAACTCCTTCTGAGTGAAAATGTACTTGAGGCTTTTGTGGTCGGTATAAATTTGGCATGTGGCCCCATACAAGTAGTGTCTCCACTTCTTTAAAGAAAAGACTACCGCCGCCAATTCTAAGTCATGCGTAGGGTAATTTTGTTCGTGCTGCTTCAATTGCCGTGATGCGTACGCCACCACCCTTTGATTCTGCATTAGCACGCAACCCAACCCTTTATGGGATGCATCACAATAGACTTCAAAACATTCATTTCCCATTAGGTAAAGTTAAGATAGGTGTGGATGTTAACCTTTGCTTCAACTCCTGAAAACTCTGTTCACACCTGTCCATCCAGCTAAATACAACCTTCTTTCGGGTTAAGTTATGAAGCAGTCCAGTAATTTTCGAAAACCCTTCTATAAAACGGCGGTAATATCCCGCTAATCCAAGAAAACTTCGTACTTCCCTCACAGTGGTAGGGCGCTCCTAACTCAACACTGCCTTTACCTTATCGGGGTCCACATAGATGCCTTCAGCTGACACGATATGTCCGAGAAAACCCACTTGATTTAACCAGAATTCACACTTGTCGAACTTAGCATATAGCTGATGTTGCCTTAGAGTTTGGAGCACTCTCTTCAAATGCCTCATGTGCTCTTCTTGGCTCCTTGAATAGATCAGGATGTCATTTATGAATACAATGACAAAACGATCCAAGTACGGATGAAACACCCTGTTCATCAAATCCATGAAAGCTGCTGGGGCATTGGTGAGTCCGAACGACATCACTAGGAATTCATAATGTCCGTACCTCATCCTAAAGGCAGTCTTAGGAATGTCCGACTCTCGGATTCTTAACTGATAGTATCCAGATCTCAAGTCGATCTTGGAAAACACTTTGGCACCTTGGAGTTGGTCAAATAGATCATCTATCCTTGGCAACTGATAGCGATTAGGGATGGTTACCTTATTAAGTTTTCGGTAGTCAATGCACGGTCTTAGACTACCATCTTTCTTCTTCACAAACAAAATTGGAGCTCCCCATGGCGATATGCTTGGTCTAATAAACCCTTTATCTACCAAATCTTGCAATTGGACCTTTAGCTCCCTTAACTCTGCTGGAGCCATCCGATACGGCGGTAGAGAAATAGGCACAGTACCCGGAATTAATTCAATGGGAAAGTCAACTTCCCTTTCCGAAGGCAATCCTGGTAACTCCTCAGGAAACACATCCGGAAAATCCCACACAACGGGCATGTCTTCCAACCTGACCCCACTTACTCGGGTATCTATCACATGAGCCATATACCCTTGGCAACCCTTATTCAGTAGCTTCTTGGCAGTAAGGGTAGATATCAACCTCGGCAAAGGCCTTCCAACTTCCCCACAGAATACCACTTCTGGCAACCCTGGCCTCCTGAATGCAACTTCTTCGCTAAAACAATCTACGGATGCATGGTTCCTCGCCAACCAATCCATGCCCAAGATTACATCAAGTCCGGATAGATCCAACAGGATCAAGTCCGCTTCCATCACTTGATCTTCGATGCAGAAGAAACACTCCTTGATCAACTGGCTAGGCCACAAGGATTCTCTTGCAGGAGTGGCTATTTCTAACAGGCATTCTAAAGGAGTAGGGGTCATACCGACCCGAATGACAAATTCTCTTGAGATAAATGAATGTGTTGCTCCTGAGTCTATAAGCACACATGCATCATTACCAAAAATATTCAAAGTACCTGTAACAACGTCAGGTGTGGTCCTGGCTTCCTGCTGTGTCATGGAAAACACCCAACCTTGACCTGTCTGCTAGGGTTTCCTTCCTCTACCTCAACTCGATCCTGCAGACGGTTGGACTGATCCCGAAGAAGCTCCTACTGCTTGACTCCCCTGGGAACTCTGACCCGGAAATACACCAATATGCTGTGCTCGTCGACCTGGTCCTAGCACACTGCCACTACCATAAGGGCACTCCCTCCTTATGTGGCCTGGCTGCCCACACTGAAAGCATAAACCATCCATCTGACACAGCCCAGAATGCTTCCTCTTACAAATTGGACAAATCCGTGGAGAACCAAAGTGTGACATCTGATATGAGCTTGTATCCCCACTGATTGAATGGCGAGCTAACTGGGGCATACGATAACTGCCTTTCCTCTGAAATCTGCCTCGTGGGCTCGGTCCACCACTACCCGATGAGCCCGAGCTATGGCTATTCTTGGACGCTCCCTAGCTAGGTGCTCCACTGTATCAACCTTCGAATGATCTGCGCCTCAAGGGTTTGCGCATCTCCACCTGTCTCTCTAGCTCCAACGCTGCATCCTTGGCGGACTGATAGGTGGGATGTACTGATCCAGGAAGGTTGAGGGCTATGTTTTTGTTCAAACCATCTATGAACCTCACCTTCTTCGCATGATCATCGGGAATCATGTGCATGCAGAATTCGGATAGTTCCCGAAATCTTCTCTCGTACTCGGACACTATCATGTTCCCCTGTCGCAGTTCCTCGAACTCTCTCCTTCTTGCCTCACGGTAGGCAGGAGGACAATACTCAGTAGAGAAGGCAACCTTAAACTGATCCCACGTATGCCTTCTGCGAGTTTTTTCTACTTGCCACCACTTCCGGCTCGGTCTGGGCGCGTTCGGCGACCGGCGGTCGTGAGATTTCAGGTTTCAGCTGGAAATGCGAAGGCGCTTCCGTCTGGCCGGCGCGTGTAGCAAGGATCGGCCGGAAAATTGGACGATTTCCGACGGCCAGTTGTTTCTCTCTCTCTCTCTCTCTCCTCTCTCTCTTTCTCTCTCCTCCCTGACTTTTTTGCCAAATAAAAGCCACAGTGGGTCACATTGTTCATCCATGTGGACCAACCAGGTGATGACACATGGCGTTACTGTGCACTAAAGCCAGATATAATAAAATATTACGGTATCCAGCGAACTTCAAACATCCATAACTTTTTATCCAGATGTCCAATTTAACCATGCCGTTAGTCTATGAACTCCTATTGATTAGTACTTTACAACCATACAAAAGTCAAAGCAAAATTATACAACGACAAAAAGTCAACTACGGGCACCTTTTGGACAGTTTGCACCTCGACTTGTTTTGCCCATAACTTTTAAACCGTAGCTCTGTTTTTGACGTGCTACTAGTCTACAAACTCGGGGTATCATGCACTTCGCCACAGTATCCTGGTCAACTAGAAATTTCAACTGGAACAAAAAGTCGACTTTTGACCCACTCGGTCAACGGTCAACCTCGGTCAACGTGCACGAATTCCGATGTGGTTTGGGCCGGGGTGTTACAGTTGGAGGGTCATCTTTTTATGTAGAGAGATGAATGAAATGTCTTGAGAGCATATTAGTTGTTAAATGGGCAGAGAGTTGAACCAAAAGTCTTGAAAGCATATTAGTCGTGTTAAATGGGTAACCTAGCAAATTAGAACATTAATATGGCACAAGCACACAATATGATAAACTATAGGTGTGATAAAAGACAACTGAATATGTTGTTCTAAAATCATCAAAATTTGTAACTTAGTTGAAAAAATGTGACAGCCGAGACCACCCGCCTAGAGAGAATCCTCTTACAACCCATGTGACAGCCGAGACCACCCGCCTGGAGAGAATCTTCTTACAACTTAGCCTTCAAGGTTTTAAAAGGCCTCGCAGGGAAATATATCCACACCCAACCTTTAAGGTTTTAAAAGGCCTTACAAGGAAAATGTATTCATACCCAGCCTTCAAGGTTTTAAAAGGCCTCCACCCGCTTGGAGAGAATCCTCTTACGACCCAGCCTTAAAGGTTTTAAAAGGCCTCGCAACGAAAATATATCCACATGCTTATAAGTCCGGCTTGCCTTTAAGGTTTTAAAAGGTCTCGCAACGGAAAGATATCCACACGCTTATAAGTCTGGCACTAATATCATCTGTTACAGACCAGACCATCAGCATGCGATATTGTCCTCTTTGGGACTGAAGAATCCTCTTACAAGGAAAATGTATCCACAAGTTTATAAGCTATGCTTCGTTTCTCTTTCCAACCGATGTGGGACTTCACAAAAAAGCTGACTAACCATTTTATTTATGGGTTTAAAAGTTGTGATTTGAGTCCTTTTAAACTTTATTTTTGCCTCGCATGGTCTCAAATCACCGTACCACATGGCATAGGATGTCTGTGATACCAGGAGGAGGCTTTTTTTTTTTTTTCTTTTTTCAACAAAAAAAACAAAGAAAAAAAATTATTGTTCTTGATTAGGTAGGACATGAACTCGTAATAGGCTAACTACAGTATATATGAATCAAAGAAATAAAAATAAAAATAAAAATGGTAATAAATTTGTTTGAAGTCCACAGCTCTGATCTTGGACTATACTAACATTTTAGTCGATGCCTGCAATGTGAATAGACAAGTCAAGTCCACTCAAGTCAACGCTGAATGTGTTCATCCAAAAAGAAGCAGGGAAAAAAAAACAAAAAAAAAAAAACAAAGAAATTGCCCCAAATTAAATTTATTTATAAGACCCTAAAATTGAATTTACCACATATATTCTCAAATTACAGATATGCAACCCAAGCACAAGATTTTAGAAGCCGCGAAATATGATTTTTGATAAATAAGCAACAAAATATAACATTAAATCAAAGCTGTCAACGATTCTCATGAAAGCACAATTAAATGTTTCTTTAATTTTTTATTTTTAACTTTTTATAATTTGAGTTGATTCAAACCCTTCATTAGGGAGATGAAAAACAAGAATAAGATCAATGAGTTTCTAAAGACAAATGCTTGGATTTTTAAAAAATACGATGAAAACAAATGCTATGATTTTTAAAAAATACAGTGGGATTATATATAAAACTTATTTTCCTTTGGGAAAACAGAGGATTCAGGGTTAAAAAAAAAAAAAATTATTGAAAACAGAGGTGGGAAAAATGGGTCAACAATTAAGAAATAGAGATAGAGATGCAAAATCAATCCCATCATATGATAGTTGGTTTGTGATTATTAAAAAAGTTTTGAAGTTTTTAATTACTTTCTCCTTGTGCTATAGTTTTTATGAACATACCTTATTTGTTTCATTACCATAAAATTGTAACTAATTAGGTCCCTTACCAAATTGTAATCTTTTTATTTTTTATTTTGGGTAATCCATTGGCGATTACATTCTTCACCAAACCAGTAAACATTCATTCTATTGTGCGTGCATTCAGTGACAAAATATTTAATGGATAAATTTCATACAGATCCTTTCAGGTTTTGCTGTAATTATATTTATCATTTTTAACCGTAAAATGAACTTAAAAAAATTAGTTTTGAATATAATTTTTCATAGACATGGATTTAATTATAATTAAGACAAAATTGAAGAGGATCTAAATGAAATTTTCTTGATATTTAATTCATCCTCTCTCACTAATACAAAGAAACGGAAAAATCCTACTTACATTAAACATGCTATTATAACGTTGAGAAATTTTTCAGACAATGTGTATTCATGGAAATTGAGTTGCTACACATGGCCTATTAAAGAGTTCCACATGTAGTATTATTAATCACAGATAATTTCAAATGTCCAAACGGCATAAGCATGACATGTATGATAAAGACAAGCAAAAAAAAAAAATAAATAAATAAATAAATAACAAGACAAGTGAATTTGTTGTTCTAAAAATAAAATATGAAAGGGTCTCAGCGGTCGATTGTAGACTAATTTACCACAAGGGAGTACAAACTTTATACTCACTCCAAGACTAGGAGTCTTGGAGTGAGTAGAAGACAGAGGCGGCAAAACAGGGCAGAAACTACGAAACAGAGATAGACATGGAGAGTAAAAATCAAAAGCTGCATAATAAAAAACTTAGTTATTACAAACTTTAGCTACAAGCATACCAGTTCTTTATTAATACAACTGCTTACTACTATCTTTATACACATTATATGAGGTATGAAATTGGGGGGAGAAGGAAGAGATAGGTACAGTTTGGTTATTTGACCCACAAATAATGAATTATGAAAGTGAGACTGAAAGAGAGAGAGCCATGGTGAAGAATGGTTGTGGGGAAGTAGGTGATTATGGTTTTGGGCATGTTATGGAACACTTGGTGGAAATAGATTCCTTATTTGGCTGAAAATTTTGTAATTCATGAATTTTGAGGACATGAAACGTAAATGAATTAAAAACAAAACTGATAATTGAATACATTTATATTTTACCATTCGTTGTCATCAATACATTTTATTGTAATTTAACTTATTTTTCTTAAAGTGAAATCCATGAAGTACTTAATTTCGAGACTTGACCCATCATTCTGTTTCTCTGCTTCCTCCGTTTCCTCTGCTTCAGCTACTCTGCTTCTTCTATATAAAGTAGTAATGCGATACCTACAACAAATGTCTTCAAAGCAATTTACAAAAATCTCATTTTTTCCATGTATTATAGTTCTTTTGAACTTACTCATTTGTTCCATTACCATATTTTGGAGTTCATTAGGTATCTTACCAAATTACAATAACCTTTTATTTTTTTCCCTTGGTCATCGATTTTGATTACCTTAATTACTAAACCAATTAACATACAGTCAACAAAAAGATGTTTAATTCGTTCACTCTCTTACCAACACAAAACAAAGGAAATGATCCTACTACAACAGTTTATTGCATGAACATGTGGAGACTAACTGCCTATATCTTCAAAAAAGAGACAAGTTGCACATGATATTCGTCAATCAATTTTGTTAATCTCTGTTGTTAAATATTAATTGCCATTACTTGAATTTATGTCATAATCATTAGGTTCTTAATGAAAACTTTTCAAATTAGAAGCTACCACATTTATAATAGTAACAGACTCGAGGGAAAACAAATAAGGAGTACCTTTGCTGTCCGAATCTTCATATTAAATCTCAAGAACTATGTTATAATGTCATAAAACTATTTTTCCTTTCCCTAACTTAGAAATGTTGTTTGTCCAGTAAACTACAGTATAATGTATAACTAAAGATGAGACATAAAATAGCAAGAAGAGTTAAAATAGAAAGACAAATACTTTTGCTTCTATACTGTTCTTAATCTCAAAACATTAAGGATAAACAGAACTTCATGACTTAACCATCGTTTCATTTCTCTGCTTCTTTTTCTTCTCTGTTTCCTTATACAGTAAATTAATATGTAAATTAGTAAATGAGATTTTTTTTAAAAAAATGCCTTCAAAGTAATTTACAAAATTAAAATTTTGAAATTATTTTTACTTACTTTTTCATCTTGTGTTATAGTTAATTTTTGAACATCCGTCATTTTGTTCAATACCATATTATATTTATAATGCGCATGATAATTAAAAATGACAACATAATATAGGGTCTAACTGTCATATGCAATACTTCTTATACGGTAGGAGGGAAAGTTGATAAAATAAAATAATGAAAAAAAACAAAAAAGTTTGGTCTCATATATTTAACTGATTAAGTGAAAGTTCCTATAAGAAAAAATAATAAAGTGAAAGTTACTTTAAAAAAACATAGTAATACAAGTGAAATTTAATAGAGGATCCATGAAATGGAAAATTTACCAAAACAAACCAAAGACTTAAAAAAGAAGTCTTTCCACACATTCCATGCACGTCAACTGCTACACACTTTGTCTCTTCTTTTACCAGCACCTGCGTTTTTGAATGCTCAAAGAAAAGAAAAGAAAAAAAGGCTCTATTTTTTTTTTTATTTTGCTCAATAGGGTTACTTTAGACTACAATTTTACACAGGGAGGATTGTGGATAATAAAGAACAATGAAGGAAATATAAACCACTACAAAAATATAAATAAATAAAGAACGAGAACAAAGAAATGTTCATAAAAAACAATGAAAAAGAAACCGACCTACTAAATTTCTTTTAATATTGATGGTAGAGGATTCCACTAGACTATGTTGAAAATCAGATACCATTGTAGTTCAACTTTCACATTACAATTTAAATAACTCTTTTTTATTTTAAGTAATATGCATGTTTTCCATTTGAGAAAAACAACGTGGAAGCGTCAATATATATGAGAAGGCAGTTCATTTATAATACCCAAAAAATGTAGGGATATTGTTATCAATGCATCTCAATTCCTAATTTCTAAATCAAAACAAATGAGGGAAAATAATAGTGTAAAAAGATATAGAATGCCCATGTGATGGTCACATATGTGGCACTGATTTGTCTATGAAAAAAATGTGGAAAGTATAAAAAAGACCAACAGTGCATTGTTTATAAAAGTTTAGGGTGCAAAATGCTAGGTAAAAAAATTTGGGATGCATCTCTGATGTGATTTGGAGTGCAGTGGAGCCAATTTTCCTTTAAGATAAAAATTTTCAAGGTATGAAACCAAAGATGGGAAAACAGGGCAGAAATTAAGAAACAGAGATAGAGATGGGGAGTGTAAACTCGGTCCTATGTTGTCAACTATTGTTGGGTTTTGATTATGTAATGAGAAACCAAATTTGGAAGACTTGTTGTACCCAAAAAATAAATAAATAAAAAAAAAGTTGAAAGACTTGAATTATCAATGGACTAGTCTTTGGTGGCTTTAAATAAAGCAGTTTGTGGAAAGCTTTGGGTCATTAACAACCAATTAGTCTTGTTGAAGTTGATCATATTCCACATCTTCTAGTTTGACAACATGCTTTTCTTGAGTCCATGAAAGTTTCACTTTTTTTCTTTGAGAAGAAAATAATGTAGTTGACCCATAATGGAAAAAAAAAAAAAGAAAAAAAAAGAACTTTTTGACCCCATCATTTTGTATCTCTGCTTCCTCTCTTCTTCTCTATTTTCTTTCTTTTATTGGTTTTTAAATAAACTTGTTACAGCTAAGATCGATCATCTATAATTTGCTTCCATACGTGCACATTAATTTGAGGATGCTACCAGAAAATTGTTACCATCAGATTTAGAGCTAATAGAGAATTGGCGATATTTTAAAACAATCTGGAAGTATATATACTGTTTCAACCATATAATAAATTTACCAATTTAATATTTGATTTATTCAATAATTATTATCGAAATTGAAAATTGTTATCATCAGATTTAGAGCTAATAGGGAATTGACGATATTTTAAAACAATCTGGAAGTATATATTGTTTCAACCATATAATAAATTTATCAATTTAATGTTTGATTTATTCAATAATTATTATGGAAATTGTGTAAAATGGCAACTAACCCATGTTCATTGGAGATGAGAAATGATTGAGTTTTTTACAAGTTAAAAAAAAAAAAAAAAAACAATACCGAAAAGATTAGTCCTATATCGGAAGCTCAACAGTCAATTTAAAATTTCTTTATCCATAAATTGATGCTTCATCATTAATATGGAAATTATTTTGTTTTTAGGTGGCGCATTTGGAAAAAAATACCAACAATTTCTCATTTAATAATCAATTAGTCTTTCATTCTTTTTCATGAACAATTAATTAATGTTACAGACTCGCCAAAAGGAAAGAAAAAAATATCTTGCATCAAGAACTTGAAGGGAATAGAAACTCATAAAACCCGCTAAGTCCAGATAGAGTAATTAGCAAAAGCTGAGCTGCTAATATAGTTTTGGGGAAACAAAATTGACAAAATAAGACAACTTTGAAAACTGAACTATCAGTAGCTATGTTATATATCTGTACCTTTAAATATCTGTATATTTGTGGACGATGTTTCTCCTGTAGTCCTTTATCACTTAGATGAGGTTGTGCCCTATGTAAGTAAATTTCTAGTAAAGATATACAAAAGGCAATGGTTCCTTTTTTTTTTTTTCTTTAAAGACATATATTCAATATTACCAAATTACAACAGCACTTGGCACTTTGGCAAATTTTTTAATAGAAACATAAATTAGTTACCCATCGAAGAGGATTGAGATTTTCTTTCTTACTTTTATCTGACTAGTGAAATTTTTTTACCTCATCTTAAAAAGCAATTATCAGTTGTCCATATAAGATAAAATTGAAGGTCAAAATGAAATTTTCAAATTACAAATATATAAAAGAAAGAAAAAGAATTACCACTTGCAAAGATGAAGATCCTATTTGATGATTACAACCGTTGAAGCAAGGAAATTTGTTAACTATTGTTACAATGTCAGCAACACAAATATTCAAGAAATTAACCAATAAAACAGATAAAAAACACACAGAATTTACGAGGTTCAATTCAAGATTGAATCTACGTCCTCGGAGCTCCACAAGGAGTTCAATGCACTATAACTGACATTGTTTTACAGATATATAGTTCTCTTTCTTTACTTTAGAAGCTAATCTAAAACCCATATACCACACCCAAGAATCCCCTTTTAGAACCTTTCTCACCTCACAACTCTCACCCAAGAAAATTCAAAAGAGAAAACCTAAAGAGAAAGAGAAAGAGAAAGAGAACTTAGATGATATTACACTAAAAAGAATCTTCCTTTTATCAAAAAATCAGTTGCTGCAGAATTGTTGCTACTGTGGAACTGTTGCTGCATATCTCTATTGCTGTTAGGACTCCTGTAATGCCTTTACATGACTACCAGCTTCTCTTTAAACCACCAAGTGAAAACTCACAGTTTTGTTTAATGATATAAGGTTGAAACGACGTAGTTTTGATGATAGCAACTATGCAGCAAAAAATAACTCAAGGTTTGACTTCTTTGAATCACATAACCAACAATCTCCACCTTGATTCAAATAAGTCAACCAATATAAAGGGCATTGAACTTCCTTTGCTTCTCAGCTCACTTTCTTCATTATCAACCTGTATCAATCTTGAGCAAATTTTTGCAAAACTTAAGCTTGCTCACAGGTAACACCTTAGTTCCTATATCTGTAGGATTCTTTTCTATGGATATCTTTTCCAACTTTACCAAACCTTCCTCAACTGCATCTCTATTAAAATGATATTTAATATCAATATTGTCAGGACCTGTCCAAAATTTTCCACCGGAACCCTAGACAAGCCCTGATCCCAGGGAAACCCTACCGGACCCTCCAATGGAAAATCTGGCAGAACCTCCTCTAAGGGTTGGACTTAGCACAAATTTCCTGCACTGAAAACACACTTCTATATTCATCCCCTTATTCCTCCCACAAAACTACAATTTGGTTCCACAAAATTACAGCACTCCAAATGAATAACAGTAATCCAGTGCATAATTAATACATAAATGTCCAGGACAATATACAGAGCTTCATGAAGTACTATTAAATATAGAAATTTTACAACAAGGATGAAAGGAATTTTACAATTGAAATAAATGAAGACAAGGAGAACTTCTCGAATTACGACAGCGATGAAGATCAAGTTCGCTTCGGATGAATGCCGAAAAAACCTGGTACCTAGAGGAACAGAATTTGAAAATATGAGATGCTAATCATCTCAGTGAGTGACCCTAACTACTGCACAATTATAATACCACGATAATTAAGTAGATAAATAATAATTACTTGGAAATAATATTTTTTCTCAAAACCCTTATAATTCTCTCGGTTGGAAAAGTTCCCCTTTTAAAACATTTTCACAAAACCCTTTATTCGTATTCCCCGAAAACCAAGAAATCAATTATTCAACTAAATACCAAATAAAATATAATAAATCAAGCATTCGAAATTTATAATGAAAATAAATTAATGTATTGAATAATTAAGTAAAGGGAAAATTAAGTCAATTTAAAATCCTCATTTAAATAAATAATAAAAACAGCATTAAATATATTCTTAATTTGAATACAATTTCAAAATATTTATTTTGAAATCCAAGTTCTGAAAATCACTTGATGCACCCACTATATACCAGTGGCGCCAATAGTACCCAGCGTCCCGAGGTACTGCCAGACAGGAGGTTAAAGAGAGAAACCGTCATACGGTCGTGTGGCGTCCCACCGCACCGCTGCAAACAGGTGTCCCGGCCATGGAGGGGCGGCCTACCCTCATCCGATGGCAAACACAAGACAACCCCATAAATCACCTGCACGCTACTCACACCCACCTGCGCGCTAATCATATCCATGTGCGCACTAATCACATCCATATACACAGAATACCAGTACGTGTATGGTGCATCTAAAATAATAACCAAATTTTTATTACAAAAAGGGTACGTAATTTTTCCAAAATTCACCGTGGGAATTATACCACTTTTCAAATTCACCATCCTACATTTTGTTTCTTTAATATCACCAGCATGAGTACTTCGATAATATATATAATTTTCTCATATCACAAAATCCGTCAATACAATTATTTAATTTTCAAACCCATCAACTTTCATTTCCATCAACTCAAATATACAATTTTCCAATGGCATAAATATTTTTGAAACATAATTCTTTAAAACAATATTTTTCTCCAATCCTCAAAATCCATTTAAATTAACAAATCCATAAAACCACATAAATTTCATATATAATTAATTCATATATTTGTGCATAATAATTGAATAATAACTATAGCAATAATTTAAATAAATCAAACCACAATTTCTTTAAATTCCCAAATATATTCTTTTGGCACCAAAACATATATTAAAAACATTATAATTTAGCAATACAATTTATATGGAAATTCTCTTAATATCAAATACATAAAACATATTTATCAAATATTTAATTATAAAATATTCCAACAATGAAATTTGATAATAATTGCCAAAATCTCAAATTCCTTAAAACCAAAATATTTTATAATGCACAAATATTTAATTCCATTCAATTTTGTCACCAAAATTCCAAATATATATTTACTAAATATTCAACACATCAAACATATTTGTCAAACAACCAAGTTACACAAAATATATATGTTTTAACATCCCAAATTAATTTTGAAAGTGGGTCACTCACCTTAAGCACGTATATCAATCAAGATCCTCCGCAGGATCAACTCCACTACCCACACGTGCACCTAAAATATCCACAATACACAAACCAATTATATTAATATTTTAATCGGGTAACACCCAGATTGGTACCCAGGGAGCGAACACAAACGACAACCAAAATTGACGAATAATATACCGAATCGAAGCTTGAGCGACAAGGATTACAAATTCGGTCTTACTTCCCGAAGATCGGACCCGAGGTGGCCAGAAAGCTTTCGGGATTCAACTCTTCGATTCTCTCAAACCATCACGAATTGGAGGAAAATGACCCCGGATTTGGGTTCAGGGGGTTGGAATTAGTGGGGAGGGACCACTGGTGCAACTGGGTTCTCACCGGAATAGTGATTTCTCCGGTGAGCCGTCGCGGTCACCTGCAACTGTCGCCGCCGGTGGCGCGTACGGTGGCTAGTGGCTGAGACTTTTGGGGATTTTGTAGATCGAAGGGAGAGGGTCTCAACAGGACTGGCGGTGACAAGAATGGAGGCCGGAATGTGGAGATCTCGGCGGTTGAAGAAATCGGCGCCGCCGTAGGAAAAAGCCCCGATCCGGGCGCATCGTCAGTCGGTTGGCTGTGATATTTTGGGGTTTGGCCGGGAATGGAGTTGCACTCCCTTCTGGAAGGCGCGTGTCGCAAGATTCGGCCGAAAAAATTGACAACTTCGGCGGCCGGTGGTTTTCTCTCTCCCTCTCTCTCTCTCCTTTCTCTCTTTCTCTCTTTCTCTCTCCCCCCCTCCTGTTTTGCCAAAATAAAAGCCACCGTGGGTGACACTGTTCACCCACGTGGACCTCTCAGATGTCGACATGTGGTATCACCGTTCACTAAGCCAGATATAATAAAATATTACGATATTCGGAAAACTTCACATGTCCATAACTTTTTAACCCGATGTCCAATTTAAGCGTGCCACTTGTCTATGAACTCGTATCGATGAGTACTTTACAACCATACAAAAGTCAAAATAAAATTATACAACCATAAAAAGTCAACTCCCGGCACCTTTTGGACAGTTTAAATCTCGACTTGTTTTGCCCATAACTTTCAAACTGTAGCTCTATTTTCAACGTGCTACTAGTCTACGAACTCGTGCCAACGTGTACTTCATAACGGTACCTCAGTCAACCTAGAATTCCATTCGAGTCAAAAAGTCAACTTTTGACCCCTTGGTCAACAGTCAAAGTCAAAGACAACGGTCAACGATCAACCTCGGTCAAAGTTGGAAATTTTCCGTTGTACTTTGGGATGGGGTGTTACAAATATGCTTAGTCTTCTCATGAAAAATTGGATTATTACAAAGTTGAATAAAACTCTGACTATTTGAATAAACCATTACCTTTTGCTCCAACAACTTTAACTCTTCTAACATGCCTTTCAACCAAAGTGCTTCTTTCATAGCTGCTGTTGTTGCAACATTTTCAGCCTTAACTGTGGAGAGAGCTACCTGAGATTGTAATTGTGATTTCCAACTAACACAATTGTCACATACAGTAAATATATAAGCTGAAGTAGATTTTCGTCTATCTCTATCTCCTCCATAATCAGCACCTACTTAGCCTTTAAGTGCCATACCATCTTGCAATGATTAAATACTAAACCAAAATTTGAAATTCCTTTCAGATACCTTAACAGCCACTTCATAGCTTCCTAATGTTCTCTTCCTGGATTAGCCATATACCTCCTCAAAACACTAATCGCATGAGCCAAATACGATCTGTGTACTGACAAAAACAACTGCACTAGAGTATGGAACGTTAGCCATTTCCTCTTTTTCTTCTTTAGGGCTAGGATAAAGCTTTGCAGATAACTTGTAGTGATTTGCCAAAGGAACACTTACTGATCTCGATTCTGAAATTGAAAATGTAGAAAGGATTTTTCGAATATAATCTTCCTGATTCAAGAATAACAAATTCTTTCCTCTGTTACTTTTAATACTCATGTCGATTTAGCTTTCAAAACTTCCTTAACTTGATTGATATTCTCTAAACTTTGACCGGCAAGCAACATGTCATCCACATATAGAAGTAGATAAATTGAAAAATTAATATTTTCACCTTTGTAATACAAACAGATATCATAACTACTTCTCTTAAAACCAATTCTAATTACATATGTGTCAAACCTCTTTTACCATTGCCTCGAGGATTGTTTTAGCCCATATAATGACCTTTTTAATAGGCAAACCAGCTTCTGTTTTGAATTCTTCACCTCAAAACATTCAGGTTGTTTCATATAAATTGTCTCATCTAATTCTCCATGTAAAAAGGCTGACTTAATATCTAGCTGCTCCAATTCCCAATTGAAATGAGCTACCAAAGATAGTATTACTCTAATAGTTGTATACTTTATCACAGAAGAAAAGATTTCCTTGTAATCTATACCTTCTACTTGTGTGAATCCCTTGGCCACAACTCTAGCTTTAAATCTTATAGGTTCTGAATTTGTCATAGCCTCTTTCACCTTGAATATCCATTTGTAATCTCCCAACTTATGACGTTTTGGTTTGGGAACTAAAATCCATGTCTGATTCTTATGTAGAGATTCTAACACCTCTAACATGGCATTTTGCCACTGCTTAGCTTGTTTACCTTTTATTGCCTCAGTATATGATTGTGGTTCATTTTTTGAAAGATCCTGATATGAAACCAAAGCAAACATATTATAATCAGAAGGATTAAATTTGGTTGGGGTTCTTACCACCCTTCATTCTCTATCTCTGGTAAGTTAGTAGTGGTGTAGTGGATTATACTGCTGTGAGATGACATATCTTTGATTTTGTTAAGGCGTTGTCTCCCTTTAAGGTACATATACTTCTTCTAGTGGTTGTACTTACTGAAATTCACTTGTTTCACCTACTGGCTGTTGAGTTTCTTTACTTCTTGACTGGTTATAAAGCTCCACCTTAAATTGTACCGTATTTCTAGTAGTTGTTTTACTAGAATCTGCAACTTGGTCACTCAAACAAGGCATTATATCTTCATTAAACAAAACATCTCCACTAGTAATTGTTTTATAACTTTTTTCAATCTTTAACCCATAGTCTATATCCTTTAACTCCCTTAGGATAGCCTAGAAAAATACATTTTAAAGATCTAGGCTCAAGTTTTCCATCATTATGATGTACATAAGCTGCACATCCAAAAACTTTCAGCTTTGTATAGTCTGTAGGGTGACTAATCCACTTTTCTTTTGGAGTTTTTAACTCAATAGCTTTTGAAGGGCATCTATTAACTAAATATGCTGCTATCATAATAGCCTCACCCCAAAAAAGCTTTGGTAAACCAGAACTAGTGATCATACATCTAACCTTTTCTAATAAGGTTCTATTCATCCTCTCAGCAATACCATTTTGTTTAGGGGAATATGAAACTATTTTGTGTCTCAAGATGCCATTTTCTCTACAAAAATTATCAAATTCATAATTGCAAAACTCAAGACCATTATTAGTTCTTAAAACTTTGAGTTTCTTGCTGGTTTGGTTTTGTACTAAAGCATGCCAGATTCTAAATTTTGTAAAAACTTCATTTTTATGCTTTAAAAGAAAAACACAAACCTTTCTAGAGAAATCATCAACAATAGATAAAAAAATACCTATTACCTTCATGAGTTAGTGTTGTTGAAGGTCCGCATAAATCTGCATGTGCATTATCCAAGATTGAGGTTGATTTGTGTGAGCTTAGCTTGAAACTCAACTTGTGTTGATTCCCCAAAATGCAATACTCAGAAAACTCTACTTTACTAATCCTATTTGTTCAAAAGAAACCTTGTTTGTTCAGTACTTGAATCCCTTTTTCACTAATATGCCCTAATCTTCTATGCCATAGTTGTGTTTCATCATGATTTTCTAAACTTGCAGCTGCAGTAGAGCCTATTACTATTTGTCCTTGAAGAACATATAGTCCATTCCTCTTGATGCCTTTCATAACTGTCAAAGCTCCCTTTGAAATCTTCATTTGTCCATTTTCAGATTTGCAAAAGTATTCAGCTTCATCCAATACCCCAACAGAAATTAAAATTTCTTTGTTAATCCGATACATGCCTCACATTGCTCAATATTCTAACCATTCCATCTGCCATTTTGCTTGAGATATTGCCTATCCCAATCACATTGCAAGCCATATTGGTTCCCAATAGAACTTGTCCACCAGTGATCCTTTTGTAATTCCTAAACCAATCCTCTTTTGGACACATGTGAAAAGTGCAGCCTGAGTCTAGTATCCATTCTTGACTTACTTGATCAGTTGATACAGCAAGAACATCACCAATTTCACTCTCATTGCTGGCTAGAGCGGCATCTCCATCTTTCTCAGATCTTTCTCCATTTTCTCTGCTTTCTTTGTTCATCCTTTTGTAACAATCTTATATAAAATACCATTCTTTTTTATAATAGAAGCATCTTTTTCCTCCTGTTATGGACTTAGATCTGCTCTTCTCTCTAGTTTTGCTTCTCCAATTATTATTATACCTTCCACAATCTCTGCTACCTTTCCTGCCTCTAGTAATAAGTCCTTGTTTTTCAATTTTCATCTCTAATTCCTTGGATCTTAAAGAACTTATTACAATTTCAATAGTTAAAATCTCTCTCCCATATTTAATGACATTCTTTACTTCCTTGCAGCTTTCAGAAATTGAATTTAGCAAAATCACAGCTTGGTGCTCATCTGAAAACTTCTCATTACAGTTTGCTAAATCCAAGCATAACCTATTAAACTCATCTAGATCCTTAGAAGGATTCATCTTGAATCTAAAGAATTTTTCTAGAAGATATATTTTGTTGGGAAGAGATTTTACAGAATATAATTATTCTAATTTTTCCAAAGAGAAAAGGTAGTATTTGAATCATTTACCTTTCTCAGAACACTATCTGTAAGATGGAGGATTATGGTGCTATAAGCTTTCTCATCCACATCCTTTTTTCTGTGATTTAGTCAGTTCTGGAGGGAAAGAATTATCCCGTGCTTTTGCAACTCTCTGCTGCACTAGAATAGCCTTCATCTTTTGCCTCCAGAGAAGAAAATCCCCTTTTCCATTGAATACTTCAAGTTCAACCTTTGAACCCATAAAGTTGCTTCTTAGGAATTTTATCAAACACGTTGCAGGTAGGAATTAATTCCTCTAATCCTTCGATGTATTGAAAAAGCTATGATACCACTGTTACAATTTCAGCAGCACAAACATTCAAGAAATTAACCAATAAAATAGATAAAAAACACATAGAATTTATGAGGTTCGATTCAAGATTGAATCTATGTCCTTGGAGCTCCACAAGGAGTTCAATGCACTATAACTGACAGTGTTTTACAGATATAGTTCTCTTTCTTTGTTTTAGAAGCTAATCTAAAACCCATATACCATACCCAAGAATCCCCTTTTACAACCTTTCTCACCTCACAACTCTCACCCAAGAGAATTCAAAAGAGAAAACCTAAAGAGAAAGAGAGAACTTAGATGATATTACACCAAAAAGAATCTTCCTTTTATCAAAAAACAAGTTGCTGTAGAATTGTTGCTGCATATCTCTACTGCTGTTAGGACTCTTGAAAAGCCTTTACATGACTGCCAGCTTCTCTTTAAACCACCAGGCCAAAACTCATAGTTTTGTTTAACAATATAAGGTTGAAATGATGTAGTTTTGATGATAGCAACTATGCAGCAAAAAATAACTCAAGCTTTGACTTCTTTGAATCACATAACCAACAACTATCATGGAAGAACATACTTTTGTTGATTTATGGTGATCAGTTTTAACATCAAATATTGGTGATGTAAGAAGAATCCCTCGTAATCCAATTTCACTGAGGGGGAAAATATTTCTCATTCACATTATAGATGAGGATATCTGAATGGAATTTGAGAAATCTGAGCATTTCAAAATGCAATAGAGGTCCCTTTGGAGTCATTCAATTGGTGATAATGGATGATATACCAAATCTGATCTCTTCTTTGAAGGAATTTGAGAATTCCAAAATTCTAGTTGGCCAATACAACCTATATATATGTAATGAAAACTTGACCCATCATATATGATATAAAAACAAAATTATAATTATAAAATAATCGACATGAGGAAAATTTTCTCCATAACAGTTTCTGAAATACTCTGGTTTATAAGTCAAAACTATTGATGCTCAATGCTATAAAATACTCTTTTCATCCCTTTAGGTTGGATCTCAACATTCTTCCCTAATTTTATAACTTTTCAACATTGTCCCTTCGCCAGAAAATCTCTCTAAACAACATAATTTAGAATGCAGATTTCACATGATAGACAGTAGATTTATCACCAGATTGTCCTTTAATCGGTAGTCAAATCATAATTAGTGCTTAAATTTTCAATTTAAATCATAATTTATATCAATTTGTTAAAATTTTATATGATTATGTTGATTATCTGTGATTTATTGATCAGAAAAAGAAAGAGGAAAAAAAAAAAGAAAAAAAGAAAGAAAGAAGAGGGTAAAACCTGAAAGTTGATCATCTGCCACTTCTAATTTGGCAATATGCTCATGATGATCATTGCATGATATATCAGAGTCAGAGCTAATTGAATGAGGCACAGATGTTGATACGGTATCTTCCATGTCTAAACTATTATTATTGCTTTTTCCAATAGGACCTGCATTATTAATATTGGAAATATTTTGTTGCTTCTTGGTAGGAAGAGATTGTAGTGAATGCTTTGGAATATAGTTTGCAAGAGTTCCTCTTAACCTATACCTTGATCCACAAGAATTGCACAATACTGGCTTCTCAGGTGGCCCATTTCTCCACAGTGGAGTGTCTATGATCAAATACAAATCGAATTAAATATAATATGATTTACAAGGAAAAAAATTATATGAGTAATAAAGGTAAAGAGTACTTTTCAGCATGTATGCTCAATCTGGTGTCATATAATATTTACTTTTTTTTTTTTGTTTTTTAAAGGAGATTATGGAATTCAATCCTATATAAAGTGGGAAAATAAGATTTGAATAAGAGAGGAAATGATCACAGAAATTAAAAAAAAAATGTTGATTGAATATAAAAAAGAGTTTAATCTGTCCAAGGGGAAAAGAACAAAAGAAATTGTTCATGAGTTACTGAA
The DNA here is from genome assembly GCF_031755915.1 of Ziziphus jujuba. Classification (NCBI taxonomy): domain Eukaryota; kingdom Viridiplantae; phylum Streptophyta; class Magnoliopsida; order Rosales; family Rhamnaceae; genus Ziziphus; species Ziziphus jujuba. Next base: position 27,551,597 of record NC_083387.1, on the reverse strand, counting down.
AAGGAACTTACACACAATTCCACAATGAAAACAAGGTCCTCATTTTCTCATTCTTCAATATATTCTCTTTGCGCTTATCCAAAGTTTATATCCCTTAAACTAATATAAAAGAGCTGTGCAAAAAATACCAACAAATAAATTAAAAAAAAAGGGAAAATAAAAACAAAAAGAAAATTAAATAAAGTAAAAATATCAAGTGCGTACTCAGTCAGCAATTAATATTTCAATGGGAAAAGAAACATGTTGACCATTCACAAAAACAGTAAATATATATATATATATCTTTATATATATTTTTTTCATTAATTGATATTACACCTGATTTTCAAAACCCTATAAAATAAAAATATTGTTTTTTGGGGGGTAACATAGTCAAACTACCTAATTTGAATCTTTATCAAATATTTATGTACAGATAACAATTTAACCACTTACAATAAATGATAATGAATTTGTATCTTCTTATCTTCTCTATAGTATCAGGATATTCATGAACCATACTAATTAACTAACACCAAGAAAATGGAGGAGAAGAAAGCTGTTTGCTTTTCTGATCTGTAAATTGGGGCTCCTCTTTGATGTTGAAAGGCATGAAATTAAGAATATATGTATATCTCTCAAAGTAAAATTAACTGCTGCTGTGATAACTTGAAAAAAAATGAAAGTGACAGGAAAAGGGGAGTCAGAGCCAGAGAGAGTGAGAAAGACATGTGGTAAAGGAATGGATGTGGGAAAGTAATTAATTACATCCAAATTGGGGGACAAAATTAATGATAAAGGTTTTTTTGGATATATAGTAGGTAAATATGGTTTTTGGCTTGTTATGGAACACTTGTGGGAATGGATTAGTTGATTTTTAAAACTTATAAGGCTTTTTGCTTCTTCTCCAACATGGAGCCTCTTCATAACATAAATTTCTTTCCTAAGTTGGTAGAAAATCTGGCAAATTATGAATTTGGAAGAAAAGGAAAATAAATAAATTAATGAAACTGAAGATTGAGTACATTTGATATTATCAGAAACATTTATTTTAGTTTAAATTATTTTCTTCTTAATCGAAATCCGTGCAGTACTTAATTTCAAAACATACTGGAAAAACAAAACTTTACTTTCTGTTTCTCTGCTTCCTCTGTTTCCTCTGCTTCCACTTCTCTGTTTGCTTATTTATATTAATTTCTACATAAACTAGTAATTTGATACAAAAATGGCTTCAGAACAATTTTTATATTTAATTTTTAAAGTAATTTTTAGTTACTATGTCGTCATGCTTTAGTAGTTTTGATCATTTGTTCCATTACCATATATTGACCCCCACCAGGTCTCTTATCAAATTGTAATAATTTTTTTTTGGGTCATCAATTTTAATTACCTTAATTACCAAATCAATTTATCATCCATTCAAGGACAATGCGTTTTCATTCTCTCTCTCACTAACACAATGAGAGGGAATAACCCTACATCAATTCATTAAACACAACAGTATAACTGTTTATTACACAAAACATGAATTGGAAAGCAAACCACATTGAAAAAAAATACAAACTATGTATAGAAAGCGAATCACATTTAAAAAAGCATACAGACCATGACAAAACAAAAACATTAACACAAGCATAAAACTTAAACAAAGATAAGTAGCAGCTAACACAATCAAGATTCAGCAGGTGAAGGACCCAATTATTTTCATCCTTGCAGCCTTGCTTCAAGTTCTAAATCCCCTTCTCCTTCTAGGTCTCCTTTTCATTTGCCTCTTCAAAAACCACAACTGCTTCTTCACAAAAACGAAATTCCCACCAACAATTCCAACTACTAGCCCACCCACATATCCTGGCAAAATTGTTATCCAATCAAATTGAAATGGAAACTCTGAATCTCCCTTCCCTTCAGAAGCTGGTGGTGGTAATTTTGGGGACTCAGAATTCCAACACTTTGTTGCCAACGGATAACCACATAACCCCAAGTTCCCATCATATGAACTTGTTTCAAATGTAGCAAACTGGTTTCCTTGTGGTATAGGTCCTGTAAGATTGTTACGAGATACATTGAAGATGGAAAGAAAAGTGAGCTGCTTCAGTTGAAGAGGGATCTCTCCATGGAGCCCATTTTGAGAAAGATCAAACGACTCAAACACCGTTATGTTCCCCAAGGTTGAAGGTCTGCTGCCACTAAGAATGTTGTTGGAGAGGTTAAGAACTCGAATCCCTTGTAAGCCCCCAATGGAATCTGGAATCTCTCCTTCAAGCATGTTGCTTGAGAAATCAATCACTACAAAAACATCTTGGATCTTTTGAAAAACCCTATCCACACCTTTGATTGTTATTTTGATTGAGATTGGATAATATTGGGTCCATGAAGCATCGGAGTCAGCAGAGGTCCTAGCAGTGATATTTGAGTTTGCTTTCATATAAGATGAATTTGTAGCATCAAAAGCTTTCATGGAGTTCCATTTTTGGAAGTATTCAGATGGCAACTTACCTGTAAAATCATTATAGGATAAATCGATAACTCGAATTTTAGGGAAGAACACAGAATTGGAAATAGGTTTCTCTATGTTTCCTTGGAGCTGATTATATCTTAGCATGAGTATTCTTAGATCAGGAAGTGTCCCTAACCAGGAAGGGAACTCATCTCCTAATTGATTGTTCCCAAGATTCAAAGTTTGTAGCATCAAACAGCTACGCAATGATCGTGGTAAGTGCCCTTCGAACTTGTTATAGCTTAGATCAATCATCCTCAGCTGGCTTCCATCTGTGCAGATTTCAGGAATGCTACCACCAAAAGAGTTATTTACCAGATTTAGAACTAAAAGTGAATCGCTGAGATTTACCAAGCAATCTGGAAGCATGCCACTCAATTTGTTATCCCCAAAATCAATATATTTAATGGAACGTAAATTGCAGAATGCTGGTGAAACTTGTCCACTCAGTTTGTTGCGTCTAACCCTATAGTTCACAGTGGATGGTGGTGGAATCGGGAGTGGTCCTTCCAGCATGTTATCGAAAATATCAAATATCTGAAGACGAACCCATGGAAGAACAGCCAATGGAGGTTGGTCAAAGCCTGTCAAAAAATTTCCAGAAAGTTGCAAAACTGCCATGGTTTTTAAGCTTATGTTCAATACCCACTTGGGAACTTTACCATGTATTTGGTTTCCATCAAGTGTCAAAAACATTAGATTGTTTTGGTACCTTAAGAAACCAGGGAAGTTACGTAAATTGCACGAACCCAATCCTAAAATATAGAACTGAGGCATAGTACTAGTACCATTTGTACTACTGTTGGTATCAGTAGTCAGCACTGACAATTTGTTAGCTGATAATTGGAGTCGATTGAGATTCTTCATTCCAAGAAACATGTCAAAATCCACAGTTCCACTTAAATGATTTGACACAAGATTAAGATATTCAAGATTCTTGAGTCTAGAAAATGATTTTGGCAGGATACCTTGCAAGTTATTTTTTTCAAGACTCAAGGAAGTTAATTGGGTCAGGTTTCCAAGCCATGGTGGAATTTGACCACTTAAATTATTTAAACTAATATCTAAAGAGTTGAGTTGGGTGAGTTTTTGAAGAGAAGATGGGATTTGACCATTCAAATAATAATTTTTTGAAATGTATAAATGAGTGGCACTAGTTGGCTTACAAACTATTGGAGGAAAAAAATCAGAAAAACTACAACCTGCAAGGCCCAGATATAGTAATCTTGAAAGATTTCCAAATGCATATGGTATTTGACCGTTCAACTTATTTTGTGAAAGGGACAAATAAGTAAGCATAGTTAGCTTACCAATTGATGAAGGAATCGAACCAGAGAACCCACTCCACTCAAGGTCGAGATATGTTAATTTTGAAAGATCTGCCAGAGCAGATGGGATTTGAGATTGATTAAAATCATTATCATAAAGGTCAAGGACTTGGAGTTGAGAAAGTTGGAAAAGAGAGCTGGTGGAGTTGATAGAACCATGAAGACAACTACTGTTGAGATGAAGTGCAATGACATGCCCGGTTTCCTCATCGTACTTGACACCGTCCCAGAAGCAAGAATCATGGTTCTTTTCTTGTGCCCAGGATGCTGTCTTTGGATGAGCAGCAGATTCATAAGAAGCAAATTTGTCAATAACAAAGCTGTCTTTGAACTGCAATAAGGCAATGCTCTCGTCATTATGGCAAAGTGGCTGAGCGCAAGAGAAAAAGAAAGTAATCAATATTAGTGCAAGATGAAGCAATGGGAGTTTTAAAAAAGACTGCGTGAAGATGAAGAACAACGACTCAGTTAGTTCCATGCCACTTTTGTAAAATGAAGGGAGGGTGGGGGAGTGAGGTGTTGAAGACCATCTTTTTATAGGGCGAATCAAGGAACAAAAGTCTTGAGTATAATATTGGGCTAAAATGGTGTTGTCAATCGATTAATTAGTTGATAATAGAAATTAAGGTATGTTACGTGGTCCACGATAGACTAGTCAGAGTATAACCACAAAGACAGAGAAGGGTGGGGGAGAATTGTTGGAGGGTCATCTTTTTATGTGGAGAGTTGAACGAAAAGTCTTGAGAGCATACTGGGGGAGACATTTTGGAGGGTCATCTTTTTATGTGGAGAGTTGAACGAAAAGTCTTGAGAGCATACTGGGGGAGACATTTTGGAGGGTCATCTTTTTATGTAGAGAGTTGAACAAAAAGTCTTGAAAGCATGTTAGTCATGTTAAATGGGTTGAGAGTTGACCAAAAAGTCTCGAAAGCATATTAGTCCTGTTAAATGGGTAAGCTAGCAAATTATAACATTAATATGGCACAAGTACACAATATGATAAACTATAGTTTTGACAAAAGACAACCGAATATGTTATTCTAAAATCATCAAAAATGATAATTTAGTGGAAAAAAACTGACCAACCATCAAATCTGTAGGTTTAAAAGTTGTGATTCAAATCTTGATAAACCTTATTATTGGCTCGCAAACCACTGTACCACATTGCATAGGACCTTTGCTATGATGTTTATGATACTAGGAGGAAACAATTTTTTCTTTTTTCTTTTTTCAACCAAAATTTTAAAAAAAAAAATATTTGTTGTTCTAAAAATAATGTATGAAATGGTTTCAGCCGTCTTGGTAAGGCAGGACATGACCTCGAAATAGGCTAAATACAGTATATACGAAACAAAGAAATAAAAATGGTAATAAATTTGTTCCAAGTCAACATCTTTGTTCTTGGACTTTACTAAAATTTTAGTCGATGCCGGAATTGTGAACAGACAAGTCGAAGTCCAGTCAAGTCAAGGCTGAATGTATTCACCCAAAAAAGAAAAAAAAAAAAAGGAAAAAAAAAAAGTCTACGGCCGTGTGTATTGTTCCCACCGCAGATTGCACTCAACTTTATCATCGGGTTTTTCAAAATTCTAAAATCATATTTGACCTTAAACGAGGTAGGTTAATATTGGAAAAATAAAATAAATACCCTAAAATGAAAAACAAAAAAAAAAAAAAAAGGAAAAAAAAAATCTCAATTGCCCTAAATTAAATTTATTTATAAGACCTTAAAATTGAATTTACCACATATATTCTAAAATTACAGATATGCAACCCAAGCACAAGATTATTTAGAAATCACAACATATGGTTTTTGATAAATAAGCAACAAAGTATAATATTATTTGTAGCCTATTGCAAATGACAAAGCCTTCTTTGGGCTTCTTCAACCCTCTGATTTTCTTGGAGCATCCATTCTAGCTCTTCTTTTTCTCTTTGAGCTTGTTCCTGTCAACCAAAAAATCAAAGCTGTCAACGGTTCTCATGACAGCACAATAAAATGTTTCTTTAGTTTTTAATTTTTTATTTTCTATAACTTGAGTTGATTCAAACGCTTTATTTGGGAGATGAAAAACAAGAACAAGATCAATAAGATTTTGAAGACAAATGGTTTGGATTTTTAAAAAATACGGTGGGATTATATATGAAATTACTTGTTTTCCCACTCCATCTCCAACCTCATTTTAAGCCAAGTTGAAAACAGAGGTGGGAAAAACAGGAAACAATTAAGCAACACAGATAGAGACGCAAAGTCAATCCCATCATATGATAGTTGGTTTGTGATTATCAAAAAAAGTTTTGAATTTGACTTGAATCATCGTTCTATTACTCTGCTTCCATTTCTTCTATGTTTTCTTAACTTCTCCGTTTTCTTATTTATGTTGAATTCTATAAAAACTACGAAAGGGATGTTACAATAGGGCTTCAAAGCATTACATATTCAAATTTTTTTCTTAAAAAGTTTTTGGTTACTTTCTCCTTGTGCTATAGTTTTTTGATGAACAAGTTTTTGCTTACTTTCTCCTTGTGCTATAGATTTTTCATGAACAAGTTTTTAGTTACTTTCTCCTTGTGCTATAGTTTTTTTATGAACATACCTTATTTGTTACGTTACCATAAAATTGTAACTCATTAGGTTCCTTACCAAACTCTAATAATTTTTTTTTTTTTTGGGGTAATCAATTGGCAATTACCTTCTTTACCAAACCAATTAAATGCCTGCTTTCAGTGACAGTGATAGGATATTTAATGGGTAAATTTTATCAGACCCTTTCAGTTTTGTTGTAATTACATTTATGATTTTAACTGTAAAAATAAACTTAAAAAAACTAGTTTTGAATATGAATTTTCATTAAAACGGATCTACCTGTAATTAAAACAAAATTGAAAGGGTCCAAATGAAATTTTCTTGATATTTAATTCATGCACTCTCACTAACATAAAGAAAGGGAAGAATCCTGCATTAGACTTGACATTATAACTTACTCTACTCTTTGTTGCACTGAACATGTATTGCAAGGCAAACGATTAAAAAAACATAAAAACAGTAACATAACAAAAAAAAACCAAAACATAAACATTAATAAAACTAATAAAGGAGAAATAGCTGCTAATACAATCAAGATTCAGCAGGTGAAGAAACCCAATTTATTTCATACTTGTAGCCTAGCTTCCGCATCATGATGAGATCATTTCTCCAAAACTTCGACCTAAATCCCTTCCTCCTTCTAACTCGCCTTTTTCATTCCCCACAGCTGCAAAATCTCCATAAACCAAAACTGCTTCTTCACAAGAACAATTCTCCCAGTAGCAATACCAATTACCAGCCCACTAACTCATCCAGGTAAAAATGTTATCCAATCAAGTTCAAAATGAAACCCTGAATCTTCAGAAGCTGGTGGTGGTGATTTTGGGGGGTCTCGGAGATCCCACATTTTGTTGCTAATGGATAACCACATAACCCCATGTTCCCATCATATGAACTTGTTTCAAACGTAGCAAACTGGTTCCCCTGTCCTATGGTTCCTGTAACTCTGTTATGAGATACATTGAAGAAGGCTAGAAATGTGAGCTACTTCAGTTTAGGGATCTCTCAATGAAGCCTGTTATGAGAAAGATCAAGCAATTCAAGCACTGTTATGTCCTCCTAGGCTGATTGTATCCTGCCACTAAGAATGTTGTTGGAGGTTGAGGACTTGAATTCCTTGTAAACTCCCAATACTTCCTAGGATCTTCCCTACTTGTTGCTTGAGAAATCAATCACTTTTAAGTCATCTAGAATGCCAAAAAACCTTTCCACCACTTAGACTGTTATTATGATTGAGAATTCAAAAGACTGGATCCACCAAATATTCCCCAAGATTGATGATATACTACCACCAAGAATGCTGTTGGAAAAGTTAAGAACGTTGTAAACCACCAATGCATTCTGGAATCTCTCCTTGAAACCTATTGCTTGAGAAATCAATCACTACAAAAACATCTTGGATCTTTTCAAACATTATATTCACACCTTCGTTGTTAGTTTGATTGAGAATTCATACACTTGGGTCCATGAAGCAGTCGGGTTCCCTTGCTCATAGGATTGAAACTTGAGTTTACATTCATATAAAATGAACTGGTAGCATCCAAAGCTTTCATAGAGTTCCATTTTTGGATATGTTTAGATGGCAAAGTCCATGTAAAACCATTGTAGGATTGATCAATAACTCAAATACTGGGAAAAAAAAAATTGGAATTGGAAATAGGTTTTCCAATGATTCCAAGGAGGTGGTTAGACATAAGTATGGTATTCTTAGATCAGGAAATGTCCCTAACCAGGAAGGGAACTCATCTCCTAGCTGAATGTTAGCATAACCATATACCAAAATAATATATAAGAATGGGCATAGGTTGACACCAACTTGCAAAGAAACAGACAAAATTTAAGTTATTTATAGAATTAGTTTTGTAAGTTTATATTTAGAGATTAATTTTATAGATTTTCATACTAAGTACAAGGTATAAGTTTTTGTGAGTGACAGAGAAAACCAAATTTTGTAAAATTTTACTAAAATTTTATAGCTTCTCTCCTGTGTTGTTGAAACTTGAAAGCAGAAAACTGAGACTATGTAATCTCACAATAATATCAGCTTCTGTAGTGACAACATGACAATAATGAAAGGTGAGCTTCTCTCCTGTGTTGTTGAAACTTGAAAGCATGAAACTGAGACTATGTAATCTCACAATAATATCAGCTTCTGGAGCGACAACATGACAATAATGATGAAGAAACGATAACAGAAAGTTTAATGCCTCCAAAATGGGGTACAAATTGATGGTGGTGCTGTGCACGGAAAAATCATAGATCAATAAGAGTTTTATTGGATAGTAGGTGAATAAGGTGTTTTTTTTGGCTTGTTATTGTGGCAATGGTTTAATAGATTGTTAACGCTCTGAACTTTTTTCTTCTTTGCCAACTTGTGGCCTCTTCGTAAGATAAATTGCCTTCTTAGTTCTGCATAAGCTCTTGCAAATTATGAATTTGGAAGGCAAGGATAAGAAATAAATTAAAAAAAAAATCCTCACTTTTCTTAAAAAAATAATAAAATTAAGCATTAAATATTATCTTAACATTTTATTATAGTTTAAATTTTTAATCCTTTATGAATATAATATATATATATATATATATAACTGAAATCTAAGCATATGCGGTACTTAACATATTGGGAAAACAGAATATGTTGTTTGTCTGCTTACTCTGCTTCCCCTGCTTCCTTTTCTTCTCTGGTTTCTTACATATATTGATTTCTATGTAATGAGTCATAATGGCAGCTAACACAATAAAGATTCAGCAGGAAAGACACCCAATTATTCATATCCTTTTAGCCCAGCTTTCTCATCATGTTGTGATGATTTCTCCTTTCAACTCTCTTTCTTCTCACTCTTCATACCATTTGCCTCAGGTGAAAAATCTTCATAAACAAAAATTGCTTCTTCAAAAAACCAATATCCCCAGAAACTGAACAGTTAATACAATTTTTTTAAATACAAAAATATTAGATTTAATCAGAACATTGTAGAACAGTTTAACTTATGTTCTTTAAGAAAAAAAATTATATATATATATATATATATACTATTCTAAATTGAAATCCATGCAGTATTTATTTTAAAAACATAGTGGAAAAACTGAATTTGAGTTTACCCATTATTCCGTTGCTCTGCAATTTAGTTTACCCATTATTCAGTTACTTTGCTTTCTCTGTTTAGTCTGCTTCCAGTTCTTCTCTGTTTTCCTTTTTAGATGGATTTCTATATGAGCTACAAAAGGGATGCAAACAAATGGCTTCGAAGAAATTTGCAAATTCAAATTTTTAGAATAATTTTTAGTAACTTTCTCCTTGTGCTATACTTGGTTTGAAGTTTGAACATACCACATTTGTTACATATTACCGTATATGGGACCTAATTAGGTACTTCACCAAATTGTAATATTTTTTTTTTTCGGCTCATCAATTGGTAATTACCTTTAATACTAAACCAATTAACATCCATTCGGTTGTGCATGCATTCAACGACAAGATGTTTAATCATTCACTCTCTTACTAAAACCAAGAAAGGGAATCGTCCTACATTAAACATAACAATTTAGCTGCTATAGCAATGAACATGTATTGGACGGAAAACCAATGGAACAAGAAAAAAAAAAAAAAAAGTAGAAAACATAACATAACAGAACAAAACAAAATTACATAAACATAAACATTAGCATAATAATAAAACTAATAAAAGAAGAAATAGCTGCTAACACAAAAATCAAGATTCATCGGGAGAAGACACCCAATTATTTTCATCCATGCGGTAAGCTTCCACATCATGGTATGAAGCTTTCTCTGAACTTCAACCTCTATATCTCCTCCTCCTCCTCCTCCTTCTAACTCTCCTTTTCGTTTCCAACTGGGGGGGGGGGGCAGCGGCGGCGTCGCTCAAGAGTTCCCACATTTTGTTGCTAATGGATAATCACATAAACCCATGTTCCCATCATACGAACTTGTTTCAAATGTAGCAAATAGTTCCCCTGTGGTATAGGTCCTGTAAGATGGTTATGAGAGACATTGAGGAAGGCAAGAAATGTGAGCTGCTTCAGCTGAGGAGGGATCTCTCCATGGAAACTGTTTTGAGAAAGATCAAGTGATTCGAGTACTATTATGTTCCCCAAGGTTGAAGGTATGCTACCACTAAGGATGTTGTTGGAAAGGTTAAGACTCGAATCCCTTGTAAACCCCCAATGTTTTCTAGAATCTCTCCTTCTAACCTATTGCTTGGGAAATCAATCACTTTTAAATCATCTTGGAGCATAAAAAGCCTATCCACTCCTTTGACTTTGACTGTTATTATGACTCCGAATTCAAACAACTGGGTCCCTGAAATGGGGTTCGCCAAGCTAGTGGCATTGAAATTTGAGTTTGCATTCAGATAAGATGAACTGGTAGCAACAGAAAATTTCATGGAGTTCCATATTTCGAAGTATTTAGATGGCAACATACCTGAAAAATTATTGTAAGATAGATCAACAACTCGAATATTGGGAAACTCAAAATTGGAAATAGGTTTACCTATGACTCCATGGAGGTTGTTAGATCTTAGCATGAGTACTCTTAGATCAGAAAGTGTCCCTAACCAGAAAGGGAAAGTATCTCTTAACTGATTGTTCCCTATTGAAGACTTCAAAACAGATTACCACGTCAGTTTTACTTTGCCTTCATACTAGCTAACTGAAGCAACTATGTAGTTTTCCATGTCAGAAAAAGTTACAGCAAGTTTATTTTTGTTTGTTAAGTAGTTAGTAAAAAGTTGTTATGCTTAGTGACGTGTCAGTCAAGTGGGTACTATTGTGTTAGTTTTTAGTATATTATATGTAATAGCCCAAACCACCCGCATGCGATATTTTTCTCTTTAGACCTAGGAAATCCTCTTACAATCCAGCCCTCAAAGTTTTAAAAGGCCTCGCAAGGGAAAGGTATCCACACCCGTTTATAAGGAGTGTTTCATTCCCCTTTCCAACCGATGTGGGACTTCACAATCCTCCCCCTGGGTACTGGCTTTGATATCCAACTGTAACAACCTAGACCAACCACATGCGATATTATCCTCTTTGGACCTGGAGAATCCTCTTACAACCTAGCCCTCAAGGTTTTAAAAGGCCTCGCAAGGAAAAGGTATCCACACCCACTTAGAAGGAGTGTTTCATTCCCCTTTTCCAACCGATGTGGGACTTCACATTATATATACCAAAAAGGAAAAATAAACGTGTGGTTCTAATCAATTTTTCTTCGTAATACAGAATCTCTTTTCAATTCTCTCTCTTCTTTTTGTCTTTTTCTTCTTTTTCTCACACTTTCCTGCACTTTCTTGCTTCTATTACTTTTACACTTTCCTGCACTTTTTTGCTTCAGTTTCCTTCACATGGTATCAGAGAACGCCGTTATGGCTTCCTCAAAGCATATGCTTCTGCTTGTTTCACCTTTTTCTAGCAACATAATGAAATTAGATGAAGATAATTTCATTCTTTGGAAATCACAAATTATTCCAACTCTTAGAGGTCATGATCTTGAGAAATTCATTCTCTTGAGAGGTCCAATGCTGAAGAAAAACACAGATCTGGAAGTTGACAAATCTGTAGGTGGCAATGAAGAACTTGATTACTGGATTAAGCAAGATCAGCTCTTGCTTGGTTGGATTCTCGCTGCAATTTCTTGATAGGTTCTTCGTCACTTGGTTGGACTTCAAACCACATTTGATGTTTGGAAGACTCTGGAAGCTCGATATGCTTCTTACTCAAGATCTCAAATTCTAAGACTTCGCACTTAACTTCAATCTACAAAGAAAGAAGATATGAATATTAATGAGTTTTGGCTCAAGATGAAAAAAATTGCATATAACATTGAAGTTGCAGGTAAATTTGTTCATGAAACTGATTTTGCCTTTTATATTTTTGGAGGACTTAGTCCAGAATTTGATCCAGTTTTTGAAAATCTCAATTCGAGGTTAGATTCAATCAATCTAACAGAGGTACATTCACGATTACTAGCCTATGAGAATAAACTTGAAGAATATAATACTGCGATTACTATCAACATCGGAAGCAATCATTCTACTAATATGGCTGCTGAATCTGGTATGAACTATGTGCTTGGTCAGTCCTCTAATGCTAATTCAGAAAATCTCTCTGCTAATCCTGTTGGTCTTTCTGTGAGTTCTTTAGAGTCTCTGAATTTCAATGCTGGCTTACATAGTCAACATAATCATTCTATTGACAATTCTATTAAGCATGTCAAATTTCCATCAAACATTGGTTTTCATTTTGCTAATAATAACCAGTCTTACAGTCCTAATTCTCAACATCTTGTTCAAGACACTAGAGGTAATAGAGGTTATAATGGAGGATATCACAATAGAGGAAGAGGTCATTTTGGCAGAGGAAGAGGAAATAGACCAATCTGTCAAGTCTGTGGTTTAATGGGACATGTAGGTGCTATTTGTTACTATAGGTATTCTCAACCTTTTCAATAGCACTCTTCAGTGTTGCAAGGACCTAATCCCAGTAGTTTTCTCGCTGGCATGCAATTTGGTTTTCCTCTTAATTCTACATCAGCTATGTTATATACTCCTACTCTATTTCAGTTTCAACCTTAGCTAGGTGTTTAAGGCCAATTTGGTTATGGCTCTCAGATGTTGGCAGGTAATTTTGGTTCTTCAACTAGTACCCAGGCTGTTTCTCCAGTTCCATCAATGTACTCTAATGCCTTGGTTTCCCTTGGATATTCTAATGCCTTGGTTCCTCCTGGAAATTTTATGCCAAGTGGTTTCCACCAGCCAAGTGCTCAGCCAAATAATATGGTTGGTTAGAATGTGATTGGACCGAATGGTTTTGGTCATTTTCCCAGTTCACAGCTGGCAGTATAGATGCTAGCAAATTTGACAAGTTACATTATGCCTTCTTCTTTATCTAATGATCACAATCCTACTGCTAATGTTGTTTCTGCTGCTTTACAAAAAGACCCTTCTTGGTTCCTTGATAGTGCAGCAACTAACCATATAGTGGCCGATGGTGACAGTCTTTTAGAACAGATTGAATATCGAGGCAATAATAAGTTGGTTGTGGGATATGGTCAGAACTTGGAGATTACTCATCTTGGTAATACTTTTTTACCCTCACTGTCTATGATGATTAATTTGAACAATGTTCTAGTTGTTCCATGTATAGCAAAAAATCTATTGAGTATTTTTAAGCTTACTTGAGATAATGAGTTAACTGCTGAATTTACTGCTCAATGTTGTTTTAGAAAGGACAAAGGAGGTCAAATACAGCTTAAAGGAGTATTACAAGAAGGCTTATACAAATTACATGTTCCTGCTATTCAAAGAAGGTTATTGACAGCTAATAATGTCTTTGCTGCTTGTAATACGTGTCATAAGTGTAGAAACAATTGTTGTTGTGGTATTTCTGAAACTAGTTATAATCATTCTCCAATAACCATTGCTTCTGCCAATACACAATTCGCTGATTCAGAATCTTCAAATGTATCAGATTTGTTATGTCAGCAAATTAGTGAATCAGAGTTTTCTTTGTTTCATAGAAGATTGGGTCATCCTAATACTAAGTGATGGATGAGTTGTAATAGAAAATTCGTTAATAAAGCTACATTTTTTTGTGATGCATGTCAGCTTGGGAAGAATCATTTGATTAATTTTCCAATTTCTACTTCTAGAACTACTGTTTCTTTGGAAATTGTATATACTGATCTGTGGGGACCTGCATCAGTTATTTCTAAAGAGGGCTACAAATATTATATTCAGTTTCTTGATGACTTCTCCATATTTGTTTGGATTTACCCTCTTCGAATGAAATCTGAAGCTTTAACAGTTTTTTCTAAGTTTCAAGCAATGGTTGAAAGGCAATTTGACAGGAAAATTAAAATGGTTCAAGCTGACTAGGGAGGTGAGTTTCGACCTTTACTTCTTTATCTCTCAAACTTAGGTGTTCTCTTTAGACACCCCTGTCTTTATATTCATACTCAAAATGGTAAAGTTGAGAGGAAGCACGACATATTGTAGAGCTCGGTCTATGTCTTTTGGCACAAGCTCATATGCCTACTAGTTATTGGTGGGAAGCATTTCATAGTGCTTCCTTCTTAATAAATAGGCTTCCAACTCTAGTTCTGAACAATATCTCACCATATCAAGTTATTTTTCATAAAAAACCAGATAATAATTTCTTAAAGGTGTTTGGTTGTGCATGTTTTCCATTCCTAAGACCTGATAACAAACACAAATTGAACTTTCATACCTCAAAATGTGTTTTCTGGAGTACAGTCCTGATTCTAAAGGCTATAGATGTCTTCATTCCTCTGGAAAAGTCTATATCACAAACAGTGTAGTTTTTCATGTGTCTGAATTTCCATTTCTGTAACATCCCACATCAGTTGGAAAGGGGAATGAAGCATGGCTTATAAGCGTGTGGATACCTTTCCCTCTAAGAGGCCTTCCGCTGCATTGACAGGGAACGTAAAACCTTGAGGGGGGCTACGGCCTGGAATACCTCAAAGAGGACAATATCTTGGTTTGGCTTGGGAGGCCCGGGCCAGTGGGACTGGCAGGTGTAGGGGTGGGACCCCTAACCACTAAGAGGCCTTATCCTGTGACCCACCGTTGTACTGGGGTTGGGAAGAGCAAAATAGTGCGGACCGGGCCCAAAGCGGACAATATCTTGATGCGGGTGGTCTGGGCTATTACAGTGGTATCAGAGCCGGACCCGGATCGGTGTGCCAGCGAGGACGCTGGGCCCCAAGGAGGGTGGATTGTAACATCCCACATCGGTTGGAAAGGGGAACTAAGCATGGCTTATAAGCGTGTGGATACCTTTCCCTTCAAGAGGCCTTCCGCTGCGCTGACAGGGAACGTAAAATCTTGAGGGGGGCTATGGCCCGGAATACCCTAAAGAGGACAATATCTTGGTTGGGCTTAGGAGGCCCGGGCCAGTGGGACTGGCAGGTGTAGGGGTGGGACCCCTAACCACTAAGAGGCCTTTTCCTGTGATCCACCGTTGTACTGGGGTCAGGAAGAGCAAAACCGTGCGGGCCGGGCCCAAAGTGGACAATATCTTGATGCGGGTGGTATGGGCTGTTACAATTTCAGCATGGTTTTCCTTCATCTTCTTCTCCAAACACTAATTCAAACATTGTTGACTACTCTTCTGCAGCTTTATTCATTGTTAATAAAACCATAAATTCACACAATTCAAACATTGTTACAAGTCTTGTCACCATTGTTAATCCTACTTTACCAAATTCCATTTTGTCCAGTCCTACATCACAAGCTTCCTTGTCAAAATCAACCTCTGAAAATGTTGTACCTCCTGCTTCTACAAATCTAGACACTTTGAATGATTCTACTCCAAACTCTGGTATTGTTCCATCTCAAAACTTAATAACATCATCTCCTATTTCCTCTTCTGTTTCCTCACTATCTCATGTTGCATCTCATGATTGTGCTTCTCATTCTCCTTTAGTTGTTACCTCAAATTGTGATTTGTCAAAATCTGTTTCCACTTTGAAATATAATAAGGCACAACAAAGTTCAGTTTCTGTTCATCCTATGATTACTAGGCCCAGAAATGGAATTTTTAAACCAAATCATTCTCGAGTTTTTCTCAGTACTAACCACCCTATGCCTATAAGCTCATTAATCTCAGTTACTGAACCATAATCTATTAAAGGTGCCTTGCTTGATCCAAAATGGAGAGATGCAATGCAGCTGGAATTTTCAGCATTGATGAAGAACAACAGATGGGATTTGGTTCCTATGACTCCTGATATGAATATTATAGGTAACAAGTGGGTTTTTCAAGTTAAATATAATGCTGATGGGATAGTTGAGCGATATAAAGCCAGGCTTGTGGCAAAAGGCTTTTTGCATACACCTGGTTTAGATTTTTTTGAGACTTTTAGTCTAGTTGTTAAGCCTGCTACCATCCATTTGATACTAACTATGGCACTTTCAAAAGGATAGCCTATCAAATAGCTTGATTTTAATAATGCCTTCTTAAATGGTGACTTAGTTGAGATAGTATACATGCCTTAACCAGAAGGTTTTATCTGCTCTAAGTATCCAGAATAAGTGTGTAAGCTTAAAAAGGCTTTGTATGGTTTGAAGCAAGCTCCAAGGGCTTGGTTTGCTAAGTTGAAGAGTGTCTTGATCAAGAAAGGATTCACAAATTCTCAAGCTGATACAAGCTTATTTATGTTGTATTCAATTACTGTATGTGCTATGATACTAGTGTGTGTTAATGATATTATAGTCACTGGAAATTATATTGACTATCTTACACAGCTTAGCAAATAGCTGAATTTTGAATTTTCTCTCAAAGATCTTGGAGATTTGCATTTTTTCCTTGGAGTAGAGGTTCACAGGTCAATTGGTGTTATGTATCTTACTCAAAGTAAGTATATTCGTGATTTGTTACACAAAACCAAAATGGAGGGTGCTAAGAGAGTGTCTACCCCTATGTTAAGTGGTAAGCAACTTTCATTATATGAAGGAGATCTATTTGATAAACCAGATTTGTTTAGAAGTACAGTTGGAGCTCTTCAGTACCTAACATTGACTAGACCCAAAATTGCTTTTTCTGTCAATATATTGAGTCAGTTTTTTCATTCTCCCACTACTATTCATTGGGAGGCTTGTAAAAGAATATTGAGATATCTAAAAGGTACTATACATGTTGGTCTTCAATTACAAGCTTCAAATGAGTTAGTTTTTCATGCCTTTGCTGATTCAGATTGGGCCAGTAATCTAGATAACAGAAAGTCAACCAGTGGTTACTGCATATTTTTGGGAGCCAGTTTAATATCTTGGACTGCTAAAAAACAACATGGGGTTGCAAGGTCTAGTACTGAAGCTGAATACAGAGCTTTAGCTCATGTCACAGCTGAGTTATGTTGGCTTAAAAATCTTACAAAGAAGCTCAAGTTCTTATTTCCAAGACCAGTTATTTGGAGTGATAATCTTGGTGCAGCATTACTGGCTGCAAATCCAATTCACCATGCTTAGGTCAAACTTATTGAAATAGATGTTCACTTTGTGAGAGATAAAGTTTTAGAATGTGAAGTTGAAATAAGATATGTTCCATCCAAAGAGCAGATTGCTGACATCTTTACCAAATCTTTAGGAACTTCACGGTTCAATTTTTTAAGGACCAAGTTGAAAGTCTGTGAGGTTCTTTACTCTATGAAGTCAAATTTACTATGATCATTTTTTAGTAAGTTTTGTTGAAATTGGTTCTTTTGTCCCCAATGTTGTATTATTTTTACAAAATCAGTGCTATAAAGTTAGACAAAACTTTCAAGATCAGTGTTACAAAGTTAGACAAAACTTTCAATATCAATTTATTTGAAGTATTTTCTTATCAAGCTGAGTTACTGGAGTAACTTTAGCTTGAGGGGGGAGTATTGAAGATTTCAAGATAGATTACCATGTCAGTTTTACTTTGGCTTCATACTAGCTAACTGAAGCAGCTATGCAATTTGCCACGTCAGAAAAAGTTGCAGCAAGTTTATTCTTGTTTGTTAAGTAGTTAGACTTCAGCTTAAGGTATTAGTAAAAGTTGTTATGCTTAGTGACATGTTAGTCAAGTGGGTACTATTGTGTTAGTTTCTAGTATATTATATATACCAAAAAGGTAAAATAAACGTGTGGTTGTAATCAATTTTTCTGTGTAATATAGAATCTCTTTTCAATTCTCTCTTTTCTTTTTGTCTTTTTCTTCTTTTTTCTCGTACTTTCCTGCACTTTCTTGCTTTTGTTACTTTTACACTTTCTTGCACTTTTTTGCTTCAATTTCCTTTACATTCCTAAGATTGAGAAACTGTAGCTTCAAACAACTATGCAATGATTATGGTAAGTGACATTCGAAATTGTTGTAGCTTAGATCTATCATCTTTAGCTGGCTTCCATTTTGGCAGATTTTAGGAATTCTACCATGGAAAGAGTTGTTTGGTATACTCAGAGCTAAAAGAGAATTGCTGAGATTTTTCAAACATTCAGGAAGCATGCCACTCAATTTGTTATAACCCAAACTTATATATTGAATGGAACCTAAATTCCAAATCAACAGTGAAACTTCTCCACTCACTTTGTTGTTTAGAAGATCATATTCCAGAATGGATGGTGGAGGAAATGGAAGTGACCCTTATAGCATGTTACTGCTAAGAAAAAGGAACTTTAGATGAACCCATGGGAGAACAGTCGGAGGTTTGTCAAAACCTGTTAAGAAATTTTTAGAAAGCTCCAAAACTTCCAAGGTTTCTATGTTAATGTTCAATACCCACTTGGATATTTGTTCATGCATTTGTTTGCAGCAAGTAACTAAACTATTAGATTGTTTTGGTACCTTAAGAAACCAAGGAAGGTGGTTAAATTGCATGAAGCCAATTCTAGATAATATAACTGACAAACAGTAGTACCATTTGTAATATTGGTTTTAGTACTGAGCAATGATAAATTGTTATATGACAAATGGAGTGCAACGAGATCCCTCATGCCAAGAAACATGTTAAAATCCATAACTCCGCTTAACTGATTCTCAAGAAGACTAAGAACTAGAAGATTCTTGAGGTTGGAAAATGAGTTTGGCAATATACCATGCAAGTTATTGTCTCTAAGTTCTAGTAAAATTAACTGGGTAATCCTTTGAAATCTCACCCAACTTACCCAATTAGCACTTGACAATAATCCTTTGAAAGGTCCAAATCAGTAGGCTTAGTTAGCTTACAAGGTGATGCATCAGAATTCATACAACCTATAAGGTGGAGTTCTTTTGATCTTGATAGATTTCCTAATTCATATGGGATTTGACTGCTCAACTTATTTTGTGAAAGGGATAAACAAGCAAGCATAGTTAGCTTACCGATTGATGAAGGAATCAAACCAGCAAACCCATTCCACCCAAGGTTGAGATATTTTAATTATGATAGATTGCCCAAAGTAGAAGGGACTTGAGAATGATTAAAGTCATTATCAGCAAGGTCAAGGATTTGAAGTTGAGAAAGCTGGAAAAGAGCGCCGATGGAGTTGATAGAAACATAAAGACAACTACTGTTGAGATGAAGTGCAATTACATGCCCCGTTTCCTAAGACGACCTAGGACACTGATACGAACCTAGGACGACCTGCACCTAAACCCGTATTATATGAGCCCGGATCTCAATTAAGTTCAAGTTCTAATGGAATGGACCTCAACCCCTAACCAACCTGTGGTTAGAAACCTTGGTATAATGTAGACGCCACAATAGGGGATGGAAAACCTATTGATAAGTCAAGCTAAAACAACCAATTCTCTAATGGTGTTTTAGGTGTTCTCAAAGAACAAAAAGATAATTAATCTCACAAGTATTTACTTAATCAAATCAAAGTTGTATTATTATTGGAAAATAAGCCTTTAAATAGGCTACAAAGCCAAGAAATAAAACCCTAAAAACAAAGGGAAAACCAGCCATACAAAGTAGTTTCCTATTGTGGCCGAAATTCTCACTCCTTTCCTAATCTAATTTGGATTAATTAATTCCTTTATTTTGAATTAGGAATTAATTAATTTACAATGAAAATAATAAAATAATAAATTTCCTAAACTTATTCTTCCAGAAAATAAATAAATAAAAACTAAAAAGTAATGGTAGTTTCCTAAAACAAAAAGTAAAAACAAATTAGGAAACTAAAAATGCTAGCCTTTTGATCAAGTTGGCTTTGATCAATATTTGACCTCTTTGAGCTTCAAATCAGCTTCTAGATGCTTTCTAGGATGCCAAATAAACTGAATATGAAGTCCCACACGTTGCCCATGCTTGGAAAAATAAGAAAAGGCTAATACAGTAAAATACAGTAAAGCCAGCAAGCAATACAACAAATTCGGCCAAATTGTTGATGCTGTCCGTACAAGCCCTTTTTCATTGCATTTGAGGCTGATTTAACTTGATTCCATGACCTCTTAGGCATATGTATTGAACCCATAAAGCATTGGAACCATTTCATGCTTCCCGGACTCCAAAATGTACCAAAACCGCCACCCGGGCCCGTTTTGGCTTCTATTGCTTGTATGAGTAAAACAGGCCTTGGTTCTTTAGATATGGCCAACCCCTCTTAACTATGACTTATTCCTTGTATAAAGACAGCAAGATTTTCCTTGAACTTCTTGGCTAGGGCTCTAGTGATCGGTCCCACCTTCATCCGTAACGGATCGGCACCCCAGCGGGTTGTCGGTTGTATGGGTTCGGGCGGATTCGCATCATTCCCCTCCTCTTGAAAAGGATTGGTCCTCAAATCGAAGTCATCATCTGCAGCAAAAGGAGACAAATCAGCAACATTTAAGGTAGCAATAACATTATACTCACCCGGTAGATAAAGTTTGTAGGCATTGTCATTTATCCGCTCCAAAACTTGAAAAAGTCCATCCATAGGTGGCATGAGCTTTGACTTTCTTTGTTTAGGAGACCTTTCCTTTCGTAAGTGCAACCAAACCAATTTTCCTGGGTCAAACACTATTACAACAAAATCTAGAAATACATGCTCATTATGGTAAAAATTACACTTTTTAAAGTTAGCAAACAATATTTCCCAAATTTTCAAATTGCCACTAAGTAAAGCTCTCAACAATGCAGATAAAGTTCTATGCAATAAAGACATCTTTAAATAAGTATCTTTAAAATTCATGGTCAGCAATGATTGCTTATTCATAATCACTTTATTAACATCACCAAAGCTAAGATAAAAATTTATATTTTTCCTTTCTTGTCTTCCTTTTCCTTTCTCACTCATGGCCATCTCACCTTCCTCACTCTCGGCTTTTGCACCAAATTTCTCACTCTTGGTTTTATTAAAATCTTTCCACACAACCTGAGTATTAGAAGACTTACCTTGGACAGCAAGCTCACATTTTCCCTCTTGACTGGATGGTAGTCCACTTGGACTTTCATTTTGGAAGACATCTCCAAATTCTTTCAAAAGAGAAATCATTGAACTTGGCAATTCAAGTTCTTAAAGTTAGTTTGATCATTAAAATAATTTTTTTTATAAATCATGACCAGCAAGGATTTTGTACATTTAGCCTTATTAATATTCCTAAAACTCAAATAAAAATTCTGGTTTTTCCTCTCTTTTCTTTCTTTTCTTTTTCTTTCCTCGGTTTGGCTCTTATTGGCGGAAATTTCCAAATTTTTGGTGCTCTCGGGTTTGCTCTCTTTTCTCACCCTTTTCTCAGCTTTTTCTTGGTTCTTTGACTCAATTTGGGTTTTAGAAAGCTTACCTTGATCAGCAACCTCATTCTTACCTTCTTGAAAGGATGGTTAAGCCGTTGGTACCATACTTGCTTTTTCCTTGAGCTTTTCGGCTTCTCTCCTTTGTTGCATTTTTAATTGGTCTTTGTAAACCTCCTTAGGAGATAATGGCTCCAGCTTGAGTTTCTTCCCTTTAAACCTGAAAACAACACTATTTTCTCAACCAAAATAAGTAGCATCTTTATCAAATTGCCATGGCCAACCTAATAGTATATGTCCAGCAATCATGGGTACAATATCATATAAAACTACATCCTCATATCTACCTATATTAAATTTTACTTTGGCTTGTTTGTTTACTTTCATCTCACCACTACCATTAAGCCATTGTAATCTATATGGTTCAGGATGTTTTATTGTTTTTAAGCCCAATTTATCAACTACAAGGTTACTTATTACATTAGTACAACTCCCACTATCTATAATCATGCTACAAATTTTACCATGTATTTCACAATGAGTGTGGAAGATGTTTTCACGCTGAATTTGTTCTTCATCCTTGTAGATAGCAAGTAGCCTCCTCGAGACCAAATTTAGCTCAAAATTTGATGTGTTTAATGGTTCGGCCTCTTCATCAAGTCCTTCATCTTCTTGTTCAATTTCAGCCTTACTATTCTCACTTTCAGATTCCATCTCTCCATTACCCCTAATTACCATTATCCTTCTATTTGGGCATTGGCTGGATATATGTCCTCTTCCTTGGCACTTGAAACAAATAATTTCTCTTGACTTTTAAGGTTTAGGTTCAGATTTTACCTCACCTTTAATTGCTTGGACAGATTCAATTTTAAATTCTTTCCTTGGCCGGTTGGTAACTTCTTCACCAAGTTTCCGCTTCAGCTTGCTTTCATAGGTGGAATTGTTTTCCCAGCCACTTGAACTTGTCCTTCCATTGCTAAAAACTCCTCCTAACCGTGTACTAACTCCCCTCCTCTTGAATTGGCTCTCAAGCTTAATTGCTACATGCAACATCTCCTCCAATTCCAAGTATTGTTGTAATTCAAGTTGATTGGCAATGTCACGATTCAAACCACCAAGAAATCTCGCCATTGTTGCCTCCCTATCCTCATTCATATTCAGCCTCATCATTAACATCTCCATCTCTTTGTAATAATCCTCCATGGACCTGCTTCCTTGAGACAAAGATTGAAGCCTTTGATGCAGTAATCTATGGTAATGGTGATGTGATTCCACCCAAGCTCGCTCAACCGATAACCCGCTAGGGTGCTGACTCGACACTGATGAAGACTAGGCCAATCACAAGAGCTCAAATTAAGAGATTTAAGGACAAACTGGGAGTATTTATACAGGGGGTAATCAATCTCAATAGAGCTTGTCTATACTTGAAGATACAGAGCCTATTCTAAGCATCCAAGTGGTGGAAGCCGATACGGACCGGGGTGACGGTTTTGGTACATTTTTGGAGTCCGGGAAGCATGAAATGGTTCTAATGCTTTATGGATTCAATAAATATGCCTTAGAGGTCATGGAATCAAGTTAAAGTAGCTTCAAATACAATCAAAAAGGGCTTGTACGGACAGCTTCAACAATTTGGCCGAATTTGCTGTATTGCTTGCTGGCTTTACTGTATTTTACTGTATTAGCCTTTTCTTATTTTTCCAAGCATGGGCAACGTGTGGGAATTCATATTCAGCTTATTTGGCATCCTAAAAAGCATCTATAAGCTGATTTGAAGCTCAAAGAGGTCAAAGATTGATCAAAATCAACTTGATCAAAAAGGCTAGCATTTTTAGTTTCCTAATTTGTTTTTACTTTTTGTTTTAGGAAACTACCATTACGTTTTGGCTTTTATTTATTTATTTTCTGGAAAAATAACTTTAGGAAGGTTTTTATTTTATTCTTTACATTGTAAATTAATTAATTCCTAATTTAATATAAAGGAATTAATTAATCAAACTTAGATTAGGAAAGGAAGTATAGTTTCAGCCAACTAGGTTTCTTTATGTGTGGTGGCTGGTTTTCTTTATGTTCTAGGGTTTTATTTCATGGCTTTGTAGCCTATTTAAAGGCTTAGTTATCAATAAGAAAAAACTTTGATTTGATAAAGAAAATACTTGTGAGATTAATTATCTCTTTGTTCTTTGAGAACACCTAAAACACCATTAGAGTATTGGTTGTTTTAGTTTGACTTATCAATAGGTTTTCCATCCCCTATTGTGGCGTCTATATTATACCAAGGTTTCTAACCACAGGTTGGTTAGGGGTTGAGGTCAATTCCATTAGAACTTGAACTTAATTAAGATCCAGGCTAATATAATACGGGTTTAGGAGCAGGTCGTCCTAGGTTCGTATCATTTGGTATCAGAGCCAGGTTTTGTTCAGGTTTGATCTATCTTTATTTGTTTTATTTTTTTTTTTTTGTGTTATTCTGCAATTTTAGCATTAGGTTAAGGTTGCATCCATCCCATACACGTTCTACATCTTTTAAAAAAAAAAAATTCATTCCTAGTTGAATTAGGTTTCCTAGTTTTATCGTATTTTTGTTTTCTAATTTGTTGGTTATCTTTTATCATTGTTCTTGATAATTTTGGTTTTTGTTGATTTTCCTTTTCTGTTTTATCTTAAATATTTGCATTCATCTATTCAAAAAATATATATATAAAATAAAGAAAGAGTTTGCGGCAACATTTAAAAAAAAAAAAAAAAACTGCACTTTTGTTCTTGTCACAGGTTTGGTGTTTGTTTTGGAGGTGGGATTGCAATTTTGGTAATTATTCTTGCTACTGCAGTTGTTTATGTTCTGTGAGTGAAAAAAAGAGGTAAAACCGAATAAAAAAAAAAAGAAAAATATTTCGGTTTGTTGGAGTTTGATTTGTTTGCTGGAAATTTGTTGGAGCTGCTGGTTTTTGATTATTTATTCAATATTTGAGTTGCTGGGAAATTACTTTTGCTGCTGGATATTTGGATTTTGGGTGCTTAAATTTTTTTTGGATTAAAATTAGTTAAAGGAATTGATACAAAACTTGCATTACAAGAACAACAACCAACACTTTTCTATATTTTTGTTCTCTTTGATTCTTGTTCGTATTTGAATTTCTTTTTCTAGAATTTTGTTCTTGAACTCATAATCTATTACCATCTGGTCCAGTTCTTCAAAATTCTAAATTTTTCTCATTAATTTGCTTTATTTTGTCTAGAAAAACCAAAAATAGGTATTTTCATTCCATTCGGTACTTGTTTATTTTTGCTTACTGTTTTGTTGATAAGTTTAATTAAAACATACTGGTGATCTAATTGCTGTTTTGTGGGTGTTTTAATTAGAACTTTGAGATAATTCATTGAGTGGAAAAAGGCAAGAGTGTGTGAGCTTAAAAGAGGGTAAAAGCCAAAACTAGTGTGCAAGCACGAGTGTCGAGACCTTGTTTGAGTGAAACATGTGAGGGAGTGAATATTGTGAGGATTTATTTTATTTTTTTGCAGTATTTTACTAACATGGCAGATTCGAGAATAAGAAGAGGAGATCCACCCTTGAGGATCAATGAGGAAGAGTCCGTAGCATATGAATCAAAGTGGACATGGGAGCTGTTTTGGAGTCAATACAGCAGGTTAGTGCTCAAGTTGAGCATATGAATCAAAGAATGGGAAGGCTAGAAGCCTCACAAGGAATGCCGAATACAAGAAATAGGCAAGAATTCCATGGAGGGCGAGGCCGAGGACGAGGAGGTCGCGAGAGACCAAGAGAGGAATTTGATGAGGAGCCATTCGGTGGAGACTTTGAAGAAGGTATGGATGAAACTTTTGCTGTTCAAGATAGAGCTGGCCGTGGAAGATATAGGAGGGAGGATACAGATGATGATTTGGGAAATATCAAGATCAACATCCCACCATTCATGGGAAAAAGTGATCCCGAGGCGTATTTGGAGTGGGAAGAAAAGATGGAGATGATATTCGACTGCCATAATTATTCAGAGGGTAAGAAGGTGAAGTTGGCAGCAATGGAGTTTGGACATTATGCTCTCCAATGGTGGACCAATGAGCAAAATACCCGAAGAAGAGTTGGTGATGACTTGATTACAACATGGCGTCAAATGAAAGGAGCCATGAGGAAACGGTTTGTGCCATCCCATTACCATAGGTTGCTGCACCAAAGGCTTCAATCTTTGTCTCAAGGAAGTAGGTCCATGGAGGATTATTACAAAGAGATGGAGATGTTAATGATGAGGCTGAATATGAATGAGGATAGGGAGGCAACTATGGCAAGATTTCTTGGAGAGTTAAACCGAGACATTGCCAACCAACTTGAATTACAACAATACTTGGAATTGGAGGAGATGTTGCATGTAGCAATTAAGCTTGAGAACCAATTCAAGAGGAGGGGTGTTAGTACACGGTTTGGAGGAGTTGTTAGAAGTGGAAGGACAAGTTCAAGTGGCTGGAAAAACAATTCCACATATGAAAACAAGTTGAAGCCGAAATTAGGAGAAGAAACTACCAACCGGCCAAGAAGGGAGGTCAAGACCGAATTTGTCCAAGCACTTAGAGGTGAGATAAAATCTGATCCTAAACCTCAAAAATCTAGAGAACTAATTTGTTTTAAGTGCCAGGGAAGAGGACACATAGCCAGCCAATGCCCAAATAGAAGAATCATGGTATTAATGGGTGATGGTGAGCTGGAATCTGCGAGTGAAGAAAGTGGGGCTGAAACCGAGCAAGAGGAGGATTGCAATGAAGATGAAGCCGAACCTGTAGATACATCTAATGCCGAGTTGAGCTTGGTTTCAAGGAGAGCACTTGCTGTCTACAAAGATGAAGAGCAGATACAAAGAGAAAACATCTTCCACACTCGCTGCAAAATACAAGGTAAAATTTGTAGCATGATTATAGATAGTGGGAGTTGTACTAATGTGATAAGTAATCTTGTAGTTGATAAATTAGGCTTGACAACAATTAAACATCCAGAACCCTATAGGTTACAATGGTTAAATGATAGTGGTGAGATAAGGGTAAATAAACAAGTCAAAGTAAAATTTAGTATAGGAAGATATGAGGATGTAGTCTTATGTGATATTGTACCCATGATTGCTGGACATATACTATTAGGTAGACCATGGCAATTTGATAAAGATGCTACTTATTTTGGTCGAGAAAATAGTATTGTTTTCAGGTTTAAAGGGAAGAAGGTCAAGCTAGAACCATTATAACCTAAAGAGGTTTACAAAGACCAATTACAAATACAACAAAGGAGAGAAGCCGAAAAGCTCAAGGAAAAAGTAAGTATGGCACCAATGGCTTCACCATCCTTTCAAGAAGGTAAGAATGAGGTTGCGGATCAAGGTAAGGTTTCTAAGGCTCATATTGAGTGGAAAGATCAAGGGAAAGCCGAAAGAGAGGGGAAAGAAAGTGGTAAACCCGAGAGCTTGGAGAAGGAAGGGAAATCCGAAGGTTTGCGCCGATCCAAGGGGGAAAAAGAAAAAGAAAGAAAAGAAAGGTTAAGTAGCAATTTTTATTTGAGTTTAGGGGATATTAATAAGGTTATTGAGTGTAAGAAACCTTTGCTGGTCATGATTTATAAAGAAAATTATTTTAATGATCAAACTAACTTTGAAGAACTTGAATTGCCAAGTTCAATGATTTCTCTTTTGAAGGAATTTGGAGATGTCTTCCGAAATTAAAGTCCAAGTGGACTACCATCCAATCAAGAGGGAAAAGGTGAGCTTGCTATCCAAGGTAAGTCTTCTAATACTCAGGTTGTGTGAAAAAATTTTAAAAAAACCAAGAGTGAGAAATTTGGTGCAAAAGCCGAGAGTGAGGAAGGTGAGATGGCCGTGAGTGAGAAAGGAAAAGGAAAACAAGAAAGGAAAAGTATAAATTTTTATCTTAGCTTTGGTGATGTTACTAAAGTAATTATGAATAAGAAATCATTGCTGACCATGAATTTTAAAGATACTTATTTAAAGATGTCTTTATTGCATAGAACTTTATCTGCATTGTTGAGAGCTTTACTTAGTGGTAATTTGAAAATTTAGGAAATATTGTTTGCTAACTTTAAAAAGTGTAATTTTTACCATAATGAGCATGTATTTCTAGATTTTGTTGTAATAGTGTTTGACCCAGGAGAATTGGTTTGGTTGCACTTACGAAAGGAAAGGTTTCCTAAACAAAGACAGTCAAAGCTCATGCCGCCTATGGATGGACTTTTTCAAGTTTTGGAGCTGAATAACAAGAATGCCTACAAGCTTGATTTACCGAGTGAGTATAACATGAGTGTTGCATTTAATGTTGCTGATTTAACTCCTTTTGCTGCAGTTGATGATCTTGATTTTAGGACAAATCCTTTTCAAGAGGAGGGGAATGATGTGATTCCACCCGAGCTCTCTCAACCGATAACCCGCTAGGGTGCTGACTCAACATGGATGAAGACTAGGCCAATCACAAGAGCTCAAATTAAGAGATTTAAGGACAAACTGGGAGTATTTATACAGGGGGTAATCAATCTCAATAGAGCTTGTCTATACTTGAAGATACAAAGCCTATTATAAGCATCCAAGTGGTGGAAGCCGATACGGACCCGGGTGATGGTTTTGGTACATTTTTGGAGTACGGGAAGCATGAAATGGTTCCAATGCTTTATGGATTCAATACATATGCCTAAGAGGTCATGGAATCAAGTTAAAGTAGCCTCAAATGCAATCAAAAAGGGCTTGTATGGACAGCTTCAACAATTTGGCCGAATTTGCTGTATTGCTTGCTGGCTTTACTGTATTTTACTGCATTAGCCTTTTCTTATTTTTCCAAGCATGGGCAACGTGTGGGACTTCATATTCAGCTTATTTGGCATCCTACAAAGCATCTAGAAGCTGATTTGAAGCTCAAAGAGGTCAAAGATTGATCAAAATCAACTTGATCAAAAAGGCTAGCATTTTTAGTTTCCTAATTTGTTTTTACTTTCTGTTTTAGGAAACTACCATTACTTTTTGGCTTTTATTTATTTATTTTCTGGAAAAATAACTTTAGGAAGGTTTTTATTTTATTCGTTACATTGTAAATTAATTAATTCCTAATTTAATATAAAGGAATTAATTAATCAAACTTAGATTAGGAAATGAAGTATAGTTTCAGCCAACTAGGTTTCTTTATGTGTGGTGGCTGGTTTTCTTTATGTTCTAGGGTTTTATTTCGTGGCTTTGTAGCCTATTTAAAGGCTTAGTTATCAATAAGAAAAAACTTTTATTTGATAAAGAAAATACTTGTAAGATTAATTATCTCTTTGTTCTTTGAGAACACCTAAAACACCATTAGAGAATTGGTTGTTTTAGTTTGACTTATCAATAGGTTTTCCATCCCCTATTGTGGCATCTACATTATACCAAGGTTTCTAACCACAGTTTGGTTAGGGGTTGAGGTCAATTCCATCAGAACTTGAACTTAATTAAGATCCAGGCTAATATAATACGGGTTTAGGAGCAGGTCGTCCTAGGTTCGTATCAAATGGGATGGCACAAACCGCTTTCTCATGGCTCCTTTCATTTGTCGCCATGTTGTAATCAAGTCATCACCAACTCTCCTTCAGGTATTTTGCTCATTGGTCCACCATTGGAGAGCATAATGTCCAAACTCCATTGCTGCCAACTTCACCTTCTTACCCTCCGAATAATTATGGTAGTCGAATATCATCTCCATATTTTCTTCCCACTTCAAATACGCCTCGAGATCACTTTTTCCCATGAATGGTGGGATGTTGATCTTGATATTTCCCAAATCATCATCTGTATCTTCCCTCCTATATCTTCCACAGCCAGCTCTATCTTGAACAGCAAAAGTTTCGTCCATACCTTCTTCAAAGTCTCCACCGAATGGCTCCTCATCAAATTCCTCTCTCGGTCTCTCGCGACCTCCTCGTCCTCGGCCTCACCCTCCATGGAATTCTTGCCTATTTCTTGTATTCGGCATTCCTTGTGAGGCTTCTAGCCTTCCCACTCTTTGATTCACATGCTCAACTTGAGCATTAACCCGCTGTATTGACTCCAAAACAGCTCTCATGTCCACTTGGTCTCCACTCCCGGTAGCTCGGGCATCACCATGGAATGCTACGGACTCCTTCTCATTGATCCTCAAGGGTGGATCTCCTCTCCTCATTCTTGATTCTGTCATGTTAGTATAATAATGCAATAAAAATAAAATAGGACCTTACAATTTCACTCCCTTACGTGTTTCACTCAAATGAGGACTCGACACACTCTTGCCTTTTTCCACTCAATGGATTATCTCAAAGTTCTAATTAAAACACCCAAAAAACAGCAATTAGATCACTAGTATGTTTTAATTAAACTTCTCAAGAAAACAGAAAGCAAAAGGTAGGCAATACCGAAAGAATCCAACAAATCCTAATTTTTCAGCTTTCTAGACAAGAAAACACATAAAATAATGGGAAAACGTTGGAATTTTTGAACACTGCACCAGATGGTAGTAGATTATGAGTTCAAGAATAAAATTCCAGGAAGAGAAATTCAAATACAAACAAGAATCAAAGAGAACAAAAAATAGAAAAGTGTTGGTTGTTGTTCTTTGTAATTCAAGTTTTGTATCAAATCCTTTAACTGATTTTAATCCAAATAATTTAGCACTCAAACTCAAATATCCAGCAGAAAAAATAACTCTCCAAAAACTCCAAATATGGAATAAATAATTAGCAAAGCAGCAGTTACAAAAAAATTTCCGGCAACAAACTTCAACACCAATTTTCAACAAACCGATATATATAATTTTTTTTTTTATATTCGGCTTTCTTTTTCTTTTTCTTTTTTTTTTTTCACTCACTGAATATCAGACACAACTGCAGTAGCAAGAATAAACAACAAATTTGCAATTCCAACTCCAAAAATTCACCAAACCCGTGACCTCCAAATAAACATAAATGTGCAGTTTTTTTTTTTAAATGTTGCCGAAATCTGTTTTTTTTTTTTTTTTTTTGGAATATATGAATGCAAATATTTAAGACTAAAACAGCAAAGAAAAATCAACAAAAACCAAATTAACAAGAACAATGATAAAAGACAACCAACAAACTAGGAAACAAAAATACGATAAAACTAGGAAATCCTAATTCAACTAGGAATGGATTTTTTTTTTTTTTAAGATGCTGAACGTGTATAGGATGGATGCAACCTTAACCTAATGTTAAAATTGCAGAGTAACACAAAAACAAATAAAGCAAATAAAGATAGATCAAACCTGAACAAAATTTAGCTCTGATACCAAATGATACGAACCTAGGACGACCTGCTCCTAAACCCGTATTATATTAGCCCGGATCTCAATTAAGTTCAAGTTCTAATGGAATGGACCTCAAACCCTAACAAACCTATGGTTAGAAACCTTGGTATAACGTAGACGCCACAATAGGGGATGGAAAACCTATTGATAAGTCAAGCTAAAACAACCAATTCTCTAATGGTGTTTTAGGTGTTCTCAAAGAACAAAGAGATAATTAATCTCACAAGTATTTTCTTAATCAAATCAAAGTTGTATTATTATTGAAAAATAAGCCTTTAAATAGGCTACAAAGCCAAGAAATAAAACCCTAAAAACAAAGGGAAAACCGGCCATACAAAGTAGTTTCCTATGGTGGCCGAAATTCTCACGCCTTTCCTAATCTAATTTGGATTAATTAATTCCTTTATTTTGAATTAGGAATTAATTAATTTACAATGAAAATAATAAAATAATAACTTTCCTAAACTTATTCTTCCAGAAAATAAATAAATAAAAACTAAAAAGCAATGGTAGTTTCCTAAAACAAAAAGTAAAAACAAATTAGGAAACTAAAAATGCTAGCCTTTTGATCAAGTTGACTTTGATCAATCTTTGACCTCTTTGAGCTTCAAATCAGCTTCTAGATGCTTTTTAGGATGCCAAATAAACTGAATATGAAGTCCCACACGTTGCCCATGCTTGGAAAAATAAGAAAAGGCTAATACAGTAAAATACAGTAAAGCCAGCAAGCAATACAGCAAATTCGGCCAAATTGTTGATGCTGTCCGTACAAGCCCTTTTTGATTGCATTTGAGGCTGACTTAACTTGATTCCATGACCTCTTAGGCATATGTATTGAACCCATAAAGCATTGGAACCATTTCATGCTTCCCGGACTCCAAAATGTACCAAAATCGCCACCCGGGCCCGGTTTGGCTTCTATTGCTTGTATGAGTAAAACAGGCCTTGGTTCTTTAGATATGGCCAACCCCTCTTGACTATGACTTATTCCTTGTATAAAGACAGCAAGATTGTCCTTGAACGTCTTGGCTAAGGCTCTAGTGATCGGTCTCACCTTCATCCGTAATGGATCGGCACCCCAGCGGGTTGTCGGTTGTATGGGTTTGGGCGAATTCGCATCAGACACCATCCCAGAAGCAACAATCATGGTTCTTCTCTAGTGTCCAAGATGCAACCTTCGGATAAGCAAAAGGAAGCAAAGAAGCATTCTTGTCTATAACAAAGCTGTCCTTGAACTGCAATAATGTAATTCTCTCATTGTCGTGGTAAAGTGACTGAGCACATGTGAAAAAGAAAATGATTTATGCAAGGTGAAGCAATGGGAATTTTAAAGAAAATTGCAAAAAGATGAACAAAGAGAAATATAGTTCCATTTTCGTTCAGAAAATAATGGAAGGGTTGGGGAGAGAAGTATTGGAGTTGTTGAAAAGTCTTAAGTATGTTGTATTAGCCTAGTCCACTCATATGTGATATTGTCAACTTTAGGCCCCACCCGCATGGGTTTAAAACGCATCATAGTGGTTAGGGGTCCTACCCCTTCACCTGCTAGTTCCACTGGGACGGGCCTCCCGGGTCCAACAATGATACTCTCCGCTTTGGAAGCTAGGTGGTGAACCCAATTTTACCCCTCACGGTTTTCTACGCGTCTCTGTGAGACCTCATAACGTATCATAAGGGAAAGGTATCCACACCCTTATAAGGCATGCTTCGTTCCCCTTTCCAACCGATGTGGGATCTCACAATCCTCCCCCCTTGGGGCCCAACGTCCTCGCTAGCACATCGATCCAAGTACTAGCTCTGATACTAACTATAACAGCTCAGTCCACCCGCATATAATATTGTCCATTTTGGACCCCACTTGCATTGGTTTAAAATGCGTCATACTGGTTAGGGGTCTCACCCTTTTACTTGCCAGTCCCAATAGCCCAGGCCTCCTAGGCCCAACTATCATACTGTCTGCTTTGGAAGCTAAGTGGTGAGCCCAATCCTACCCCTCATGGTTTTCTACGTGTCTCTGTGAGACCGCATAACGTGTCACAAGGGAAAGGTATCTACACCCTTATAAGGCATGCTTTGTTTTCCTTTCCAATCGATGTGGGATCTCACAATGTAATTGTGGAAAATGTACAAGTCAATTATAGTATGATAGAGACAACCAAAAAAAAAAAAAAAAAAAAAGACAAGCTAATTTGTTATTCTAAAAATCAAGTATGAAAAGGTCTCAGCAGTCCGTTATAGACTAATTAACCATAAGGGAGTACAAACTTTCTACTCACTCCCAGACTCGAGAGTACTGTAGATTCCTTTGACGTGTAGAGGAAGAAGATTGATTCCTGCTTTAGTCGGCCATACATGTTTGAAAATAACAGGCTTGAAAAAATTCCAAGACAATGCAAGCCGGCAAGCCTAAAAAATTCCAAGACAATGCCAGCAATGTGACCCAGCAATAACTTAAAATAAACAAGTCAAATAAAGGCTGTTTGTATTCTTCCCACTGCATTTTATTGAAAGCAAACCATATATACTCATATTCAAGATTTCTAACTCTAATTATATTTTATCTTAATGAGGTAGGCTAATATTGGAAAAAATTAATAAAATAAATACCATGGGAGACAACACTAGCACACTCTGGAATGTACAATAACTCCATCTGCACTTTGTGTTGAAAACCCAAACTAGTATGCTTGAATGTACAATGCAATGATAAATGAAGCATAAACTTACCTAAATAGAATTTATTTATAGAACCCCAAAAAATGTATTTACTATATATATTCTCAAGTTAAGCATTCTAAGCACAAGATATTTAGAAGGCAAAGATTAGAGCTTTTTGCTTTATTTCAAACAAATATACAACCACAATCAAATATGTTGTTTTTGACTTTTTTTTAATTACATGAATTAATTCAAATGTTTTGGAGAGAGATGAATAACAATAGCAAGATCAAGAAGTTTCAGGGGACAAAATGCCAAGATCATTAAAAAAAACATATGAACCTGTTTTCCTGCTCCACGTCCAACCTCATTTGGAATGAAGATGAAATAGAGATGGGAAAACAGGGCAGAAACTACGAAACATAGATAGTCATGGAGAGTATAAACTCTGGCCTATCCTGTCAATAGAAGTTTGTGACTTCCACTATCAACTTTTTGTGTTCTCTATTTAATAGATATACATATATATATATATATATATATATGTCAATGCAAAACAAAAATCAAAAGCTGCATAAAAGACACTAAAAATATTCATCTAGTGAATGATTACATCTTATTAAATAAAATAAAAAGCTTAGTTATCACAAACTTTAGCTACGGGCATACCAGTTCTTTATTAAACTTAAGTACAACTGCCTACTACTATGTATATACACATTATATAAGGCATGAAATTGGCGGAGGAGGGGAAAGATAGATGCTGTTTAGTTAGCTGACCTGCAAATATTGAATTATGAAAGTGACAGAGGAGGAGGAGGAGGGGGGGGGGGGGGGGGGGGGGGGGGGGGGGGCGAGAGGAGAGTGAGCCATGGTGATTATGGTTTTGGCATGTTATGGAACACTTGGTGGAAATAGATTCCTTATTTGGTTGAAAATTTTGTAATCCATGAATTTCGAGGACATAAAAAATTAATAAATTAGAAAAAAAATGTTAATTGAATACATTAATATTTTACCATCCCATGTCATCAAAACATTGTATTGTGGTTTAATTTATTTTTCTTAAACTGAATGTCAATACATGACTTAACCCATCATTCTGTTTCTCTGCTTCCTCTGTTTCCTCTGCTTCTTCTATATAAACTAGTAATGTGATACCTACAACAAATGTCCTCAAAGCAATTTACGAAAATCTCTTCTCCTTTTTTTTTTTTTTTTTTCTTCATGCATTATGATTCTTTTGAACATACTCATCTGTTCTATTACCATATATTGGAGTTAATTAGGTATCCTACCAAATTAAAATAGCTTTTTTTTTTCTTGGTCATCAATTTTAATTTTCTTAATTACTAGACCAATCAACATACAGTCAACGAAAAGATGTTTAATTCATTCACTCTCTTACCAATACAAAACAAACGAAATGATCCTACTTACAACTGTTTATTGCATTGAACATGTGGAAAGAAAACCATTAAATGTACACATACAAACTATGACCTAACTAAACCATAAACATAGAAACAAAAATACAACTTCAAAAAAAAAAAAAAAAAAAAAGGAATAGAAATAGCTACTAACACAATAGAGATTCTGTAGCTGAAAAAACCCAATTATTTTCATTCTTATGGCGTAGCTTCCACATCATGATGTGATCATTTACCTAAAACTTCAACCTCTAACTGCCCCCCTCCTCGTCCTAACGGATATCCTTTTCATCTTCCACAGGTGCAAAATCTCCATAAACCAAAATTGCTTTTTCACAAACACAGTATTCCTAGTAGCAATTCCAACTGTTAGCCCACTAACATATCCTGGCATAAATGTTATCCAATTAAATTCAAAATGAAACCCCTGAGTCTTTAGAAGCTGGTGATGATGATTTTGGGCCTCAGAATCCCCACACCTTGTTGCTAATGTATAATCATATAACCCGAAGTTTCCATGATATGAACTTGTTTTGAATGTAGCAAACTGGTTCCCCTGTAGTATATGTCCTCTTAGATTGTTCCCCTGTGGTATATAATATTAGGCAACACATATTTTCTGTTTTTATAGTTTATTAAATGTAGTTTTTGAATTGGCCTTATTAGGAAATTTGTGGGCTCAGCCCTTGTTGCACTTTGGTCTTAGTTGTATTGCATATTGTTTATATAGGGACCAGCATAATTTATGGGAACAATCTTCTCATAATCTTTGCTAGCTTTAACCAATGACTTGTTCCTCAAGGCAACATGACCAAGTGATGTGTTAATAGGGTTTGAATATATAAGAGAGGAAATGATCAAAGAAATAAAAGAAAAAAAGAATTGATTGGATATAAAATAGGGTATAATCTATATATCCAGGGGAAAAGAGCCAAAGTATCCCTTAAGCTAGTGTGCAATAGAATTGTAGAAAACACCAATAAATGAAGTTAAGAAACAGAAAACAAAAAAATTGGGGATAGAAAAACAGAAAACAAATTAAACAAAGTAAAAACAACCAATACTAAGAGTAATTAATATATAACTAAAACAAGAAAAATAGCTGCCAATACAATCCAAATTCAGCAGGAGAAGACAATTGATTATTTTTATCCTTGTAGCCTAGCTTCCACATCATGAT
Organism: Ziziphus jujuba; assembly: GCF_031755915.1. Taxonomy (NCBI): domain Eukaryota; kingdom Viridiplantae; phylum Streptophyta; class Magnoliopsida; order Rosales; family Rhamnaceae; genus Ziziphus; species Ziziphus jujuba. The sequence goes on along the minus strand of NC_083387.1, from coordinate 27,515,418 downwards.
GTGATCAATTCTTTAACACTTCAACCTCTAAACCCTCACGTCCTCCTCCTTATAAATATCCTTTTCCCTTCCCACAGGTGCAAAATCTCCATAAACCAAAATTGCTTCTTCAAGTACAACATTATTCCCCGTAACAATTCCAACTACCAGCCCACTAAAACATCCTGGCAAAAATGTCACCCAAACAAATGCAAAATGAAACCATGATTCTTGAGAAGCTGGTGGTGGTGATTTTAAGGCCACATAACTCCCACATTTTGCTGCTACTGGATAACCACGTAACCCCAAGTTCCCATCATATGAACTTGTTTTAAATGTAGCAAACTGGTTCCCCTATGGTACTGGTCATGTAAGGTTGTTATGAGAAACATTGAAGAAAGATAGAAACATGAGCTCCTTTAGTTGGGGAGGGATCTATCCATGAAGCCTGTTATGCTCTACAAGTTTGATGGTATGCAGCCACTAAGAATGTTGTTGGACAGGTTAACAACTTGAATCCCTCATAGACTCCCTGTACTTCCTTGAATCTCTCCTTGGAACCTGCTCCTAAAGCACAGCAGTAATAATAAAAAGAAAAAAGGGAAGGAAGGTATAGCTTGTAACATAATGAGGAAGACTTGAATTCTCAATGACTTCAAATAATGGCAGTTTGGGGAATGTTAAGTCTTGGTTAATTTCTCAAATAATAATCAATTAGTTTTTTTTCCCCGTTTTCTTTTTTATCATTAACAACCATTTAGTCTAATGGTAGACCATCAAAAAAGAGAAAAGAAAAAAAAAAAGTCTCTCATAATAGAGCACTTGATGGGAATAGAAACTCATAAAACTGTAAGTGCATTTGAAAAAGTGGCATAGTAGGGAAGATGAAAACATAGATGGGAAACCAGAACCCGAAGTTAGGACTGTCAATGACTTAGTCATGATCAACATTTCTTGAGATATTTTCTTTGCTATTTATGACATCCATTATCAACCTTTTGTATTTATTACTTTTTAACACATATCTCAATCCAATTACTGAATTTACATTGAAATATAATGGATCAAAAGAAGTTTACTCAACGCATCATATTTTCTTTCTCTGATTATTCTGATCTTCCCTGTTTTCTTATTTTTATTAAGGGGAAAAGATTTTGTTCTTTTTTTTAAAGAAAAAACAAGTTTGAGGATTATAAGTGTAGTTATTTTACTTGAAATGTTATATTTTTAATTTAATATATGTATGCCATTACAAAACATTAGTAGGTGCATAAAAGACACTAAAAACCATCAAATGAAGATTACAAACTTGTACTACCAGAAAAAAAAGCTTACTACCCACTTTTGCGACAAAAAAAACCATCAAATGAAGATTACAAACTTGTTCTACGAAAGAAAAAGCTTATTACACACTTTAGCTACAGTCACACCAGTTATATATTAATCATAAATATATGCTCCTATTCATAAGAGTTACCTCTGTAGTCTCACCCAAAAAACTTTGGAAATCAAATCCGGCCTCCTTGAGGTGACCACATGTCTAGCCACCATTCCAATTAGCAGTCCACATCCATATCCCACCACTACAGCTTTCCATCCAAAACTAAATATGGAATCTGATTTCTCATTATTGTTGACACCATCAGAAGCTGCCAAGTGAGGGCTTTCACATTTTCTGGACAATGGAAGACCACACAATCTCATGTTACCCTCAAAAGAAGAATCTTGAAATGTAGAAACCTGTCCACCTTGTGGTATTTGACCCACAAGTTGATTGTGAGACAAGTTTAAATATGCCAAAAAAGTGAGGGCTGTCAATTGCTGAGGGATTTTACCAAAGAGCTTATTATTAGACAGGTCCAATGATTCAAGCTCTTTTAGATTTCCTAAAGATGATGGGATGAGTCCACTAAAACTGTTGCTTGACAAATTCAGCATAACTAGAGATCTGAGATGCCATAACGTACTTGGAATTTCTCCATCTAATTTATTGTTAAAGAGATCAATTGATATGAAGTCTGTTAGAGTCTTGACCAACTCCATTTCTTGTCCCTTACATATTTTCTTCACCGAATCATTATAGGTCCCTTTTTCATTGTATAATGCATCTAACTCAAATCCCATTTTGGAAACTTTAGAACTCATGGAAGTCCAATTTCTAAAATATTCCAAAGGTAAGTTTCCGGTAAAACCATTATGAGAAAGATCAAAGGTTTTCAATGTCATAAAGCCAAAAAAATCACGAGGACACCATATTGCGCCACGAAATTTATTGGAGCTTAATACTAGAACTGGAAGCCTCTGCAAATCTTGCAACCAAAACGGGAATGTATCACTTAGTTGATTGTGTCCGAGATTTAAAATGTCTAAGTTTTTGCATTTGACAAACGACTTTGGAATATTTCCATATAGTTGGTTGTGACTCAAGTCCAATGTCATTAATGTGCTTCTATCTCTGCAGATTTGAGGAATATTCCCAAGGAAGCTGTTTCTTTGAAGATTGAGCACCCTAAGAGAACCATCCAAGTTTTCCAAACATTGAGGAATAGTACCATCCAGATGGTTATTTGATGCATCAAGCACTTCAAGATCCTTTAATTTTGCAGAACAAGGGATCAATTCTTCCAATCAAGCTGTTATTTGATATGAACAAAAACCTGGTAGACATTGGAGAACAACAAGCGGCCCCTGCAACATGTTTGAACTAAGATCAAGATGAGACAATCTTTTCCAATGATGAATCAATGGAACTTCTTACCAACCGGTAATGAAGTTGTGAGAAAGACTCAACCGACCCAAGTTCATGCTTAAGAACCACTTAGGTATTAGGCCGCCAATTCTATTGTTCGAGAGATCTAAAATGGCCAAGTCATTTAGTGCTTTCAAGAAAAAAGGAAATTCAGTTATGTTACACGAGGACAAAAATAAACGATCAAAAATGGGAAGAGCAGAAATATTCAAACGTATATTTGTTGTTAGAGATAGGCTATTATATGAAAGATCAAGAGTTTTAAGCATGCATGAGAAGATTTTGAAATCAACTCTGCCACTTAATTTGTTTGAACTAAGGTACAGTCCTCTCAGTAGAATAAATTTGGTGATGGAACTTGGAATATTTCCATTCAATCTATTTCCACGTAAAGACAGAGTTTCCAAAAAGGATGAGTTAGAGAGGACCTCAAGGCCTATAAACTGATTGTCATCCATACGTAGCTCTCGAAAAGAAGGCAACGTAAGTAAAGAGAAAGGGATGGCTCCATTCAATGAGTTGCTTGACAAATCTAGGATATGAAGGAAGGTCAAGTTACCAAAAGTATGGGATGGGATTGAACCTGTCAAACTGTTGTTACGGAAATAGATATCTTCCATATGGGAGTGATATTTGGAGGCTTCCATGGAAAAAGTTATCTGAAAGATCCAAACAATATAGTTGTGTAAAATTTGCAAGTGAAGATGGAACATGACTACGACAATTATTTTGATAAAGATATAAATATTCCAGCTGTGGGAGATTTCCAAGTGATGAAGGAAATTCACCAGTAAATTCATTTCCTCCGAGGTGAAGTTCCTGGATTTTTGCAAGGTTGCCAAGTGTAGATGGAAGCTGACCACTGAAAAAATTGCCTGACAGGGAAAGATATGAGAGTTGAGAAAGGTTTCCAATGGAATAAGGAACAGGCCCTGAAAACATACAAGATGACAGAACCAATTCATCCAAGGATTTGAGGTTACCGATTGAATTTGGTACTTTCCTTGCAAATTTTGCATTGCGAAGTGTCAACGACGTGAGGTTGCTGTCAGAATGAAATTCCGGAAGAGAACCAGTGATATCTTCATTATCATACAGATTAATGACTTGTATATGTTAGGCAATTGGAATATTCTTTTTGGAAACTCACCAATTAAACCGCATCCATCAAGAGAAAGATGAGTGAGGGAAGATAACTTTGCCAAGGATTCGGGTACTTGTGAAGAAAGATTCAAACCACTAAGATGAAGTTCTCCTAAACTAGTCAAGTTTTGGGAAAGCATTCTAAGCAGCTCTGGCTCTTGTTTGGTTGGATATGTGTCAAAAGGAAAATCCTTGCCAGAATATTAAGAAAGATCAAGCGAAATCAAATTTGTTAGCCTTGAGATTTCAGACGGTATATGACCAGAAAACATAGGGTAAGAGAGATAAAAATGGGTTAACCTGGAAAGCTGGCCAAACTCAGAGGGAATTGAACATGAACTGAAGTTGTTGTTTACAAGGTTGAGCTTTCGAAGATGAAGCAACCTGAAAAGGCTGCTGTTCGAACGCAGAGGACCATGAAGGCTGTAGTTAGTCAAGGCCAACAACATAACCTGTTTCCATATTGCATGAGACCCCATCCCATAAACAACAATCACTGCCTGCCTTCCAATCTCTAAGATCGTAAATGGGGCTGAATTCTCTTTTGAGTTGCAGTAAAATGGAGGATTGGTGAGGGAGGCAAGAGGAATTGGAAGAGGGTGAAACAAAGACGAAGGATGCTGACGAGATGAAGAGGAGATAATGGTGTAAGAGGAATTGATACGCTGTCTTCATTTTTACCACAATAATTTTGAAAATGAGAGATATATGTATCTGGTAGGTTGGAATATATGAGGGTTATATGGCTTTATATAGCTAAATTTTTAGTGTAACTTTCAAATAGTACCCGTTACTTTACACTTTATGTTTTATATATATAGATTATGACCAATTATATATTTTTGAAAATTAAAAGTCCTCTTCTCTGTTTTGTTCCTTTTTTTTTTTTTTAATCTTTTTGATCAACATATGGAACCCAACAAAAGAAAAAAAAAAATTTCAGTGGATATGAATCCCAACCATACATGTGTTTAATCAGCAATTACTGTGGTAGGAAAAAAAAAAAAAAAAAAAAGACCTGGTATAAGGAGAACCTGGTATCACATATCATTTATATTTGAACACTTAAAAACTATTTTGTCCAGTCCAAATGCTCCAATTGTATCATGTATGATCATAGCTTGTTCGGTATATATCGCACTTAATAATTATTTGTGAAACGAAGGACAAAAAATAATAATTATTTGTGAAACGAAGGACAAAAAAAAAAAAAAACAAAGTTTGGTAGCAGGAATCTCCTATATTAAATTATAGTGAAAGTTGCTTTAAGAAATAAAAAAATGAAAGTCCCTTTAAAATATAAAATAAAATGAAGTGAAATATAATACAAGAGTTCATGCAATTCAAAATAGACAAAAGCAACTGAAAAGTCTTAATAAAGGAGTCTTTCCGCGTTGAAGTGATTGAAAAAAATTATACAAGAAAAGACGAGATCTATGTAACATGCATGGCAACAGAGGGGAAATGACCTATTCAACTATTGCACCTTGTGCACAAAGAAATAGGGAGAAAAAAAAAAAAAAAAAAAAAAAAAAAAAAAAAAAACAGAAGGACAAGATAAGGTGAAAGTTACAGGAGGGTCCATGAAATGGAAAATTCACAAAGTAAATGAGAGACTTGGAAAGAAGTCTTACAGAGGAGAAATAACCTACCTAACCATACACTTCGTAATCGACCCAAAAAAAATAATAACAAAAAAAATGTAAGACCTTATCCCTACGTTTACCAGCACCCACTTTTTTTTTTTTAATTATTAATTTTATTTTTTTTGTGTTTTTCGAATGCACAAAGAAAAAAAAAAAAAAAAAAAAAAGGTTCGTGCAATTGTAAAATCTAACAGCAGTAAGTCTCAATATTAAAGTAACTTTTTTAACAACTTTATTACATAGTCCTTAATTAAACAATAGAGTCACAAATTAACATCTTAAAAAAAAAAAAAAGTGGTAAAAATAGGATTTGAATAAGAGAGGAAATGATCAAAGAAATTAAATAAAAAATATAAAAAAGCAGTGTTGATTGAATACAAAAAAGGTTATAATCTACTATATATCCAAGGGGTAAAGAACAAAAGTATCCCTCAAGATAGTGTGCGACAGAACCGCAGAAAATTAGTTTTCACATGTGAACGTTTCACACATATGGCCCAAAAAAATAATAATAATAAAATCCATTTTAATTTAACTTCGTTAATTAATATATATTACAACTGGTTTTTATAATTAGTCAAACTGCAGAATCGTAAATTTCCATAAGCCTATATTTTGAAGCTTTATCAAATATTTTACGATTACATATAAGATAAAAGTATTTAATCAGATTACAGTAAAAAAAGAATGAATATGTTAATTATCTCCTTACCTCCTCTATATCATCAGGCTAATGATGAACTAGCAATTAACTAAGACCACCATCAACCAAAAAAAAAAATGAAGGAGGAAAAGGTTCTTGGCTATCTTATCTGCAAATTGGGCTTCTCTTTAATGTTGAAAGGCATGGCATTGACGCTATGTGTATATATATATATATATATCTCACAGTAATATTAACTGCTGCAGTGAAGCTTGAAAAATAAATGAAACAGAAAAAGAGAGAGATAACGTGAGAATTGGATGTAGGAAAGGAATTACTTACCTCCAAATTGGGTAAAAATTAATGGTGGTTCTCTGTAGGGACATTCATATTAGTATGGGTTTTGTTGGATAGTATATGAATATCGTTTTCTTAGCTTGTTATGGAACACTTGTGGGAATTGGTTAATTGATTGTTAAGATTTTAAACTTAAAAAAAAAAAAAAAAAACAAATTTGCCAACTTGGAGCCTCTTCATAACATAAATTTCCTTCCTAATTTGGCAGAAAATCTTGTAAGTTATGAATTTGGAACACGAGGAAAATAAATAATTAAAGAAACTGAACAGTGAATACAATTCTTTTTTAATAAAAACATTTGATATAATCAGAACACAGAACATTGTATTATAGTTTAATTTGTTTTCTTTAAGAAGAAAATATATATATTTTTTGTTTTAAATCGAATCCATACAGTACTAAATTTCAGAACATAGTGGAAAAACAGAACTTGACTTGATCCATCACTCTGGTTCCTCTGCTTCCATTTCTTCTCTATTTTCTTAATTACATTGATTACTATATAAACTACAAAAGTGATTCAACAAATAGCCTCAACCCCATTTTCAAATTCAATTTTTTAAACTAACTAACTTTTTGATTACTATGTAAACTACATAATAATCTTCAATCAATTTTGTTTTTCTCTGTTGTTAAATATTAATTGCCCTTGCTTGAATTTAAAATATAATTATTCAGTTCTTAATGGAATTTTTTTCAAATTAGAAGTTACCATATTGACAATTGTAACACACTCGAGGGAAAGCATATTTTTCGCTTGTTGTTCAATATTTTTATATTAAATCTCAAGAAATATGTTATTATGTCATAAAACTGTTTTCATTTTTCCAAACTTACAAATGCCGTTTGTCCAGTAAACTACAGTATAATGTATAACTAAAGATCAGACACAAAATAACAAACACATAGAAGGGCAAATACTTTTGTTTCTATGCGGTTCTTTATCTCAAAACGTAACGGATAAATGGGACTTTACGACTTTAACCATCATTTCGTTTCTCTGCTTCCTCTTCTTCTCTGTTTCCTTGTACATTAAATCATGTATAAACTTGTAAATGTGATTAAAAAAATGGCTTCAAAGTAATTTACAAAATTCAATTTTTAGAATGATTTTTACTTACTTTTACATCTTGTGTTATTGCTGACTTTCGAACATCCTTCATCTGGTCCAATACCATATTGGAATTGGACCCAGTTAGGTCCTTTACCAAATTATTAGAACGTAGATGGAGATTTAGAGTGCAAACTCTGGAGTAGAAATCAATTAACCTTACAGACAACCAACAAAATAAATAAATCGATGTCTCAAGGGACTAGTTTGTACTCGTCTTGCATCATAGAGCACTTGAGTTATTTGAAACAGAGTAATTGGGAAGAGTTGTGCTTTGAATATAGTTTAAGGGAGGGGGGGGAAAAAAACCAACAACAACAACAAGAAAAACAGAAGATTTGAAAATTAAAGTTTAGTAATGTATGCATAAATAATTTTATTTTAAAATAAAAAATTTTGTATTTAATATTATATCAAAAAAGGAAAATATAACATAACATTATTTCAAGTAATTAGGAGCAGCAACAAAGACCCATGCCTGCAATATTATGGAATTTTAGTAGATTATGTATCTTTTCATGAGAGGCCAATACAAAACATTAAAAGATGCAAGAAAAGACATTGAAAACCATCAACTGAAGATTATAACTTCAACTACAAAAGAAAAAAAAAGCGTATTACTCACTTTTGCGACAAACAAACCATAAAAGAACATTACAACTTGTTCTACAGAAGAAAAAGCTTGTAACACACTTTAGCTACAATCACACCAGTTATATATCAAACATAAGTATGTGCTCCAATTCATATGAGTTACCTCTGTAGTCTCACCCTAAAAACTTTGGAAATCGAACCTGGCCTTCTTGAGGTGATGACATGGTCAGCCACCATTCCAATTAGTAGTCGACAGCCATATCAAACTACTACTACTTTCCATCCAAAACCAAATATGGAATCTGATTTCTCATAGGTGTAATCATCATTAGAAGCTGGCAAGGGAGTTTCACATTTTCTGGACAATGGAATACTACACAATCCCAAGTTACCCTCAAAAAAAGTATCTTGAAATGTTGAAACTTGTCCACCTTGTGGTATTTGGCCCACAAGTTGATTGTGAGACAAGTTTAAAAAGTGTGGGCTGTCAATTGCTGAGGGATTTTACCAAAGAGCTTATAATTAGATAGGTCCAATGATTCGAGCTATTTTAGATTTCCTATAGATGATGGGATGAATCCACTAAAATTGTTGCTTGACAAATTGAGCACAACTAGAGACCAAAGACACCATAGTGTACTTGGTATTTTGCCATCAAATTTATTGTTGAAGAGATCAATTGACATGAAGATGGTTAAAATAATATTGGCCAACTCCATTTCTATTCCCTTATTTATTATGCTCACCGAATCAGCATAATGGAATTTTTTGGTGTAAGGTAATTCCTGAGATTCATTTCGGTGTAAGTCAAGAACTTGAAGTCAAGTTTTGAAAAGCTTGGGATGGGATTGGACCTGTCAAACTATTGTTATACAATCTGATATATTCCAGAAGATATGGGAGTGCTATTGGGAGGCTTCCATGGAAATAATTATTTGAAAGATCCAAAGAGGTTGGTTGTGTCAGATTTCCAAGTGAAGATGGTATTTGACCACTAAAATTATTGTTAAAAAGATATAATTGTACTAGTTGAGGGAGGTTAAGCGAAGAAGGAAATTCACCGCTAAATTCATTGTCTTCCAAGTTAAGTAGTGTGATTTTTGCAAGGTTAAGTGGATATGGAAGCTGGCCATTGAAATAATTGCTTGAGAGGGAAAGATATGAGAGTTGAGAAAGGTTGCAAAGTGAAGCAGGAACTGGCCCTGAAAACCTGCATTCAAAAACACCCAAAACCTTCAAGGACTTAAGGTTGCCAATTGAATTTGGCATTTTCCCTTCAAATTCTGTATCGTAAAGTTTCAACAACATAAGGTTGCTGCCAGAATGAAATTTGGGAAGAGAACCAGTGAGATCATCATTATAAGACAGATTAACGACTTGTATGTAGGGCAACTAGAATATCTTTTTTCAATATTCACCATGTAAAATGTAGAAAACAAAAGAGAGATGGGTAAGGGAAGATAAGTTTGCCGAGGATTCTGATACTTTTGAAAAGATATTTGTACCGCTTAGATGGAGTTGTCTTAAACTTGTCATGTTTTGGGCAAGCCTTCTCAGCAGCTCAGGATCTTGGTCGTTTGGATACAGAGAAGACAACCAGTCAAAATAGCCAGAAAGATAAAGTGAAATCAAATTTGTTAGCTTTGAGATTATTTGAGATGGTATAGACCAAAAAAATAGAGTAAAAGAGGTTGAGATGGGTCAACCTTGAAAGTTGGCCAAACTCAGTAGGAATTAAGCATGAATTGAAGTCGTTGTAAGCAAGGTTGAGCTTCTCAAGATGAAGCAGCCTGAAAAAGGCTACTATTAGAAGGCAAAGGGCCATCAAGCCTGCCCTTGCTGAGGCCAAGGCTTACAACATGACCTATTTCCATATTGCAAGAGGCCCCGTCCCATAAACAGCAATCACTACCTTCGTTCCAATCACTAATCTTTGAATCAGGGTCTTGGATGATTGTTGAGGGAGGCAAAAGGAATTGGAAGAGTGTGAAACAAAGATGAAGCTTGCTGATGAGATGAAAACGAGGTAATGGTATAAGAGGAGTTGATAAGCTATCTTCATTTTTGTTGCAATAATTTTGAAATAAATGGAATCAGATATATGTTCTCTAGTAGCTTGGTTGGATGTAACACCCCATTCCGAAGTACACTGAAATTTCTTTCACGTTGACCGAAGTTGATCGGGTTTGATCGCTGTTGACCGAAAGGGATCAAGTTTTGACTTTTTGTTTTGGGTGTAATTTTGTGCTGACCAAGGCATCGTTACGAAGTACGTGTCATCCCGAGTTCTAAACTAGTAGCATCTGGAAATCAGAGCTATGGTTTGGAAGTTATAAGCAAAACAAGTTAAGGTCCGAACTGTCCAAGGGGTGCCCGAGTTGACTTTTTGTTCATGCAAAATTGAGCTTTGACTCATGCATGGTTGTGAAGTACTCATTTGTAACACCCTGTCCCGAAGTACATCGGAAATTTCTAAAATTTGACCAAGGTTGACCGGGTTTGACCGTAGTTGACCGAGAAAGGGTTAAATGTTGACTTTTTGCTCCTGATGGAATTTCACATTGACCGAGGTACCGTTAAAAATTACATGTTGTCACGAGTCCATAGACTAGTAGCACATTGAAAACGGAGCTACGGTTTGAAAGTTATGAGCCAAACAAATTGATGTCCAAACTGTCCAAGGGATATCGGAGTTGACTTTTTGTTCATGCAAAGTTAAGCTTTGACTCATGCATGGTTGTGCAGTACTCGTCGATACGAGTACGTAGACTAGCGGCACGTCCAATTTGGACGTGTGGTTTGAAAGTTGTGGACCTGTAGAGTTTTTCAAATACGGTATTAATTTAATATTATTTTTAAATATGTGAACAATATGCCACGTGTGACTTAATAAAGGGTGCCATGTGTCACAATGGTGAGATACCACATGTTAACCATGATTAAATACCATATTATTTTATTATTATTCTATACAATAATATTATTTAATTATTTCTTTTATTTTCTTTTTATTTCTTTTTATTTCTTTTTCTTTTTTTCTTTTTTTCTTTTTTTTTTTTTCCTTCCCCCACGTGGGAAAAACACCCAGCCCCCCCCCCCCCCCCCGCGGGAATTCTTTCTTCTTCTTCTTCCTTCTTCGTCTTTCTTTTCCTTTCCTTTTTCCTCCTCTCGGGTCCTTGCCGTTTCCCAAATTCTGGCCACCGGATGACTACACGCGCCAGATAGGGAAGGAGCCCATTCCCCGGACGCGCCCAGATCGGGCCGGTGAAGTCGGCTATGGTGGGTTGAGTTTTCCGGCGATTCTCGCCATTTCTGGCCAATCCAATCCGATCTTCCACCCCTTTCCCCCTATTTTGGGTCTTTTGAGTTCAAATATGGTCGTCAACTATTTAAATTCGAAGTGGTTCGCGAGTTATGAGGAGATAAAGTTCGATCGATATTTCTCGGGCAAATTCCAACCACCACCGGCGGAATTGGGATCAATGGAAGCCAGTAACACGATCCTCGTTCCATAAGCTTCGTTTCGGAGCACATGGGAGCCGTAGAATTGGTCCTATGGAGGATCTTGGTTGGATTGCGTGCTCGAGGTGAGTGACCCACCTTTAAAATTATTTTCGGGTGTAAAATTATATTTATTTTGTGATAATTAAATGTTTGGATCTAATATTTATGTGTTAAATATTTAGCAAAGGTATATTTGAAATTTTGATGGCACAATTTGAATCAATTGAAATTTATATGTGCATTAAATCATATATGATTTTTGACAAATTATGGAATTTTAGATTTTATGAAAATTTGATATTTAAAGGAATTGTGATTTTAATATTAATTGATTTATTGTGGAATTTATTTGTGAGTTTATTTTGATTAATAAAAATGCATTTATATGGATTTATGAATTTTGGAAATTTTATGGGATTTTAATGAAATTATGCCTATCGTGACTTTTAAGGATTTAAGGATATTATTTTAAAAATTATGCTTACGCATTTGAATATTGTGGATTGGAAAATTTATGCATTTGAAAGTTGATGGATTTGAAATTGATGGAATTTATGCGGTGAATTTATGACAATGATTTATAAAGAAATTGTGGAAAATTTACGGGTTTAATTGGATGGAATAAACCTGGTAGTATTTATGAGATTTTGAGATTGAAAATAAATATATTGATTTTATGATTTTTAGATGCACCATACACGTACTGGTGTTCTTTATACATGGATATGATTAGCGTGGAGGTGGATGTGATGAGTGCACAGGCAGGTGTGAGTAGCGCACAGGTGATTATAGGGTTGTCCTATGGTTGCCATCGGATGAGGGTAAGCTGCCCCTCCATGGCCGGAACACCTGTTAGCAGCAGCACGGTAGGACGCCATGCGATTGTATGCCGGTTTCTCTCTTTAATCTCCTGTCTGGTGGTACCTTGGGACGCTGGGTACCGTTGGCGGCACTGGTATATAGTGGGTGCATCAAGTGGTTTTCAGAACATGATTTTCAAAATAAATATTTTGAAATTATATTTAAATTAGAATGTATTTAATGTTGTTTTTATTATTTATTTCAATTGGAGATTTTAATACAAATTTTATGGGATTTTATTATGTTTTTAATTACCTATTTATATTAATGTTTTAACAATGCATTTTATCTTGATTTTACTATTTATATTGATTTGATGATTTTAAAGAGATCTTACTATGTTCTTACCATTTATTTTGAATAGAGGTTTTAATTTGATTTAATTTTTCCTTTGCTTAATTGTTCAATAAATTGATTTATTTTAATTACTTAATTATTCTATGAATTGTTTTAATGTGAGCTTTATTAATATTTCAGTATTAATTGTTATGACATGCATTGATTATTTAATAATTGTTATAAGTCATTTTATTTTAATTTATTGCATTATAAATTTGGATTATTTAAATTTTTATTAAATTAATTATTCCTTGATTTTTGGGGCATAAAAGATTGGGTTTGCAAAAAGGTTTTAAAAGGGGAACATTTCCAATGGAGTGAATGGTGAGGGTTTTGAGAGAAAAATATTATTTTCAATTAATTATTATTTATTTACTTATTTATTCTTAATTAATCAAATGAGCTATAATTATCGTTACTATTATAATGGTACAGTAGATAGGGTCACTCACTGAGATGATTAGCATCTCATATTTCTAAATTCTATTCCCCTAGGTACAAGGATTGGGAGACGTTGATCGTCCGGGGCGAGCCCGACGTCTCAGTTCATTTCCTTCCTTTTTCCTCTCCATCTTGTATTAGTTTATCTGACATTGTATTAATTTCATATTTATTTGTATAATGCTCTGTATACTGTATTGGATACATTTTATTAAATATTGCATTAATTCCCTGTTATTATTTTGGAGTGCTGCAAATTTGTGGAATTAAATTGTAGTAATGTGGGAGGAATAAGGTGGTGTATATAGAAGTGTGTTTTCAGTGCAGGAAAAATTTTGGTAAGTCCAACCCTTAGGGGAGGTTCTGCCAGATTTTCCATTGGAGGATCTGGTAAGGTTTCCTTGGGATCAGGGCTTGTCTAGGGTTCCGGTGAGAAATTTTGGACAGGTCTTGACACATTGATATGAGTTCATAGACTAGCGGCATGCCTAATTTGGACATTTCGTTGAAAAGTTATGGACCTGCAAAGTTTTTCTAACACTATAATATTTTATATTATTTTATGCTTGTGTAAAATGTGTGCACAGCACGTGCCACGTGTCAAAATCTCAGCCACTCTCGTGAGTGTACAGTAGCACCCACGGGATGGTTTCTTATTGGCCAGATCGCATGTGAAGGGGGAGGGGAAAGATAGAAAGAGAGGAGGAGAGAGAGGAAGAGACCACCACCACTAGCCATGGTTGATTTTCCATTGTCCGGCCACCATTTCTGTACACATGCCACCCCACCACTTCAGCCTCCTCATTTTCGGCCAGCCCACCAACTCCCACTACCAACCGCCCGCCGACGAGCCTGGATCGAGGCTTTTTCCGGTGGCAGTGCCGATCGCTTCAAACCTAGATTTCTCCCTATGCCGACATCTGTTTGCCTCACTGCTGGTCCCATCCGTTCACCCGTCCTCCGATCTAAATTTTTTCCAAAAATCACGGCTAGTGGCCGCCGGATGCACTATAACACCCCGTCCTGAAATACATCAGAAATTTTCACGTTGATCAAGGGTTGACCAAGTAGGTCAAAATGTTAACTTTTATATTCAAAGGGAATTTTGCATTGACCAAGGTACCATTGCATAGTACACGTCAACTTGAGTCCGTAGACTAGTAGCACGTTGAAAACGGAGTTGCGGTTTGAAAGTTATGAGTGAAACAAAATACTATCCAAATTGGTCAACGAGCTCGGATTTAACTTTTTATTTACATGGATTCCGATGTTGGCCCATAGATTATATGAAAGTGCTTGTCAATACAAGTCTGTAGACTGGTCGCACGCTTAAATCGGACCTACGGTTGGAAAGTTATGGGTCTGTAAAATTGTGATTGTGTTTTCCAAGACTAGTTTTACCGGGTAGCAAAATACTTGAAGGAGTCCTTAAAGTTGCACCATGTGTCACCATTTGAAAGTTGCCATGTATCATAGTTAAAGAGAACCACGTGGCACGATGAAAAACTGCCACATGTCGTATTAATTAAATATTATATTATATTATATTGTTATTATTTATATTATTATATTATTATTTTACTTATTTATTTATTTTTCTATTCTTTTCTTTTTCTTTTCTTCTCCCCATGTGGGGAAAACACACCCACGGGCCTTCTTCCTTCTTCTTCCTTTCCTTCCCTTCTTCCTCCTTTCTTCTCTCCCTCGGTCCATCAACTTTCATCATGTCTAGCCACCCATTGCTCAGACGCGCTGGCCATTGGCACAGCTCAGTCGCCGACGAGCTTGGTTGCCAAATTTTGTGGCCGGTCGGCTAGCGACACATCCAGATCGGGCGGTGGAAGAGGCGGCAGATGTGTCTCTCTGGGGCCGAATCCGCCGTGTTCCAACACACCTAAGCTGCACCGACCACACCACCTGGCAGCCCATCATGTGAGCTTCATCGAAGCGTGCTCTGATCGCCGAGGAAGCCGTTGATGCGTCGGGAAATAGCCATGGAAGCTGGGGGCAGCACCCCATCTGGTCACTGGATTCCCGTCATTTTGGACTGTGTTCTCGGTCCCTTCCCCTTAATTTGGATCCTCTGAAGCTAATGGTGACCTACGTTTGCTCCAATTCGAGCTCCTTCATGGCATACAAAGGAGGGGCAAGTTGGTAGCGGCTTCCGACGAAATTTCTGGCCACCGCCGATAGTTTCAAGCCAATCGAAGGTTAAAATTGTATTCTCCATATCTTTAGCTTCACATTGATATCTTGTTTGTAAATTATGGATGAGTATTTGAGAGGTCGTTATTTTTGATTAAATTATTAAATTAAATGTGAAAAATGGATATTTAAATTAAATTGTATATTATATATATATATATATGTGTGTTTTTCTGTATGGGAATATTGGTAAATACATGCATTATATATATATATATATATATACATGTGCGGTAATGTATATAAATACATGGTGATATGTGAATATGTGTTGTGATGTGTGAATGGGTGTATATATATATACGTATATATATGTATAAATATGTATTGTTGAAGCCTTTGTTTATGCATATCAAAATGTATGTATACATATGTATCTGGACATTGTGCTTGTTAAATTGTTTGTTAAAAGTTTTACCATGTATATATATTTAAATGTGTGAAAAAAAATATATATATGTATATAAATATGTGAATATATACATAGATATCTATGAATGACTTATAATAAACTGTATTGCTATATCTTTAATGTATTTCTGTATCTTTACTTATATGTGAAATTGTATGTGGCATTGATTATAATTTTGGTATAAATTGAATTGAAGGTTTGAGAAAAGATAATTATATTAAATTATTGTGATCAAGAATATCCGTATATTTAATTATTTATTATTTATTATTATTGTTTATGTATTTGATAAAAGCATATGAATCCGATTAAATTTTATCTAAATTTAATATTTTATAATATTACAAAATTTATAGTTTTTTTTTTAAGATGCACCCATACACGTATCGGTGTTCTGTACTGTATATGTGATTATGATAAGCATGCAAGTTGTAATGTCTCCCGTGAGTTGCTATGGACTTGAGGGCAGGTAAGTTTGATATAGTGGCCATAGGCCGCCCCCTTCCATGACCGGGGTGACAGTTATAAGCAACGGCACTGTCGGGATGCCAAAGCGACCGTATGCAAGTTTCTCTCTTTAACCTCTCGTCAGTCGATGCTCGGGAGGCTGGGTACCTTCGGACACCACTGGTATATAGTATGGTGCATCAAATATCTTTTATATGTACGTATATATATTTCTATGCTATATTATTTGACATTATATTGTATATACCGTACCATACGGAGGTGGCAAACCAATGTGGTCCATGTATAGCTAGCCTCATAACTATGTTGCCTACGAGTCCTGGGGATCGGACGGCTAATATGGGCAACCACCATGGTCTGTATTGGTAGCAGAGTGTCAGCGACAGCTGGAATCGTGGATCACGTAGCATGTTAGGGGGTATCGTATGTACCTCCGTTACGAGCGTACATATTTCATTATATGCTATGGATTTTAAGATATTATTTTATGTATTTATGTTATGTTATCTATTTGTGATTTAATTTCTTACTAATATTCTTAATTGATATTATTATTTTCTTATTACTATTAATTGTATTTAACTATTTATTTAATCATTATTCTAACTGTTATCGAGATTGTTGTTATCATTTATTATGATTATTTATAATTGTCGATCCATTTATTTATTTATTATTATTATTATTATTATTATCATATGGTACCTTCGGACAAGTATCACAGCCTACGGGCAAGAAAAATAGCCATCGGGGAAATATAATAGTCCTCGGGCAAGTGGCAGCCTTTGGACAGGTGAGATAGCCCTTGAGCAGGTGTAGTTATGTGATAATCCTTGTACAGGCGATCACCTTCGGATGAGTATCATAGCCTTCGGGCATATATGGTAATATGGTAGCCCTCAGGCAAGTTACAGTAATACTATCATCATTAAAATGATTGTTATTGTTTATTATTGTTAATGTGATGTTGTTTTCCCTTTCTTTCTATATTACGCATTGGTATGTTGGTAAAACGATATTTAAACTGTATTTGGAAATGTATCATTAAGTGGGTGGTGCAGGCAGACATGAATATTTAAAAGGTATATTTTGGTTATTTAGTAAATTATTTCTATTGTATATATGTGTGTGTGTGTTTATGATTTGTTATCGAAGTGCTGTCATTTGTGAAATTTAATTGTAGTAAGGTGGGAGGGATAAGGTGGTACAATATAGGAGTGTGTTTTTGTGCAGATAAATTTTTGGGTATGCTTTAACCTTAGGGGAGATGCTGTCAGATTTTCCTCAGGACGGTCCGGTAGGGTTTTCCTTGGGATCAGGGCTTATCTAGGATTCTAGAGAAGGATCCTAGATGGGTCTTAACATGCATCGCCGGCAGTGACGGTTTTCAGTGACCATAGCATCTCGTCGGGAAATCGATTTCCGGGGAGTTCCAAGTCACACCACCTATCTTCTTCCACTAATTCCAACCCCTTGAACTTAAATCTGGTGTCCTTTTTCCCCAATTCTTAATAGATTATGAGAATCGAGGGCCTAAAACCCGAGAGGTTTTCGGTGAGATTCCGGCCACCACAAATCCGATCTCCGAAAAGTAAGATCAGGTCCATAATCCTCGCTTCATAAGCTTTGATTCGGTATATCATTCATAAATTTTGGTTTTCGTTTGTGTCCACTCTCCTGGGTATCTATTGTGAGCTACCCGATTAAAATATTATATTTAATCGATTTTGTGTAATGTTGATATTTTAGGTGCACGTGTGGGTAGCAGAGTTGATCCTGTAGAGGATCTCGATTAATACACGTGCTTGAGATGAGTGACCCACCTTTAAAACTATTTTTGGGTGATTAGTTACATTTATTTTGTGTTAATTTAATATTTAGAAAATATGTTCATGCGGTGGAATTTATATATAGTTTTAGTTAATTTGTATTCTTAATTTTGGTGATTTTTATATATATATATATATATATACACACACACATATTGATGCTAAATTAAGGTTTGGATTATTAAAGAAATTCTTGATTTATATTATTGTTATTTAATTGAATTTATTATGCTTAATCAAGGTGTTTCATTAAATTAATTGTACTTGAATTTTAATATTATTTTTGACATAGTGGTTTTAATGATTTCAAGAAAAATATTTGTTCAAGTTGGTGCTTCCAAAATATATGTATTTATGTGCTTAAATTATTAATTGATTGATTTTATAGTATTGGAAAACTTTTATAATTGTATTGATGGATTTATGATGAGGATTTAAGAGAATGTGGGTTTGAAAAATAGTATAATTCCCACGGTGAATTTTGGAAAATTTGGTATTTTAATAATAAATTTAATAATTGATTTTAGACGCACTTATACAGTACTAGTGTTCAGTACTGTATATGTGGATGAGCACGCAAGTTGTAATGTCTTCCGTGAGTTGCCATCGGACCAAGGGCAAGCAAGTTTGATATTGGCCATAGTCGCCCCCCTCCATGGCCGAGATGACGGTTTAAGCAGTGGCGCTGTCAGGATGCCGAAATGACCATATGTAAGTTTCCCTCTTTAATCTCCCACCAAATGGTGCTCGGGACATTGGGTATCGTAGGACATCACTGGTAATGTAACACCCCATCCCGAAGTACATCGAAAATTTCTCAAGTTGATTGAAGTTGATCGGGTTTGACCATCATTGACCGAGAAGGGTCAAACTTTGACTTTTTGACTCTGCAAGAATTGTAGGTTGACCGAGGCACCATTGCGAAGTACGCATCAACCCGAGTTCTTAGACTAGTAGCACAACAAAAACGAAGTTATGGTTTGAAAGTTATGGGCAAAACAAGTTGAGCTCCGAACTGTCCAAGGGTGCCCGAGTTAACTTTTTATTTTTGTAAAATTAAGTTCTGACTTATGGATGATTGTGAAGTACCTGTCGATACGAGTTCATAAACTAGTGGCAAACCTAATTTGGACATTTCGTTGAAAAGTTATGGACCTACAAATTTTTTCGAATACTGTAATATTTTAATATTATTTTTTAATATGTGAACAGTATGTACACCACGTGTCAAAATCTGGCCAACTCGTGAGTGCACAGTGACACCCACGAGAGGCATTTTGATTGTACAAATGGTTGTGTGGAGTGTGTGAAGAGTGAGGTGGAGGAGAGATAAAGAGGAGGGAGAAAGAGATGAAAGAGAGTTACCAACTGCCCACCATTTCCTTACACGCACCACCCCACCACCTCCGCCTCCTCATTTCCAGCCAGCCGACCAAATTCCACGGCCAGCCTACCGACGACGCACTTAGATCGAGGCTTTTTTCGGTGGCAGGTCCGATTGCTTCAAACCCAGATTTCTCCCTATCCTAGAATCCATTTGCCTCACTGGCTGTCCCATCCATTCACTATCTCCCTGTCTACCTTTCCTCCAAAAATTAGGGCCAATGGCCACCGAACGCACCGCTGGCAGTGATGGTTTCCGATGACCACAGTGGCTGGTCTGAAAACTTGATTCCGGTGAGTTTTCGATCACAACGCCCACCTTTTCCCACTAATCCAAACCCGCTGAACCCAAATCTAAGGTCAGCTTCCTCCAATTCACTGCGGTTTGTGAGATCCGAGGACCTAAAGATCGAAACATTCCCAGCAAGATTCCGACCACCTCAGGTTTGATCTCTGGAAGGTAAGGATCAATCCTTAATCCTCATGTTTTAAGCTTCATTTCGATATATTATTTGCAAATTTTGGTTAAGGTTTGTGTTAAATCCTCCGGGTAACCGTGTATAATTTATCTGATTAAAATATTAATTTAATGGGTTTTTGTATTGTCAATGTTCTAGGAATACATGTGAATTGTAGAATCAATCCTATGGAGGATCTTGGTTGAATTGCATGCTCGAGGTGAGTGACCCACTTTCAAAATTATTTTGGGTTGATAAATTGTGTAATATTTTGTGTTGATTATATATTTGAAAATTATATTTCATGTATTAAATATTTAGTAAATTTATATTTGGAATTTTGATGCCAAAATTGAATGAATTATAATTATTTGTGCATTAAGAAATATTTTGATTTCAAGAATTTTATGGATATGGGATTTTGTTAATAATTGTTAAATTTTATTGTTGGAATGTTGTGTATTTAGAAATGCTTTCATGTGAATTTTAATATATATGTTGTTGCCAAAAATGTATTTGGGATTTTAAAGGAATTATGGTTTAAGGTTTTTAATTAATTATTGTTGAGTGATGTTGATTTTATGATGCTTAATAAATGCATTTACATGATTTTAAGAATATATGAATTTCATGTGGTTTTAATATTATTTTTGGCATGATTTGATTTTAAAGATTTCAAGAAAAATATTGGTTTAAGTTATGGTGCTTTCAAAAAATATATTTATGCACTTAAAATATTATCTGGTTGATTTTATGATATGGGAAAAATTATATATTATCGATGGATTTATGCTGGTGATATTAATGAAAAATGTGGAAATGTGAATTTGAAAAGTGGTATAATTCCCACAGTGAATTTTGGAAAACTTGGTATTTTAATAACAAATTTAGTTATTTGTTTAAGACATACTCATACAGCGTAGGTTGTAATGTCTCCCGTGAGTTGCCATCGGACCAAGGGTAGGTAAGTTTGATATTGGTCATAGCCTCCCCTCCTTCATGGCCGGGATGACAATTTAAGCAGCAGGGCTGTCGGGACACCGAAGTGACCGTATGCAAGTTTCTTTCTTTAATCTCCCGCCAGACGGTGCTCGGGACGCTGGATATGGTATCACTGGTATATAGTATGGTGCGTTAAGTTATTTTCTCGATATGAATTTCAAACCAAAATACTTTAAAATTGTATTTAAAATTAAATGTATTTAATTTTGTTTTATTGTTTATTTCAAACTAATATTTTCTAAAATGTATTTATTCATGTTTTTATCAATTACTTTAAATTGGTGTTTTAGAATTTTGTTTTACCATGTTGATATTATTTATTTAAATTTTGAGATTTTAACATGAATTTTATTGTATTCTTTTATCTATTTTAAATTGAGGTTTAAAATCCATTAAAATGTTTCTTTGATTATTTTATTGATTTAAATAATAAATTTTATAATTTATATGTTGAGTTTATTTTTGTTTTATTCCAAATTTCTTTAATACAAGTTTATTTATAATTTTATTTTATTTCATCTTATAATATCTTATTCTAAATTTAATATTTGGTTTTTAAAGTGTTTCCAATGTAAATTTTTGAGTTCTAAATTAATATTTGTATTTTATGTACATTCTAAATTATTGCATTCTATTTAATTTAATATTTCCTTGATTATTTTTAATGTAAATTTATTATGATTTTGCTTATTTTATTTATGACATTTTATGTACAATTTAATAATTGTTATTAAAAATTATTCTTGTTTCTTATTATACATTCTAGATCTTTAATTTAATGTATTTTATTTATAATTTATTTAATTAATTATTCCTTGATTTTTGGGGTACAATTATTGGATTTTGTGAAAATGATTTAAAAAGGGGAACTTTTCCAACTGAGTGAACTGTGAGGGTTTTGAGAGAAAACAATATTTCAAGTACTTATTATTTATTTGATTATTTATTATTAATTAATAAAGTTCATCTTATTGTTATATTATTATTATTATTATTATAACTATGTCGTAGTTAGGGTCACTCACTGTAATGATTAGCATCTTATGTTTTTAAATTCTGTTTTCCTAGACCTAGGTTCGTAGACGTTGATCGTTCGAAGATAAGTTCGATGTCTTGTTCGTTGCTGAAAGTTCAAGGAGCCTTACTTACTTTTCTTTGCTATCTTGTATTGTTTCTTTTATCCTTTGTTGTATTAAATTTCATATTTAATTGTATCTTGATAAAGCTCTGTATACTGTTTTGGACGTTTATATATTTAATTATGCACTGATTCCCTGTTATTCATTTGAAGTGCTACAAATTTGTGAAATTAAATTGTAGTAAGGTGGGAGGAATAAGGTAGTGTATATAGAAGTATGTTTTCAGTGTAGGAAATTTGTGGTAAGTCCAACCCTTAGGGGAGGTTCTACCGAATTTTCCATTGGAGGGTCCAGTAGGGTTTCTCTGGGATCAGAGCTTGTCTAAGGTTCCGGTAAGGGATCTTGGACGGGTCTTGACAAGTATATAGTATGGTACGTCAAGTATTTTTTTCATATATAAATTTCGAATCCCAAAGTTTAAAAGTCGTATTTAAATAAAGTATATTTAATTTGTTTTATCACCTATTCTAATTAGTATTTTTCTAAAATGTGTTTATTCATATTTTATGTCAATTATTTTAAATCAATATTTCTAAAATGCATTTTACCTTGATTTTTACTATTTAATTGGATTTGGTGCTTTAAAATAAATTCTTTTATATTTTTACCATTTACTTCAAATAGATGATTAAATTGATTTAAGTATTTCCTTTATTAATTAAATGATTTATTCTACTTATTTTAGATTGATTGTTTAAATGTATTTTACCACGTTTTTATTATTTGTTTTAATTTGAGATTTTAACATAAATTTAATTTATATTTCATAATCTATTTCAAGTTGAAGTTTAAAATTAATTAAAAGTTTTCTTTGATTATCCCATGGATTTAACCAATAAATGTTATATTTTATGTTTTGAGTTTATTTTTGTTTTATGCCAAATTCCTTCAATCCAAGTTTATTTATGATTTTATTTATTTTATCTAATGATATCTTATTCTAAATTTAATATTTGGTTTTTAAAGTGTTTCCAATGTAAACTTTTGATTTCTAAATTAATATTTGTATTTTATGTGCATTCTAAATTATTTCATTCCATTTAATTTAATATTTCCTTGATTATTTTTAATGTAAATTTATTATGATTTTGCTTATTTTATTTATGCCATTTTGTGTACAATTTAATAATTGTTATTAAAATTATTCTTGTTTCTTATTATACATTCTAGATCTTTAACTTAATGTATTTTATTTATAATTTATTTAATTAATTATTCCTTGATTTTTGGGATACAATTATTGGGTTTTGTGAAAATGTTTTAAAAGAGGAACTTTTCCAACTAAGTGAACTATAAGAGTTTGAGAGAAAGCAATATTTCAACTACTTATTATTTATTTGATTATTTATTATTAATTAATAAAATTCATCTTATCATTATATTATTATTATTATTATTATTATTATTATTATTATTATTATTATTATTATTATTATTGTGTCGTAATTAGGGTCAATCACTGAGGTGATTAACATCTCATGTTTTTAAATTCTGTTTCCCTAGGCCCAAGTTAGTAAACATTGATCGTCTGGAGGCGAGCTCGACATCTTTGTTCGTTGCCGAAAGTCCAAGAAGCTTTCCCTTCTTTTGCTCCCTACCTTGTATTATTCATTTATCTTTTGTTGTATTAAATTTCATATTTAATTGTATCTTGGTAAAGCTCTGTATACTGTCTTGGACATTTATTTATTAATTATGTACTGATTTTCTATTATTCATTTGAAGTGCTGCAAATTTATGGAATTAAATTGTACTAAGGTGAGAGGAATAAGATGGTATATATAGAAATGTGTTTTCAGTGCAGGAAATCTGTGGTAAGTCCAACCCTTAAAAGAGGTTCTGTCAGATTTTCTATTGGAGGGAAAGGTTATAGGCTTTATATAGTAAATGTTTTTTACGTAAATTTCAAAAAGGCCCCTTTATATAATACCTTTTTCTTTATTTTTTTTTTCTCTTTTAGAATAATCATACATAACCAATGTGGTAGGAAAAAGTCTTTTTTCTTTTTTTAAATAAACAATTTTTTTTATTAACAATGTGTATATAAATAAAATGATATTACAAATCATTCATAATTAAATACTTAATAGTTATTTATGAAAAATATTATTTATCATCGTAAGTGACAATTTTAGGGAAGATCTATGTACAATTTAACAATTTAAATACTTGCTCAAAATAGTTTACTTTTCTAAATTAAACTTATAAAATACAAATTCAATATATAATTAAATACTGCCAATTAATAATTTATCATATCATCATTCTTATTAATTATTGTTATTACTGTTAATAAATAATAAAATTTTAATTTTATATTGTCCACATGTTTTATTTAAAGTTAGTGCATAATTATCTGTTATTCAATTTATTGTTGTACATTATAATTAAAAATAATACAAGACAATATAGTGTAAGGATTAAATAATAAAAAGAAAAGACAACGCACGACATACGAAACAAAGGGGAAATGACCTCCTCAACTATAGCACTTGCCCGTACTTTTACCAGCTCAAATAATAATAATAATAATAATAATAAAAATGTGCCCAATGAAATCTAGGAATAATTACTCTACGCGCCTTAAACTCTGCATTGTCTTTCACTTTGCCCCCCCGCACTTGAAAACTCTCACATTGCATTCTAAATTATCATTTTTCTATCACTTTGTGCTTTATGTAGCCCATTATGGTCTCGTCCTGTGCCTCAGCCATTGGCCTCTTAACCATCACACGCTTGGCGCTTTACATGGCACGGTCTATATAATATTATAATTGTGTCATGTCCATGCTGTCCAATCTATTTTATGTGTCTATTCTCTCTGCGTTCTAAGATCTTATTTAGTATTAGTTTTGTTTTTATTTTCGCTTTTTCCAAAAGAAACTTCTTGAAAAACTTTTTTTTTTTTGAATTTGGTTAAAGGTTTTTCTAAAAATCTGAAGTACTTTCCAAAACTGTCCAAACAAAAAGAAGCAGTTTTTGAGCCTTTAGACTGCGTTTGGTACATATACGACACCATTTGGTATGGAAGACGGGGATAGGACTACAATTTTGGATAAGATTAGACCCTGATAGTATTGTTTTGAGTTTGATGTAGGTAGGATTGGACTAAAATGTTTGTTTGATAAAAACTATAGATTTAATTAGTATCTATTTAATTAGTATGAAAGTTTCTAAAGATTTCAAAACCAATTTTTTTTCAAATGCCATGGCAATTACCATGGGTTATTAATGCTTTCATCGTCTAGAATTCTTGTTTGATGTTTCTAACAATATGTACAAGTTTCTTGTAGGGTTAATGCTGCATCGTCTAGAATTTTTGTTTCTAATATACAACAAGTCAGTTATCTAATCTTTTGTGTAATGATGTTTTAGAAAAACTAATAACTATCCAAAGTGGTTGGTTGGATATATTTTTAAGCTTTTTTTTTTTTTTTTTTTTTTTTTTGAAAATAGTTTCCTATGTTGCAAATGGGATGACAAGTTTCTCGGCATCAGTTGCTCATAAAAGATTGACCATATCTAAACTGATATTGAGGTGGGAATAAGAAGGTTAAGAAACAGAGAAAACAAAGATGGGAAAACAGGGCTACAAATTAAGAAACAGAAACAGACAGAGGTGGAAGCAAGCTGGATTCCTGTGAGTCTGTTATAAGAGGCACATTGAAGTATGCAAGAAAGCTGCTTCAGTTGATGAAAAATCTTTCCATGAAATCTGTTTTGGGAAAGATCAAGGGGATTGAAGCTCAGATATTTTCCATAATGCTGATGGCATATTTCCAATAAGAATGTTTTTGGAAAGTTTAAGAATTCAAAGCCCTTGTAAACTCTCAATACATTCTAGAATCTCTTCCTCTGAACCTGCTGCTTGAGAAATCAATCACTAAACCAAAAAAAAAAAAAAAAAAAAAAAAAAAAAAAACCTGGATTTTGTAGAAAACCCTATCCATACCGTTGGCTGTTAATTTGATTATGAGTGAATAAGGAATTGAGTTAATCAAGCTCATGGCAATAAATTACAAATTTCAAAATCCAGTCTCATTTAAAATGAAGATAAACAAAGAGATGGGAAAACAGGGCACAATAAAGAAACAGAGATAGAGATAGAGATAGAGATCAAAAAAGGGTATTGCATGATAGAGCACTTGAAGAAGGGAATAGAAACTCATAATACTGTTCCAAGTCCGTTTAAAACAAAGAAATCTGCTAGAACTAAGCTGTGAATATGGTTTAGGTTAAAAAAAATGACAAAAAAAAAAAAAAAAGCAAGATTGAAGATTATAGTATCGGTTATGTATACATAATAAATTTATCTTGATATATAAAATTTTGAACTGATCAAGAAAGGAAAATATAACTAAGCATTATTGTTTTTAGTAATTAAAAGCAGCAGCAGAGACCCATTAAATAATCCTACTTTAGACATAAACATTAAATTATGTTGTAATGAACATGCGGAAGGAAAATCTTAGAAAGAATATAACAAAACAAAAACATAAAAAAAGAATAAAATAAACTAAAAAGGGGAAGAAAGTCACATAGCTGGTAATGCAATAAGGATTATACTGCAAGATTTGTTTAAACTCAAGTTTCAAACTCCCTGCTCATTCTAATTGTCCTTTTTAGCTTCCAAAGCCAGAAAATCATCAAAAACAAGTATTGATTTTTCTCAACAACAATATGACCAATAACAATTTCAATTACAAGTCCACTAGGATATCCTGGCAAAAATGTTAGCCAATCAACCGTGAATCTCTCCCTAAGGAGGAAGGAGGGATCTCTCCTTCTATTGGGAAAGATCAAGAGATTCAAGCTCCCAGATATATTAAACTTTTGAGGGTCATGTATGGTTTCATCGGCTATTTTCTTCGATATTGGTGATATTCATTGCAAGTTTACATGTTATCTGCTTGATATATATATATATATATATATATCAATGCAAAATACTAAACACTGCATAAAAGATACTTATTATAACCAAATGAAGATTACACAGTTTTGCCACAAACACAACAGTTACACATTAAACTTATTGCAAACTTGCCATAACCACAACTTTTACATATTAAAAGACAATTAATACATAAAAGACACTTAATAAAAGAAAAAGCTTATTGCAGTCTCAAGTGCATCCAACTATGCTCCAATTCATTTCAGTTTCTCCTCGGCAGTCTCACCCCAAAAACTTTGAAAAACAAATCTGGCCTCCTTGAGCTGATTACATGTCCAGCCACCATTCCAATCAGAAGTCCACATCCATATCCTATCACTACAGCTTTCCATCCAAAACCAGAAATGAAATCTGATTTCTCATTGTAGTGATCATTAGAAGATGGTATGGGAGTTTCACATTTTCTGGACAATGGAATACCACACAATCCCATATTACCCTCAAAAGAATCTGGAAATGTTTGAACTTGTCCTCCTTGTGGTATTGGACCCACAAGTTGATTCTGAGAAAAGTTTAAATACCCAAGAAAAGTGAGAGATGTCAATTGCTGAGGGATTTTACCAGAAAGCTCATTGTTAGATAGGTCCAATGATTCAAGCTCAATTAGATTCCCCAAAGATGATGGAATGTGTCCACTAAAATTGTTGCTTGACAAATTGAGCATAACTAGAGATCGAAGACACCATATCGAACTTGGAATTTCTCCATCAAATTTATTGTTGGAGAGATCAATAGATATGAACACCATCAAAGGGATCTTGACCAACTCCATTTCTGCTCCCTTATTTACAATGCTCACCGAATCATTATAAAGCCCTTGTTCTAACTCAAATGGATTTTCTGAAGCGTTATCACTTAAGGTCATGGACGTCCAATTTCTAAGATAATCCGACGGTAAGTTTCCAAAAAAACCATTATGAGAAAGATCAAGAATTTTCAATGTCATAAAGCCAACAAAATCATGAGCACAGCATATTGGACCGTGAAATTTGTTGGAGCATACAATGAGAACTTTCAGCTGTTGCAAATTCTGTAGCCAAAATGGGAATGTATCACTTATTTGATTGTGTCCAAGATTTAGAACTTGTAAATCTTGGCATTTGATTAATGACCGCGGAATATTCCCATATAATTGGTTGTGACTTAAATCCAATGTGCTTAACCGGTTTAAAGTGCTGCAGAATTGAGGAATATGCCCATGGAAGTTATTTCTCCGGAGATTGAGCACAGTAAGATGACCATCCAAATTATCCAAACATTGAGGAATGGTGCCTTTCAGATGATTATTTGACGCATCAAATACTTCAATACTTATATTACAGAACAACAGATCAATTGGTCCAGTCAAGTTATTATTTGAGATGAAGAAATACCTGGTGGACATTGGAGGAACAACAAGTGGTCCCTGTAACATGTTTGAACTAAGATCAAGAAGAACCAATTCTTTCCATGGAAGAACAGATGGAGTTTCTTGCCAACCGCTAATGAAGTTTTGAGAAAGACTCAGCGAATTCAGGTTCATGATGGATATGTTCAAGAACCATTTAGGTATTGGACCGCCAATTATATTGTGAGAAAGATCTAATGTCACTAATTCATTTTGTGCTTTTAGGAAATCAGGAAATTCAGCTATGTCACATGAGGACAAAACTAAATACTGAAATTTGGGAAGAGAAGAAATATTCATACTTACATTTGTTGTTAGAGATAGTGCATTATGTGAGAGATCAAGATTCTTAAGCTCGCCCAGCTCTGAGAAGATGCCGAAATCAACTCTACCACTTAAATTGTTTGAACCAAGGAACAGTGATGTCAGGCTTTGCAGTTTGAAAATGGAACTTGGAATACTCCCCTTTAATTTATTTCGATTTAAAGACAGATATTCCAATTGGGATGAAATAGAGGTGATACTCTCAAGGTCTATAAACTGATTGTCATCCAGACATAGGGATTGCAAAGAAGCCGACGAAAGTAAAAATGAAGGGATGACTCCATTCAGCGAGTTGCTTGACAAATCAATAGTCGAAAGCAAGGTCAAGTTACCAAAAGTTTGGAATGGCACTGGACCTGTGAAACTATTGTTTTTGAAGTAGATATCTTCCAGAAGATATGGAAATGACATTGGCAAGCTTCCGTGGAAAAAGTTATTTGAAAGATCCAGATCGCTTAGTTGTGTCAGATTTCCAAGTGAAGAAGGAAATTCACCGATAAATTCATTGCTGCCCAGGAGAAGTTGACTGATATTTGCAAGGTTCCCAAGAGAATAAGGAACAGGCCCAGAAAACATACAATTCATGAGATCCAAAACATTCAAAGAGGTAAGGTTGCCAACTGAATTTGGCAATTTCCCTCCAAATTTTGTACTCGAAAGTTCCAACGACAAAAGATTGCTGCCAGAATGAAATTCCGAAAGAGAACCGGTGAGATCATCATTATCCCGCAGTTTAACTGATTGTAGGTTAGGCAATCGGAATATTGTTTTTGGAAAATCACCATGTAAATTGCATCCATAAAGAGAGAGATGTGTTAGGGAAGATAAATTTCCTAACGATTCAGGTACTTTGGAAGAAAAGTTTAACCCACCAAGATCAAGTTCTCTTAAACTCGTAATGTTTTCAGCAAGCCTTCTCAGCAGTTCAGGCTCCTGAATATTTGGATAATAATCTCCGATATCCTCACAATAAGGAAAAGGATCTCCAAAATAGTAAGAAAGATCAAGCGAAATCAAATTCGTCAGCCTCAAGATTTCAGATGGTATAGGACCAGAAAACAGAGAGCAAGCGAGGTTGAGATGGGTTAACCTGGAAAGTTGGCCAAACTCCGAGGGAACTGGGCTTGAGCTGAAGTCGTTGTAGGCAAGGTTGAGGTTTTGAAGATGAAGTAAGCTGAAAAGGCTGCTGTTAGAACGCAAAGGGCCCTCAAGCGAGCTGCTGCTAAGGTCAAGGCTTACAACATGACCTGTTGCCATATCGCATGAGACTCCAGGCCACAAACAGCAATCGGTGCCTGCTTTCCAATCTCTCATCTTTGAAGATTCACCTGGTTCATCGAGTTTAAATTCTTGCTTTAGCTCAAGTAAAATGGAGGATTGGTGAGGGAGGCAATAGAAACTCATGACCGAAGAGGAATTGGAAGTTTGTGAAGAAACAAACAAGAAACATGACGATAAGATGAGCAGGACGAAATAAAATAAGAGGAATTCATACGCCCTCATTTTTCTGTTTTTGTCTTTTTTTTTTTTTTTTTTTGGCACAAAATATATTATGAGTGATAGTAATGAAGATGAAATGAGAGGAATGAGAGATTTGAAACATGTGAAGGTTATGACACTTTATGTAGTTAAATTTCTAGGGAAATTTTCAATTTGTCCACTTTATTTTGATTATTATATATATATATATATATCTATATATATATATGTGTATATGCTATTGGGTTGCATTGAACAAGGTTCTCACTATTAAAGAGTGGTTTCATCCACTATTAACCTCCCCCCCCCCCCCCCCCCCCAAAAAAAAAAAAAAAAAAAAAAAGAATCGTGGCCCCTACATTAAGTCCTTTCATTTCATGGACTGTATTAGCAATCCGCACTCCATCCCATGGTAAAAGCCAACCGTTAAAAAATGGGTATTGTTGAATATATCGCTTTTTATTTTGAAGAATAGGCTGGGATGCTCTTAGGCTTTGGTTGTTTTTATTATAAAAATAAATAAATAACAAATTGGCCTCAATTTTTACTCAATATTTTATATACATCAGGGACAAATTTGTCTAGAAGCGTATCCTCAACTATCCCTGATAAGGGAAAGACTATATTTATAAACAGAAAGAGTTAGCTCACTTTAAATCAACCTGACGATTTTAATATTAAGTATTAGCTCTTGATCTTGTATAAAATATTTTATTATTAGTCATTACATCATATTAAGTGTTAAAATTCTATTTAAGTAAAGTGAGTATTGTAGGGATCTAGATATCCATTAAAAAATAATAATAATAAATAATCTCAATCCTTGAAATGATTGAAAGATTGAAAAATGAAATTTTAATGATAAAACTATCAAATAGATCTAAGAAAAGCCTAGTTGTACACAAACACACACACACAGATATATATATGTTTGATCTATTGAGAACTTAATTCTCACCTTATATTGGATACCTAATCATCTGATAAATACTAAATGTTGTCATTTGTCCAATTAGTATGTTAGTCTTAAATCATTAATTGAGATAGCATTCTCAACAATTAAGTTTGACACATTAACACATTTCCATCTTACGTGGGAAATATTGTTCCCAACATAGCATTACTCATTATAACCCTTATTTAATCAAATACATAAACAAAGTTTATTTAGAATATCATTAAATAAGCTTAAAAATATTAAATAGCCCTTAGATAAATAGGTTTTAAATAGTGGTAATACTAGAATCACCAAGGATATTCACTAAATTTATTTATTAAATAATCTAATAATATTTAATTGATTTATTGATTAATTCACTCAATTATCCATATTTGATTGTTTGCATTTTAATTAATAATATTTAATTCTGTGTCATCTTGTAAACATGTATTGTTTCCATAAATTTGTTAAATTATCATTCTTCAAAATTTTACTTTGGAACAACTGAGTTATATAAGCAACTGGTTTCTTGGTCAATGACCGAGTGAATCCCTAATCCCAATATAAATATATATATATATATATATATAATTCACTTAAAACAAAAAAAAAACATTGAAAGTCATACTTAATTAAAGGTAATTTGTCAATATTTTTACACTATTACTTGTTACTGCATTGTTGAGGCTAAAAGTAAGCTATAAAAATGCATATCTACAAATATATATATATATATATATATATTTGGTAATTACTGGCATTACAGTCTTGCCACAAACTTGAACCTAGGCAAGGAAAGATAAGGAAGCATGGCCTTTGCCAGCTTGGCTGCGATCTCGATGAAATTTATATTAAAGGATTTGGACCTTGTCAAGTCAGGTTTACATAATCCCACCCATATTTGGGACATGGGAGATTCCAGTGATATTAAGACATGGGAGATTCCAATGATATTAAGATGAAAAAATTATTACAAATGACCCCAAAAAAAAAAAAAAAAACTCTACATTGACTAGCTTTAAATTAGGAATGGCAAAAGTTCCCTAATATACGAACCCAAAAGATATTTCCGCGACATGACCCTTGACATCAAGTATGTTTAATCACTAATCAGTATTGCCTAGAGAACAAATAATTTACAAAAGTTTATATAGAAAGGATCTGGATATTGTCTTTTTTTTTTTCCCCTTTATACGAGAATATATATATATATATATAGTGTTTTTATTATCAGATCCGACCTAATGGGAATGGATTCAGTCCAAAAAGGTGGAAAAAATTATGGTCATTGGATTTAAATTGCAAGGTATGGATGGTTCATATTTATGATTTCCTTATGTGAGAAAAATTGCCAAAATTCCCTTCCTGCTCAACACCACGGCTCCCGCTCGATAGCAGTTGAAGCACTTTTGACAGGGAGAACAAAATATATATATATATATATATGGAAATTCTATGGTGAGGACGGTCCGCATGAGGACCGCAGTATTAGCGACGGTTTTTTATATTATTAACGAGAATTTTTTAAAAAATCGTCACCAATACTATGAAAAACCGCCACCAATATTGTGGTCCGCATGAGGACCGTCCGCACCATAGACGGATTATATATATCTATATATAACAGCAAGGTTCATTTCTTGCTGTTGGGTTAAAAAGTACAGAGAGAGGGTGGCAAAGCAGTATGCAACTATGGTGGTGATGAAGGAAAAAAACCAAAATGAAAAGTATGATGTAAGTTGACTGAGAAACTCTCTATTTAAAGGATATTCATTAATCGTTGGTTAAATGACTTTCTTCATATTTATAAAATGTACAAAAAATGTTTCAAAAGTTCGGTTTCATTTGCCAGAGTATACGCCAATCAATTACCAGCAACTATTATTACTTTGGCCGTTTACAGGGGAAAATTTTTAATTAAAAGACATTGGGCATGCCAAAGGGAAGGTATAAAATTATGGATTAAACATCTTTTTGGGTTTTGGGAAAACTTCATTAAAGTTGTAGAAATAATATACTGAAGTCGATCAAACTCTGCAGGTCACAAAAGGGGTTTGCGTTTAGAGTTGTATATGAAGGAGAACCATGGCGGTTTAAGAGATAGAAAGAAGCTCACGATTGGAAAAGCCAACCATGATTGCAAGGAGGGAGCAGCTCCTTTGGAGAATTTCTAAAAAGAAAACCTTTGGGTAGTTCTAATTTTTGGAGGACTTAACTTCATGAGCTTATAATTGAACATTTGATTCCTTCAAAGTGAATTTATTTCTTAAATCTTAGTAAAGGGTACTAAAATGAATATTGAAGTTGAAATTTTTCATGAGGCTTTAATGATGGAATTTTACATTATGGTTTGGACTAGTAAAACAAAAATAAAAATAAAAATAAAAAATAGGTTTTTAGTGACTGTTTTTTGAAAAACTGCAGCAAAAAATGAGAAAAGCCGACGCTTTTCTGTAAAAGCATTGGCTATTGTATAAGCTTTTAGTCATGTTTTTTTAAAAAGTGTCACTAAAAACGTTTATAATAGCTGATGTTTTTACAGAAAAACATTGGTTTTTTTCCATTTTGACAACAATTTTTCAAAAAATTGTTGGTAAAAACCTATTTGTTATTTTTTTTATATATTTTAAAAATGGGGTTCTGAGGCTGGGGATAGAATTTTAATCATCCATAAATGATGGAAAAAAAACATTTAGAATATTTGGAGAGGTTAGGAATGTATGGAGGTGAAGAAAGAACGAGAAAGAAAGAGAAGTAATAAAACTGAAAAAAAAAAAAAAAATTCAGCACCAATGTTTTTTTGTAAACTTTTCATTTGGTGGTGCTTTTATCAATTCTATTGCTTCTTCATTTAATTGCATGGTTAGGAAATGTTAGGCACACATGAATAAATTGTATTAGGCTTTAACTCAACAGGTTTGAGCATGGATTAGGAGGGTGGGCATGCCTGGTTTGAAGTGTTGAAGTTGTTGCACAGTTGTTGGCATGGACACACCAACCTTACTGCCAAAAATGATTCACTTTTTGTTTTTTACTTCATCTATTTCTTTTTGAAAAAATGAAACCCAGTTTGTCAATGGAGAATTCCATAGTGTTGTTTTTGCCCAGAGCGCTGTTCTATTTTTATTTTTTTATTCTTGCTACCAAAAATGCTTCAATTACTGTCGAATAGGAAGGGAATTTTGGCAATTTTTCTCGCATGAGGAAATTTTAAATTTGAGCTTTCCGTGCCTTGCAATTTAAATCCAATTGCCATAAATTGTTTTCCATGTTTTTGGACCGAATCCATTTCCATCAGGTCAGATTTGATAATAGAAACACTCTCTGTATATATTATAGAAATGTTGACCTATATATACATATATATATATATAATAGAAATTTTGATAAGTCCAGATGGAGTAATTGGCAAAACCTAACATTTCTATATTATATATGTTATAATATATATAATATATAAATGTTGGCAACTATTGAGAATACATTTTCAAATTTCAGTTTGACTAATATTTAGGTGAATTTCCTATTTAATTTAAAATATATTGTAATCCTTGACAAAGAAAAAATTAATTATAATTGAGTTGCATACGCAAGTTAATTAATTTGTTGGAGAAGGTCCCAAGGTTTTTTCTCTTCACTGCTTATCTTTCCTGGTTGGGTAGAAATTTTGTAGGTTAAATTAACTTTGGAACTATTTGATAATGTCTTGGAAATTTCTACTCTGTTGCCCTTAATGCTTAATGATAAACGGTAACGGGATCCATTTTTTTATTTTGATATAAATTTTATAGATTAAATTGACTTGGTAACTATTTAATTAGTCTGTAATGCTAAAGATTTCAAAACCAAATTCTTTCAAATGTCATGTTAGTTCCTATGTTGTGCCCGTAGTCATGAACACTAGCAGAATTCTTTGCTAAGATGACATACATTAATTTGATGTATTTTATTAAGTTTTCGTATTTAATTATGGTCCAGTTTACCAACAAAAATTTTGAAGATCAAATCTCGCCTCCTTGAGGGGATCACATCATGTCCACACATCATTACAGTTAGTGGTCCACATCGATAAGCTATCACTACAGCTTTCCAACCAAAGCCAGATATCAATTCTGATTTCTCATTGTAGCATGCATGATCATTAGAAGCTGATAAAGGGAGTTTCACATTTTTCTGGGCATTGTGTAAACCACACAATCCCAAGTAAATTACCCTCAAAAGAAAATTTTGGAAACCTGGAAACTTGTTCTTCTAGTATTGTTGGACCCACAAGTGCGGTAGAATTTTTCTTTTTTTAATTTTAATAATCGATACTAGTATAATATGGTATCACAAGTAACTTACTATTGGACAGTCAAAAATTATTTTATATGGTTCATATATTTTATTTGATTGTGCATAATTATAGGCTATTTGGTTTACAATGCACATAAAATAGGATAATATGATTTATCCGTTATATGTAATATCTTCTCCTATGTTAGGTAGGAGGACCGGTTGATCAGGGAAAAAAAAAAAAAAAAAAAAGGGTTTGGCTCCTTTCAAAAAGGGCCAAAAAAAGAAAAATTAAATTGAAAGTGATAGTTACTAATTACGAGGGACTATGAAAAACGGTAAGTTTAGAAAAGCAATGTGAACGACTTAAAAAAGAGGTCTTTCCAAGTTGAAGGGATGGAATAAATTTGATAGGAAAAGACGTAAAGAAAAGGGAAATGACCTCCTCAATTGTAACACGTTTGTCTTTTTTGAAAGCACAAAGAAATAGAAGAATAAATAAATAAATAAATTGTGCAAATAAAATTTAGCTAGCAGACCTATTCCTCAATATTAAAGTCACTTTAAACAACTTAAAACAATATTAAGAATAAGATGGGAAAAATAAACAACAACAATAAAAATCAAAGGCCTAATAATTGCATGGCAGAGACGCCATGGACGATAATATTATATATGGAGCTTATAATACATAGCTGCTATTTAAGTTTGTGATTTTTTTCTCTTTGATA
The DNA here is from genome assembly GCF_031755915.1 of Ziziphus jujuba. Taxonomy (NCBI): domain Eukaryota; kingdom Viridiplantae; phylum Streptophyta; class Magnoliopsida; order Rosales; family Rhamnaceae; genus Ziziphus; species Ziziphus jujuba. The sequence continues at coordinate 27,479,064 of NC_083387.1, read as the reverse complement.
TTGGTGATGCTCATGATGAACTTCCGTATGAGGACCATAGTATTAGTGACGGTTTTTCATAGTATTAATGACAATTTCTTAGAAAATCATCACCAATACTATGAAAAACCGTCACCAATACTGTGATCCGTATGAAGACCGTCCGCTTCATAGATGGACTGATATATACATATGTGTGTGTGTGCGCGCGCCTGTAAAAGACATTAAAAATCATCAAAAAAAAAAAAAGTACATTTATTCCACAATGGATCGAAAAAGCTTATTACACTCTTTTGCTACAATCACGCCAGTGACATATGCTCCAAATTCGTTATGGTAGCAATGTAGTCTCTCACCCCCAATCACGATCACATGTCGAGACATCATTCCTATTAGTAGTCCACCTCGATATGTTGTAGTGATCATTAGAAAGCTGACAAACATTTCATATTTTCTGGACATCGGAAAACCGCACATCCCCAAGTCACCATCAATGAAGAATTTGGAAATTAATGTCGAAATTTTTCTCCCTTTAGCGTATTGGACCCACAATTGCAGTAGGAAAAAAAAAAAAATTTAACCAGTACATAGGCAACGTTCACAAATTACAAATTACTAATTTGTTAAATAACTAACAATTATTTTATACAGTTCGCATGCTGTAATTGTGCATGATTATAGATCATTTTATCTTTTATCAAAAAAAGATTGTAGATCATATTGTATTTATACTGCGCATGATAATTAAAAATGATACACCATAATATAGGATCTACACGTTATATGCAATACCTAATTAGTAAATGAGATTTCTTTTTTAAAAAAAAAAAGCCTTCAAAGTAATTTACAAAATTAAAATTTTGAAATTATTTTTTACTTACTTTTTCATCTTGTGTTATTGTTAATTTTTGAACATCCATCATTTTGTTCAATATCATATTATATTTATAATGTGCATGATAATTAAAAATGACACAATATAATATAGGGTCTAACTGTTATATGCAATACTTCTTATACGGTAGGAGGGAAAGTTGATAAAATAAAATAATGAAAAAAAGGAAAAAAGTTTGGCCTCATATATTTAATTGATTAAGTGAAAGTTCCTATAAGAAAAAATAATAAAGTGAAAGCTACTTTAAAAAAACATAATAATAAAGTGAAATTTAATAGAGGATCCATGAAATGGAAAATTTACCAAAGCAAACCAAAGACTTAAAATAGAAGTCTTTCCACACATTCCATGCACGTCAACTGTTACACACTTTGTCTCTTCTTTTACCAGCACCCGCGTTTTTGAATGCTCAAAGAAAAGAAAAGGAAAAAAGGCTTGTGCAAATAAATTTCAGCAAAAAAATAATAATAGTAATAAAATAAAATAAAAATCTAACAGCTGTATGTCTCAATATATTTAAGTAATTAACTACTTTTTTTATTATTTTTTTTTTTTCCCCAATAGGGTTACTCTAGCCTAGAATTTTACACAAGGAGGATTGTGGATAATAAAGAACAATGAAAGAAAAATAAACCACTATAACAATATAAATAAATAAAGAACAAACAATGAAAAAGAAATCGACCTACTCAATTTCTTTTAATATTGATGGTAGAGGATTCGACTAAACTATGTTTAAAATTAGTTGCCATTGTAGTTTAACTTTCACATTCCATTTTAAATAACTCGTTTTTATTTTAAGTAATATGCGTGCTTTCCATTTGAGAAAAACGTGTAAGCAGCAATATATTTGAGAAGGCAGTTCATTTACAATACCCAAAAAATGTAGGGATATTGTTATCAAGGCACCTCTATTCTTAATTTCTAAATCAAAACAAATGAAGGAAAATAATAGTGTAAAAAGATATAGAATGTCCATGTGATGGTCAGATATGTGGCACGTGATTGTTGTATGAAAGAGATGTGGAAAGTATAAAAAAGACCAACAGTGCATTGTTTATAAAAGTTTAGGGTGCAAAATACTAGGTAAAAAATTTGGGATGCAACTCTGATGTGATTTGGAAAGCAGTGGAGCCAATTTTCCTTTAAGATAAAAATTTTCAAGGTATGAAAACAGAGATGGGAAAACAGGGCAGAAATTAAGAAACAGAGATAGAGATGGAACGTAAACTCGGTCCTATGTTGTCAACTATTGTTGGCTTTTTTGATTATGTAATGAGAAATCAAATTTGGAAGACTTGTTGTACCCAAAAAAATAAAAATAAAAAAGTTTAAAGACTTGAATTATCAATGGACTAGTCTTTGGTGGCTTTAAATAAAGCAGTTTGTGGAAAGCTTTGGGTCAATTAATCTTGTTGAAGTTGATCATATTCCACATCTTCTAATAGAGAATTGACGATATTTTAAAACAATCTGGAAGCATATATACTGTTTCAACCATATAATAAATTCACCAATTTAATGTTTGATTTATTCAATAATTATTATGGAAATTGTGTAAAATGACAACTAACCCATGTTCATTGGAGATGAGAAATGATTGAGTTCTTTACAAAGTATAAAAAAACAATAATGAAAAGATTTGTTTTGTATTAGTCCTATATCGAAAGCTCAACAGTCAATTTAAAATTTCTTTATCCATAAATTGATGCTTCAGCATTAATATGGAAATTATTTCGTTTTTAGGTGGCGCATTTGGAAAAAAAAAAATACCAACAATTTCTCATTTAACAACCAATTAGTCTTTCATTCTTTTTCATTAACAATTAATTAATGTTACAGACTCGCCAAAAAGAGAGAAAAAAAAAATATCTTGCATCAAGAACTTGAAGGTAATAGAAACCCATAAAACCGGCTAAGTCCAGATAGAGCAATTAATTAGCAAAAGCTGAGCTGTTAATATAGTTTAGGGGAAACAAAATTGACAAAATAAGACAAGTTTGAAAACTAAAGTATCGATAGCTATGTCATATATCTGTACCTTTAAATATGTATAAATTTGTGGACGATGTTTCCCCTCTAGTCCTTTATCACTTCAATGAGATCGTGCCCTGTGTAAGTAAATTTCTACTAAAGATATACAAAAGGCAATGGTTTTCATTTTTTGTTTTTTTTTGGTTTAATGACATATATTCAATATTACCAAATTACAACCGCACTTGGGCACTTTGGCAAATTTTTTAATAGAAACATAAATTAGTTACCCATCCAAGAGGATTGAGATTTTCTTTCTTACTTTTATCTGACTAGTGACAAAATTTTACCTCATCTTAAAAAGCAATTATTAGTTATCCATATAAGACAAAATTGAAAGGTCTAAATGAAATTTTCGAATTACAAATATATAAAAGAAAGAAAAAGAATTACCACGTGCAAAGATGCAGATCCTATTTGATGATTTCAACCGTTGAAGCAAGGAAATTTGTTAACTATCATGGAAGAACATACTTTTGTTGATTTATGGTGATCAGTTTTAGCATCAAATATTGGTGCTTTAAGAAGAATCCCTCCTAATCCAATTTCATTGAGGGGCAAATATTTCTCATTCACATTATAGATGAGGATATCTTCAATGGAATTTGAGAAATTTGAGCATTTTAACATGCTATAGAGGTCCCTTTGGAGTCTTTCAATTGGTGATAATGGATGATATACCAATTCTAATCTCTTCTTTGAAGGAATTTGAGAATTCCAAAATTCTGGTTGGCCAATACAACCAATATATATGTAATGAAAACTTGACCCGTCAATTATGATATAAAAACAAAATTATAATTATAAAATAATTGACAGGACGAAAATTTTCTCCATAGCAGTTTTGAAATACTCTGATTTATAAGTCCAAACTATTGATGCTCAATGCTATAAAATACTCTTTTCATCCCTTTGGGTTGGATCTCAACATTCTTCCTAATTTTATAATTTTCCAACATTGTCCCTTTGCCAGAAAATCTCTCTAAACAACAAAATTTAGAATGCACCTTTCACATGATAGACGGCAGATTTATCACTAGATTGTCCTTTAATAGTATTCAAATCATAATTAGTGCTTAAATTTTCAATTTAAATCATAATTTATATCAATTCATTAAAATTTTACATGATTATGTTGATTATCTGAGATTTATTGATCAGAAAAAGAAAAAAAAAAGAATGAAGAGGGTAAAACCTGAAAGTTGATCGTCTTCCACTTCTAATTTGGCAACATGCTCATGATGATCGGCGCATGATATATCAGAGTCAGAGCTAAATGAATGAGGCAGAGAGTTTGATACAGTATCTTCCATGTCTGAATTATTATTATTATTATTGCTTCTTCCAATAGGAACCGCATTATTAATATTGGAAATATTTTGTTGCTTCTAAGGTGGCCTATTTCTCCACAGTGGAGTGTCTGTAATCAAATTCAAATCTAATTAAATATAATATGATTTACAAGGAAAAATCTATATGAGTAATGAAGGTAAAGAGTTTTCAGCATGTATGCCCAATCTCGTTTCATACAATATTTACTTTTTTAAAAAGAAAAATAAAAGGGAAAATTATAGAATTCAATCCTATATACTACTATTTGAAAAGTGGGAAAATAGGATTTGAATACGAGAGGAAATTATCACAAAATTTTTTTTTTTAAAAAAAGAAGATGTTGTGATTATAAAAGAGAGTTTAATATGTCCAAGACGAAAAGAACAAAGAAATTGTCGGTGAGTTACTGAAAAGGAAGTTGCACTCGACTCCATAAAGAAAACAAGGTCCTCGCTTTCCCATTCTTCAATATATTCTCTTTGAGCTCATACAAGTTATATATCCCTTGAACTAATATGCAAGAACTCTGCAGAAAATACCAACAAATAAATTTATTTGATATATATATATATATAATTTATTTTTATTGGTTGATATTACACCTCATTTTCGAAAACCAATAAAAAAATAAAAAAATAAAAAAATAAATACATATATATATATATATTTTTTTTTTGGGGGCGAAATTATAAATTTTCTTGATCCTAACTTGAATCTTTATCAAATATTTACATACGGATAACAATTTAACCAGTTACAATAAGTAATACTAAATATGTATCTTCTTGTATTCTCTATAGCATCAGGATATTCATGAACCATACTAATTAACTAAGACCAAGATAATGGAGCAGGAGAAAGCTGTTTGCTTTTCTGATCTGCAAACTGGGGCTTCTCTTTGATGTTGAAGGGCATGAAATTAAGAATATATTTATAAATCTCAAAGAAAAACTGACTGCCGCATTGATAACTTTAAAAAAATGAAAGTGACAGGAAAAAGAGATTCAGACTCGGAGAGAGTGTGAAAGCCATGGTAAAGAAATGGATTGCGGGAAAGTAATTAATTACATCCAAAATGGGGAAAAAATTAATGATAAATGTTTTGTTGGATATATAGTAGGTGAATATGGTTTTTGACCTGTTATGGAACACTTTTGGGAATGGATTAATTGATTTTTAAAACTTTAAGGCTTTTTGCTTCTTTGCCAACTTGGAGCCTCTTCATAACATAAATTTCTTTCATAAGTTGGTAGAAAATCTGGCAAATTATGAATTTGGAAGACAAGGAAAATAAATTAATTAATGAAACTGAAAAGTGAGTACATTTGATATTACCAGAAAAATTTATTTTAGTTTAAATTATTTTCTTCTTGATCGAAATCTGTGCAGTACTTAATTTCAAAAAATGTTGGAAAACAGAACTTTACTGGACCCATCATTCTGTTTCTCTGCTTCCTCTGTTTCCTCTGCTTCCACTTCTCTGTTTGCTTGTTTATATTAATTTCTACATAAACTAGTGATTTGATACAAAAATGGCTTCAGAACAATTTTTATATTTAATTTTTAAATTAATTTTTTGTTACCACATCGTTGTGCTATAGTAGTTTTGATCATTTGTTCCATTACCATATATTGACAATCAGATCTCTTATCAAATTGTAAATAATCCTTTTTTGGGTCATCAATTTTAATTACCTTCATTACCAAATCAATTTGTCATCCATTCAAGGACGATACGTTTTCATTCTCTCTCTCACTAACACAAAAAAAAAAAAAAAAAAAAAGAGAATAATCCTACATTAATTCATTAAACACAACAGTATAACTGTTTATTACACTGAACATGTATTGGAAAGCAAACCACATTGAAAACAAAAAAAAAAAAAAAAAAAAAAAAAAAAAAATCTTTTTGTAGGCTGACTGACTCAAGGAACAAAAGTCTTGAGTATAATATTGGTGTAAAATTGCGTAGTCAATCAATTAATTTGTTGATTATAGAAGTTAAGGTATGTTACGTGGTCCACGATAGACTAGGCAGAGTATAACCACAAAGACAGAGACAGTTCCATATCTCTTTTATAAAAATAATGGAAGAGAGTTGAACGAAAAGTCTTGAGAGCATATTATGGTGTTAAATGCAGAAGCTAGCCAATTATAACATTAACATGGCACAAGCGCACAATATGATAAACTATAAGGGTGATAAGAAGACAACTTAGCAGAAAAAAGCTGACCAACCACGTAATTTGAGTCTTAATAAACTTTATTATTGACTTGTATGGTCTCAAACCACTATACCACATGAGACATGGTATAGGACCTTTGTTAGAATGTCTATGATACTAGGAGTAGGCATTTCTTTTTTTTTTTTTTAACCACAATTAAAAAAAAAAAATTGTTGTTCCTAAAGTAAGGTATGAAATGGTTTCAGCCCTCTTGGTAAGGCAGGACATGAACTCAATAGGCTAAATACAGTATATACGAATCAAAGAAATAAAAATAAAAATAAAAATAATAATAAATTTGTTCCAAGTTCACAGCGTTGTCTTGGACTTGACTAACACTGTAGTACAATGTGAATAGACAAGTCAAGTCCAAGTCAAGGCTGAATGTATTCACCACCCAAAAATAAAATAAAATAAAAAAAAGGGTCTACGGCCGTGTATATTGTTCCCACCCACCGCAGCTTGTGCTTCACTTTAACATCAGGTTTTTCTAAATTCCAAAATCATATTTTTGACCTTAAACGAGGTAGGTTAATTTTGGAAAAATAAAACAAATACCCTGAAAGGAAAAAAAAAAAAAAAAAAAAAAAACAACAACAAAAAGAAGATGTACTCTCAATTACCCTAAATTAAATTTATTTATAAGACTCTAAAATTTGAATTTACCACATATATTCTCAAATTACAGATACTCCAAGACAATGCTCCACAATGCTTCCTTTCATCCACGAAAAAAGAATGAAACTTGGAAGCACTACACAATGCTTTCTTTTCAAGTTTAAGACCCTTTTAATCAACATCAAATGCTATAACAATGCAGATTTCATAACTACAAGGACTTCACTCACTCTTAGCTTGTTTCTCAGAAACAAAAAATGTGAAGTACCCAATGATTTAGTAAAAACATCAGCAATCTGCTCCTTTGAAGGCACATAATGAATCTCAAGCTCTTTATCTAACACGTTGTCTCTAACAAAGTGCAAATCAATCTCAATATGCTTGACTCGGAAATGATGTACAGGATCAGAAGCTAATAGTGCTGCACCAATATTATCACTTCATATTACTGGTTTGTCAAACAAAAACTGCAGTTCTTGACTAAGATTCCTCAGCCAACATAATTCAGCTGTGACATGTGCCAAAGCCCTATACTCAGCTTCTGTACTGGACCTTGTAACCACATGTTGCTTTTTAGAGCTCCACGAAATTAAGCTTGCTCCTAGAAAAGTACAATAACCACTTGTAGATTTTCTATCATCGGGATTACTAGCCCAGTTTGAATCTGCAAAAGCATGGAGAACTAGCTTGTTTGAGGCTTGTAGTTGAAGACCATATTGAATTGTACCTTTTAGATATCTCAGTAATCTGTTGCAAGCCTACCTGTAACACCCCGTCCCGAATCGCACCAGAATCCATGCACGTTGGTCGAGGTTGACCGTTGACCGAAGGAGTCAAAAGTTAACTTTTTGCTCCAGTTGGCATTTCGAGTTGACCAGGGTACCGTGGCTAAGTGCACAATACCTCGAGTTCGTAGACTAGCAGCACGTCGAAAACTGAGCTACGGTTTGAAAGTTATGAGCAAAACAAGTTGCGGTCCAAACTGTCCAAGGGGTGCCGGAGTTGACTTTTTATTTTTGGGGAAATGAGCTTTGACTCGTGCATGGTTGTGAAGTGCTCATCGGTACGAGTTCACAGACTAGCGGCACGCTTAAAACGGACATCCGGTTAAAAAGTTATGGACGTTTGAAGTTTACCGGATACCGTAATATTTTAATATTTTTGAGTCGGTGAATAGTGAAACGCCACGTGTCAGCTTCTGATTGGTCCACGTGGCATGAACAGTGTCTCACAGTGGCATATATTGGATAAAATTCTCGGGAAGAGAGAGAAAGAGAGAGAGGAGAGAGAAAGAGAGAGAGAAAATCCGACGGCCACCGGAGTTTTTCAAATTTTCCGGCCGATCTACAGTACATGCGCCGGCCAGAAAGTTTCCCCTCCCCATTTTCGGCAAAACCTCAAAGTTTCACGGCGATCGGCCGCCGGACGCGCCCGGATCGGACGTCCGAAGATCGGCGGCGAGTTTTTCCCTCCACCGCCGATCGACCCACTTCCGGCCATTTTCCAGCCACACGCGCCAGACACCCTTGATCCTCTCCTCAAGTCCGGCCGACCCACCAAATTTCACAGCCATCGGACGACCGGCGCGCCGGGATCGAAGCGTTTTCCAGCGAGGGGCCGGAAATCTTCAAACCGTGATTTCTCCGCCGTCCGGCCTCTGTTTTGCTCACCGCCGGTCTCGTTGGATTGCACTCCTCATGATCTACAAGTCTGCAAAAAATCATGGCCAACGGCCACCGCACACGCCTCCGCCGGCGACGGTTGCCGGTTACCGCGGCGGCTCGCCGGAAAGTACTGTTCCGGCGAGTACCCAGTTTCCCGGTCGGCTCCAGTCCATTATATTCGACCTCCTGAACCCAAATTCGGCATCCGTTTCTGCCAATTCGCGACGGTTTGGGAGAATTGCAGAGGCAAAACCCAAAAAGCTTTCCGGAGAGATTCCGACCCCGTCGGGTCCGATCACCGAAAAGTAAGACCGAATCCGTGATCCTCATCACACGAGCTTCGATTCGGTATATAACTCGTAACCTTTAGATATCGTTTGGTGTTCGCTCACCGGGTACCCATTTGGGAATTACCCGAATAAAATATTAATATTTTTGGTTGGTGCACTGTGGTTGTGTAGGTGCGCGTACGAGTGGTGGAGTTGATCCCGAGGAGGATCTTAGTTAATTTACGCGCTCAAGGTGAGTGACCCACCTTCAAAAATTATTTTGGGCAATTAATTATGTTTAATTGGTATTTAAATTGGTATATAAATTTTGCTCATGTGGTGTGATTTAATTGTGGTTTTATTGTGGTTTAATTTATTTATTATGCATGAGCAAAGTATGTTTCGGTATTAATTGTACATGGTTTCAGTATTAATTTTCCGGGCATAATTGGGTTAATATTTTATGGAAATATTTGTTTAAATTTATAAATTATGCCCGCAGTATTTTTATGGTTGCATCTCGTATTTCGAGAAAATTGTGGTTTGTTGGTTATCAATGTTTCGTACCGGTTTGGTTAAATAAAAATATGTGGGATGGTAAGTGTGATAATTTAATGTATTTCCCACGGTAATTTTGGAAAACGGTACGGTTGGTTAATAATGTTTATTTTTAGACGCACTCATACAGTATTGGTGTTCTGGTGTATGGTGTATGGACACGTGGTAGCGCGCGGTTATTATGTGGTTTAGCGCGCGATTATTACTTCACCCGTGAGTTGCCATTGGACCGTGGGCAGGCAAGTTTGTTGTGCACCGCCGCCCCACTCCTTGGCCGGGTGATGGTTTTAGCAGCGGTACTGTCGGGACGCCGAAGTGCCGGTTGCAGGTTTCTCTCTTTCACCCCCCGCCAGTCAGTGCTCGAGACGCTGGGTATCGGAGGGCATCACCGGTATATGGTGTGGTGCGTCGGTGTAAATTGCAAATAATGTTTTAAACCCCAAAGGTGTTCAAAATTATTTACTATAATTTATTACATTTTAATTATATATTGGGGTATGTATTTATTTAATTATTGTTTATCAAATGGTTTAATCCCTTGGTTTTCGGGAGATATGTACACTGGATTTTGCGAAAAGGTTTTAAAAAGGGAACATTTCAAACGGAGCGATTGGTGAGAGTTTTGAGGGAAATTATTATTTTCCAACAGTTATTATTATTATTTATTAATTGTTGGTATTTGTTCTATTCCTTAATTGCTATTAATATTATTTTATTATCACTAAAGGTGTTCAGTAGTTAGGGTCACTCACTGAGATGATTAGCATCTCACGCTCTTAAATTCCGTTCCCTTAGGTGCAAGTGGTGGTAGACGTTCTTCCGAAGCAAACCAAGTTTCCCGCTGCTGTTGTGTTTCAAGAAGTACTTCTGTACTCTTTCATTTCAGTGTATTATTTCTTTCATCCTTGTTGTATTTCTGTTGATTAGCACTTCTTAAGGCTCTGTATACTATTGGGATGCTTATGTTTTATTTATGCACTGGACTGTTGTTGTTTTTGAGAAGTGCTGTAATTTGTGGAACAATTTGTAGTATGTGGGAGGAATAAGGGGATGAATTTTTGAAGTGTGTTTTCAGTGCAGGTAATTTGTGGTAAGTCCATCCCTTAGGGGAGGCTCTGCCGGAGTTTCCATTGGAGGGTCCGGTAGGGTTTCCCTGGGATCAGGGCTTATCTAGGGTTCCGGGAAAGGAATTCTGAACGGGTCCTGACAGTTAGTATCAGAGCTCTGTGGTAGGAGCATGAAGAAACTGACTTAATTTGTTGACTAAAAATGAGATTTCTGGTCTAGTTATTGTGAGATACTGAAGTGCTCCAATAATGGTTCTATATAGCTCGGGATTGTCAAACATGTCACCATCATATAGGGATAGCTGTCTACCAGTTAATATAAAAGAAGAAACTTCTTTATCACCATCCATTTTGGTTTTCCGCAACAGATCTCTAATATATTTACTCTTAGTTAGATGTATAACACCTTCAAAATCTATGAATATCAATTCCAAGAAAGAAATGTAAATCGTCAAGATCCTTAAGAGAAAATTGTTGGTTCAAGTCGCCAATAAGCTGATTAACAAAAACAGCATTGTTACCTGTGATTATGATATCATCAACATACACCAATATCATAGCACAGGTTGTACCAAAATTATACATGAACAAGGATGTATCAGCTTGTGAGTTCTTGAATCCTTTGTGAAGCAAAGCTTGTTTGAGTTTATCAAACTAAGCTCGTGGAGCTTGTCTTAAACCATATAAAGCCTTTTGCAGCTTGTAAACATACCCTGGATGTGTTCAAGAAACAAAACCTTCAGGTTATGACATATACACTGTTTCATTGAGATCCCCATTCAAAAAAGCATTATTAAAGTCCAACTGCCGTACCACGTAATTTTTAGAAATAGCTACTGTTAAGGTCAACCAAATTGTAGCAGGTTTAATAATTGGATTGAAGGTTTCAAAATAGTCCAACCCTGGTGTTTATAGAAAACCCTTAGCAACTAATCTAGCTTTACACCTTTGAATAGTACCATATGCATTATATTTTACTCTAAAAACCCACTTGTTACCAACAATATTCATATCAGAAGTGCAGGAACTAATTGCCAAGTGTTATTTTTCATCAAGGCAGAATATTCAAGTTCCATAGTAGATTTCCATTGAGGATCAAGAAGAGCTTCTTTGACCGTTCTTGGTGCAACAATTTGATTAAGGGAAGTAGGAGGTAAAGGATGTTTAGTAGTTAAAAGAATTTTTGAAGTATTGGGTTTGAAAATACCATTTTTGGATCTAGTTATCATAGGATGAACTGATTGAGTATTTGGTTTGAAAATACCATTTTTGGATCTAGTTATCATAGGATGAACTGATTGAGTATTGGGTTTGAAAATACCATTTTTGGATCTAGTTATCTTAGGATGAACTGATTGAGTATTGGGTTTGAAAATACCATTTTTGTATCTAGTTATCATGAGATGAATTGATTGAGTATTGGGTTTCAACAAAGAAGGATCTGTTCTTAAACTAAACAAAACTGGTTGAGGAATAATAGAAGAAGTATTTGGCCTAAGAGGAGATTGAAGACTAGAAGATGAGTGTGAGGTATTAGGAGCAGAAGTAGAAGTATCAGACTGTGGAGAACAATTATATGGAGACAAATTAACTGGAGGAACAAGAGCAGAAACATTAGGTAAAGGAGAATTATTTGCCAGAAAAGAAATTGATTCAGTAAATGAAGTATTTTGAGGAAAAGAACTTGGTAAATTTTTATTAGGAATAGAAGAGATATTTGGAGTGAAGTCAGTCAAAGGAGTAGAGCAGACATTTTTATGCAGGATAAACAAAGGTGCATCAGAAGATGAATAAGAAGAGGAAAGACACACTTGGTTGTATGAAGAAAAACCAGTCAAAAAAGGAAACTCAGTTTCATGAAAAAAAGCACTATTTGTAATATAAACTCTCCCCGATGGATGTAAGCAATGATAACCTTTATAATCAGGGCTATATCTCAAAAAGACACACTTGGTTGTATGAAAATTCAGCTTGACCTTGTTATAAAGTCTCAAATATGAAAAACGGGCACACCCAAAATCTTTAAGAAAAGTGTAATCAGGTTTTTTATGAAACAACTTCTCATAGGGAGAAAGTTGATTAAGAACCTGAGTTGGTAGCCGATTGATCAAAAAAGAAGCATAATGAAAGGCTTCCCACCAATAAACCAGTGACATGTGAGCTTAAGCCAAGAGATGTCTATGCTTCCTCTCCACATTTCCATTTTGTGTGTGAATATAAGGACAATGATGCCTAAAGACAATACCAAACTTTGAGAGATAAGGAAGAAAGGATCTGAATTCACCTCCCCAATCAGCTTGAAGAACTTTGATTTGTTTATCAAACTACCTTTCAACCATAACATGAAAACTTAAAAAAATTAACAGAGCTTCTGACTTTGTTCTTAAAGGATATATCCAAACATATCTTGAGTAATCATCCAAGAACTGTATGTAATACTTGTATCCTTCCTTGGAACTAACTGAAGCAGGCCCTCATAAATCTGTATAAATGATTTCTAAAAATGCTGATGCTCTAAAAGTAGAAACAAGAAAAATTGATCAAATGATTTTTACCAAGTTGGCAGGCATCACAAAAGAACTCATCTTTATTAAGAAATTTCTTATTACAACTTTTGAGGACTTCCAATGTAACTTTATTAGTTGGATGTCCAAGTCTATTATGAAACAATGCAAACTCTGAAACATTGATTCTATGACAACTATCACTTGTTGCATCTGGTAAACACTGAGAGGAAGTAGTACATTGAGAAGAAGTAGTACATGATAAAGGAAAGCAAAACGATTCACCAACAACATCAGAAACACCAGCAGCAGATTTAGTAGCACAATTTGAGAAATAGTGACCCTTGTCACGATGTGAACCAAAGTCAACAGCACAAAAACTGGTAAACATCTTATTTGCATGTAGTCTTTGTCTTCTAAGAATAGGAGCTTGCAATTTGTACAATCCATCTTCCAATACTCCTCTAAGTTGAGTTCTACCTTACTTGTCCTTGATAAAACAATAGTTATCAGTAAACTCAGCAACCAATCCATTGTCTCTAGTTAATTGAGAAATACTTAACAAGTTTTTTGCTATGCAAGGAACAACCAAAACATTTTTAAGTCTTACTACCATAGAGATGGAAGGTATGAATGAGTTACCAATATGAGTAATATCCATATTCTGCCCATTGCCAACAGTAAGTTTATGGTTCCCTTGAAACTTAATATGCTCAAGCAGGCTATCACCATCTGCATCTACATGATTAGTAGCTCCACTATCTAAGAACCAGGAAGGACTTAGGTCCACTGTTGTAGACACAAGATTAGCACTAGAATGTGGAGAAAGAAACAGATTACTCATATTAGCTGACATTTGAGGCACTAAAGAAAGACCAACAACATTTGATCCAATGGAAGCTGACATTGGAGGCATGAAAGGAAAACCAACTAAATTAGATCCAACAGAAGCTTACATGTGAGGCATAAAAGGGTAACCAGTAGAATTCATGCCAACTGAAGCAGAAAGAGGTGCATTAAAGTGAGTTACACCATTATGAACATAAAAACCAATAGACTGCTATGGCACTTTACCAGAGATGTTGTTAGAACTACCAAGTGGTGTTGAGACACCATAAGAAAAAGGATTATACAAACCAAACATTGAACCATATGACTGTAAATTTGGAGCAACAATTCCAGGAGTTGATTTAGGCATAACTGGTGATCTCATATTGTAATTATACAAAAAGTTATTAGAAAAATCAGATTGTAGAGTGAGGTGCTCCAGCAAAGAAAGTCCTAGGATTAGTACCTCCAACAGTAAAGCTTGGCTGTGGAACACTTTGCCCAAACGGTTGAGCATACTTATAATAATAAACATCACCAGTATGTCTAACCATTTTATAAACTTGACAAATTGGTCAATTAGTACCCCTGCCACGACCAAAGAAACCTCGTCCTTGAGTATTGTAATTCTCATTTCAATAATTGTAGTTGCCAACATATCCTCTGTCAAACCGAACTCTTCAAGAGAAACCACGACCAGCATTGATATTAGGATCAGAAAACTAAAAATTTGTGAGATCCCACATCTGTTGGAAAGGGAAACGAAGCATGGCTTATAAGCGTGTGGATACCTTTCCCTTGTAGACGCATTTTAAATTTGTGAGGGCTGGGTTGTAAAAGGATTTCCCAGGCCCAAAGCGGACACTATCTACATGCGAGTGGTCTGGGCTGTCACAGATGGTATCAGAGCCGGACCCAGATCGATGTGCCAACGAGGACGCTGGGCCCCAAGGGGGGAGGATTGTGAGATCCCACATCAGTTAGAAAGGGGAACGAAGCATGGCTTATAAGCGTGTGGATACCTTTCCCTTGTAGACACGTTTTAAACCCATGAGGGCTGGATTGTAAGAATATTTTCTAGGCCCAAAGCAAACAATATTTACATGCAGGTGGTCTGGGCTGTCACAAATAAAGACACGTTCCCATGAGGGAAGGTAAAATCGTGAGGGGTAGGAAGATGCGTTTCCATGAGGGAAAGTAAAACCGTGAGGGATAGGATTGGGCTCACTACCTAGCTTCCAAAGCAGACAATATCTCAGTTAGGCCGAGGAGGCCCGGGCCAGTGGGACTGGCAGGTAGGGGTTGGAAGAGGATTCCCCCTAATCACTGAGATGCATTTTAAACTCGTCAGGGCTGGGTTGTAAGAGGATTCCCCAGGCCCAAAGCGGACAATATCTATATGCGGGTGGTCTGGGCTGTCACAGATGGTATTAGAGCCGGACCCGGATCGATGTGCCAGTGAGGACGCTGGGCCCCAAGGGGGGAGGATTGTGAGATCCCACATTGGTTGGAAAGGGGAATGAAGCATGGTTTATAAGCATGTAGATACCTTTCTCTTGTAGATGTGTTTTAAACCCGTGAAGGTTGGGTTATAAGAAGATTCCCCAGGCCCAAAGAGGACAATATCTACATGCGGGTGGTCTGGATTGTCACAAAATTACTTCCAGAGGTCTCAACATGCCCATGAGTTGGAGGTTAAACCAAGTTTACGAAATTCAAACCAGTATGAGAAACAAAACTTATCATATTTGCTGAATGAGAAGGTCTAAGATTCATAGAAAGAGCAGAATTATAGTCTTCCAACTTGCTTTCATACGCAAGTAATCGAGATCAAGCCTCTATCAAGCCAATTGAGTCTCGTCGAGAATTAAGATTTTTAGAGATAGGATCAAACTCAGGTCCTAAACCACC
This sequence comes from Ziziphus jujuba, assembly GCF_031755915.1. Classification (NCBI taxonomy): domain Eukaryota; kingdom Viridiplantae; phylum Streptophyta; class Magnoliopsida; order Rosales; family Rhamnaceae; genus Ziziphus; species Ziziphus jujuba. The sequence continues at coordinate 27,463,180 of NC_083387.1, read as the reverse complement.
AAGAATATAATGTGCAAAATCTGTCTCATGCACAAATTCACCAGCAGCCTCAAGATCATCAGCAATTATCTTCATTTTGAGCCAATATTCATTAATGCTTAAACCTCCTTTTTTAGTGGATTGTAACTGTGTTCGAAGACATAAAATTTGAGATCTTAAGTGAGATGCATATGTAGATTCAAGAGTTTGCCAAACATCAAATGTTGTTTGTAACCCAACCAGATGACGTAGAACTTCATGTGAAATTGTAGCTCGAATCCATCCTAATACCAATTGATCCTATTTCAGCTAATAGTTAAGTTCTTCATCAACATCAGCAACACCGCCAGATCGATCATCCGCAAGAACTAAAACTTTTCCCAACGCTGTTCTTCGTATAAGAATGAATTTTTCCAGATCATGTCCTTAGAGAGTAGGAAGAATTTGTGACCTCCATTGAACAAAATTATCTTCCTCAAGCTTCATAACATTACTTGAGAAAGGTGAAACAAAAATCAATGCATATTTCTAAGTAGCCATGAAGGCAGGCTCTGATACCATGATAGGGAAGAAAAACAGCAAGAAAAAGAAAGAAAATGCAAGAGAAAATTCAAGAAAGAAAAATCAGAGAGAGAGCAAAAAACTTCCAGAGAGTTCTATTTTCGAGTTATTGTTAAACTTGTTGAAAAACAAGAAACTAATACACCAAGTATTTATATTAGTACTCTAAAGCAAAAACTAACAAACTTATAACTAAAATACAATCACGTGGTGGGTCACATGACATTTATCTAACTGGTGTGATAATCTGGCAACAAGGCTATGCTAAAGCTATGCTGAGCTGGCACTTTCCACAATAAGCTGGCTTCCATTTATGCAGATTTCAGGAGTGCTACCATAGAAAGAGTTGTTTACTAAACTTAAAGCTAAAAGAGAATTGCTCAGGTTTTTCAAACATGCAGGAAGCATACCACTCAATTTGTTATGGCCCAAACTATTATATTGAATGGAACTTAAATTGCAAAACAACGGTGAAACTTCTCCACTTAGTTTGTTGTTTGGAAGATCATAATTTAGAATGGATGGTGGCAGAAATGGAAGTGACCCTTGTAGCATGTTATTGTCAAGAAATAAGATCTTTAGACGAAACAATGGAAGAGCAGCAGGAGGTTGCTCAAAACCTGTCAAGAAATTTTGAGAAAGCTCCAAAACTTCCAAGGTTTATGTGCTGACGTTCAATAAGTGGGTATTTGGCCATGCATTTGGTTTCCAGCAAATGAAAAATATATTAGATTTTTTTGGTACCTTAATAAAGCAGGGAGGGTAGTTAAATTGCATGAGCCCAATTCTAAATAATATAATCGAGGAACAGTAGTACCATTTGTGATGTTTTTTTCCAGTATTGAGCACTGACAAATTTTTATATGATAATTGGAGTGCAATGAGATTTGTCATGCCAGGAAACATATCAAAATCTAAAGTTTCGCTCAACTGATTATCAACAAGACTAAGAACTAGAAGTTTCTTGAGTTTGGAAAATGAATTTGGCACAGTACCATACAAGTTATTGTCATTAAGTTTTAGTAAACTTAATTGGGTAAGGTTTCCAAGCCAAGGTGGAATTTGACTAGTTAATTGATTATACCCAAGTTCTAGTTGGGTAAGTTGGGTGAGATTTTAAAGGGAAGATGGGATATGGCCATTCAAAAAATAATCCTTTGAAAGGTCCAAATCAGTGGGCCTAGTTAGCTTACAAGGTAATGTATAAAAATCCATACAACCCATAATGTATAGTTCTCTTAATCTTGAAAGATTTCCAAATTCAAATGGGATTTGACCCCTCAATTTATTTGCTGAAAGGGATAAATAAGCAAGCATAGTTAGCTTACCGATTGATGAAGGAATCGAACCAGCAAACCCACTCCACTCAAGGTTGAGATATTTTAATTGTGATAGATTGCCCAAAGTAGAAGGGACTTGGGAATGATTAAAATCATTATCAGTAAGGTCAAGGATTCGAAGCTGAGAAAGCTGGAAAAGAGTGCTGGTGGAGTTGATAGAACCATAAAGACAACTACTGTTAAGATGAAGTGCGATTACAAGCCCGGATTCCTTATCACACTTGACTCCATCCCAGAAGCAACAATCATGGTTCTTCTCTCCTGTCCAAGATGCAACCTTTGGATATGCAAAAGGAAGCAAAGAAGCATTCTTGTCCATTACAAAGCTGTCCTTGAACTGCAATAATGCAATTCTCTCGTTGTCATGGCAAAGTGGCTGAGCACATGTGAAAAAGAAAATGATTTATGCAAGGTGAAGTAATGGGAGTTTTATAGAAAATCGCAAGAAGATGAACAAAGAGAAATCTAGTTCCATTCTTGTTCAGAAAATAATGGAAGGGTTGGGGAGAGAAGTATTGGAGTTGTTGAAAAGTCTTAAGCTTGTATTCATGAAAAATGGACAGGCTAATTATAGCAATAACATGGCATAAGCACAACATGTATGATAAAGACAACCAAAAAAAAAAAAAGACAAGCTAATTTGTTATTCTAAAAATAAAGTTAAAAAAAAAAAAGACAAGTTAATTTGTTATTCTAAAAATAAAGTATGAAAGGGTCTCAGCGGTCCATTACAGACTAATTAACAACAAGGGAGTATAAACTTTCTACTCACTCCAAGACTTGGGAGTAGTGTAGATTTCTTTGAGGTGTAGAGGGAGAAGACTGATTCCTGCTTTAGTCAGCCCATACATGTTTGAAAATAACATGCCTGAAAAAGGTCCAAGACAATGCTGGCCGGCAAGCCTAAAAAAATTCCAAGACAATGCCAGCAATGTGACTCAGCAATAACTTAAAATAAACAAGTCAAATCAAGGTTGTTTGTATTCTTCCCACTGCACGCTATTGAAACCAAACCATATATACTCATTTCCAAGATTTCTAATTCTAATTATATTTTATCTTAATGAGGTAGGCTAATATTGGAAAAAAATTAATAAAATAAATAACATGGAAGACCAAACATGCACTGTGAGATCCCACATCGTTTGGAAAGGGAAACGAAGCATGCCTTATAAGGGGGTGTGGATACCTTTCCTTTGAGAGGCCTTTTAAAACCGTGCGGACTGGACCCAAAGCGGACAATATCTCATACGGGTGAATTGGACTGTTACAGATGGTATCAGAGTCAGACCCGGATCGGTGTGCTAGCGAGAATGCTGGGCACCAAGGGGAGTGGATTGGAAAAGGGGAATGAAGCATGCCTCATAAGAGGGTGTGGATACCTTTTCCTTGAGAGGCCTTTTAAAACCATGCGGGTGGACTGGGCTGTTACATGCACGCTTTGGAATGTACACTAACTCCATCCTAGTATGCTTGAATGTACAATGCAATGATAGATGAAGCATAAACTGCCTTAAATAGAATTTATTTATAGAATCCCAAAAAATGTATTTACTTTATATATTCTCAAGTTGAGCAATCCAAGCACAAGATATTTAGAAGGCAAAGATTAAAGCTTTTTGCCTTCTTTAATACAAATACATAACCACAATCAAATATGTTTTTTTTTTTTAATTACATGAATTAATTCAAATGTCTTGGAGAGAGATGAATAACAATAGCAAGATCAAGAAGTTTCTGGAGACAAATGCCAAGATCATTAAAAAAATATATGAACCTATTTTCCTATTCCACCTCCATCCTCATTTAGAATGAAGATGAAAACAGAGATGGGAAAACAGGGCAGAAGCTGCGAAACAGAGATAGACATGGAGAGTACAAACTCTCACCTATCCTGTCAATAAAAGTTTGTGACTTTCATGATCAACTTTTTGTGTTCTCTGTTTAATATATATATATACAGTCCATCTATGGTGCGGACGGTTCTCATGCGGACCACAGTATTGGTGACAGTTTTTCATAGTATTGGTGACGATTTTCTAAGAAACCGTCGTTAATACTATGAAAAACCGTCACCAATACTGCGGTCCTCATGCGGACCGTCCTCACCATAGAATTTCTATATATATATATATATATATTTCAATGCAAAACAAAAATCAAATCTGCATAAAAGACACTAAAAATAGTTACCTAATGAATGATTACATCTTATTGAATAAAATAAAATGCTTAGTTATTACAAACTTTAGCTATGGGCATACCTGTTCTTTATTAAACTTAAGTACAACTGCCTACTACTATGTATATACACATTACATGAGGCATGAAATTGGTGGATGAGAGGAAAGATAGATGCTGTTTGGTTAGCTGACCTGCAAATATTGTATTATGAAAGTGACAAAGCGAGAGGAGGGGGGAGAGGGAGGGGAGAGAGAGGGAGTCAGCAATGGTGATTATGATTTTGGCATGTTATGGAACACTTCATGGAAATAGATTCCTTATTTGGTTGAAAATTTTGTAATCCATGAATTTTGAGGGCATAAAAAATTAATAAATTAAGAAAAAAATGATAATTAAATACATTTATATTTTACCGTTCCATGTCATCAAAATTGTGGTTCAATTTATTTTTTGAAACTAAAGCACATGTAGTACTTAATGTCAATACATGACTTAACCCATCATTCTGTATCTCTGCTTCCTCTGTTTCCTCTATTTCCTCTGCTTCTTCTATATAAACTAGTAATGTGATACCTACAACAAATGTCCTCAAAGCAATTTACAAAAATCTCTTCTTCTTTTTTTCTTTTTTTTTTTTTTCCGTGCATTATAATTCTTTTGAACATACTCATATGTTCCATTACCATATATTGGAGTTAATTAGGTATCCTACCAAATTAAAATAGCTTTTTCTTTTTCTTGGTCATCAATTTTAATTATCTTAATTACTAAACCAATTAACATACAGTCAACGAAAAGATGTTTAATTCATTCACTATCTTACCAATACAAAACAAACGAAATGATCCTACTTACAACTATTTATTGCATTGAACATGTGGAGACAAAACTAAAACATAAACATAGAAACAAAAACACAACTAAAAAAAAAAAAAAAGAGTAGAAATAGCTGCAAATACAATAAAGATTCTGTAGGTGAAAAAACCCAATTATTTTCATACTTGTGGCATAGCTTCCACATCATGATGTGATCATTTACGTAAAACTTCAACCTCTAACTGCCCCCCTCCTCCTTCTAACTGATATCCTTTTCATCAGCCACAGGTGCAAAATCTCCATAAACCAAAATTACTTTTTCACAAAAACAGTATTCCTAGTAGCAATTCCAACTGCTAGCCCACTAACATAAATGTTATCCAATCAAATTCAAAATGAAACCCCTGAGTCTTCAGAAGCTGGTGATGATGATTTTGGGCCTCATAATTCCCACACCCTGTTGCTAATGTATAATCACATAACCCGAAGTTTCCATGATATGAACTTGTTTTGCATGTAGCAAACTGGTTCCCCTGTAGTATATGTCTTGTTAGATGGTTCCCCTGTGGTATATAAAATTAGGTAACACATATTTTCTGTTTTATAGTTTATTTAATGTAGTTTTTGAATTGACCCTATTAGAAAATTTGCTGGCTCAACCCTTGTTGCACTTTGGTCTTAGGGACCAACAAAATTACGGGAACAATCTTCTCATAATCTTTGGTGGCTTTAGCCAATGACTTGTTCCTCAAGGCAACATGATCAAGTGATGTGTTAATATAGACTAGTCTATTTATACAGTTCTGACCGCATTCTACTTTTAAGGAAAATAAAGGATCAAAAGTTTGTGGAGACTAACTGCCTAGATCTTCAAAAAGGAGATGAGTTGCACGTGAGAATCTTCAATCAATTTTGTTTATCTCTATTATTAAATAGTAATTTCCATTGCTTGAATTTAAATTATAATTATTATATTCTCAATGAAAACTTTTCAAATTAGAAGTTACCACATTGATAATCATAAAGACTTGAGGGAAAATGAATAAGGATTACTTTTGCTGTCCAAATCTTCATACTAAATCTCAAGAACTATGTTATCATGTCATAAAAATGTTTCTCCTTTCCCTAACTTACAGATGTTGTTTGTCCAGTAAACTACAATATAATGTATAACTAAAGGTAAGACATAAAATAGCAAGAGTTAATAGAAAGACAAATACTTTTGTTTCTATGCTGTTCTTAATCTCAAAACATTATGGATAAATAGAACTTGATTACTTTAACCATCATTTCATTTCTCTGCTTCCTCTTCTTCTTTGTTTCCTTATAGATTAAATTAATATAAATTAGTAAATGTGATTAAAAAAAAAGGCTTCAAAGTAATTTACAAAATTCAATTTTTCAAATGGTTTTTCTTACTTTTTCATCTTGTTTTATTGTTAATTTTTGAACATCCCCCATTTTGTTCAATACCATATTGGACACAATTAGGTCATTTACCAAACAAATAGAACAGAGATAGAGATGAAGAGTGCAAATTCGGGAATAAAAACTCAACTGATAAATAAATAAATAAAGTGGTCATGCATAGCAGAGCACTTTTTTTGAACCCAGGACCCCAAAGGACAAGTTTGTACTCGTCTTCCATCATGGTGCACTTGAAGGGAATAAAAACTCTTAAAACCGTTAAGTCTATCTGAAACAGAGTATTGGCAAGAGTTTAGCTGTAAATATAGTTTAATAGAAAAAAAAAATGACAAGCTTTGAAGAAAGTATAGTTATGCATACATAAATAATTTTACTTGAAATATAAAACTTTCAATTTAATATTATATCGAGAAAGGAAAATATAACATAACATTATTTCCAGTAATTGGGGGCTACAATAGAGGCCAAAGCCAACAATACTGTGGAACTTTAGTGGGTTGTGCATCCTTTCATGGGAATTATATATAACATATGTATGCCAATATAAATCATTAAAAGGTGCATAAAAGAAACCTAAAAACCCTTAAATGATGATTACAAACTTGAACTACAAAAGAAAATTTTGGGACAAACGAAACCATCAAATGAAGATTGCAACTTGTTCGACAAAAGAAAAAGCTTACTACACACTTTAGCTACAATCACACCAGTTATATATTAAACATAAGTATATGATCCAATTCATACAAGTTACCTCTATAGTCTCACCCTAAAAACTCTAGAAATCAAATCTGGCTTCTTTGAGGTGATCACAATGTTGGGTTGAGAAGGTTACGACCAAGAGCAAGCTAGCTTGAAATGTTAGCAACAAGCAAACTTTTGGTGATGCTCTTGGGAATGGTTGTGTGTGAGTTGTGTTTTTAGGTTTTGGTTATGGTGTTTTCTGATTTTTAGGATTCCTAGAGTGTTCTAAGGTGTTGAAGAAGAGATAAGAAGAAGGGGACCACGTTGGCTTTTGAAAATAAGGCTTAGATGTGTAGCCATTTCATTCATTTTACAATATAAGCTTGAAATTACAACTAGTTCACACATGCCAAGCATGTGAGCTTACAAAATGAGTAAAGTATTTGAAATTTAAAAAGTAAAATGGTCAACACCTAACTTTTCATACATAAAAGAAGTAAAAATCAGCTGCAACATGTCTATTCCAAATATAGTAAAAAGTGGCACATGGTTTGAACCAAGTTCCTATTGTTTAACTAGTTTGGGTAAACAACCAAACTAGCTTCACCTACTTAGTTCCCCTTTGTATCTACTTATGAAACTTGGTTTGAATCATCCTTGGTCATCAATAAATATTTTTCCAAGAGATAGAAAAGTTCTGGAACCGGATCATGGGCCAAACAGCTCCAAAACTGACCCATACTCTACATACTGGGCCCATCAGATACAGCAATCTCTTTGGAATATAAAATGGACTTTTCCATGTCATTTTGATCTAAAATTTGAACCATAGTCTTCTCTATATGTCTGTAGACATCCCTCAAAATGTCAGCCCAAAACTCCATTTTCAACCTGAGATATAAGATAAATAGTGGAACTATGTTGCTGGAAATTATGAATCCAGCACCATAGGCATTTCAAGCATAACATTCCTACTCTTTTGTGCATAATTTTGCCTATAATTTTGCATACATAACTTAGGCACAAAACATTATCAAAATATACCTTGCATCAATTAAAAACATACAAAAAATATAAACTCATAACAGGAAAGGATTTGATACCAAGGTGTGCATGCTAGCCGGTGACATGCACCATCAAGTGGCAAAATTGCCACACTTCAACACTCCTCCTTGGCAATTTTGTATGAGACATTGAGAAGTCCTCTCAATATCTCAAATATCTTCTTTCCCAATGGCTTGGTAAAGATATCCGCCAAATTCTCCTCGGAAGTCACATACTCCAACTTCACTTCACCACTTGCTTCAAATTCCCTTAAGGAATGATACTTGACCGGTATGTGCTTGGTCCTCCCATGTTGGACTGGATTTTGTGCAATTGCTATTGCTGAAGTATTGTCACACAATATTACCGTGGCTTCCTCTTGCTTCAAGCTCAAGTCCTCCAATAATTTCCTAAGCCAAATACCTTGATTAGCACAACTTGAGCAAGCAATATACTCGGCTTCCGCGGTGCTTTGTGCAACGGTTTGTTGCTTCTTGCAACTCCATGAGAAAGGACCATTTCCAAGAGTGTAAATGTAGCCCGATGTGCTCTTGCTATCATCTAAAGAAACAGCCCAATCACTATCACTATAACCAAGCAAAGCTTCATTCATGCCATCCTTATACCATATACCAAAATCACTAGTACCTTTCAAATACCTTAGGATTCTTTTTGCACAACTAAGATGATTTTGTGATGGACTATGCATAAATCTTGACAAAACAGCCACACTAGACATGATATCCGGTCTAGTAGAGCATACATATAAAAGGCTACCAATTAAACTTCTATAGATGGAAGGATTTACCTTTGGAGAATCATCATCCTTCACCAACTTGGTGCCTTCATCCATAGGTGTGGCAACGCTATTACAATCCTCCATGTCAAACTTCTTGAGCAACTCCTTCACATAGCTTTCTTGAGATATGAAGATGCCCTTGGATGATTGGACAACTTCAATTCCAAGAAATTATTTCATCTCTCCAAGGCTAGACATCTCAAAGTTCAATTCTAGCTCACTTTTGAAGTTGCTCACTTCTTTCTCATTACCATCGGTCACTAGGAGGTCATCAACATAAAGAGACACCAACACCATGCAACCATGATTCCTAATATACAATGTAGACTCATTAGGACTCCTCCTAAATCCATGCTTTGTTAAAAAACCATCTATCTTGGCATACCATGCCCTAGGAGCTTGTTTAAGGCCATACAAGGCCTTGTGTAGCTTGTATGTCAGGACCCGTCCAAAATTCCTCCCCGGAACCCTAGACAAGCCCTAATCCCAGGGAAATACCACCGAATCTTCCAACGGAAAATCCGGCAGCACCTCCCCTAAGGGTAGGACTTACCAAAAATTACCTGCACTGAAAACACACTTCAAAAATTCATCCCCTTATTCCTCCCACATTACTACAATTTGTTTCCACAAATTTACAGCACTTCAAATAATAACAGCAGCAACCCAGTGCATAAATAATAACTACACGTCCAATATAGTATACAGAGCATTATACAACAAATGTGGAATTAATACTATGACAGATAAAAAGCAATACAAGATAGAGAGGAAAAAGGGAAGAAATACTTCTTGGACTTCGGCAACGAACTGAGACGTCGGGCTCGCCCCGGACAATCAACGTCTCCAACCTGGACCTAGGGGAATGGAATTTAAGAGTGTGAGATGCTAATCATTTCAGTGAGTGACCCTATCTACTGAACACCTTTAATATTAATAATATACCAAATAAAAGGATTTAATTAATCAATACCGAACAATTAAATAAATAAATAAATAAACAATTGAAGTAATATTTTCTCTCAAAACCCTCACTATTCACTCCATTGGAAATGTTCCCCTTTTAAAACATTTTCACAAAACCCGATATTCGTACTTCCCGAAAACCAAGGGACCAAATAATTTAATAAACAACAATAAATAAATAAATACCCAAATATAAATAAACTGTAATAAATTATAATAAATAATTTTGTACTCTTTGGGGTTTGAAATCTCTATCCGAAAAATTTGTACTTGACGCACCACACCATATACCAGTGATGCCCTCCGATACCCAGCGTCCTGAGCACTGATTGGCGGGGGGATTAAAGAGAGAAACTTGCAAACGGCACTTCGGCGTCCCGACAGTACCGCTGCTGAAACCATCATCCCGGCCAAGGGAGGGGCGGCTGTGGCCAATATCAAACTTGCCTGCCCACGGTCCAATGGCAACTCACGGGTGAAATAATAATACTTGTGCGCTGAACCACATATACATATACCAGAACACCAATACTGTGTGAATGCGTCTAAAATAATTATTAAACCAACCGTACCGTTTTTCCAAAATTACCGTGGAAAATATACCAAATTTTCACAAAATACCATCCCACATATTTTCTTTTAACAAACCGGTACGAAAACATCGATAACAAATAAACCATAATTTTCTCGTAACACAAGATGCAACAATTAAAATACCGCGGGCATAATTTATACAATTTAAACAAATATTTTCATAAAATATTTAACCCAATTATGCCCGAAAAATAATACTTAAAACCACGTACGATTATTACCGAAATACACTTTGCTCATGCATAAATAATAAATTAAACCACAATAAAATAACAATTACATCGTACCACATGAGCATGATTCAAATACCAATTAAACATAATTAATTGCCCAAAATATTTTTGAAGGTGGGTCACTCACCTGGAGCACGCAATTTACCTAAGATCCACCATGGGATCAATTCCATGACTCACCCGTGCTCCTAGAACAAAATCCACACACAGTCAAATAAATTAATATTTTAATCGGGTAATAATACCTGGTACCCAGGCGGTCAAACACAAACGTTAACCAACATGGTCGAATAATATACCGAATTGAAGCTTGAGCGACGAGGATCACGGATTTCGTCTTACTTTCCGGTGATGGGACCCGAGGTGGTCGGAATCTCGGCGGAAAGCTTTCGGGATTTGACTCCTCAATTCTCCCAAACCGTCGCAAATTGGTGGAAACGGATGCCGGATTCGGGTTCAGGAGGTCGAACACAGTCGGGAGGGATCAGCGGTGTGACTGGGTACTCGCCGGAACAGTAACTTCCGGCGAACCGCCGCGGTCACCGGCGGCGGCGCGTGCGGTGGCCGTTGGCTGGGATTTTTTGCAGATTTGTAGATCGAGGGGAGAAGAATCCAACGGGACCGGCGGTGAGGCAAACGGAGGCCGGACAGCGGAGAAATCGGGGTTTGAAAATTTTCGGCCCCTCGCTAGAAAACGCTCCGATCCCGGCGCGTCGGAGGTCCGGTGGCTGTGAAATTTGGTGGGTAGCCCGGACTTGAGGAGGTGGTGAGGGCTGGTCGGCGCCGGAATATTTGAAAAACTCCGGCGGCCGGTCGGACTCTCTCTCTCTTCCCCGAGATTTTTGTCAAATAAAAGCCACTGTGTGACACTATTCATTCCACGTGGACCAATCAGAAGCTGACACGTGGTGTCACTGTGCACTTAAGCCAGATATAATAAAATATTACGGTATCCGGCGAACTTCAAACGTCCATAACTTTTCAACCAAACGTCCAATTTAAACGTGCCGCTAGTCTATGAACTCGTATCGACGAGTACTTTACAACCGTACAAGAGTCAACACCAAATTACACCACAAGAAAAAGTCAACTCCGGCACCTTTTGGACTGTTTGCACCTCAACTTGTTTTGCCCATAACTTTCAAACCGTAACTCCGTTTTCAACGTGCTACTAGTCTACGAACTCATGCCAACGTGTACTTCATAACGGTACCTCAGTCAACCTAGAATTCCAATCGAGTCAAAAAGTCAACTTTTGACCCCTTGAGTCAATGATCAATAGTCAACCTTGGTCAACGTGCGAAAATTCCGACATGGTTCGGGACGGGGTGTTACATTGTATACCTTCTCTTCACTTCCTTTCTTCACAAAACCTTCGGGTTGCATAACATAGACCTCTTCCTTCAATATTCCATTCAAGAAGGCTGACTTCACATTAAGGTGATATACTTTCCAAAACTTTTGTGCCGAAATTGCAAGGAGAAGTCTTATGGTTTCCATCCTTGCAACCGGTGCAAAAGTCTCTCCATAATCCACACCGGCTTGTTGTGCATATCCTTTGACAACAAGCCTTGCCTTGTGCTTATTTATGGACCCATCCGGATTGTACTTGGTCCTAAAGATCCACTTCACCCCAATAGCATTCTTTCCCTTCGATTTTGTTACCAAACTCCAAGTGTCATTCTTGTTTATCACATCGATTTAATCTTGCATGGCTTGTCTCCAATATTTTCTTGCCATAGCCTCATGGACATTGATTGGATCACTCAATGCCACATTACACCTTTCATAAATCTCATTAAAAGGTCTTGTGCCTCTCACACCATCACCAATCTCCAAATCAGCCCCTATGGAGATTTCTTGCTCATTCTCATCATATTCATCATCATGGGCAGCACCTTCATCATTTCCTTGTTCCTCATCATTATCATGAGCTTCAAGCTGACTGTCTTCATCCATACTAGCCAACTCCTCCTTACTACAAACCCATTTAGCTTCCTCATCAACTTTCACATCTCTACTTATCACAAGTTTCTTGGTTTCCAAGTTATACACTCTATATCCCTTGGTCACATCACTATAGCCAACCAAGACACCAACTTGTGACCTTTCATCAAGCTTTCCTCTATTTTCTTGTGGTACTAAGATGTAACAAATGCTTCCAAATACCCTTAGATGATCAAAAGAAGGCTTATATCCAAACCAAAGCTCAAATGGGGTTTTACTCCTCAAAGACTTGGAGTAAAGCCTATTTTGGATGTAGATGGATGTATTAACTCTTTCAGCCCAAAACTTCGTTGGCAAGCCACTTTCAAACAACAAACATCTAGCCACCTCCATGATGGTACGGTTCTTCCTTTCACATACACCATTTTGTTGTGGTGTGTATGGTGTAGTGAATTGATGAACTATACCATGATCCTTACAAAGTTGTTTGAAAGCCTCACTTGTGTATTCCCCACCATTGTCCGTCCTTAACACCTTTATAGTGCAACCGGATTGATTTTGCACTAACTTCATAAATTCTACAAACTTATCCAAAGCTTGTGATTTTCTTTCAAGGAAATACACCCAACACATTCTTGAGTAATCATCAATGAAAGTTATGAAATATTTGCTGCCATTTAAGGATGGAACACTCATAGGACCACAAATATCCGAATGTATAAGTCCTAGCTTCTCCTTTGATCTCCAAGAATAAGATTGAAATGCTAGCCTAGTATGCTTTCCTTTTTGACACACTTCACACACATGTTCTTGCTTCTCCACCAATGGCATGTCTCTAACAAGTTCATGTGTGCCTACCAATGACTTAAAGCTAGCATGGCCTAGTCTTTTATGCCAAAGTTGAGAGGTGTTCTCAACTTTGGTGTTCAATGCAACCGATGCACCATTTTCATCCATATTCAACCTAAAATTCTTGTTCTTCATTCCAACACACATTAATTCATTTCCATGAGGATCAACTATAGTGCATATCATGTTTGAGAAGTGTAATGCATATTTGTTCTCAAGCATTTGACCTACACTAAGTAAGTTCTCACATAAAGAAGGTACATAGAAAGCATCATGGATAGTTTTGATACCTTTGGTGGTGTGTATCACCACATCTCCTTTGCCTTTCACTTCCATCAAGGCTCCATTTCCAATTTTAACTTTGTTGTGGCTACTCCTATCCAAGTTTGTGAACCACTCATGCTTGTGAAACATATGGTGTGTTGCTCCACTATCAATGATCCATCCTTCATCATTCTTGATGCTACTAAAACAAGTAGCAACAAACAACTCTTCGGATTCACTATCACTTGCATTATCTTTAGCAACATTTGCTTGTTGCTTATCTTTCTTGTTAGCCTTGCATACTCTCTCCACATGACCCTTTTGTTGGCATTTATGGCAAAATGCATCCGGACTCCACCAACACCTTCTTGGATGATGACCTTTCTTCTTGCAATGGTGACAAGGTTCATAGGACTTCCTCTCGGGTTTGCTAGTTTCACCTTTCTCTTTTATGACCTTAAGCTTGTTCTTCTTTTAATTTTGTGTCTTTTGATGTTGTTTAGACATAAATGCAGCCTCCATTGATTCTTCATGTCTAATCCTCCTCCTTTGCTCCGTAGCTTGCAAGGCATTCACCAACTCTGTCAAGGAAATTTCATTTAGGTTCCTTGACTCCTCCAATGAAGATATCTTAGCTTCAAACCTCTCGGGCAAAGAGATCAACACCTTTTCTACAATCCTTTGGTCACTTAATCTTTCACCTAGCACCCTAATTTGATTCACCATATTAAGAAGCCTTGTGGTGAACTCCTTAACTGTTTCTTTGTCTTTCATCTTGATAGTCTCAAACTCCCTCCTTAGGTTAAGGATTTGCATTTGCCTTGTCCTTGCACTCCTTTGGAACTCATCTTGAAGTTTTTCCCAAGCTTCTTTGGCACTCTCACATGCCATTATCCTTGTGAAAATGGTATCACTAATACAAGAATGAATGGCTGTGAGAGCCTTGAAACCTTTAGCCAATTCCTCTTCATGGTGCTTGATTTGGTTGACCGTTGCCCCTTGTCTCAAAGGCTCGAGTTCTTGGGGATTTATGGTGACCTCCCAAAGACCATAAGCCTTCAAGTGGCTTGCATCTTGATACTCCAAATGTTGTAGTTCTCCCCATTGAAGATAGGAGGAGAAGGAGTTAAAAAACTTGAAGAAGCCATGTGAATGTTGCTTTCGAGTATGAAGGAATATGAAAATATATTTGTGCTTTCAAGTATCTCTTCACTCTCAAGGAACGAACCAGCCCAAAAACCTCACAAATCTCACAAAAATATGCCTTGATCTGATACCACTTTGTTGGGGTAAGAAGGTTATGACCAAGAGCAAGCTAGCTTGAAGTGTTAGCAACAAGCAAACTTTTGGTGATGCTCTTGGGAATGGTTGTGTGTGAGTTGTGTTTTTAGGTTTTGGTTATGGTGTTTTCTGGTTTTTAGGGTTCCTAGAGTGTTTAAGGTGTTGAAGAAGAGATAAGAAGAAGGGGACCACGTTGGCTTTTGAAAATAAGGCTTAGATGTGTAGCCATTTCATTCATTTTACAATATAAGCTTGAAATTACAACTAGTTCACACATGCCAAGCATGTGAGCTTACAAAATGAGTAAAGTATTTGAAATTTAAAAAGTAAAATGGTCAACACCTAACTTTTCATACATAAAAGAAGTAAAAATCAGCTGCAACATGTCTATTCCAAATATAGTAAAAAGTGGCACATGGTTTGAACTAAGTTCGTATTGTTTAACTAGTTTGGGTAAACAACCAAACTAGCTTCACCTACTTAGTTCCCCTTTGTATCTGCTTATGAAACTTGGTTTGAATCATCCTTGGTCATCAATAAATATTGTTCCAAGAGCTAGGAAAGTTCTAAAACCGGATCATGGGCCAAACAGCTCCAAAACTGACCCATACTCTGCATACTGGGCCCATCAGATGCAGCAATCTCTTTGGAATATAAAATGGACTTTTCCATGTCATTTTGACCTGAAATTTTAACCATAGTCTTCTATATATGTCTGTAGACATCCCTTAAAAGTTTAGCCCAAAACTCCATTTTCAACCTGAGATATAAGATAAATAGTGGAACTATGTTGCTGGAAATTATGAATCCAGCACCATAGGCATTTCAAGCATAACATTCCTACTCTTTTGTGCATAATATTGCCTATACTTTTGCATACATAACTTAGGCACAAAACATTATCAAAATATACCTTGCATCAATTAAAAACATACAAAAAATATAAACTCATAAAAGGAAAGGATTTGATACCAAGGTGTGCATGCTAGCCGGTGACATGCACCATCAAATGGCAAAATTGCCACACTTCAACACACAGGTCCAGCCACCATTCCAATTAGCAATCCACATCCATATCCCACCACTATTGATTTCCATCCAAAACCAAATATGGAATCTGATTTCTCATTATTGTATTCATCATTAGAAGCTGGCAAAGTAGGAGTTTCACATTTTCTGGACAATGGAATGCCGTACAATCCCAAGTTACCCTCAAAAGAAGAATCTTGAAATGTTGAAACTTGTCCGCCTTGTGGTATTTGACCCATAAGTTGATTGTGAGACAAGTTTAAATATGCAAGAAACGTGAGGGTTGTCAATTGCTGAGGGATTTTACCAAAGAGCTTATTGTTAGATAGGTCCAATGATTCGAGCTCCTTTAGATTTGCAATAGCTGATGGGATGAGTCCATTAAAATTGTTGCTTGACAAATTCAGCATAATTAGAAACCGAAGATGCCATAATGTAGTTGGAATTTCTCCATCAAATTTATTGTTGGAGAGATCAACGGACATGAACTTGGAGCCTCTGCAGATTCTATAGCCAAAATGGGAACGTATCGCTTAATTGATTGTGGCCAAGATCCAAAACTTCTAAATCTTTGCAGTTGACAAGTGACCGTGGAATATTCCCATATAATTGGTTGCGACTCAAGTCCAATGTCATTAATCTATCCTTACGTGTGCAGATATGAGGAATATTCCCATGGAAGTTGTTTCTTCGAAGATTGAGTACAGCAAGGCCCCAGTTACCCAAACATTGAAAAATAGAACCTCCTAGACGATTACTTGACGCATCAAGTAGTCTTAGATTCCATAAGTTACAGAACAATGGATCAATTGTTCCAGTCAAGCTATTATTTGAGATGGAGAAATAAAGGGTGAACATTGGAGGAACAACAAGTGGTCCCTGCAACATGTTTGAATTAAGATCAAGATAAGTCAATTTCATCCACGGGAGAACTGATGGAACTTCTTCCCAACCGCTAATGAAATTGTGAGAAAGACTCAGCCATCTCAAGTTCATGGTGGCTATACTCAAGAATCATTTAGGTATTGGGCCGCCAATAATATTGTGAGAAAGATCTAATCTCACTAATTCATTTTGTGCTTTCAGGAAATCAGGAAATTCACTTAAGTTGCACGAGGATAATTGTAAATATTTAAACTTAGGAAGAGCATAAACATTCATACTTACATTTGTTGTAAGAGATAGGCTATTGTATGAGAGATCAAGATTATTAAGCATGCTCAGCTCTGAGAAGACAATGCCCAAATCGACTCTGCCACTTAAATTATTTGAATTAAGGTACAGATTAGTCAGCCGATTCAATTTGAAGATGGAAGTTGGAAAATGTCCATTTAATTTATTTCCTCCTAAAGTCAGAGTAAACAATTCGGATGAATTAGAGATCAAGATACTCTCAAGGCCTATAAACTGATTGTCATCTAGAATTAGGACTTCCAAAAGAGGCAATGTAAGTAGAGACGAAGGGATGACTCCATTCAAAGAGTTGGTTGACAAATCAAGGGAACTAAGAAAGGTCAAGTTATTAAAAGCACGGGATGGGATTGGACCTGTCAAACTAGTGTTATGGAATCCGATTTCTTCCAGAAGATATAGGAGTGATAATGGGAAGCTTCCATGGAAATAATTATCTGAAAGATCCAAAGAGGTTAGTTGTGTTAGATTTCGAAGTGAAGATGGTATCTGACTTCTGAAATTATTGTCACTAACATCTAAAGATTTCAGGTGAGGAAGGTTGAGTGAAGAAGGAAATTCACCGCTAAATTCATTGTTTTCCAGGTGAAGTTGTGTGATCTTTGCAAGGTTAAGTGAAGATGGAAATTGGCCATTGAAATAATTGCTTGACAGGGAAAGATAAGATAGTTGAGAAAGGTTCCAAATAGAATGAGGAACTGGCCCTGAAAATTCACGTTCAGAGAGACTCAAAACCTTCAAGGACTTGAGGTTGCCAACTGAATTTCGTATTTTCCCTTCAAATTTTGTTTGTTAAAGTTGCAAAGACATGAGATTGCTGCCAGAATGAAATTTGGGAAGAGAATCGATGAGATCACCATTACAAGACAGATCAACGATTTGTAAGTTGGGCAATTGGAATATCTTCTTCGGAAATTCACCATGTCAACTGCAGCTATGAAGAGAGAGATGAGTCAGGGAAGATAAATTGGCCAAGGATGCAGGTACTTTTGAAAAAAGATTTAGACTGTCGAGATGAAGTTGTCTTAAACTTGACAAGTTTTGGGCAAGCTTTCTCAGCAGCTCGGGATCTTGGTAAGGTGGACACAGAGAAAAAGGCCAGTTAGAATAGGAAGAAAGATCAAGTGAAACCAAATTTGTTAGGTTTAAGATTTGAGATGGCATAGGGTCACAAAACCCAGAGAGAGAGAGGTTGAGATGGGTTACCGTGGAAAGTTAGCCAAACTGAGCAGGAATTAGGCATGAATTGAAGTGGTTATAAGCAAGGCTTAGCTTTTCAAGATGAAGCAACCTGAAAAGGCTGCTGTTAGAACGCAAAGGGCAGCCATCAAGCCTGCTGTTGCTGAGCTCAAGGCATACAACATGACCTGTTTCCATATTGCAAGTGACTCCATCCCACAAGCAACAATCACTGCCTTCCTTCCAATCTCTCATCTTTGAATATTCTGGGTCTATGGGGCTAAATTCCCATTTGAGTTGCAGTAAAATGGAGGATTGGTGAGGGAGGCAAGAGGAATTGGAAGAGTGTGAAAGAAAGAAGAAGCATGATGATGAGACGAGCAGGAGATAATGGAATAAGAGGAATTGATATGCCGTTTTCATTTTCACAGGAATGATATTGAAAAATAGAGGAATCAGATTATGTATCTAGTAGGTTGGAACATATGAACGTTATAAGGCTTTATATAGTTCAATTTTTAGTATAGTGCAAATTTCAAATAGTTCCTCTTATTTTACACTTTATTATTATCATTGAGAATATATATGTGAATCTGAATTTTTGAAAATTAAATGGCTTTCCAAAATTTTAAAAAAATAAATAAAAAATCTTTTTGGTCAACAAGCTTCTTTCGAGTCTTTTTCTACCTTGAAAGTAGAAGTGACTAAAAACTCCATCGACATATGGAACACCAAAAAAGATTAAAAAATTGCAGGGATATGAATCTTGACCATACACCTATTTATTTAAAAATTATTTTGATAGGAATGTATTTATAGAGAAATATTCTACTCCGCCGTGTCAAATATGTAATATTTCTCCACAGCTTATTAGTTATATGTAATCTAACCATGAACTATATAAATGTAATCAATGTATGTAATTAATGGGTTGTTAGACAACATAAATTGTCCTATTTTGTCTTTATAGAAAAAAAAAATACGTCTATTTTGTCCAATAGTCAACGAGAATATTTTTTTTTTTAAATATTACAATGAGTACATGAATGAGATGGTATCATAAGTTACTCATAGTTGATATTTATGTGATGCTCAATGTGGGTCAGTGCAGCATACTAATAGACTATCTGGTATTTAATTTCACATCACTCGGGTGTAGATAATGGGATAATTCAATTGTACTAATATAGTTATCCTTATAACGCCAATATCTTTTCAGAACGGTTAGCTTCAAAATTTAAAAGAATATTGAAGTTAAATTTAATTGTCAATAATATCGATAGAGAATGACAGATATGCAGTAGAGATGAGATGTTATATTTAACAATTGTGTGTATGTCACATGCTTTATTTTGGTATTGATATAATTATTGAATTGCTTGGTTTACATTGTAAATGATATATATGATTGTCATACAGCATAGCATCAGAATTTAAAAGAATATTGAAGTTAAGTTTAATTGTCAATAATATCGATAAATAATGATAGATATGCCAATAGAGACGAGATGTTATATTTAACAGTTATGTGTATGTCACATGCTTTACTTTGGTATTGATATAATTATTGAATTGCGTGGTTTACATTGTAAATGATATATGATTGTCATACAGCATAGCATAATGTATCCATTACATATTATACTATCAGGACCGTCCAAAATTTCTCACCGGAATCCTAGACAAGCCTTGATCCTAAGAAAACCCTACCGGACCCTCCACTGGAAAATTCAACAGAACCTCCCCTAAGGGTTGGACTTACCACAATTTCCCTGCACTGAAAATACACTTCTATATACACCATCTTATTCCTCCCACCTTATTATAATTTAATTCCACAAATTTATAGCATTTCAAATAAATAGCAGAAAATCAGTGCATAATTAATAAATAAATGTCCAAGACAGTATACAGAGTTTTATCGAGATACAATTAAATATGAAATTTAATACAATAAAGAATAAAAGAAACAATACAAGATAGCAAAGAAAAGTAAGGCTCCTTGAACTTTCAGCAATGAACAAGACATCGAACTCGCCTCCAGACGATCAATGTCTACTAACCTGGATCTAGGGGAATGGAATTTAAAAATATTAGATGCTAATCATCTTAATGAGTGACCCTAACTACGATACAATTATTATAATAATAATAATATAACAAGAAGAGTAATTTATTAATTAATAATAAATAATAAAATAAATAATAAATAGTTAAAATATTGTTTTCTCTCAAAACCCTCATAGTTCAATCAATTGGAAAAGTTTTCTTTTTAAACCATTTTCACAAAACCCAACAATTGTACCCCAAAAATCAAGGAATAATTGAATTAAATGAAATGCAATAATATAGAATGCACATAAAATACAAATATTAATTTAGAACTCAAAAGTTTACATTGGAAACACTTTAAAAACCAATTATTAAATTTAGAATAAGATATTATAAGATGAAATAAAATAAAATCATAAATAAACTTGTATTAAAGAAATTTGGCATAAAACAAAAATAAACTCAATATATAAATTATAAAATTTATTATTTAAATCAATGAAATAATCAAATAAACATTTTAATAAATTTTAAACCTCCAACTTGAAATAGATTATAAGATATAAATAAAATTCATGTTAAAATCTTGAATTAAAACAAATAATAAAAACGTGGTAAAATACATTTAAACAATCAATCTAAAATACGTAGATTAAACAATTTAATTAATGAAGGAAACACTTAAATCGGTTTAATAATCTATTTGAAGTAAATGGTAAAAATATAAAAGAATTTATTTTAAAACACCAAATCCATTTAAACAGTAAAAATCAAGGTAAAATGCATTTTAGAAACATTAATTTAAAATAATTGACATAAAATATGAATAAATACATTTTAGAAAATACTAATTGGAAATAGGTGATAAAACAAATTAAATATACTTAATTTAAATACGACTTTAAAACTTTGGGATTTGAAATTTATATCTAAAAAAAATACATGCCGCACCACACTATATAACAGTGATGCCCTACGATACCCAGCGTCCCAAGCACCTTCTAGCAGGAGATTAAAGAGAGAAACTTGCATACGGTCGCTTCGGAGTCCCGACAGTGCCGCTGCTTAAACAGTCATCCCGGTCATAGAGGGCGGCGGCTATGGCCAATATCAAATTTGCTTGCCCTTGGTCCGATGGCAACTCACAAGAGACATTACAACTTGCGCACTTATCTACATATACAGTACAGAACACCAATGCTGTATGAATGCGTATAAAATCAATTACTAAATTTATTATTAAAATACCAAGTTTTTCCAAAATTCACAATCACACATTTTTCATTAATATCACCAGCATAAATCCATCAATAATATCTAATTTTTTCCATATCATAAAATCAACCAGATAATATTTCAAATGCATAAATATATATTTTGAAAGCACCATAATTTAAACCAATATTTTCTTGAAATCTTTAAAATTCAAATCATGCCAAAAATAATATTAAAACCACATGAAATTCGTATATCCTTAAAATCATGTAAATGCACTTATTATGCATCATAAAATCAACATCAAACTCAACAATAATTAATTAAAAACCTTAAACCATAATTCTTTTAAAATCCCAAATACATTTTGGCAACAACACATAAATTAAAATTCACATGAAAGCTTCCAACAATAAAATTTAACAATTATTAACAAAATCCCATATCCATAAAATTCTTGAAATCAAAATATTTCTTAATGCACAAATAATTATAATTCATTCAATTTTGGCATCAAAATTCCAAATATAAATTTACTAAATATTTAACACATGGAATATAATTTCCAAATATATAATTAACACAAAAATATATATAATTTATCAACCCAAAATAATTTTGAAGGTGGATCACTCATCTCGAGCACGCAATTCAATCAAGATCCTCCATAGGATCGATTCCACAATCCACACGTGCTCCTAAAATATCCACAATACACAAAACTAATTATATTAATATTTTAATCGAGTAACTCCCAAATGGGTACCCAGGGAGCGAACACAAACGACAACCAAAATTTATGAATGATATACCAAAGCAAAGTTTGTGAAACGAGTATTATGGATCTGGTCTTACTTTTCAGAGTTTGGACCCATGGTAGTCGGAATCTCACCGGAAAGCTATCAGACTTTAGGCCCTCGATTCTCACAATCCATTAAGAATTGAGAAAGTGGACATCAGATTTAGGTTCAGGGGGTTGGAATTAGTGGGAGAAGATAGACGGTGCAACTAGAAACTCATCGGAAATCGATTTCCCGACGAGCCACCATGGTCATCGGAACCTATCATTGCTAGTGGCGCATCCGGTGGCCATTGGTCGTGATTTTTGAGGAACAGGTAGATCGAGGAATGGGTGACTCAACGGGATCAGCGATGAGGCAAAACGGAGGTCTAGTTTAGGAGAAATCAACCGGAGAAAAATTTGGCACCGCCTTCAAAAATCGCCTCAATCCGAGTGCATTGGTGGTCGATTGGCCGTGATTTTTGGTTGGCCGGCCAGTTTTCAGGTGGGCTTCAAGGTTGGGTGGCGCATGTATGGAAAGGGTGGCCGAAAAATGGCAAATTGGCAGTGGCTGGTGGTGGTCTCTCCTCACTCTCCCCTCCCTTCTATCTCTCTCTTCTCCCCCAGCCCACATGTATTTTGGCCAAAATAAAAGCCACTCGTGGGTGATACTGTTCACTAGGGGTGGGTTCGGTGCGGGTTGGTTCAGTTTTATGGATTTTTTTAAACCGAACCGACCAATTCGATTTGGATTGGGTACAAACCGAACCAAACCAAACCGCATGTGCAACCCGAAAATCGACCGAACCGACCATCCTTGGTCGGTTTGGGTTGGGTTCGTGGTTTGGGCCTCGTGTTGGGCCTTAGCCCAAATTGTATATATATTTCAAATTACGTATCTTTTTGGACCAACATTGTATAAAGTTTTTTTTAGGCCTTTTTAATCATCCATCTATATTTTAAATTAGGTATCTTTTTCAAGTTATTTTCTAAATTAAATAATTTTAACATACATCCACCTAAACAAAAATACCAAATAAGTTAACTATTAAGCATCAAACATATTAAATAATACAACATAAAATTATACAACTATAATACAAATCTACAACTACCAACTTTTAGGCTTATAAAATGTTAATAAAAATAACTTTTAATAATTTTATTTTATAATTATATAATATATTTATATATAAAAGTAAAATAAAATGTTAGTTTAATTAATGATTGGTTTGGTTTGGATTTGGTTGAGTAAAATTTCATCCAACCAGCAATCCGAATCGATCGTTTCAGTTTTTTTTATATATTTAACCGAACCAAACCAATTAATGAGTTAAAACCAACCCAAACCAAACTAAATATGTCGGTTTGGTTGGTTTGGTCGGTCTAGTTTGATTTTTGCCCATCCCTACTGTTCACTCATGGGATTGGCTTAGAACACGACACGTGGCATACATTGTTCACTCAATTCAAAAATATATTAAAATATTACGATATTCGGAAAACTTTGCAGGTCCATAACTTTCAAACCACATGTGTAAATTAGGCGTGCCGCTAGTCTATAAACTCATATCGATGAGTACTTCACAACCATGCATGATTCAAAGTTCAACTTTGCACGAATAAAAAGTCAACTTCAGCATCCCTTGGATTTTTTGGACCTTAACTTTTTTTGCTCATAACTTTTAAACTGTAGCTCTGTTTTCGATGTGCTACTAGTCTACGAACTCAGGTCGATGTGCACTCCACCATGGTGCCTAAGCCAACGCCAAATTCCATCTAGAACAAAAAGTCAAATTTTTAACCCACTCGGTCAACGGTCAACCTCGGTCAATGTGCAAAAATTCCAATGTATTTCAGGATGAGATGCTACAACACCTTCTCAATGGTAAGAGGACCAGTTGATCAAAATAAAAAATAATAATAAAAAAATTTCTAACAAATTGGTAGGAGCAATCCTATTTTTAATTAAAGTTAAGTTCCTTTAAAAAATAAATAAATTTAAAGTTAATATGAGAAGGTCTATGAAATGGAAAGTTTTCAAGAAAATGAGCATTTAAAAGAAATTATTCCACTTCAAGGAATTGAATAAAAATTGATTCTAGAGCACAAAATGTTTATCAAAAGCTAATTATTATTTTGTATGTTTATAATTAAATACATTTATCATTTAAGGATTAACTTAATTCATATTTAAATTATATTAATTTATTAACTAGTAAAATAATAAAATATCACCTTGTCATGTTCTTTTAATTAATGTATTAGTAAACTTTTGGTACTCTTCAATAAATAGCAGAAAATGGAATATGTATGTAACAAAGGGAAAATGATCTTATTTCCCAAAAAAAAAAAGGATGGGAACCGCCGTTTTGACCTACTTATGTATGACACTTAGGCTGGCCGTAGCAACCGCCGTTTTGAATGCACAAATATTATATACATATATATATATATATATATAATACTAAAAAAAAAAAAAATAGAAGCGTGCAAATAAAATATAAGCCACATGCCTACATATTAAAGTACTCTTAAAACTTAAAATAATATATTGAGTTTATAAACCTATATTGCATGTATGATCCAACAAATTCTAATTGAATTGTATTAAAAATCTAGTCTAATGATAAAACTATTGAAAATATATTTTTAGATCCCAGTTTGACTAATACCTTAATAAATTTTTAATTTAATTTAAAATATAATGTAATATTTGGTTAAAAAAATAATTATAATTAATTTGCACACGCAATTTAATTAATTTGTTGGAGGAAGGTCCCAAGGTGTTTTTCTCTGTACTGCTTATTTTCCCTTGTTGGGTAGAAATTTTGTAGATTAAATTAACTTTGGTACTCTATTTGATAATGTCTTGGAAATTTCTGTTTTGTAGCCCTTAACGATGAACACTAAGGTGACCCATATTTTTTTTTTTATTTTGATGTAAATTTTATAGATTAAATTAACTTGGTAACTATTTAATTAGTCTGTAAAATGCTAAAGATTTAAGACCAAAATTTTCAAATGTCATGTCAGTTCCTATGTTGTGCCCGTGGTCATGAACACTACTAGAATTCTTTGCTGAGATGACATATATGCTGAGATGACATATATTAATTTGCTGAGATGAGTTTTTTTTCACAAAGTGAGTTTCACATTTTTTTTGGGCATTGTGAAAACTGCACAATCCCAAGTTAATTACCCTGGAAAGAAAATTTTGGAAGACTCGAAACTTGCTCTTCTAGTAGTATTGGACCCAGAAGTGCGGTAGAATTTTTTATTTTTTATTTTTATTTTTTTGATAATCGATACTTGGATAACATGGTAGTACAAGAAATCTATTATTGAAGAGTCAAAAATTATTTTGTGTGTTACATATGTTTTATCTTATTGTGCATAACTATAAGTTATTTGGTTTTCCATGCAAATAATATAGGGATAATACGATATATCTGTTATATATAGCATCTTCTCATATGTTAAGTAGGAGGACCGGTTGATCCAAAAAAAAAAAAAAAGGTTTGGTAGGAGGAATCTCGTATATTTACTTTAAGTTAAAGCTCCTTTCAAAAAGGGTGAAAAAAAGGGTGAAAAAAATAAACAAATAAATAAAATTAATGTGAAAGTGAGAGTGAGGGTTACTAATTAGGAGACCACGAAAAACGGTAAGTTTACAAAAGCAAATGTGAACTACTTAAAAAAGGGGTCTTTCCACGTTGAAGGGATTGAATAAATTTGATAGGAAAAGACTACACTTGGACTATGCATGCAAAGAAAAGGGAAATGACCGACTCAATCATAATAAATTTGTCTTTTTTGAAAGCACAAAGAAATGAAAGGATAAATAAATTAAATAAATTGTACAAATAAAGTTTAGCTAACAGATGTATTCCTCAATATTAAAGTCACTTTAAACAACTTAAAATAATATTAAGAATAAGATGGGAAAAAATAAATAGCAACTATAAAAATCAAAGAACTAGTAGTTGCAGCAGAGACATCCTGGACGATACTATTATATATGGAACTTATAATACATAATTGTGTATTTAGTTTTGGGATTTTTTTCCTCTGTGATATTGGTGATGTTCATGATGAACCTTTTTTTTTTTTTTCCTAATATATATATATATATATATGTATACATATGTATGTAAAAGACCCTTACAACCATCAAAGGAAGAAAATATTTATTCATTCACCAATTAAAAGAAAGTACATTTTTTCCACATGTCGAGACATCATTCCTATTAGTAGTCCACATCGATATATTGTAGTGGTCATTAGAAGCTGACAAAGGAACTTCACATTTTCTGGACATCGGAAAACCACATTACTATCAATGAAGAATTTGGAAATTAATGTCGAAATTTTTTCTCCATTTAGTATGTTGGACCCACAAGTGCAGTAGGAAAAAAAACAATTTTTTTTTTTTAACCAGGACACAGATAATGTGGTATCACAAATTACTAATTTATTGAATAATTAACAATTATTTTATACAGTTTCGATGCTATTGTGCATGATTATAGATCATTTAATATTTATAATGCATATGATAATTAGAAATGACACTACATAGTATAGGGTATACCTGTTATACGCAATACCTTCTTATACGGTAGGAGGGAAAGTTGATAAGAGAAAATAAGGAAAAAAAAAATAATAATAAAAAATTAGGTAGGGGGAACCTCATATATTTAATTGATTAAGTGAAAGTTCCTATAACAAAAAATAATAAAGTGAAAGTCCCTTTAAAAAAACATAATTATAAAGTGGAATTTAATAGAGGATCCATGAATTGGAAAATTTACCAGAACAAACCAACGACTTAGAAAAGAAACCTTTCCATACGTTCAATAGACTATACAAGACAAGATGAGAAATGGACATCTATGCACGTCAACTGTGACACACTTTATCTCTACTTTTACCAGCACCCGCGTTTTAAAAATCCACAAAGAAAAGAAAAGAAAAAGAAAAAGGTTTGTGCAAATAAAATCTAACAGCTGTATGTCTCAATGTATTACAGTAACTTTTTATTTTATTTTTTTATTTTGCTCAATAGGGTTACTCTAACCTAGAACTTTAGGTAGGGAGGATTGTGGATAATGAAGAACAATGAAGGAAAAATAAACCACTACAATAACATAAATAAATAAATAAAGAACTAGAACTAAGAAATGTTTATAAAAAACAATGAAAAAGAAACCGAGCTGCTAAATTTCTTTTAATATTGATGGTAGAGGATTCGACTAGATTATTTTTAAAATAAGTTGCCATTGTAGTTTAACTTTCACATTCCAATTTAAATAACTCTTTTTTTATGTCAAGTAATATGCATGCTTTCCATTTGAGAAAAACAACGTTGAAGCATCAATGTATTTGAGAAGGCAGTTCATTTATAATACCCAAAAAATGTAGGAATATTGTTATCAATGCACCTCAATTCCTAATTTCTAAATTAAACTAAATGAAAGATATAAAAATGCCCATGTGATAGGCATATATGTGGCACATGATTAATCTAGGAAAGGGATGTGGAAAGTATAAGAAAGACAGACAGTGTATTTTTTTATAAAAGTTTAGGGTGTAAAATGCTAGATAAAAAATTGGGGATGCAAACTGCAAACTCTGATATGATTTGGAGTGCAACGGAGCCAATTTTTCTTTAAGATAAAATTTTGAAGGTATCAAAACAGAGATGGGAAAACAGGGCAGAAATTAATAAACAGAGACAGAGATGGAGAGTGTGAACTCGGTCCTATCTTGTCAATGATTGTTGGGTTTTGATTATGTAACAACAAACCAAATTTGGAAGACTTGTTGTATCCAAAAAAAAAAAAAAAAAAAGTTGAAAGACTCGAATTATCAATGGATTAGTCTATGTTGGCTTTAAATAAAGCAGTTTATGGAAGGCTTTGGGTCATTAACAACCAATTAGTCTTGTACAAGTTGATCATATTCCACATCTTCTAATTTGAAAACATGCTCATCTTGATTGCGAGAAATTTTTAACTTTTTTTTGCTTTCAGAAGAAAAAGATGCAGTTGAATTGACCCATAATGGAAAAAAAGAACTTGACTTGTCCCCATCATTTTGTATCCCTGCTTCCTCTCTTCTTCTCTGTTTTTTTTCTTTTATTGATTTTCGCATAAACTTGTTATAGCTAAGATCGATCATCTATAAGTTGCTTCAATATGTACACATTAATTTGAGGATGCTACCAGGAAATTGTTACCATCAGATTTACAGCTAATAGAGAATTGCCGATATTTTAAAACAATCTGGAAGCATAATACTGTTTCAACCATATAATAAATTTTCCAATTTAATATTTGATTTATTCAATAATTACTACGGAAATTGTGTAAAATGACAACTAACCCATGTTCATTGGAGATGAAAAATGATTGGGTTCTTTTACAAGTATGAAAAAACAATAATGAAAAGATTTATTCTGTATTAGTCCTACACCGGAAGCTCAACGGTCAATTTGGAATTTCTTTATCCATAAATTGATGCTTCAACATTAATATGGAAATTATTTTGGTTTTAGGTGGCGCATTGGTGCACCAGGAGATGACATGTAGTTGGAAATTTAAAAATACCAACAATTTCTCATATAACAATCAATTAGTCTTTCATTCTTTTCATTAACAATTAATTAATGTTACAGACTCGCAAGAAAGAGAGAAAAAAAAAAATAGCTTGCATCAAGCACTTGAAGGGAATAGAAATTCATAAAACCGCTAAGTCCAGGTAGAGTAATTAGCAAAAGCCCAAGCTGTTAATATAGTTTAGGGGAAACAAAATTGACAAAATAAGACAGGTTTGAAAATTGAAGTATCAGTTATGTTAACATCAAAAAATTTGCTTGAAATATTATATTTACAGGAGACCATATCAAGATATGAAAATAAATATAAAATGTACATTGCTTGCCACAATTAGCGGCTACAAGAGAACGACCAATGCTAATTCTATTCTGGAACTTTTGAGGGTTGTATATCTTTTCGTCGAATATTTTTATGCGATTGGTGACATTCATGATCAACTTTTTGTGTCTATTTAATATATATGTCAATGCTAAGTGTGTATACATATATATTTTTTAAAAGGTGCATAAAGAGACACTAAAAATCATGAAATAAAAATTACATCTTGTTATATAAGATAATAATAGTAATAATAAAATTATTTGAGTAAAAAAGGGAAAGATTTTTCATTATATATGCTTAATTTTGTCTCCCATAATATTCACTTTATAAATCAAAATAGGACAATTATATTTTTTGATCCTATATGCTATTTGAAAAGTGGTACAATAGGATTTGAATAAGAGAGAAATGATCAAAGAAATAAAAGAAAAAAAGAATTGATTGAATATAAAATTATAATCTATATATCCAGGGGAAAAGAACCAAAGTATCCCTTAAGCTAGTGTGCAATAGAACTGTAGAAAACACCAATAAATGAAGTTAAAAAACAGAAAACAAAAAAACTGGGGATAGAAAAACAGAAAACAAATTAGATAATGTAAAAACAACCAATACTCAATCAAAGAGTAATTAATATATAACTAAAACAAGAGAAATAGCTGCCAACACAATCCAGATTCAGCAGGAGAAGACAACTGATTATTTTTATACTTGTAGCCTAGCTTCCACATCATGATGTGATCAATTATTTAACACTTCAACCTCTAAACCCTCACGTCCTCCTCGTTATAACTATCCTTTTCCCTTCCCACAGGTACAAAATCTTCATAAACCAAAATTGCTTCTTCAAGTACAACATTATTCCCAGCAACAATTCCAACTACCAGCCCACTAAAACATCCTGGCAAAAATGTCACCCAAACAAATGCAAAATGAAACCATGATTCTTCAGAAGCTGGTGGTGGTGATTTTAAGGCCACATAACTCCCACATTTTGCTGCTAATGGATAATCACGTAACCCCAAGTTCCCATCATATGAACTTGTTTCAAATGTAGCAAACTGGTTCCCCTATAGTACTGGTCCTGTAAGATTGTTATGAGAAACATTGAAGAAAGCTCGAAACGTGAGCTCCTTCAGTTGGAAGGGATCTATCCATGAAGCCTGTTATGCTCTACAAGTTTGATGGTATGTAGCCACTAAGAATCTTTGTTGGACAGGTTAACAACTTGAATCCCTTGTAGATTCCCTATACTTCCTTGAATCTCTCCTTGGATCCTGTTCCTAAAGCACAGCAGTAATAACAAAAAGAAAAAAGGAAAGGAAGGTATAGCTTGTAACATAATGAGGAAGACTTGAATCCTCAATGACTTTAAATAATGGCAGTTTGAGGAATGTTGAGTCTTGGTTCATTTCTTAAATAACAATCAATTAGTCTTTTCCCCCATTTTCTTTTTTATCATTAACAACCATTTAGTCTAATGGTAAAAAAGAAAAAAAAACAAAAAGTCTCTCATAATAGAGCACTTGATGGGAATAGAAACTCATAAAACTGTAAGTGTATTTGAAACAGTGGCATAGTAGGGAAGATGAAAACAGAGCCCCAACTTAGGACTGTCAATGATTTAGTCATGATCAACATTTCTCGAGATATTTTCTTTGCTATTTGTGACATCCATTATGAACCTTTTGTATTTATTACTTTTTAACACATATACAGAGAAAGAAAATATGATGGGTCGAGTCAACTTCTTTTCATCCATTATATTTCAATGCAAATTCAGTATTTGCATTGAAATATAATGGATTAAAAGAAGTTGACTCGACCCATCATATTTTCTTTCTCTGATTATTCTGATCTTCCCTGTTTTCTTATTTGTATTAAGGGAAAAAGATTTTTCTTTTTTTAAAGAAAAAACAAGTTTGAGTATTATTGGTGTAGTTATTTTACTTGAAATGTAATATTTTTAATTTAATATTATATCGAGAAAGGAAAATATAACATAACATAATTTCCAGTAATTAGGAGGTGCAGCAGAGACCCATGCCAACAATATCGTGGAACTTTAGTGGGCTCTGTACCTTTTTCATGGAAATCATATATAATATATGTATGCCAATACAAAACATTAGAAGGTGCATAAAAGACACTAAAAACCATCAAATGAAGATTACAAACTTGTACTACCAAAAAAAAAAAAAAAAAAAAAAAAGGAAGAATAAAAAGCTTACTATTCACTTTTGCGACAAAAAAAACCATCAAATGAAGATTACGAACTTGTTCTACGAAAGAAAAAGCTTATTACACACTTTAGCTACAATCACACCAGTTATACATTAAACATAAATATATGCTCCTATTCATATGAGTTACCTCTGTAGTCTCACCCTAAAAAATTTTGAAATCAAATCCGGCCTCCTTGAGGTGATCACATGTCCAGCCACCATTCCAATTAGCAGTCCACATCCATATCCCACCACTACAGCTTTCCATCCAAAACTAAATATGGAATCTGATTTCTCATTATTGTTGACACCATCAGAAGCTGGCAAGCGAGGGTTTTCACATTTTCTGGACAATGGAAGACCACACAATCCCATGTTACCCTCAAAAGAAGAATCTTGAAATGTAGAAACTTGTCCACCTTGTGGTATTTGACCCACAAGTTGATTGTGAGACAAGTTTAAATATGCAAGAAAAGTGATGGCTGTCAATTGCTGAGGGATTTTACCAAAGAGCTTATTATTAGACAGGTCCAATGATTCAAGCTCTTTTAGATTTCCTAAAGATGATGGGATGAGTCCACTAAAATTGTTGCTTGACAGATTGAGCATAACTAGAGATCTGAGACGCCATAACGTACTTGGAATTTCTCCATCAAATTTATTGTTAGAGAGATCAATTGATATGAAGTCTGTTAGAGTCGTTACCAACTCCATTTCTTGTCCCTTACATATTATCTTCACCGAATCATTATAAGTCCCTTTTTCATCGTATGCTGCATCTGACTCAAATCCCATTTTGGAAACTTTAGAACTCATGGAAGTCCAATTTCTAAAATATTCCAAAGGTAAGTTTCCGGTAAAACCATTATGAGAAAGATCAAAGGTTTTCAATGTCATAAAGCCAAAAAAATCACGAGGACACCATATTGCGCCACGAAATTTATTGGAGCTTAATACTAGAACTTGGAGCCTCTGCAAATACTGCAACCAAAACGGGAATGTATCACTTAGTTGATTGTGTCCGAGATTTAAAACGTCTAAGTTTTTGCATTTGACAAGCGACCTTGGAATATTCCCATATAGTTGGTTGTGACTCAAGTCTAATGTCATTAATATGCTTCTATCTCTGCAGATTTGAGGAATGTTCCCAACGAAGCTGTTTCTTCGAAGATTGAGCACCCTAAGAGAACCATCCAGGTTTTCCAAACATTGAGGAATAGTGCCATCCAGATGGTTATTTGATGCATCAAGTACTTCAAGATCCCTTAATTTGCAGAACAAGGGATCAATTCTTCCAGTCAAGCTGTTATTTGATATGAACAAAAACCTCGTAGACATTGGAGGAACAACAAGCGGCCCCTGCAACTTGTTTGAACTGAGATCAAGATGAGACAATCTTTTCCATTGATGAATCAATGGAACTTCTTCCCAACCGGTAATGAAGTTGTGAGAGAGACTCAACCGACCCAAGTTCATGCTTAAGAACCACTTAGGTATTAGGCCGCCAATTTTATTGTTCGAGAGATCTAAAATGCCCAAGTCATTTTGTGCTTTCAGGAAAAAAGGAAATTCAGTTATGTTGCACGAGGACAAAAATAAACGATCAAACATGGGAAGAGCAGAAATATTCAAACTTATATTTGTTGTTAGAGATAGGCTATTATA
Source organism: Ziziphus jujuba (assembly GCF_031755915.1). Classification (NCBI taxonomy): domain Eukaryota; kingdom Viridiplantae; phylum Streptophyta; class Magnoliopsida; order Rosales; family Rhamnaceae; genus Ziziphus; species Ziziphus jujuba. The sequence continues at coordinate 27,429,933 of NC_083387.1, read as the reverse complement.
TGAAAGATCAAGAGTTTTAAGCATGCCTGAGAAGATTTTGAAATCAACTCTGCCACTTAAATTGTTTGAACTAAGGTACAGTCCTCTCAGCAGAATAAATTTGGCGATGGAACTTGGAATATTTCCATTCAATCTATTTCCACGTAAAGACAGAATTTCCAAAAAGGATGAGTTAGAGAGGACTTCAAGGTCTATAAACTGATTGTCATCCAGATGTAGCTCTCGAAAAGAAGGCAACGTAAGTAAAGAGGAAGGGATGGCTCCATTCAATGAGTTGCTTGACAAATCTAGGATATGAAGGAAGGTCAAGTTACCAAAAGTATGGGATGGGATTGAACCTGTCAAACTGTTGTTACGGAAATAGATATCTTCCAGAAGATATGGGAGTGATATTGGGAGGCTTCCATGGAAAAAGTTATCTGAAAGATCCAACCTGACTAGTTGTGTAAAATTTGCAACTGAAGATGGAACACGACTATGGAAATTATTTTGGTAAAGATATAAATTTTCCAGTTGTTGGAGGTTTCCAAATGATGAAGGAAATTCACCACTAAATTCATTTCCTCCCAGGTGAAGTGTCCGAATTTTTGCAAGGTTACCAAGTGTAGATGGAAGCTGACCATTGAAAAAATTGCCTGACAGGAACAGATATGAGAGTTGAGAAAGGTTTCCAATGGAATAAGGAAGAGGCCCTGAAAACATACAAGATGACAGATCCAATTCATCCAATGATTTGAGGTTACCGATTGAATTTGGTATTTTCTCTACGAATTTTGTATTTCGGAGTCTCAAAAACGTGAGGTTGCTGCCAGAATGAAATTCCGGAAGAGAACCAGTAAGATCTTCATTATCCGACAGATCAATGGCTTGTATGTTAGGTAATTGGAATATTCTTCTTGGAAACTCACCAATTAACCCGCATCCACAAAGAGAGAGATGAGTGAGGGAAGATAAATCTGCCAAGGATTCGGGTACTTGTGAAGAAAGATTCAAACCACTGAGATGAAGTTGTCCAAAACTAGTTAAGTTTTGGGAAAGCCTTCTCAGCAGCTCTGGCTCTTGTTTAGTTGGATATGTGTCAAAAGGAAAATCCATGCCAGAATAGTAAGAAATATCAAGTGAAATCAAATTTGTTAGACTTGAGATTTCAGACGGTATACGACCAGAAAAATTAGAGTTAGAGAGGTCGAGATGGGTTAACCTGGAAAGCTGCCCAAACTCAGAGGGAATTGAACATGAACTGAAGTTGTTTTGAGCAAGATTGAGCTTTTGAAGATGAAGCAACCTGAAAAGGCTGCTGTTCGAACGTAAAGGACCATGAAGGCTGCAGCTAAGGTCAAGGCCTACAACATAACCTGTTTCCATATTGCATGAGACCCCATCCCATGAACAACAATCACTTCCTGCCTTCCAATCTCTAATATTTGAAAGATCGTAAATAGGGCTGAATTCTCGTTTGAGTTGCAGTAAAATGGAGGATTGGTGAGGGAGGCAAGAGAAATTGGAAGAGTGTGAAACAAAGATGAAGCATGCTGATGAGATGAAAAGGAGGTAGTGGTGTAAGAGGAATTGATACGATGTCTTCATTTTTACCGAAATAATTTTGAAAAATGAGAGGAATCAGATATATGTATCTGGTAGGCTGGAATGTATGAGGGTTATAAGGCTTTATATAGTTAAATTTTTAGTGTAACTTTCAAATAGTTCCCTTTAGTTTTTTTTTTTTTTTTTTTTTTTTTCCTTTTAACTTTTTTATTTTTTTATTTAGATTATGACCAACATTATATTTTTTAAATTAAACGTCTTCTTCTCTGTTTTGTTCCTTTTTTTTGTTTTTTTGGTCAAGATATGGAACCCCAAAAAATAAAAATCCATGGATATGAATCCCAACTATACATGTGTTTAATCAGCAGTTAGTGTGGTAGAGGGAAAAAAAAAAAAAAAAAAAAAAACAACCTGGTATATGGATAACTTGGTATCAAATATCATTTACAATTGAACACTTAAAAACTATTTTGTCCAGTCCAAATGCTCCAATTGTATCGTGTATGATCATAGCTTGTTCGGTATGTATCGCACATAATAATTATATGTGAAATGAAGGAAAAAAAAACAAAGATTGGTAGGAGGAATCTCCTATATTAAATTAAAGTGAAAGTTGCTTTAAGAAATAAAAAAATGAAAGTCCCTTAAAAATATAAAATAAAATGAAGTGAAATATAAAAGAAGGGATGGTACAATGGAAAATAGACAAAAGCAACTGAACGACTTAAAAAAGGAGTCTTTCCGCGTTGAAGGGATTGAAAAAAATTATACAAGAAAAGACGAGATCTATGGAACATCCATGGCAACAGAGGGGAAATGACCTATTCAACTATTGCACTTTGTACACAAAGAAATAGAAAAAAAAAAAACAAAAAAACAAAAAAACAAAAAAAAACAAAAAAAAATGAATGGACAAGATAAGGTGAAAGTTATAGGAGGGTCCATGAAATGGAAAATTCACAAAGTAAATGAGAGACTTGGAAAGAAGTCTTAAAGAGGAGAAATAACCTACCTAACCATAACACTTTGTAATCGACCCCAAAAAAAAAAAAAAAAAAAAAAAAAAAAAAAACATAAAAAAATTGTAAGACTTTATCCTACATTTACCAGCACCCACGTTTTTTCGAATGCACAAAGGAAAAAAAAAAAAAAAAAAAAGTTTGCACAAATTAATGTAAAATCTAACAGCTGCAAGTCTCAATATTAAAGTAACTTTTTTGACAACTTTATTCGTTGTGAAGAAACGTAGTCCTTAATTAATCAAAAGAGTCACAAATTATCATCTTAAAAAAAAAAAATGGCAAAAATAGAAAAACTATCAAAATATCATAATAAAGAATATATATATATATATATATTGAGGAACAAGCAAAGATTTTTTTTTATTTGCCAATTAGTTTTTAAAAAAATCTTTTTTTCCAATAAATTAGCTTGTTACAGTATCGGCTAGCTTTAAATTAGAAATGGCAAAAAATTCCACCAACATGTGGACCCAAAAGGAATTTCCACACGGACATGACCCCCCTCAACTTCAGTATGTTTTAATCACAAATCAGTATCACCTAAAGGAGCAATAGTTGACCAAATTTATATTAAAGGATCTGGACCTTGTCAAGTCAGGTTTACTGAGTCCCACCTATTAAAAAAAAATAATTGAGTCGCACATGCTATTTAATTAATTTGCCGGAGGAAGGTCCCAAAGCGTTTTGACTTTACCGCTTTTTTTTTTTTTTTGGGTTAAAATTTAATAGATTAAGTTAACTTTGGAACTATTTTAATGTCTTGGTAAGTATTATGTTGTGCCCCTTAACGATGAACACTAGGAGGATCTTCTTTTTTTTCTTTTTTCTTTTGGTAGAAACTTTACAGACTAAATTAACTTAGTGAAAAATTAATTAGTCTGGAAAATGCTAAAGATTTCAAAACCTTAATTATTTAGTCTGGAAAATGCTAAAGATTTCGAAAACCATTTTTTTTTTTTTTTTTTTTTTTTTTTTTTGCAAAAGTCGTGGTAGTCGTTGCTATGTTACGCCCCTGGTGATGAACACGAGTATAATTCTTTACTGAGATAGCAAATATTAACTTGATGTATTTAATTATGTTTTAGTTTTTAGACCAAAAATCTAACATGGAAAAGTTAGTAACGGATTTGTTGGTTAGTAGCTTAATGGGTTTTGACTTGTTATGAAACAGCTGGTGGCAATGGATTAATAAATTATTAAACTTTTAAACCTTTTATTGTCAATACTTGAAAAGAAAAATTTTGGAAATGTGGAAATTAACCTTGTTCTTCTTGTACTATTGGACCCACAGGTGCAGTAAGAAATTTCGATTAACTTGTACTTCTATATGGTATCACAAGTAATTCATTATTGAACAATCAACAATTATTTTAGACCATCCACGTTCAAGGGATTGAATAAATTATACAGGAAAAGACTATACATAAACCTAGCATGTAGACAAGAGGGAAATAACATACTCAATTATAAGAAATTTAACAAGCACCGGCCTTTAGAAAGCACAAAGGAGCAAAAGAATTAATAGATAAATTGTGCAAATAAAATCTAGCTAACAGCTGTTTTATTCTAGATTGGAATCACACGAAAAAGATAGACTCAACGAAATGGAAAAGGATTTATGGGGTGACACTGACACATTGTTGACTCTTGACTCAAGCCAGCTATTTTATACTATTAATCCTAAATATTTTTCCAACAAGTTATAATAGAGTTGCTCATGCAATTTAAATTTGGTTGGAGAAAAGTTCCCAGGTGTTTTCCCTTAATCGCTTTAATATTTTTTTTTTTTCATTTTGGTAGAAATTTTATTGATTAAGTTTACTTTTGTAACTATTTAATTAGTATGAAAGTTTCTAAAGATTTCAAAACCAAAATTTTTTCAAATGCCATGGCAATTACCATGGGTTATTAATGCTTGATCGTCTAGAATTGTTGTTTAATGTTTCTAACTAAAGATACGACAAGTCTCTTATTGGATTAATGCTGCATCATCTAGAATTTTTGTTTCTAACTTATTAGAATTCGATCAAAAAATAAAAATAAAAAAAAGGTCTGTAATTAGAACGACCTGATAATAGTATACTAATATCACTAATCACAACTGTTGCATTTGCTTTGTTTAATTGGACCAAGCTATCTTTTAAAGTTTGATTAGAAAATCAGTTTATTACCTCTAAAAACAGATATGAAGTAAAAATTGAAGAGGGTGGGCTACCAGACTTTGAATGTGTTTTCTATCCTCGTACCACAAATTCGGTTAATCATGCACTTACACATTATGGCTTCGATTCTACATCTTGTTCTGTTTGCTAAGAAGATGGTCCCATGCGGCTTTCTAATCTTTTTTCTAATGATGTTTTAAGAAAAACTAATAATTATCCAAAGTGGTTGCTTGTATATATTTTAAATTTTTTTTATTTTTATTTTTATTTTTTTGGGAAAATCGCTTCCTATGTAGCAAATGGGATGACAAGTTTCTCGGCATCAGTTGCTCATAAAAGATCGACCATATCAAAACTGATATTGAGGTGGGAATAAGATGGTTAAGAAACAGAGATGGGAAAACAGGGCTACAAATTAAGAAACAGAGACAGACAGAGATGGAAGCGAGCTGGATTCCTGTGAGTTTGTTATGAGAGGTACATTGAAGTATGCAAGAAAGCTGCTTCAGTTGATGAGAAATCTTTCCCTGAAATCTGTTTTGAGAAAGATCAAGGGGATTGAAGCCCAGATATTTTCCATGATGCTGATGGCATACTTCCAATAAGAATGTTTTTGGAAAACTTAAGAATTCAAAACCCTTGTAAACTCCCAATTCATTCTAGAATCTTTTCCTTTGAACCTGTTGCTTGAGAAATCAATCACCAAAAAAAAAAAAAAAAAAGTCCTGGATTTTGTAGAAAATCCTATCCATACCCTTGGCTGTTAATTTGATTATGAGTGAATAAGCTTGGGGCCATGAAACAATTGAGTTAGTAAAGCTCATGGCAATGAAATACAAATATCGAAGTCCAATCTCATTTAAAATGAAGATAAACGAAGAGATGGGAAAACAGGGCACAATAAAGAAGCAGAGATAGAGATAGAGATCAAAAAGAGTATAGCATGATAGAGCAATTGAAGAAGGGAATAGAAACTCATAAATAGAGCACTTGAAGAAGGGAATAGAAACTCACAAAACTTCCAAGTCCTTTTACAACAGAGTAATCTGCATGAGCTAAGCTGTGAATATAATTTAGGTTTAAAAAAATGACAAAAAGGAAAAGACAAGATTGGAGATTAAATTATCAGTTATGTATAAATAATAAATTTATCTTGATATATAAAATTTTAAACTGATCAAGAAAGGAAAAGCTGCAGCAGAGACCCATTGAAGAATCCTACTTAAGACATAACATTAAAACTGTTATGTTGTAATGAACATGTGGAAGGAAAATCTGAGAAAGAATATAACAAAAAAAACAAAAAACGAAAAACAAATAAAATAAATTAAAAAGGGGAAGCAAGTCACATGGAAGGCAACACAATCAGGATAATGCCGCAGATTCGTTTAAACTCAAGTTTCAAACTCCCTCCTCATTCTAATTCTCCTTGTCTCAACAACAATATGACATATAGCAATTTCAATTACAAGTCCACTAGCATATCCTGGCAAAAATGTTAGCCAATCAACCCTGAATCTCTCCCTGAGGAGGAAGGAGGGATTTCTCCTTCTTTTGGGAAAGACCAAGGGATTAAAGCTCCCAGATATATAAAACTTTTGAGGGTTGTGTATCTTTTCATCAGCTATTTTCTTGGATATCGGTGATATTCATGGTAACTTTACATGTTATCTGTTTGATATATATATATATATATATATATGTCAATGCAAAATACTAAACGATGCATAAAAGACACTTATTATAACTAAATGAAGATCACACAGTTTTGCCACAAACACAGCAGTTACTTATTTAACTTATTGCAAACTTTTGCCACAACCACAACTTTTACATATTAAAAGACAATTAACACATAAAAGACACTTAATATATAAAAGAAAAAGCTTATTACACACTCTTGCCACAACCTCAAGTGCATTCAGCTATGCTCCAATTCATTTCAGCTGCCCCTCTGCAGTCTCACCCCAAAAACTTTGAAAACCAAATCTGGCCTCCTTGAGCTGATCACATGTCCAGCCACCATTCCAATCAGAAATCCACATCCATATCCTATCACTATAGCTTTCCATCCAAAACCAGAAAAGAAATCTGATTTCTCATTGTATTGATCATTAGAAGATGGTGTGGGAGTTTCACACTTTCTGGACAATGGAATACCACACAATCCCATATTACCCTCAAAAGAATCTGGAAATGTTTGAACTTGTCCTCCTTGTGGTATTGGACCCACAAGTTGATTCTGAGAGAAGTTTAAATATTCAAGAAAATTGAGAGGTGTCAATTGCTGAGGGATTCTACCAGAAAGCTCATTGTTAGATAGGTCCAAGGATTCAAGCTCAATTAGATTTCCAATAGATGATGGGATGAGTCCGTTAAAATTGTTGCTTGACAAATTGAGCATAATTGGAGACCAACTCCATTTCTTGTCCCTTATTTATTATGCTCACCGAATCATTGTAATACATTTGTTCAGTGTAAGTCAATTTCTATGACTCATTTGACTTTTGGGAAACTTTAGCACTCATGGACGTCCAGTTTCTAAAATAATCCGATGGTAAGTTTCCAAAAAAATCATTATGAGAAAGATCAAGAATTTTCAATGTCATAAAGCCAACAAAATCATGAGCACAGCATATTAGACCGTGAAATTTGTTGGAGCATAAAATGAGAACTTGGAGCTGTTGCAAATTCTGTAGCCAAAATGGGAATGCATCACTTATTTGATTGTGTCCAAGATCTAGAACTTGTAAATCTTTGCATTTGATTAATGACCGCGGAATATTCCCATATAATTGGTTGTGACTCAAATCCAAAGTGACTAAACGGTCTGAAGTTCTGCAGAATTGAGGAATATTCCCATGGAAGTTATTTCTTCGGAGATTGAGCACAGTAAGATAACCATCCAAATTATCCACACATTAAGGAATAGTGCCCCCCCAGATGATTATTTGACGCATCAAATACTTCAAGACTTATATTACAGAACAACAGAAAAATTGGTCCAGTCAAGTTATTATTTGAGATGAAGATATAAGAGGTGGACATTGGAGGAACTATGAGGTTTAGAGAAAATATGATGCAAAGCTTAATTCGTATTATTAATCTATGGCAACTATTTATACAAAATACATTGAAGTGAGTATGGAAATAAATCAACAGATATGGTAAGTACAATATGACAGTATATTACAATTTACATATGAGTATTTGAGTCCCTTATAGAAACAACAAGTGGTCCCTGCAACATGTTTGAACTGAGATTAAGATAACTCAATTGTTTCCATGGAAGAATAGATGGAGTTTCCTGCCAACCGTTAAAGAAGTTGTGAGAAAGACTCAGCGAATTCAGGGTCATGATGGATATGTTGAAATATAAACTTGATTTTTTGGGTTATTATTTTGTGGGCCTTGGTTACTTAGGATCCAAGTTTTCTTAGAGTCCAAGTTTTAGAAACTACTTTTAGGGTAATTTTATGATGTTTTATGTAGGTAGGGTTAAGTATTAGTATAAATATTGTTATGTTTTTTCCTTGGGTGTGCTGTAAGCCACAAAAGCTGAGAATCATTCAATAAACCAGCAGCTGCAGTTTTCTTTCCTTCCTTCGAGTTTTGCTCTCTGTTTTGCTGTTCTGTTTTGTTTTGTTTTGCTTCTGGTTTTTGTTTCCATTCAACAAAATGGTATCAGAGCCTAGTTGAATAGTTTCGTGAACAGTAGCGACGTAAACAGTACCGTGATAAAAAAAAATGGCCAATAATGGTATGGTCCCTTTCCAAGTTCCAACACTCAACAAGAATAACTATGACAACTGGAGTATCAAGATCAAGGCTCTCCTTGGCACCCAAGACATATGGGAGATAATGGAGAAAGGCTACGTCGAAACAGAGAATGAAGTTAGTTTATCTCAAAATCAAAGAGATAGTTTGAGAGACTCAAGAAAGAGAGACAAAAAAGCTCTCTATCTAATCTATCAAGGATTAGATGATGATGCGTTTGAGAAGATCTCGGAAGCCAAGTCGGCTAAAGAAGCATAGGAGAAGCTTCAAATCTCTTACAAGGGAGCCGATCCAGTCAAGAAGGTACGACTTCAAACCTTAAGGGCCAAGTTTGAAATGCTGCATATGAAGGAAGGAGAACTCATATCTGATTATTTTTCTAGAGTATTGATTGTGACCAATCAATTAAAAAGGAATGGTGAAAAAATAGATGATGTTAAGATCATGGAGAAAATTCTTAGATCATTAGATTCAAAGTTTGATCATATTGTTGCCATTATCGAAGAAATAAAAGACTTGGAAGCTATGTCATTGGAGCAGCTCTTGGGTTCATTGCAAGCTTATGAAGAAAAGAAAAAGAAGAAGGAAGGAATAGTGGAACAGTTGTTCAAGACCCGAATTGATGCAACTAAAGAGGAAACCAGCAGCAGTCACAATGATCAAAGCCAACAAGGACGAGGCCGTGTGCGAGGACGTGGCCACTGGCAAGGACCTGGACGGGGCTGGAAGTTTGGTGATGATCATAACAGCAACTTTCAAATAGGAAGAAGATCAACAAGAGGTCGTGGGAGAGGTTTTTCAGCACCAAGGTATGATAATAAGTCCCATGTAAAGTGTTACAAATATGGGAAACTCGATCATTATGCTTCCGAATGTAGAACCCCTAGCTACAATAAAGTTAAAGAGAAGGCCAACTATGTCAAAGAAAGAAGTCAAGAAGATGGTACCTTGTTGTTGGCTTACAAAGATAATGAAAGAAGTGAAGACCATACATGGTACTTGGATACCGGTGCAAGCAATCACATGTGCGGAAGGAGAGGCATGTTTGTGGAGCTTGATGAATCCGTGAGAGGCAATGTATCTTTTGGAGATGAATCCAAGGTAGCAGTAAAAGGAAAAAGCAGCATCCTCATTCGGTTAAGGAGCGGAAAGCACCAGTTCATATCAAATGTATATTATGTGCTGAGTATGAAGAGCAACATCATGAGTCTTGGACAAATTTTGGAGAAAGGTTATGATATTCATCTAAAAGACAACCATCTTTGTATAAGGGCCAATGTAAGCAACTTAATAGCCAAGGTGCCGATGTCAAGAAATAGAATGTTCATGTTCAACATTCAAAATGATGCTGCCAAGTGTCTCAAGGCATGCTACAAAGATGGGTCTTGGCTTTGGCATCTTAGATTTGGGCATTTAAATTTTAGAGGTCTAGAGTTGCTATCCAAAAAGGAGATGGTGAGAGGATTACCTTGCATTCGTAATCTGGATCAAGTTTGTGAAGGGTGCTTACTTGGAAAACAATTTAAAAAAAGTTTTCCCAAAGAGACAACTTCGAGAGCTCGAAAGCCGCTGGAACTTATACATGCTGATGTGTGCGGTCCAATGAAGCCTAGTTCACTTGGTAAAAGTTACTATTTCCTTCTTTTCATTGATGATTTTTCGAGAAAGACGTGGGTATATTTTTTGAAAGAAAAATCAAAGGTATTTGAGAATTTTAAGAAGTTTAAGGCTCTTGTTGAGAAAGAAAGTGGCTGTTTGGTTAAAGCTATGAGATCTGATCGAGGAGGAGAGTTCACATCAAATGAATTCCAGAAATATTGTGAAGAACATGGAATTCGAAGGTTTTTAACAGTACCAAGATCCCCCCAACAAAACGGTGTGGCAGAAAGGAAGAATAGAACAATCCTAGATATGGCGAGATTGCTGAAGTAGTTTTGGGCAGAGGCGGTTACATGTTCTGTCTACCTATCTAACCGATCTCCAACAAGAAGTGTGTGGGGAAAAACACCTCAAGAAGCTTGGAGTGGAAGGAAGCTCGGTATTTCACACCTAAGAGTGTTTGGAAGCATAGCTCATGTACATGTACCTGATGAGAAAAGAAGCAAATTGGATGACAAAAGTGAGAAGTATGTCTTCATTGGCTATGACATAAACTCCAAAGGGTACAAACTCTACAATCCTAAGAGTAGGAAAACAATAATCAGCCAGGATGTTATATTTAATGAAGAAGAAGAGTGGAATTGGGAATCACATGATGAAAGCTACAATTTTCTCCCATATCTTAAAGAGGAAGAAGCGGAACAGCCAGGTATGGAGCTAATAAGAGAGGAGTGGATCACCCACCAGCTTCACCAACAGCAAGTCTTCAAGAAGGCGGAAATTCAAGTGAAAGGGCCCCACAGTTTAGGAGTTTACAAGAGGTATATAAGGTAACTGAAAACCAGGATGATCTCACTTTGTTTTGTTTATTTGCTGATTGTGAACCCGTGAACTTCCAAGAGGCAATGAAAGACAAAAATTGGAAGAATGCCATGGATGAGGAGATAAAAGCAATTAAGAAGAACAAAACTTGGGAACCAGCTTTACTTCCACAAAAATCCAAGGCTATTGGTGTGAAGTGGGTGTATAAAGCCAAGAAGAATGCTAAAGGTGAGGTTGAAAGGTATAAGGCAAGGTTGGTAGTGAAAGGCTATAGTCAAAGGGCTGGTATAGACTATGATGAAGTTTTTGCACCTGTTGCACGATTAGAAACGGTAAGGTTAATCATCTTATTGGCAGCTCAACACAATTGGAAAATACATCAAATGGATGTGAAGTCTGCGTTCTTAAATGGAGTTCTTGAAGAAGAAGTTTACATCGAACAACCACAAGGATATGAAATCAAAGGACAAGAAGACAAAGTCTTAAGGTTGAAGAAAGCACTTTATGGGTTAAAGCAAGCACCAAGAGCTTGGAATGCTAGAATTGACAAGTATCTCCAAGAAAGGAATTTTATCAAGTGTCCATATGAGCATGCACTTTACATTAAAATTAAAAGAGATGATATATTGATTGTGTGCTTGTATGTAGATGACTTAATTTTCACGGGCAGCAATCCAAGTATGTTTGTCGAGTTTAAGGAGGAGATGACGAGGGAGTTTAAGATGGCCGATATTGGGCTCATGTCTTACTATCTCGACATTGAAGTAAAGCAAGGAGGTGAAGGCATATTAATTACTCAAGAAGGGTATGCTAAGGAGGTACTTAAAAAGTTTAAAATGGATGATGTAAATCCGGTTGGTACACCAATGGAATGTGGAGTCAAGTTATCAAAGCATGAGGAAGGAGAAAAGGTGGATCCAACATTTTTTAAGAGCTTTGTTGGAAGTTTAAGATACTTGACATGTACAAGGCTAGATATTCTCTATGCTGTAGGAGTTATAAATCAATACATGGAGAATCCAACAACAACTCACTTGAAGGCAGCAAGAAGGATTCTTCGTTATCTAAAAGGTACAATAAGTTTTGGTTTGTATTATTCAACTTTCGATGATTACAAGCTTGTTGGATATAGTGATAGTGATTGGGGTGGAGATATAAATGATCGTAAAAGCACAAGTAGCTTTGTGTTTTATTTGGGAAATACGACGTTTACATGGATGTCAAAGAAGCAGCAAATTGTTACTCTTTCAACATGTGAAGCGGAGTATGTAGCTGTCACCTCTTGTGTTTGTCATGCAATTTGGCTTCGAAACTTGTTAAGGAGATTGGGCAGTCCACAAGAAGAACCAACCAAGATTTACGTGGATAACAAATCAGCAATAGCCCTTGCCAAGAATCCTATTTTTCATGATCGAAGCAAACATATTGATACGCGTTATCATTATATTAGAGAATGTGTTATCAAAGGAGATGTACAGCTAGAGTATGTGAAGACTCATGATTAAGTAGCCGATATTTTTACCAAGCCTCTCAAGCATGAAGTCTTTGTTAAATTGAGAAGTCTAATAGGAATAACTAATCAAGTTTAAGGGGGAGTGTTGAAATATAAACTTGATTTTTTGGGTTATTATTTTGTGGGCCTTGGTTACTTAGGGTCCAAGTTTTCTTAGAGTTCAAGTTTTAGAAACTTCTTTTAGGGTAATTTTATGATGTTTTATGTAGGCAGGGTTAAGTATTAGTATAAATATTGTTATGTTTTTTCCTTGGGTGTGTTGTAAGCCACAAAAGCTGAGAATCATTCAATAAACCAGCAGCTGTAGTTTTCTTTCCTTCCTTCGGGTTTTGCTCTCTGTTTTGCTGTTCTGTTTTGTTTTGTTTTGCTTCTGGTTTTTGTTTCCATTCAACAGGATATGCTCAAGAACCATTTAGGTATTGGGCTACAAATTTTATTATGAGAAAGATCTAATGACAGTAATTCATTTTGTGCTTTTAGGAAATCAGGAAATTCAGTTATGTTGCATGAGGACAAATCTAAATACTGAAATTTGGGAAGAGAAGGAATATTCATACTCACATTTGTTGTTAGAGATAGTGCATTATGTGAGAGATCAAGATTCTTAAGCTCTCCCATCTCTGAGAAGATGCCGAAATCAACTCTACCACTTAAACTGTTTGAACCAAGGAGCAGTGATGTCAGGCTTTGCAGTTTGAAGATGGAACTTGGAATACTCCCCTTTAATTTATTTCGATTTAAAGACAGATATTCCAATTGGGATGAAATAGAGTTGATACTCTCATGGTCTATAAACTGATTGTCATCCAAATATAGGGATTGCAAAGAAGCTAACGAAAGTAAAGATGAAGGGATGACTCCATTCAGCGAGTTGCTAGACAAATCAAGAGTCGAAAGCAAGGTCAAGTTACTAAAAGTTTGGAATGGCACTGGACCTATGCAACTATTGTTGTTGAAGTAGATATCTGCCAGAAGATATGGAAATGACATTGGCAAGCTTCCATGGAAAAAGTTATTTGAAAGATCCAGATCGCTTAGCTGTGTCAGATTTCCAAGTGAAGAAGGAAATTCACCGATAAACTCATTGCTACCCAGGAGAAGTTGACTGATATTTGCAAGGTTCCCAAGAGAATAAGGAACAGGCCTAGAAAATATACAATTCATGAGATCCAAAACATTCAAAGAGGTAAGGTTGCCAACTGAATTTGGCAATTTCCCCCCAAATTTTGTAATCGAAATTTCCAACGACAAAAGATTGCTGCCATAATGAAATTCCGAAAGAGAACCGGTGAGATCACCATTATCCAGCAGTTTAACTGATTGTAGGTTAGGCAATCGGAATATTGTTTTTGGAAAATCGCCATGCAAATTGCATCTATCAAGAAAGAGATGTGTTAGGGAAGATAAATTTCCTAACGATTCAGGTACTTTGGAAGAAAAGTTTAACCCACCAAGATCAAGAACTCGTAATGTTTTCAGCAAGCCTTCTCAGCAGTTCAGGCTCCTGAATATTTGGATAATAATCTCCGATATCCTCACAAAAAGGAAAAGGACCTCCAAAATAGTAAGAAAGATCAAGCAAAATCAAATTCGTCAGCCTCAAGATTTCAGATGGTATAGGACCAGAAAACAGAGAGCAAGTGAGGTTGAGATGGGTTAACCTGGAAAGTTGGCCAAACTCCGAGGGAACTGGGCTTGAACTAAAGTCGTTGTAGGCAAGGTTGAGGTTTTGAAGATGAAGTAAGTTGAAAAGGCTACTGTTAGAACGCAAAGGGCCCTCAAGCGAGCTGCTGCTAAGGTCAAGGCTTACAACATGACCTGTTGCCATATCGCATGAGACTCCAGGCCACAAACAGCAATCGGTGCCTGCTTTCCAATCTGTCATCTTTGAAGGTTCACCTGGTTCATCGAGTTTAAACTCTTGCTTTAGCTCAAGTAAAATGGAGGATTGGTGAGGGAGGCAATAGAAACTCATGACCGAAGAGGAATTGGAAGAGTGTGAAGAAACAAACAAGAAACATGATGATGAGATGAGCAGAACGAAATAAAATAAGAGGAATTCACACATCCTCATCTTTTCTGTTTTTGTTTTGTTTTTTTTTTTTTTTTTTTTTTTTTTTTTTGGGGACAAAATGTATTATGAGTGATAATGAAGATGAAATGGGAGGAATGAGAGATTTGAAATTTGTGAAGGTTATGACACATTATGTAGTTAAATCTCTAGGGAAATTTTCAATTTGTCCACTTTATTTTGATTTTATATATGTTATTGGGTTGAATTGAACAAGGTTTTCGCTATAAAAGAATGGCATTACCCAAAAAAAAAAAAAAAAGAAAAGAAAAGAAAAAGCTAAAAAAAAAGGAAAAACAAAAAGCGTGGCCCCTACTATTAAGTCCTTTCATTTCATGGACTGTATTCGCAGCCCGCACTCCATCCCATGCTTTTTTATTTTAAAAGCCAACCGTTAAAAATGGGTATTTTTTAATGTTTCGCTTTTTATTTTGAGGAATAGGTTGGGATGCTCTTAGGTTTTGGTTTTTTTATTATAAAAATAAATAAAAAATAAATTGATCTCAATTTTTGCTCAGTATATTATATACATGAGGGACAAATTTGTTTAGCAGCGTATCCTCAGCTATCCCGAAGAAGGGAAAGACTATATTTATATATAAAGAGAGTTAGCTCATGTTAAGTTAACCTGACCATTTTAACATTAACCTTTTATTATGGGCTCTTAATTTAATGGTTTTTGCATTATGTATTTCATTGTTAGTCATTGCATCACATTGCGGACTAAAATTTTATTTAAATAAAGTGAGTATTAGAAGGACCTAAATAATCATAAAAAAAAATTTTAATCTCAATCTTTGAAACGATTAAAAAATTAAAAAATGAAATTTTGATGATAAAACTATCAATCGATTTAAAAGAAGTCTAGTTGAATACATATATATATATATATATATATATTTGACCTATTGAGAACTTAATTCTCATTTTATATTGGGTAACTAATCACGTAACAAATACTAAATGTTGTCCTTTACTCAATTAGTATGTTAGTTGTAAATCATTAATTGAGATAATACTATCAGCAATTAAGCTTGACACATCAACACACTCCCATCTTATGTGGGAAATATTGTTCCTAACCTAGCATTACTCATACTAACCCTTATTTAATAAAATACGTGAACAAAAGTTTGTTAAGAATTTCATCAAATAAGCTTAAAAATATTAAATAGGTTTTCAATAATGGTTTTACTAGAGTCACCAAATATATTTATTAAATTTATTTATCAAATGATATGATAATATTTAATTGATTTATTTTTTTATTCTCATAATTATCCATATTTAATTATTTAAATATGTTAACTAATAATATTTTAATAAGTATCATTTTGTAAACATTTGTTAATTGATTTATTGTTTTATTCACTTAATTATCCATATTTAATTATTTAAATGTGTTAACTAATAATATTTTAATAGTGTCATTTTGTAAACATTTGGATGCATATATGTTTCCGTAAATCTGTCAAATTATCATTCTTCAAAATTTCACTTTAAATTAAGGATCCGTTTGGGAAGTATCAAAGTTAAATGGGAAAATAATTTTCAGAATTTAGTTTTCTGTGATTTAGTTTCCTAACAATTATTTTTTCTCCTGGTTTATTTGGTAAGTAATAGAATAGTTGGGATTTATAAGTAATTAAATTTAATATTGTTTAATAAATTAAGGGTAAATATGTATTTTAAAAAAATTTCAAAACTAATTTCTTTGGAAATTTCAAAATGACACCTATATATGTGGGAACAACTTTCCTACATATTTTTCTACACTAGTGGGAATCTAATTCCCTAGTCCCACACTTTTCTACTTTACAATAAACATCCAAATAAAATAAAGTTATCACTTTCATAAGGAAAATAGATTCTCAAGTTATCACTTTCATAAGGAAAATAGATTCTCACTAACTTTACTTTTATCCAAACATATCGTAAGAGAACAACTGAGTTATTAAAGCAACCAATTTCTTGGTCAATTTACCAAGTGAATCCCCCATCCCCAATATAAAAAATAAAATATAATTCACTTAAAAAAAAAAAATTGAAAATCATACTTGGTTGAAGGTAATTTGTCAATATTTTTACACTATTAGTTGTTACTGCATTGTTGAGGCTACAAGTAAGCTATAAAGATGCATATCTACAAGTATATAAAATAGAAATGTTCACCTAATTATATATATAGATTAAGGAACAAGCTAAGATTTTTTTTCTTTTTTTTTTTTCTTTTTTTAATCCTTTCGGTCAAAAGATTAGCTTCTTCCAGTATTTTCTAGCTTTAGATTAGGAATGGCAAAAACT
Organism: Ziziphus jujuba; assembly: GCF_031755915.1. Classification (NCBI taxonomy): domain Eukaryota; kingdom Viridiplantae; phylum Streptophyta; class Magnoliopsida; order Rosales; family Rhamnaceae; genus Ziziphus; species Ziziphus jujuba. The sequence continues at coordinate 27,413,118 of NC_083387.1, read as the reverse complement.
TCCAACATATGGACCCAAAAGAAATTTCCATGGACATCACCCCTTGACCTTCCTAGAGGAACAATAATTGTTTCAGCCAAAAAAATAAAAATAAAAGAGGACTTATAAATGAACAAAATTTGTTTGGAAAGGATTGGATATTCTGATCAATCTTTTTTCATTTTTCCTTTTTTTTCTTTTTTGCACATATATATATATATATATATATATATATATATATATATATATATATATATATATATATCTATCTATAAGTCAATCTGCTATTGAGCCGTCATGATGATTTTTTCATTAAAGTTTTTATTAGTAACTTTTAAATTATTTTAAAGGCTAAAATTTAAAGATATTTTAATATATTATATAGATTTAGTGACAGGTTAAAATTCTAGAAAAATAAAGTAAACTAATTTAGGTATCATTTAAATCTCATCTATATATTTAAATATTTTATTTTGAAGCAATTTAAAAATTGATAAATAAAATTATGATAGAAAAACCATCAAAAAAATATTATGATAAATGGATATATATATATATATATATTGAGGAATAAGCTAAGATTTTTTTTTTTTTTAACTTTTTGGTTAATAAATTAGCTTGTTACAGTATTGGATACTAGCTTTAAGTTAGAAATGGCAAAAAATTCCACCAACATGTGGACCCCAAAGGAATTTCCACTCGGACATGACCCCCTTGACCTTCAGTATGGTTAAATCACTAATCAGTATCACCTACCGTAACGTCAAAAAATAGGAATGGCAAAAAATTCCAACATATGGACCCAAAAGAAATTTCCATGGACATCACCCCTTGACCTTCGACCTTCCTCGATGAACAATAATTGTTTTAGCACACAAAAATAAATAAATAAAAGGACTTATCGATGAGCAAAATTTATATGGGAAGGATTGGATATTCTTAGTCTTTTTTTTTTCTTTTTTTTTTTTTGGTAAATATATATATAGAATCTGTTTATGGTGCGAACGTTCGCACATTTTTATCATGCGGACCACTGCAAAAATGATAGTTTTTTAAGAAATCTTCATCAATATTATTATGGTGCGGATCATCTATAACGTCCGCACATTTTTATCATATGAACCACTGCAAAGACGACAGTTTTTTAAAAAATCTTGGTTAATATTATTATGGTGCGGATCGTCCATAATGTAGAATTTCATTATATATATATAATATAAAAATTTTAACTTATATATATAAAAGGTCTTAACTCTTAATTTAAAAACTTCAGGTTATGACTTCGACGAAGGTCGTCAACCCTTAGCCTTAATCTACAGAATTCATTATAAAGTCTCAGGAACTAATATGAACTTTAAAGCTAAACAACACAATGCTAAAGGTCATACTATGTTAATCCAGAGTCAATACCAAGATTTAAATATTAAAATCCCTAAATTAATCAAGTGGTCAGATGTTAATTTACCCTCTGATTGGGTATTAACTGATGTCCGTAGTCCAACCCCTATTCAAAATATTTTAACCAACACTGACTTCATTTCCCAATCTGATGATGGATCAGTTAGAATCACCTTTGATAGAAATCCTAGATCTAATCAATCCTTAGGAACCTCCTCAAGAAGATCCCTTAATCAACCAATCATAGAGTCAATCTCTTCTGATAGTATATCCCGAAGAGATTATGAAATAGAAAAAGATTTACAAAAAATTAAAATTCAAGAATTAGAACAACAGCTACACAAATTACGATTAGAAAATGAACTTAAAAATCTTAGATTAAAATCAATTCACCACACTGGACAAGTTAGTCAGCCTCGTTACAGTGATGAAGAAATAAAATCAACACAGTCACCCACAGCCTCAGATTTCATCGATCCCCAATTAAACACATTAGATACCCCTTTTAAACCACACTGGAAACAATTAAATCAAGAAATGATGTCCGATAAAAATCACGATAGATTAATCAAATATAGACAATCACACACTAGAGAACAGAAAGAAGAAATTTGGCAAACTTGGAAACAAACAATGTTACAACTTAAATTTGACATTAAATTTTTTGATTTTCTTGAAAAATTCTATTATCCTTTAAACAATTTAAAAACTTTAACAAAAGAAAAATGGATTAAATCAGATAAATCCACAGTCATGTCTAGTCACCCTCCAGTTGAAAAAATAATCATTCCCCATTTAGATAATCAAGTCATAGCCTCACCCTTTAAAACTTCCACAAATGAAAATAACGATTTAATTAATGAGACTCGAAAAGTCATTGAACAAAATAATTACACAAATCAAAGTCTTATTACCATAGGTAAACAATTAGATAAAATAGAAACCAAAATTGATAATTCCTCTAAAGAAGAAATTAAACCTCAACCACCAATAAAATTTCTAGATATTACAAAAGTTCCAACCCTTCCAAATAAAACTAATCAATTAAGTCAACTCTTAAAAGAATTACAATTAAAGACTTCCAGTTCCAAAATTGAAGCCTCTTCTTCAAATCTAGCTACCAGAATCAAATCAATCTTCCATAGATAATCATATTAATAGACTTAAAAATCAAAAACCAAGATTTAATACTTTTAAACAATGGAATAATAAACCATTACCCCTTGAATTTCAAGAATCAACCTCTAAATTTCAATTCTCTGTCAGTTCTGATAAATTATACGAATGGAATATTGATGGATTAAAAGAACAAGAAATATTAAATAAATTGCACCACATGTCCATGGTTGCTAATAGTTATTTTACTAATCAAAACCTTCCCCAACCTGAAATTGTTGAATTATTAGTCACAGGTTTTACTGGTACTTTACACTACTGGTGGACAAAACATTTAACAGATCAATCTAAATCAGAAATCATTCATGCCGTTAAACTAGATGAAGAAGGACTCCCCATATTTGACGAATCAATAGGTCAAGGTGTCCCAGATGGTGTCAATACCTTGTTAGCCACAATAATTAGACATTTTATAGGAACCCCTACAGCTGTCACCGAAAGAATTCATAGTCAGTTAACCAATTTACACTGTCCAACTCTTAATGATTTCGAATGGTATGTACAAACATTTACTTCTGGAATCATGATGAGAGACGATAGTAATCAACCCTTTTGGAAAGAAAAATTTATCAATGGTCTACCCCAATTATTTGCTAGGAAAATCAGAAATGTCTTAAGTAATGATAGTGGTCACATAGACTATGATTCATTAACTTATGGAGATATCGTCTCAATAATCAAAAAAGAAGGACTCAAAATGTGTACTGATATGAAAATAGCCAATCAATTAAATAATGATAAAAAGAAAACTAAATACGAATTAGGAAATTTTTGTCAACAATATGGTCTATCTACCATAGCACCCTCTAGGCAAATCAAAATCAAAAACAAATCACATAGGAACGCTCTTAGAAACAATAAATATTCAAATTCTAAAGTTTATTATAAATCCCATAAGTATAATAAACCCAATCCTGATAAATTTTATAAATCAAATAAACATAAAAAAGATTCAAAAGATAAAACTAAAATCAAATGTTATAAATGTAACAAATTTGGTCATTTTGCTAATCAATGCAAAGTCAAACAAACAATCAAACAATTAGAAATACCAGAAGATCAAAAACAAAACTTAATCAATGTCTTAGGTATACACAACACTGATAGTGAACATAGTGAAAATAATATTTACACTGAATCAAGTTCTGACGAATCAAGTATTCACACTAAATCCACTAGTGACACAGATAACCCTAAAATTACTTTAGGATGTTTAGATGCTTGTTGTCTAGATACCTGCTGTAATCAATCACTTAGTGTCTTAACTAATTCTACAGAAGATAAAGATATAATCTTAGAATTACTTAGTAAATTAGAGAATCCTGATGAAAGAATAGAATACATGAAAAAATATAAAAAGATAATAACTGATACTCACAAAGAAACAAATCAACATAATAAAAGTACTCAAAAAATCTGTTTAATAGAAGCCTTACAAACATTTAATAAATCAAAAACTAAACCCATAACTGTTCAAGATTTACAAACAGAAATTAAAACAATCAAGTCTGAAATTAAAGAATTAAAAATGGAAAATCATTTAATTAAACATCGATTACAATTTATTCAGGATAACCCCCATCCTCTCAGTCCTAATCAACCTGATGAACAGGAAGAAGGTTCTTCCCGTGATAATTGTCTAGCTTCAATTCAAAAAATCAAACTTAGAAAATGGCACATCAAAATCACCATAATCATTAAAGATTTTCAATTAACAACAATTGCACTTTTAGACTCCGGTGCATATTTAAATTGTATTCATGAAAGTCTTATCCCTAATCAATATTATACCAAAACAAAAGAAAAATTAAGTTCTGCCAATGGTAGTAAAATGGATTTAAAATATGAAATCAATCAAGCTCAAATTTACCATAGTAATATTTGTTATACAACTTCTTTTGTCTTAATCAAAAATATGACAGATCAAGTCATCCTAGGTATTCCTTTCCTTTCTTTGTTATACCCATTTATCACAAATCATGATGGTATAGTCAGTCACCCTTTAGGTGAAAAAATCAAATTTGATTTCTTGCTTCAATCAAATAATGTCCAGATTTTTCAAGATCAATCTATTTCAAAACAGCTTAATCAGATCCAAATCCATCATCCTCCTTTTTATTCCTCTTATCTTCCATCTTTCAATCAATCCTGCTTCTATACATATCAAATCATTAAAACTTTATTTCACAACCTATATTTATATATCTTTGCATTTTTTCAAATCTTTGCATACTATCTTTTCTCTAATCATTTTCATTACAGCATGTCTCGCCCACGCGGCTACATAATCATCAACAGCACATCTGTTCCAATTTGGAGTGGCGAAAATTCTGAAAAGAATTTCCCAACCCAATTTGAATTAGATACCCCCCAAAGAGCCTTAATCAATTCCATTTGGAATCAAACCCATTTTGAATCACCTGAAGAAAAACCAGATTTTATTCAAACCCTTGATAACCTTTGTTTTTACTTACAATCAATCAAACAAAAGCCCGATAGTAAATACTATTCTTATTACATCCTATTTACAGGCCCAAACCCTGGCCTTTATAAAACTTGGTCCCAAATAACCCATGAAATAGCTGGCCAAACCAATACCCAATACCGAGGCTATTATAGTCTCCATGAAGCCCTTGAAATCACCCATAGAGAAATAGGTCCAAAAACCTTTATTCACCCTTGGGTTAGAATGGACCCAGAATTTTCTAAAACTCTCCGTTCTGTCCACAAAATCATTTCTAATCAAGCTTCTAGTTCCCAATCCGCCCAAAAAATGCAACATACCCATCCTCGACCAATCACTGTTATTGCCAACCCACACCATCCCAATAATCAAACTATTCAAGCCCAAGATCCTCTAGATCTCCTCAATAAACCTTACCTAGATCATCCCTTAGAATTCCGAGTTCATGAACTCAAACATAAGAATCAATGTCTTAAACACCAAATTCAAACCCTACTTCATAATAATGCCATCCATCAACTCCATATTAATCACCTCCAAAAAGACCTAGATTTTTGGACCAACAAACAAAAACAACCTCTTAATCAAAACCACGGTTCTACTAGCCATTCCAATCAACCTTTTCAGCTCATTGACAATCCTTATCCTTTAATCAAAAATTCCACCTTACCTTGGAATCCTGCCCGTATCTTTTTCTACCCTAATCAATGGTTACATCAAGATGGTTTACCCAGTGATATTATTTCCCGTATTTGGAAAATCAAAAGAAAACAATTTTATGATGAATTTAATTTCCTCCAAAAAATGTTACGATCATTCATCCAATCACCCAATACCTGTCCCCGTGGTATGTATGCATATTCGGAAGCTGTTTTGCATCCTTCCAATATCAAATGTACCACATGTGACCCTGAAAATATACCCCTTAATCATGTTGGCTGTCCACACCAAATCAGTTATTGTATTTACCGTGTTGGCCTATATGCCGCAACCTTCCACAATTTTATTTACCAAAATAAAACAATCACTTGGGCCACCCTCTTTGACTGGGGATTAGTTGGTACCATTATATTCACCCATACAGATCAAGCCCAAAACTGTACTGAACTAATCAAAATGGCCATCACCTGCCTCTTTTTACCCCATCATTCAGCACCATTAAAACAACAAGGATATATTGCTGCTCACATCACATCCACTCCACCAGAATGGATCCATGGATGGGAACCAGCACGCCACCTAATCACTTTTGAAAAATCAAAATATGCTACTAATCATTTCCGCCAAGACGAACAGGTACGTAGATGTTCCAGTCCAATCACAAAACAATTACGCCATTGGAGAGCTGCTGTGTATGGAGACAACTTTAATCTCCAACATATCACTCAAAAATATTTTTTAGCCAAAGAAAATCAATATACAAAATTATATATACACAATGGATTCAGATATGTATGGAATGATGTATTTGTATCATTTCACTACAAAACAATGTATCCAGACCTTGCTGCTATTTATTATAAAATTTTCAAAAAACAAAGAATCATTAATACAGACAATAATCAAGAATCAGATGAAGACATAGAACTTGATCCAGATGAAGACGATACCTACCAGTTTGGAGATGAAGAAGATCACAACATCAACAACATGTTAGAAGCCTGAAGTCATAATCAATGTCAGGAATCTTTGACAGTACAAAGTTACTTTCAACATTCCACTCACAAAAGCAGATCACGAGACTTTACTGTTCAATCACTATTCATGAACAATAAAAGAAGCCGAAAGCATATCACTATTCAATCAACTATTCATCAACAGGAATCAAGTCCTCCTTTGCCTATAAAAAGGAGCCTCATTCTCATTCCAAATCAAGTTTTTTCTTTGGAAGTTTTTTCTTTCAAGAGTTTTTTACTACTGAAGATAGAGAGAGCTTAGAGAGTTTCTGGCAGATTTCTCCTCTTTCCTCAATCTTCTTCTATCCCAAAAAACTCTGTAATCAATTTATTTATCCTGAGTGTTGAGTGCTTGTAACACTTTGGTTCTTCATAATCAAGTAAGCATTCATATTTATCATTCATATATTTTAATTATTTTATTTTCATATATTGCTTGGCTGGTTATACCGCCTTCAATATTATTTATTTTCATTAAATCATTTATTTTCATTAAATCATTTATTTTAATTAATTATTTTTATTATTCTTGGCTGGCTTTGCCGCCTCTATCTTTTGTCATTTTCATTTCCTTCCGCATATTTATTCATACTCTGTCTGCTTCATCATTCATACTCTACTCGTTGCCCCCTTAAGTTAGTCTTCTATTGAGACTTTTTGATGATTTTTTCATTAGAACCTTTATTAGTAACTTTTAAATTATTTTAAAGATTAAAATTTAAAGATACTTTAATAGACTATATAAATTTAGTAATAGATTAAAATTCCAAAACGACAAAATAAATCAATTTAGATATTATTTAAATCTCATTCATATATTTAAATCTCACAATTTAAAGCAGTTTAAAAATTAATAAGTGAAATTCTGATAGAAAAACTATCAAGATATCATGATAAAAGAATATATATATATATATATATATATATATATTGAGGAACAAGAAAAGATTTTTTTAAAAAAAATTTACCTAAAAAAATTAAGATTCTTTTTTTTTTTTTTAATCTTTTTGGCCAATAAATTGGCTTGTTACAGTATCTTCTAGCTTTAAATTAGAAATGGCAAAAAATTCCACCAACATGTGGACCCTAAAGGAATTTCCACATGGAAATGACCCCCCTGAACTTCAGTATGTTTTAATCACAAATCAGTATCACCTAGAGGAGCAATAATTGACCAAATTTATACTAAAGGATCTGGACCTTGTCAAGAAAGGTTTACGCAGTCCCACCTATAATTGGAAAGTTGGGAATTCCAGAGATATTAAGATGGAAAAATTATTATAAATAAAAAAAAAAAATTGTATTCACTAGCATTAAATTAGAATGACAAAAGTTCCCCTTAATATATGGACCCAAAAGAAATTTCCATGGACATGACCCTTGACCTCTAGCAAGTTTAATCATTAATCAGTATTGCCCACAGAACAAATAGTTTACCAAAATTTATATAGAAAGGATCTCGATATTTTCTGTCTTTTTTTTTTATGTATATATAATATAGAAATGTTGACCTATATATACATATAAATAATATAGAAATGTTGCTAAGTCCAGATAGAGTAATTGGCAAAAGCTGAGCTGTTAATATCGTTTAGGGGAAACAAAATTGACAAAATAATACAAGTTTGAAAATTAAAGTATAAGTTATATTTACATAAAAAAATTTGCTTGAAATGTTAAATTTACAATAGATCATATCAAGAAATGAAAATAAATATAAAATGTACATTGCTTTTCGCAATTAGTCGCTACAGCAGAACGACCTATGCCAATTCTATTCTGGCATTTTTGAGGATTGCCTAATTTTTCATCGAACTTTTTGTGCCTTCTATATAATATACATGTCAATGCTAATATATATATATATATATTAAAAGTGCATAAAGAGACACCAAAATCATCAAATGAAGATTACATCTTATTCTATAAGATAATAATAATAATAATAAAACTATATGAGTAGTAAAGGTAAAGATTTTTCATTATATATGCTCAATTTGGTCGCCCACAATATTATATTTATAAATCAAAATAGGACAATTATAATTTTTTATGCTATTTGAAAGGTGGTACAATAGGATTTGAATAAGAGAGGAAATGAAGAAATCAAACAAAGAAAAAAAAAATATTGAATATAAAAGAAGGTATAATCAATATAATCAAAGCCTAGTTTTCTCGAACTCAACATTATTGGGTAACGACTTGAAACGCTTTTGTCACGCATTAAAATAAAGAGCAAAGCTTGCTTCTTTTTCTAGTCCACAGTTGTGCTAAAGGGAAAATTATGGCACTTGGTCTATGAATGCGTGTTTGATCATTTATAACTTAGGGACCAACTGAATTATTGGAACACAGCTTCTCCAAATGTTTGCCAGCGTTAGGCAATGCCTTGTTCTTCAAGGCATTGTGACTTTGTGACGTGTTAAAATAGACAAGTCAAAATCAATGCTATTTGTATTGTCCTTAACAGGTGTCAGCATGGCATACGCTTTAATGATTGACCTATTTGTGCTCGTGCCATGCTTTACCTGTTTATTTGTATGCTGTAGTATCCATGTTTATATATTCCTGTTTATGCCGGTTTAATTTTTTATTCATGCCAATATGTTTTTTATTCATTTTAATTATTTGTTTATTGAAATTAATACATTTTAAAAAGTGCATCTAACAAATAACTTAATTTAACTACAATAAATTTATTTAATTGTTTAGTAGGCAATTAATATTTACATAAAAGAGAAAAAAAATTGCATAATTAATTGCATGGCTTTGAAGCCAAAACAAATATATATAAATAAACAAAAATATAGTAGTAAACAGTTAAAAAGTTTAAATCTTAAATATTATTAATTTAATAAAGTATTACATTGATAAATTTAAAATAATAATAATAAAACAATGAAAAATATAAGCATATTAATATAGTTTATGTATTCATAAATTATCCATGCCAATCGTCGTGCCATGGGCTCATGTCATATCTAGCCCATTATGGTCTCGTCCCTGCCATGGGCCTCCTAGGCATGGGCAATGCATGTTTCGTGGTTTGCATGGCATAGTTTATATTGTATTTTAATTGTGCCATGTCTATGTTGCCCAATCTATTTTATATGTATATTTTTTTCCACACTAAGATTTTATTTGGTAAAATTTTTTCTATTTTTTATTTTTCAAAGGAACTACCGGAAAAATTATTTTTTACTGGATTTGATTAATAGCTTTTCTAAGGACTTGAAGTATTTTCAAAAACTGTCCAAATACTCCTACAAAAAGGAACAGCTTTTGAACCTTAAGACTCTATTTTGGCATTTGGTATGTAGGATACTATTTGCTATGGAGGACGGGGATCGGTAGGGCTATTATTTTGGATAAGATTAGCTGATAGTATTGTTTTGAGTTTGATGTAGGTAGGGTTGGACTAAAATGTTTTTTTGATAAAAAAAAACTATAGATTAAATTTTTTATTAAAAAAAAACATTTGATTCATTCAATATATGTTCATACCATCATAATAAAATAAAATAAATACTTATTTGTTTGGGTTTTTTTGTTTTCAAAAGTTATTCCATTGCATTAAAAGCCATTTTATATTTTTACTTATTTTCGTTACAATTTTGACAGAAACTTTTACTCAAGAAAAAAAAAAAAAAAAAAGGCAATGGGTTCTAATCCTAAAATTTTGATGCCTCTATTTAATTAAATTGCTTTAAATATATGAATGATAAAAATTAATTTATATATTACGATAGAGAACTGATGGAGCGGTCAAAATTTAAAAAAAAAAAAAAAAAAAAGGGGAAATTGATGCATGCAAACAAAAAAAAAAAGGGAAATTGATGGATGCAGGCGGTTTTTCGATAGCTCAGGTACGAATAACGTGTAAGTCTGACGTGTATTTGGGACGAAGCTTGAGCCACCTCTTCGCATAGGTCATCTTGTCCTGTATTTTGTGGGACTATTTTAGCATTCAGGATTACTAAACGCATTCCATTTGCAGCCGCAAACAGCGAATTGGGTCATCTAGCCCTCTTCTGCCTACCACTATTGTTGTGGGGGATTTGCATAGATAGAGTGTAATATCATATAGCTTTTTGTAATTTGCAAGTCACTGTGGCAGTTTGAATATGATGTTAAAAAGAGGGATTTAAGGAAACATTTGTAGCTCGGAAAGTGTATCAAATTTATTTTTCTTTACTAACAAGTCTACTTTTCTTACAATATTTCAGGAAGTGTGTTGGCACTCTTGCTTTGCAATTTACTATTTTCTAATCATTTTCCATTCCTGAAGGAAACAAGCTAGCTGAAAGTCCCCTCCACTCCCATTTCCTCCCACACCATCCTATGAAGATTCTAACCATCTCTTCACCATATCCTGAAAATTCCATGCAGTCCTAACGTCAACTGATACATAGAACCAAAGATTCCTCATCCAACACTGAAAGAGTAAAAGCATATGACCCAACTTTAATTAAATAATTTGTGGGTGTAAAAAAATAAATAAATAAATAAATTTTGCATGGAAATATAAATAAATAAATTTACAACTTTAATTAAATATAATTTATATATATATTTTGTAAATATAAATATAATTTCTAAACTTTTTATTTTTTTTAAAAAAAATAAAAACTATAATTACAAAATAATTCAATCCAATTCAATTTCTATACCAAACATGGGACAACTAATCTATCGTTCAGTCCGAAACTATACCAAACACGGTACTGTATTATTCTATCATATCCAATCCTATCTGATTCAAACCTATCATATTCGATCCGGACCTATCCGGTGTACCAAATGCCCCCTTAAGGTTTTAAAAACCAGAAAGAACTTTTCAAAAGCTATATCAAACAGGATCTAAATGCTAAAACGATCTAAATGCTAAAACTAAACTAGTCAGTATCATTTACTGTTTCTCATTTTACCCTTTTTCAGCTATAACTTAGACAATTGCTTCAAGTTCTCCAAAATATTTTCTTCAACTCCTCCAAAGATCTTACCAATTCGGAAAGAACTGGATCTTCATTCAAGAATCTTATGCGTTTCAACGGCCAGTTGAGACCCTAGAATAAGTACAAATTCTTTCTTTTCGCAATGCAATATTCTTCACTACAAATATTACCAAAATATAAAAGATTCGTCACTACAAAAGGATATTAGTAACCCCACCATTAACTACTCCATTTATTAATTTCATGGTACTAGAAATACATGCCCTGCGGCCAAAATCCATATGTTGCATGTCCAAAACGAAAACCAAGCCTGGTCTTGAAAACCTTTTGCATAAAGACAAAGATGCACTAGATACATAGCCGGAACAGCCATTGATTGTGGGTTGATGAAGTGTACTATCGAATAGAAAACCAAGCAGAATATTCAATGTTTAATTTAAAAACCTTGCAAAGCATTTTAATAACGCTCTCAGTCCTGAAATAGAAGAATTTCTAAGAGCAGTACAAATACGTCATCCGCTCCAGCTGAGAGAGGAGAAGTCCGAAATGGGAGATTTTAAGGTCCCACTCGAGTATCCAAGAGAACTTCCCAAACATTTCTCACCCACGAGCCTCCTCATACGTATAATGCATCTTTGGGTCTTTCTAATAAAAACTAAAATCATATTTGACATTAACGAAGCCGGCAAATATTGGAAAAGGAAAGTAAATATGGTAGAAGAACCAAAAACAAAGGCAGAGTGGCAACAAAACTAAGACCCAAAAATTGTATTTACCAGATATATATCCTCAAATTACAGATGCAATCCAAGCACAAAATATTTATAAGAGATTAAAGCTTTTTTCACTTTCTTTCATTTCATACAATTGTATATAATATTACTTGGAGCCTATTGCAAACGACAGTTTTGGCCTTGACTTGTTCTTACCCAACAATTTCATCTGGTTCTTCTGTTCCTGCTCCTCTTCTTGTTTCTTCCTTCTCATAGCCTCTTCTTTTTGCCTCTGAAGCTCTTCTAGCTCCCGATACCGTTCCTCCTCCCTTCGCTGCTGCTCCAAAGCTTCCCTTCTTTGGGCTTCTTCAACCCTCCTCCGATTTTCTTCAAGCAACCTCTCTAGCTCTTCTTTCTCTTGCCGAACTTGTTCCTGTGAACCAAAAATCAAAAATTATCGAGGCACTGATAAGCACAATAAAATGTTTTCTTTCATAATTACATGAATTAATTCAAATGCCTTAATGAAAGAGATGAAGAACAAGATTAAAAAGTTTCTGAAGACCAGCTGCCAAGATCTTCAAAAATGAAATACTCTCAGACAAGTTAGTTGCAAATATATTCATCAATCAATTTTGTTTATCTCCATTGTTAAATGTTCTCTTTACTTGAATTTAAAATATAACTATTAGGTTCTCAATAAAAAAATTTCAAATTAAAAGTTATCACCACTTTGAAAATTGTAACAAACTCAAGGGAAAACAAGTAAGAACTCCCTTTGCTGTCAAAATTGTTCATACATTAAATCTAAAGAACTATGGTATAATGTCATAAAACTGTTTTTCCTTACCCTAACTTACAAACGTTGTTTGCCTAGTAAACTACAGTATAATATATAACTAAATATAAGACAATAAAAGAACAAGAAGAGCTGAATAGAAAAACAAATTGACCACAAGCACTGTTAATTGCTAAAGGTGTCAAATTCAGCATAATATGGAATGCAATGCGGCTATAGACTTACACCAAGTGGCAGAAGAATGACAGAAGAAAAGTATAGCACAAAACCATTTACCTCCTTTTGTCTAGCCTCGATAAGAGCAGCTTCCTTTTCTTTTTCAAGTTGAGCTCCAACTTCATCAAGAAGTTTCTTCCGCCCCTCCTCCAATCGCCTCTGTATTTCTACTTTAATCTCCTCAGAGTTTAAGCTCTCTTCGACCTTTCTAGAAATTGCTTCTTCCACTCTCTTTGCAGTCTCCTCTTCCACCAGTTTCAATTCTGCTTCCTGTTGTCGCCTGAGCAGACATGAGAAAATGTTAAGCAGGAAAGTGACCTCTTTCCGTCAAAGGGTGAAAATGCCACACTTCCGTTGAATGTCTTCAATCCAAGCAACAGGAACTATCACAATACTAAACGTATAATACCTCCTTTCTTCTCTTTCTATGTCTAATCATTATCTGTGCTATAATAAATGGCAAACTAACCTTCATGAAGGCAAAGGCACTAAACAATATGCTTATGCTTTTAAGGCATACCTCTAACCGAATCCTGATCCAAACAATCAATTTCAAAACTGGTGAACAGTAGATAGTAGACAAAAGAAGCACCCATTTTGATCATCATATAAAACAAGTTGAACTATAGCAGTATCTTCCTTGAGAAAAGCCTGTGGAGAAAAATGTCAAGTAAACCTGCTGCAGGTTTAAAACTGATCACCGACATTCTTCAATTTTGAACTACATGCATTTTTTACATTAAGAAAGATGGAAGTTCAAAAATGTATGGCCAAATTTTAGTGCTTTTTGAGACCAAAGCACCATAGCATTGACATAAGCTCAGAATAGAATGCTCAAAAAACACTAATGGAGAAAAAGAAAGGCCCCACATTTGCGAAGCACTACCATCATTTGGGATATCAACACAAGCCATACAAGCCCAAGAAATGGTGCATCCCAACTAAAGCCTAACCTGACCTGCATTTGATACCATACTAAGCACAAACTATGCACGGATGAGTTTCTTAGGTAGGACATAACAAAAAAATAACGAATCACGCACTTAATCAATTAATTAAAAAAGTTTTGGAAATCATCAAGATTTATCGTAATATTCTTTTTTAATCCTTTATATAAGATCCCATTTATACCAAATAACCAATTAATGCCCAATACTCCAAAAGCAAGATTGTGCAGGAATAAGAATTAAGGCTTAAGAGAAGACGGCGTTGTGCATAACCATAAGAGAAACAAATGACTTCATTCATTTTAAGTTTGAACTGAGAACATCTGAAATAGCCATAACAGGTCAGTTTAGCAACATGGCTCAAATAAATATTTAAGATTAATTAACTTTGAAAGGAAATCAGTAAAAGGAAATTCTTAACACAAGTATACAACTGTATCAATACACATTTTTACTTTGAATGCATCCTCCAATTGCAAGTAGTAAGTACAGTGTCATATAAAGGAATTATTCAGATTATATGTGTCCAACTGAAGAATATCATTTCATTTCTTCGCAATTTCAACTCCAGAAATTTATCGTTGAGGAAAAGATAAAGAGGTTAAATTATATATTAAGCAAGATCAAATAACCCGCGTCATGTGCAAGAATATCAGCCCAGAGTTTAATCCCTTACGAAATTGACAAAAATAGCATTTAAAAAAGAAAAGTAACCATACTTTCTAATGGACACTGAAAAATAATAATACTTTGAATGGCTATAATCAGCTAAAAAATTGACATTTCCAAATATACATCTAGTAAATGATATACCCAGAAATTATTGACATAACCCATAACTGAATTCAAAAACTAAAGTGATTCAATACATTTCATGAATTATATACTGCAGGAGAAATAAGATAAACAGATCTCTTGAAAGGATAGCAACTCTGAAGACATTTCCTTCTTTTTATTTATTTTTTTTTCCAAGAAAACAGAGGATTAATAATGTTAACACACAATTTGAAGATTAATGATTTATACCTTTTCTTTTCCTCCTCTTCTTTTTTCAAAACTTCACTAGATATTTTGCGCTCTATTGAGCCAAGACTTGAGGAACTTGTACTTCCTTGCTTCTTATGGCGTCTTGGCGTAGGCGAACGACTTCTACGTCTTCTTAGAGTAGGTGAACGACTTTTACGCCGTCTAGGGGAAAGAGAAGGACTTTTTCGTCTGTGCAGCAATATAAAATTAATTGAGTAACAACCATCAATAGAGCACATAATGCATATAATCCACAACTATCAAGCCAGCCATCACGTAGCCCAAGAAATACAAAGACATGTACAGTTACCTCATACATTGTTAAGAATAACCTTTGTTTGCTCCATCTTTTATCACATGAAGAACCAAATGTCACAAGCGAGCAACAAAAGGACACCCAACGGCACCCAGCACCTGCTCACTTCCCATAGATGGGAAGAAACTGAGTTCTTTTAATTTATTCGGAAGAGCATGCATTCTATCTC
Source organism: Ziziphus jujuba (assembly GCF_031755915.1). Taxonomy (NCBI): domain Eukaryota; kingdom Viridiplantae; phylum Streptophyta; class Magnoliopsida; order Rosales; family Rhamnaceae; genus Ziziphus; species Ziziphus jujuba. Next base: position 27,397,284 of record NC_083387.1, on the reverse strand, counting down.
GCCCTGACAACACTATTTTTATTCGACTGTCACTCCAGAAAATCATATTTGGCATCTTTCTTCTTATCTTTATTTTCACTTTTTTCTTATTATTATTATTATTTTTTTAAAACAGAATCAGAAACTGATTTTGCTAAATGATCCTATATCGTCAACATTTACTCCCAGCGTCAGCTAGCATAATCATCAAATTTTAGAATCACATAAGTAGCACTTGGACATAAGCATGACAGCAGTGAAGCCTAATGTACCAGTCAAAATGTTTCCATAAGGAGCAGAGACAGAAAATTCCGACACGTCAAAAGCATAGCAAAGGTAGACACTCAAACCACTCATTCCTGTCCACTTAAACATGTACAAACAGATAAGTTCAATGGCAGATCAATTTGCATGTAAAACTCAAATTAAAAAGTAACATTCAACATATGACCCCATTACTTATCTCAACAAATTCGATAGTAATTCCAAATTTACAACAACCATTTTTTCCCGTTTATTGTCCACTCATACCATTCAATATAATTAATTTAAGCTCTATCCAAAAACTGCTTCGACATTGAAATTATACAAGTTCCAACCATCAAGAAGCAAGGATTAAGATGCGTACAGTAAAAGTCGAACATTATGTAAATCCAAACCGCATCAGCAATATGTGAGTCCCCAGTCTTTCTTAAGAGTAGCTTGACAATTAGCTAATATAAAATTCAGCATTAAACAAAGCAAGAACATAAACGGGATCACCTGCTATGCGAATAGGATGAATATGGAGACCGGTTTCTTTCTCTCCTGCTTCTTCTGCTATACCTATGTCCTACTGGAGATGGCGAACGCCTTCTCCTATAAGACGGTGATCGAGACCGTGACCTTGACCTTGACAAATCCCTAGGCATCTCGATTTCAACCTCTACAGCTCACACAGACAACAATCCTTGCAAATTTTCCCTAAAAAAAAAAATAAAAACCTAATCCAATCAAAATCGCACCAAAATTTACAAAACGCACAAATTTTGTTTTTCCTTCGCAGAGTAATTGAAATACGTACAGGAAATGCATGGAAATCTATTGGAGGGACTCGAATGGTTAGACGTTCGCACCGGATATTCGAAAAATTCGAAACTTCCGGAGCTTCAAAATCTCACGCCTAACCCTTCTCAAAATCGAATACAGCGTCTTCGGTGAAGAAGATCGAAGGAAGAGAATCGATCTGATATCGCTCAAGAAGATTGAAGATCGAGCAGAATGGAGAAATGGACAGGAGGAGGATGTTTCAGCAAAGAAGAGAAAGAAAGGCACACCAGAGAACGGCGTACGATGAAAGATTGTAACCTAACGTTACGCACTTTTTCCTTCTTCTTTTTTTTTTTTCTTTTTTTTTTATTCTTTTACAATCCCAAAAAGGAAAATATTATATATATAATTAGAATTTTTTTAAAAAACAATTGTAAAAGCGTATTTCGTAATGTTTTTTTTCTTTTTTTTCTTTTTTTTTGGGGCAAATTTATAACTGTATTTTTATTCTCATGGTCTTCTTTCTAAAATAATAATAATTTGTTATTATTAGATTTTTTTCACTCATCAACTTTTATATATTTATGTTAAAAATGAAATATATGATAGAAAAATCATTACAAAAATGTTTGTTTTTTATTTTTTTACAAAAAAATGTTCGTATTCTCTATCAGTTAAAAAAAAAAATTTATTTTATCCTCTAAATAATTAATTTAATTATTCAACAATTAAAGGAAAATAATAATGTCCTGATAGTTTTTGGCTACAATTGTAATTAATGCACTCCTTACCTCTCCTGAAAACGCACCGTTTTAACCTTCCTTCACCACTACCACCCCAGCCCAAATCGTTCCGGTATTCAATATTTCCGTTCCCTGAGATTTTCTGCGATTCTCTTCCTTTGTTTCTGGGCAGCCTCATATTCGATTTTTCTCCATTTGCGCTCAATCTTCAATCTTCCTCAGCGATATCAGATCGATTTTCATGCTTCGATCTTCAACAACGAAGACGATATTTTTTTATTTTTCGGAGGCTTAGGCTTGAGATTGAAGCTCCGCCTGTTTCCAATTTTTTTCGATTCTCCGGTGCGACGTCTAACCGTTTCACTTGGTAATCGATTTCCATGCATTCGGGTCGGGAAAAGGTACGAAATTCAATTTACACTGCGATAGAAAAAGAAAAAGGAAAAAAAAAAAATTGTGCATTTTTTAATTTCGATGTGTTTTCGATTGGAATTAGGTGTTTCTAAACTTTTGGTTGTTGTAATTATTACATGTCTTAAGTTGATAGGATTTCTTTTTTTTTTTTTTTTTTTCTGGCTCAAACATTTGAGATTGATAACTTTAGGCTGTTATGTGATTCTAAAATCTAAAAAATTTGATGATTTTGCTAATTAACTTAACGAATAAAACGTTGATGATATAGGATGTTTTGGCTAAATCTCAGTTTCTGATTTTGTTACAAAATGGTTGTGCCAGTGCCACTGAAAAACTTTTTTTTTTTTTTTTCCATATGTTTCTCATTTCCATTTCCTTATATCTTTGACTGCACCTAAAATTCTGTTTCAGGATTCAGCTTCTTTATTTTTTTGTTTTTGGGTGGAGTTGTAGTAACCACTACTTAGTTAAGAGAATCAAAACTGATTGGTTTTACTTTTATATTATTACACATGTGAATGTGTTTTTGGGGGGATCATTTTATTGGGCAAAGTCTAGCTGCCTGCTAAATATGTCTAATCTATCTTAACATATTGAAGCACCTTCTTTTTTCAAAAACAAAAAAAAAAAAAAATATATATATATATATATATTGAAGCACTTTACATATTGTTCTTTTGGTAAATATAACATCGAGGGAAGACAGAACTGCAAATCATATGTAGTTCTGGGAATGTGAAATACACATCCTACCCTGCCATCAAAGAATGAAGGGCAGTTATATTGCAGTTATATTTATATATATATGTGTGTGTGTGTGTGTGTGTTTATATGTGTATATATATATATATATATATAGCTAGAAATTGTTGCGCAGGAAGTTTATTAGTTCTGTTACATGTATAATATAGCTAGAAATTGATGCACCGGAAGTTTATACTTCTGTTATATATAAAATACATGTTGTATATGTGGACAGGTTATTCAACTTCAAATGAAATAGTCAACATATCAACATCTTTTAACCATTTCTTCTAATTGATTGGGTTTACAGATTTGGAGTCTGAATTTTTGCTTTACTGCGGCAGTTTTGTTCTTGATGACAATTTAAATTTGGTGGCAGCTACATTTGCACTAGGCATCTAAACTTTCATGGATACTAGCATTTCTGAGAGCAGTTCCCCAACTCAACTAAAATGGAGAAAAGTGGCTTATGGAGGGATGCAGCCTGGGTTTGATGATAACCACACCGATGAAACTTTCCTTGAAGAGATGGTCACAAATGCCAATGTCGTTAAAAGGAACATGGTAAATTTGATGCTGGATTCAGTTTCCATCTCTCAATATCTGTGTATTGTCTCATTGGTTGTCATGGTTTGGACCTACACCCTTAGATCAACTCTTGACGAAAATTCACTATTGTTTCTTGATTTCGGCCTTCTGGGATTGGGTTTCCTAGTCCTGTTGCTAACTGAAGAAATGCTTTCCCTTAATCTCCTCTTTCATTATTTTCTAAATATTTCCTTTTTTATGACTGGGTTATATGTTTTGGCTCCAATATATCACACTCTTACAAGGTCCATAAGCTCTGACTCCATTTGGGCAGTGACTGTTGGACTTCTTTTGATCCATCTCTTTCTCCATGACTATTCAGGATCTACCATAAAAGTTCCAGGGGCTCTTAAGAATCCTAGCTTGACCAGCTGCATCTCTTTAAATGCTTCGGTTGTGGCCTCAGTTTTTGTTGCTTCACGCCTTCCATCGAGGCTGCATGTTTTCGCCCTCATGTTATTCTCTTTGCAAACCTTCCTTTTTGCTCCATTGGTTAGTTACTCTATTAAGAAGTACTCCTTTTGCTTGCACATTTGGTTTTCTTTCGGCCTGATGATGATCACATTAGCTTTTGTTTATACACTGCATAGTTTACTTTTCGTGTTGTTGTTAGGTTTATTGGTTTTCATTACTGTAATCTGCCCTTATTGGCTTATACGGATTCAAGAATACAAGTTTGAGATCAATGGCCCATGGGATGAGGCTAAACTTTGTTTTGATATAACAGATTGAATATTTTGAAAGATGGCCCCATTATTTGAAATATTTTTCTTCTTTTCTTCTGTTTCCTTAGCATGTGTTTTTTGTTAATATTGTCATCTGTCACATTCCATAAATTATGATTCTTTATCACTGATGTGGGTCAAGAAAAGCTTTCGTCCAAAATGCAAGGTTGCTTTGCCTATATTGTCTTGGTATCTAAGATTCACATTGTGAAGCTATTGCGTCCATAGTCTTGAAAGTATTTGGTTGATTCAGAACTGCTAGAGAGATGATCACTTGCTTTAAGGCTGCATTAGTCTTGAAAAATACCAAATTCTTAACAAGGTAACTCGAACTAAACATATAAAACCAAAAGAAAAGAAAGAAGAAAACCTTCAAGCCTAAATATCAATTTTATTGGTAGTTATAAATATATTTTTTTACATTTCCATTTTGCTTTTATTTTATCAATATTTTTAAAGGATAACAATAGGTTATTTTTATTATGTCTTGCTTAAATTCTCAATCGTAGACCTTTATCCTTGAATTTTTCTTCTTTTGTTGTACCTTTATCCTTTTTGAATCAATGGCCCAATTTTCACGAGTCGGTTATTAGTCTACATATGGCGTGAGCCTTCAATTGTTTGTTTCTTTTTTCTTTTCTTTGTAGTCAACACAAAACCTAATCAATCACTAATCAATTTGTAACCTATCAACGAAAATCTGAGCCATCTAATGCTGAATTTCACGTTATTTCCAATCAATTTCTTATCTTAATAGTCAAACCAATTTCATACAAAGAATTGTCTTTTCCATTCGTTTATCGTAAGAATTGTCTTTTCCATTTGTTTATAGTCTTCCTTTCAATAATGTTCAATGGTGACCATTTTAATTGTTTGACTTTTCGATTTTAGTTTATAGTTAAACTTCAATCAATGCTATCGTTTTTTTTTTGTTTTTTTTATTTTTTACTCAACATCTTTTTCATGATTGGTCATTTCTGTTAGGTCCTATAAATTATTGGAAGTTATGTTTAAGAATAAATAAATTCTATGCAAATTATAAGAGGTAAAAGTTCCATAAAATTTAATTAACTTTAGTAAGAGTTAATGGTCCTATAATACTAGTTAAAAAAAAAAAATTAGAACATTCTATGCATAGTTTAGGACTTGCGTTTTTTAGAGTTTTGACATAAGTAAAAGAAAAATTCAAGAACGTAATAAAAAAGATAAATATCCACTAGTTAACTAGGTTTCAATCTGTTGAGATTGGATAATTTTCATAGAATATACCATAAACTAAGGGTCTTGAGCTGTAAAACTCGTTAAGGCCTTGAACAAGACGATAATATTTCTTAATCACCATCGACGAAAATTTCTAAACCCACATTAATTCTGAAAAGGGTTAAAGTTTTAAAATTAAAAATTTTACAGATATTTTTCAACACTCACAATCATTATAGATGCATCAAATCAATGTGACGTCACCCCGATTTTGAGATACATAAGAGAGCACCACAAACTTTCTTAGAAACCTTTTGGATACAGAAGAAAGATCCGTTTTTGTCAATAATTATTAATATTCTTTTAAAAAAAATCTATGTATATGCTTTTCCAATTTCTATAGTTGAAAAAGGAAAATAGTACCATTGTTATAAGTCTTCATCAAACAGGCTTAGTGATATCCACATTTATATGTCAATTCCTAGCATATATAATTGTCTTTTAATATTTAAAAAGATTGAGTTGTTACCATCTCTGGTCAACGACAAAAATTTTAGGCAGAAATTCAAGCTCATTAAATGAACAAAAGATGTTGAAATTTTTATATTAAATCAATACCAACTCATAGGTTAGGTGTTTGTTTTGAAAAATAACATAAAATAAAATAAAATATTTCTGGTATAGGTGTCAAAACTGGATAGATACATAAATGTGCATTTTCCTTTTTATTAGATTATAAAGAGCATGATTTCATTCAAATTCAAATTTAGATTTTAAGAACAATAAACAATTAATAATGTCTGAATTATGGACAATGCTAGGATTCCAAATTTTAGCTTTCTAATTTTTATTTTTTTTAAATAATGTTTTTTATGGACAGTGAAATATACAGAAACAGTTAACGTTCAAATGGTTAGTGGAGAAAAATTTAGAAGCTTAAGCATTTTCCTTTTGCTAGTGTTACATGCATCAAAAAATTTATGAAAAATATTTACTAAATTACACTTGTCAAGATATTATAGATCGTTATATTAATATAATTTGCAATCAGATCTTATATTAGGTGTTAGGTCATGTTATCAATAATAAATATATAAATATAATTTTAGATGTAACACTATAGGACCTTAGGCCCCCAACATAAGATGGATGACAATAAAAAATTATATATCTATATATAAATTTTTTGATGAATAATATATATATATATATATATGAAAATTTTATAATGCGGATCATATCTAAACCGATGCTGCACCGTAAAACTATTATATATATATATAATTAGTAATTTTTTTATTTTAAAATATTTTTATTCTAGATAGTTTTTAAAAATATTTTACTATATATAATGGGACATTATATAAAAATTATATATCTAGCTAAAAATGAGACAGAAAATTCCTATATAGTAGAAACATTTTATGAATAGAATAATACAGCGTTTCACAAAATATTATAGAATGTTGATTTTAATTTTACACAGCCTACAGTATATCTCGCAATATATTATGAAACGTGATTGCTTAATTTTTCTTGAATTTTTTTATCCTAAAGAATGGAACTATCTATATATATATAACATGTGCATCCATCCATACAGTGAGGGAAGGGCATGTGTGTATGCACCATATATGGATGCTCTTTAACCCCAAAAAAAAATATGGATGCTTGCATCATATATGACAGCATGCTTCTCTAAGCAGGCACCAATAAAAAAATTGGTCGTTGCCATTCATACAACAACCAAATGCCATCAAAAACATGAAAAAAGTTATATATAGAAAAGGCATTTCATTTTATTTGAGAGCTTCAGATCAGTTTGTGCTCTCAATGGGCTGCTGCATACTTACCATTACAGTGCTCTCTGGGCTCCACACATCTCTCTCTCTCTCTCTCTCTCTCTCTCTCTCTCTCTCTCTCTCTCTTTCTCTTTCTCTCTCTCTCTCTAACACGTGATCATCCCAATCCCAAAACAAAAGATAAAGACAAATATTAAGCCGCTCTTCCTCATCCATTTTCCAAGTGCACACATCTTCCATGCAACACATTTGGTTTTCTCTTTCATTCTTGATTGGATTCATTTTCATATATATACCAACACATATGCTTCTGTGGTGGATATTGTACCTTATTTGGCCCACTAAAGGTGTCAACATTTGGAACGGAAAGCAGGAAAAGTAACAGTACCCTTGGGTAATTTAGATTTATGTATATTAAAATTGTCATTCCCTGTTTTTTTCTCTTGCAGCCCACAAATTTTTTTCCTTTTTTTTTTTTTTTTTTTTTTTGGGTGAAAACTTGCTGCCCACAAATTGATAATAATAATAATAATACCATTAGCAAAGTACAAGGAGAGCACTTGGTTACAACAATTTAGTTGAAGAAATAATGAACAACTTCTTCTACATCTGGATAAAGGTAGCTAACTTGCTTTATATATAAAAAGACCATTCTTGGATCTTCTTTTTTTTTTTTTTGGCTTCCTTTTGCAGTTTTCTTTCACTGAACTTGTAATCTAATTTGGCAAGCTAATTTCATCAAGATCATCAAGAGATAAGAAAACTTCATCCAAGCATGAAAGCTCTGTTCCATCATCATCTTCATCACGCTCATACACTCTACAAACCACCCATTTACTATAATCCTGAAAACACCAACACAAATACCAAAATCATCAATAACTTATGTACACACATATATACAGTCCCATTATAGTGGGTATGGGTAATTTTTACGAAAAGACTGCGGATTACACGTAATCCATATATATGAAAGAAAAAAAAACAAAAATGATCTTTCAACGTCAAAAGATTACCTACGCCCACTATAGCACGAATTTGTATAAATACATACATACACATACATATATATAAATAAAATGTATTATATACTAACTATTTTTTTGGTTGATCTTCCTTTGGATGATGATCTTGATGAGGAAGAAGAAGCAGAATCTGAGAGATGATATTCATGCATTATCCAATTGGTTTTAATGCCGGAAGGAGATTCCCCCAGGTAGAACACCAAGTATTTCTTTGTTCCAACTCTTCTACCGGAGCTTGAGAGAACAGCTTCCTCAATTCCCATTGCTTTCCAATACCCATTATTCGTAACCCTTTCGTTCTGAGTTTTTCTGCTGAAGAAGTACCATTGATTCCCTTCCTCCAAAGCTTTACCTATAAGTACACACATCAGTATGTACTATATACACTGCCATGCATCCATGTCATTGCATGTATTATGTATGTCCATCCCAACTGCTAGAATTTTACCATACTATTGTGCATCCAATTATATGAGAAGGAAATGAGGAAAAACTCATAGCATGTGCAATACATAACATTTTCGTACACCTAATATATATATATATATATATATACGTACCTGTGAGGTCCCATGGATCATAGGGGTAGAGATCGAGATCGGGGATGACGTCGGGATGGCAAGGCAAAAGGGAAGCCTTACGATGAAGGAAATGAACAACAAGCTCTTCATCTGTGGGATAGAATCGAAAACCAGGAGGAAGATTGACATTGTTATGATCTCCCATAACTCAAAATTAATATTATTAGGAAAAGCAGAGAAAAAACAAAAAGGAGGAGAAGAAAGATAACAAAATGAATAAGGAGGGGGAATGATATAATTGGTGGTAATAAAGGAAAAGGGTTTAAGTTGTAGATGATATTTATAAGTGTCCAAAGAGAGAGAATATATGTGACGTGAGAAAGAAGCAGAGGAAGGAGATTTGATCAAAGTAAAATCATAAACAGGGGAGTTTCAAATAAAAATGAGAAAAGAGTGCTTTTTAATTAATCTTGCTGCTTCCAATACGGCCGCCAACGGAACATGTTGGATGCTTACTAAGTAACGGGGAATTTTTAGAAGAGAGAAATGGTAGTGCCACAAAAAATAAAAATTTGGGTACCTTTCTATATGTGTTTTATATACTCCATGCTATTAATTATTGCTTCTTTCTTTTTCTTTTTTTTTTCTTTTTTTCTTAAGAAAAAAAAATATATATATAAAATTTGAGACATGGGCGTGGGTCATCAGCACACTTCATGCTGATATCATGCATCTTGGGGTATCCACGTGTCAAATGAGAAAATGGGTTTGGTCCTGGACCAATATTTAGAACTTGGATAGGCCCCACTTTTCATTTTGGAGGAGTGTGTGTGTGTGTTTTGCGCCTATATACAAACAATCATTTATCATAATTATTATGGTTTTTTGTTTCTTTTCATTAGAAAATATATAAGTCATCTATAAAAAATTAAGTTATGGGTCATTTTTCTTTCTCCATATGCATCTCCCTTAGGAATAGTAATGAATGGTTTTTAGTAGGACAATTGAGAGATCTCAAACGCACACTTCACATGAAAACGTACCAATAAATAATTATCAAAACTATTCCTTAGGATGTGGGAGTTCAACAAGATTTGCTAAGGTCACTGTTGGACACTTTCAAAAATGGTTCCCACTTATAATTTTATATAACATATAAAACAATCAATTATGTTTTGTTATCAAAGAAAACAATGAAAGTAAACCAAGAGCACAAACTCTTTATAGTGCATTTTATTCTAGCTAGGGCTAGCTACTTTGCTTAGACTTCTCCAAGTAATTAAAATGATCATTAATTAGTGTCCAATTTTTGTTTTAAATATATTTTATTTGTTCTTTTAGGATCATTATAAACTGCCTAGATGATGTGTACTAAACCCACATATATTATTTTTATACTCTTAATCAAAAACTAGCAAGTGACACACGTCTCCATATATAAATAAAATATTAACCAATTATATGGATACCCATCCAAATGTTAGATGTCACTTTTTAATAATGGTTATTATTTACTTATTTTTGCTTTTTTATTATTACATCGTACAAATCGTTATTTTTTAAAAAATTATTCACTAAATATCTATTTGTAAAAATTATTCGATCGAATCTATGTTCGGAATCAAAAGTTTTACCAACCTTTTTGCCCATCTTACCTTTTAACTAGCTAGCAAAGACACATGCACCTAGATAAAAGTCAAACGGAAAGTGGAATATTTTTCTTTTTTTACCATTACAGTAATTACTAATCGAAAGGGTGTATACATACATACATACATACATATATATATATATATATAAAAGAAAAATATTATTTGTTTTTCATTGATGAATAAGTAGAAACTTATAAATCTCATGATATTTATTATTAAAAAATATATTTTTAAAATTTTAAAATAATAAATAATAAAATTAAATATTTTTATTAAAAATTTTCAAATAGATTGATGAACTCATCAATAACAATAAATAGCAAAAATCTTATTTATATATATATATATATATATATATATATATATATAAAGCTTTTATACTTTAATTGGCGCCTTGTGTGTCACTTTCAATGGATCGGTCCTAGAAATTAATCAAGAAACACGTTAAATAATCATCAACACATTTTTTTTTTTTCCTTTCAAGTGCGTTTTCAGATTTTTATTTTTATTTTTTTTAAATTTTTTGCTAATGATGTTTTCCTCAGATAACCAAAAGATGGATATTTATATACATACATATATATTCTCATTTATGCTCAAAGGAAAGAAACAGTTAATAAATTTTCCTTCTTTCTTTCAAAGTCCTTTGTCTTTTCCTAATTAAATAAATAAATAAAGCACCTTTCTTAAAAAAAAAATTGATATATTATTTGGAATTGGCCTATGAAAATTGATATAGGAGTACCTAAAAATATTCTCTTCCCCGAGAGAAAATTTGATTTACACCCTCGAAGTTTGGTAGAAACTTTATCAACACCTCATAGGTTTGATAGAAATTTTATTAACACTTTAAAGGTTTGAAAAATCATTACATATTCATTGAGGTTTCATATATTAATTATCATTTATCATTCTTAAAGTTGATCAAATTGATTTACGAAAAATCTATTATATCCTTATGTGTCAAAATAAATGTTACATTATTAGTCTATTGTCGACAATTTATAATTGTGTACATAAAAAAAATATATATATATCATTTACTATAAATTTCATTTAAATAACAATAAAGAATATAATTAAAAAAGTAATAATGATAAAGATTATAATTAAATAGTAATAAATAAAATACAGTTTTAATATGTATATATTATTTTATAAAAAGATCATAAAATAAAATTTTGATATTTATTTTGAAAGGGGTAAAATAAAGTTTTTATAAATCAATTTACTTAAAAATCAGTTCCAAGATTGTAAATGATAATTTTTCCAATCCTCAGGAGTGTAAGTGATAATTTTTTAAACTTTACAGATATGAATGAATTTTTATCAAACATTGCAGGCATAGATGAGATTCTCCCCCTTGTTTGGCTCTCAATTGTTGAGGCAAAATAAAAGTTTTTGGGATCCCATCCTTGATTATGCTTTCTTTGATATAACAATACACATATGATCATTGTTAAGTAATTTTCTTTGTTGCTTTTGACTCAGCTTGTTGATTATAGTGGTCGAGTACAGAAAGACAAATCATGCTTTTTGTTGATGGAGTTTTCTTTCAATGGATTCTCCATTTGAGAAAAGTAAGGATTTATGAGCTTCTTCTGATCTACAAATTAATGAAGACAGTAAATTGGCATTATGATTAAGAGAGACTATATCACTAGCCTTAAATTTATTACAAAAAAAAAAAGAAAAGTTCTATACATACATATACATATGGGTTTAATATAGTGAGGGATTTTTAGAAATGAACTATAAGTAACTGTCATTTAAAACTGTCATATCACACAAATCATATAGATTTAATGGTTATAAATATTGTCATTTATAATATTTTTCCCTATGTCCCCACTATATGATCAAAATTGTATATATATATATATAATGATCTACTAAGCTGCCTAGTTAATTTTTATCATTGGTTATCTAAGAATAAGTCCGATAAATTATATATGATACTATAAATTTAAAAAAAAAAAAAATATATATATATATATATATATATATATATATATATATATATATTAATATTGAATAAGTAAGAAAAAGTAAATCCTTTAAAAGAAATCAATTAAATTATTACATGATGCTAAATAATATTGGACTTTTTTAAAAAAAAAAAATTATGCATTTCTTTATAATTATTCTCATTTAGTTTTATGTCATGTTAATATCTTGCACTATAGGTGAATTAAGTAACCCACTAGATCAAAAATCTCTAATATATATATATATATATATATATAAAAGGAACCTATACAAAGATACTATAAGAATAACATTTACAACCATAAAATGTATATGATTTTTATAATCTAAATGAGTCTTTCATAACTTTTTTTTATAAGTGACTTACTATATGAAAACAAATATATATATATATATATATATCACTATATAGGTCCACACCAAACTGTCGTTAATTTTGCGCCGATCAATACAAGAAAAAGTTAAAAAAATAAAATTTTCCTCAAACAATGATTCCCGGTAGGAATTATTCTACTTTCAAGACAAAGGGAAAAGAAAAAAGTTACGAATATTTCAAATCTTAGTGGTTGTCAAAAGAAAGTTAAAACGTGCGAGTAATTCTTTTATCCATATATAAAAAAGGTTTCCTGCGAACATTGACCTTCACTTACTAATCTTTATTTATATGGTTCTCGTAACCCTTGAAAAGTGAAAATATTGGTTTCTTTTTTTCTTTTATTTTTTTTAAATGTTTTTTTTTATATTGGTTTCTTTTTTTCTTTTATTTTTTTTAAATGTTTTTTTTTTTAAAAAAAAAAAAATTGAACAGAGAATTAATCGAGAAACACGTTAACTTTAATTTGGCGGTGTGTGTCATTTTGTCTTGGTGTTTAAATTTGCTTTTCATTATTGCATCGCATCTTAGAAATTAATCAAGAAAAACGTTAATTAATCATCTCGTCCAAAAAGAAAACAATCTAGTGTGTTTTTATTCTTTATTCTTTAGTAATGATGTTTTTGTAGACATACCATGTAGTACTTTAATGTTGACTTGGTTTAATTATGCAGTAATAGTTACTAAAACAATTATTAAATTTATATATCAAATGATATGTATTAAAATATTATTAATTGATATATTCATATAATTTAAATGTAAAAAATAAATTTTTAAATGAATAAATAAATTGAAAAAATAATTTAATTAAATACTATCATATTACTTATTACTTGCTGATAAATAAATTCAATGAATATATTATAACTCTAATATTATTGTGAATTATTAGCTTGACCAAAAGAGGAATATATATATACATACATAAATGTATCATTCTCATGTGAAGGGAAGAAACAATTAATTAATTCTCATTCTTTCTTTCGAAGTACTTTTGTCTTTTTTTACAATTTTCTTATAAATTTTGTCACGGATTAAAAGGGGTTGGCCTATGCAAATTGTTTTGGGAGTACTTCAAAAAATTTCCTTCCCTCGTTGGCTATTGATTGTTGAGGCAAAATGAAAAGTTTTGGGATCCTATGCTTGATTGTGTTTCCTTTGATAACAATAGATATAGCATTGTTAAGTAATCTTCTTAATTTGTTGCTTTTGTCTCAGCATGTTGATTGTAGTGGTTGAGTTTAGAAAAGGCTAATCATGCACTTTATTGATTGAGTTTCTTTCAATGGACTCTCCATTAGTTTGGAAGAAGTGAGAACTAATAAGTTTCCTCTTTACAATTAATGTAGATGGTGAATTGGGATGAAGATATTTTATCTTCATTTATGATCGATCAATAATAGAATATTCATTTTTTTAATTTATTTTATATTTTTGTTATCGTTTTTAAATAAAATGGCATCATCAATGGTACCTGGCAAGAATGAGAAAGGATAAAAATAAAATAAAAATACAAAATAAAATAAAAATCATTATTGGTAAATTGGCACTCACCAAGAGAGACTCCAAATCACTAGCCAATAGGTCGGTGCATATTTTTTCAGGGTTATTGAAGTATTTAACTAATATATAGTCATTATGTCCACAATAAAATGTGGGTGCAATATGCAACAAAGAAAGAAAGAGTTATAAAAGCACAATTTTCCTCAAACAATTTTTACCAATACGAATTTTTCTACTTCAAAAGATAAAAAGAAAATTAAGGAAACAAAACATGAGCTTAGAGTAAACGTTAAGGGAGTTTACACGTGTAAGTAATTTTCTAATCCATAAATAGAAAATATATATTTTATACAAAACATGGACCTCCAATTTACTAATCTTATTTACGTGGTTCTCGTAACCCTTGAACAGGTCAAAGGAAACGACAAAACAAAATGTAATCTTTGTCCGACTTCATTTTAAAACCAAATTAAAAACAAACCAACAGAAAGAATAAAATAAAATAAAATAAAATCTTAAACACAATAACTAAAGTCCATAAACATTTTCAACTAGCAAATACAAATCAACCACGTGGGTTATTATCTCCCTCTAATACTCCACATTTCAATGCCATAATGGTGCTTAATTCATGGTTGTTCGAAAATCATCATACTTAGTTTTTGGATCAAAGAAAAATCAAAAGAAGTTGAAGAGAAGAAGAAGAAAAAAAAAAAAAAATTCAAAAGAGGAGAAAAGAGAGAGCTGAAACACTTGAAGAAAAAAAAGCTTTCTTTCTTTCTCTTCTTTTCTTTTCTCTTCCATTTTCTTTTTCCTCCAAACAAACATCCATTAATAAAATCTCCAAAAATAAAAAATAAAAAAAAACATATAAATATATAAACCAAATCAAAACTCCATGGCTCCTGGCAAGTTAAAAAGAGCCATTGGTGCTGTAAAAGATCAAACAAGCATTTCCATTGCCAAAGTCGGAAACAGTGCTTCATTAGCAGACCTAGATGTTGCCATTGTTAAAGCAACGAGACACGAAGAATATCCGGCGGAAGAGAAACATATCAGAGAGATATTGAGCTTGACATGCTATTCTCGAGCCTACATAAGCGCCTGCGTAAACACCTTATCTAGGAGGCTGAACAAGACCAAGAACTGGACCGTGGCTTTGAAAACCCTAATGCTGATCCAGAGGCTGTTGGCCGAGGGAGATCCGGCTTACGAGCAAGAGATCTTCTTCTCGACAAGAAG
This sequence comes from Ziziphus jujuba, assembly GCF_031755915.1. Lineage (NCBI taxonomy): Eukaryota > Viridiplantae > Streptophyta > Magnoliopsida > Rosales > Rhamnaceae > Ziziphus > Ziziphus jujuba. The sequence goes on along the minus strand of NC_083387.1, from coordinate 27,381,752 downwards.
GGGAACGAGGTTCCTCAACATGTCTGATTTCCGCGACGCCTCCAACTCCAACTCGTGGGATTACTCGGCGTTCGTGAGGACTTACGCATTGTACCTGGATGAAAGGCTTGAGTTCAGGATGCAGAGCAGGAGAGGCAAGCGAAGCGCCTTCGGATTCGATGACGACGATGACCCAGACGCTTATTACAACAATAACAATAGAGACAAAGACAGAGAAAGAGACAGAGACAGAGATAATAATAACAACAACCAGCAGATATGTGTGAGAGCCACACCGGTTCGTGAGATGAAGACCGAGCAAGTGTTTTCCAGGATTCAGCACCTGCAACAGCTCCTCGAGAGGTTTTTGGCTTGTCGCCCTACAGGTTCGTATTTTGTATTTATATAATGTATTCGATTTGTATATGTACGTTTGTGTGTGTGTGTTTACATAAATTATAAGCTATTCATGTGCATGAAAACTGCAATTGATAGCTTGTATACGCATGCTTCAATGCCATGCTTATCTATATATGCATGAGTTCTTTCATATCCAATATTACCATTTTAATGCTTGAGAAATTTGTGTATAAATTGAATGTGTTGATTTTTAGTAATTTTTCCCTTCTTGTGTTTTAAGTTTGGGTTTCGATTTATTAAAATGATGTACATGTATGTATTTATATATATATATATATATATATACTTGAAAAATTAAATTAAATCGTATTTTCTTTTAACTTTTCAATGGTCAAAGTTGACGAAAGCTCATTTCCTGCAACTACAATGTCCATATGCTTAATTTTATGCTAACCAAAGGCCAATAAAAGGAGCAAATTTCAGATAGTCCTGGGATTAGAGTTGGTAATCCAGAGACAATGATTGTTTTTCCTGCAAAACACTGTAACTATTCTCCTAATTAGTTCCTTAATTTAGTATCTTCCCACCAAAAAATATACCCAATACTTTTTGGAACATTTTTTGTTACTTTTTAGACACACTTGATTAATTATGTGAAATTTAATGTTACTAACATTTTTGTATATGTATGTATACATATACAAAACAGGTGCAGCAAAGACAAACAGGGTTGTTGCAGTGGCTCTTTATCCCACAGTGAAAGAGAGTTTCCAGATATATTATGACATCACAGAAGCGATGGGCATTTTGATCGACCGCTTCACAGAGCTTGAGGTGTCTGAATGTGTCAGGGTCTACGAAATCTTCTGCCGTGTCGGAAAGCAATTCGACGAGCTAGACATGTTCTATAGCTGGACCAAAACCATTGCCATTGCTCGCTCCTCCGAATACCCAGAAGTCGAAAAGATCACCACCAAGAAACTCGAGGTCATGGACGAGTTCATTAGAGACAAGTCGGCTTTAGCGCAAAGTGCAAGAGCAACATCCGAAGAGAAACCCGAAGAGCCTGTGAAAGAAGAAGAACCAGAAGAGGATATGAACGCCATTAAAGCTTTACCAGCACCGGAGGATGTGGTCGAACCCGAAGCCGAAGAAGTTAAGGAAGAAGAAGAGCCTCCAAAAGTGGAGGAGGAGCTCATTAAGGTACCACAACTAACAGAGGGTGATCTTTTGAACTTGGGAGACGATGCTCCAACAAGTGAAGAGCATGCTGATAAGTTGGCTTTGGCTTTGTTTGATGATGGTTCATCAGCAACTGCTAGTTCTGGTACTACTACTGGACCTGGTTGGCAAGCGTTTTCAGAAGAAACCGCCGATTGGGAAACAGCCTTGGTTCAATCTGCGAGCGGATTGCAGCACCAGAAGGCAGCACTTGGCGGTGGTTTTGATATGTTGTTGTTGAATGGAATGTATCAGCATTCAACGAACACATCAGCAATGCAAGCTCCTGGATATGGAAACAGTGGAAGTGCCAGCAGCGTCGCTCTCGGATCAGCTGGACGACCCGCAATGTTGGCGTTGCCAGCACCGCCGACGTCCAACAATCCGGGAGCTAGTACGGTGCAAACAGACCCGTTCGCCGCCTCAATGGCTGTCGCACCACCACCTTATGTGCAAATGTCAGACATGGAGAAGAAGCAGAAGCTGTTGTTGGAGGAACAAATGATGTGGCAACAATATGCAAGGGATGGAATGCAAGGACAAATGGGATTTTCAAAATTACAACAAAACAACTACAATAACTACAACACAGGAGGTTATACACGCACTTACTGAAAAAAAATTAAGAAAAAGCTGAGATATGAAGGAGAAAAAAAACAAATCTGATATTTCTTAACCTTGCATTTTAGAGTAATTTAATTCCCTTACATTTAATTTGGTTCCTTTTTTGTTTTTTGTTTTTCATTTTCATTTTTCTCTTTGACCTTTTCTTCTGTCTTTTGAGACAGACACTTTTGTTTTGTGAATGAGGTTGAGGGGGTATATTACTATTCGGGGCCCGAAACCCATTTGGAGTATATTAACTATTAATAGGTAAATGCATGTTTCATTTTAAGTACATTAACTTTGGAATTATAATTCACACGAGGGCACTGAAATGAGAATGAAGTACTACATACCAGTTTTCATATGCTTTTTTATGTTGCAGAAGAGCATGATTCTCTGTACATTTTGTTTTCAAACACATACATTGCCATGGTGTAACAATGTGCAAGTGATTTTTGTAAGTAACAGTTTAGACATTGTCATTCTTCGTTGTTCCACAAATAGAACAAAAATTACAAATTCAATATCATTGCACTAATTGTGATTGCGTTATTGAGAATTAATATCATAAACTTGTTTCATGAGCAACTAATTACAAAGAAAAACCTGGCTTCAGCGGGACTAAACTTATACGCAAATATATAAAAAAAATATATATATATATATATATTATTATCTTAATCTTGTTAGTAAACTAATACTATTGCCACCAGCTACTCACCATTTTTTAATACCAAAATGACATGTCAGCATCTTATTGGTCAGGTAGTAGAACCAACAAATAAGACATTGTCATTTCAGTCGATATCCAAAAAATTGGTATAATAAGTTGGTTCCTACAGTATCTCTCTAATCTTGTAACGCACACCTTTCCAAGTTTGGCAGCCCATGGTCGTATGCTTTCTTGGAGACACCCAACTTCATCCCAACAGAAACCAAGGTCTCAAGCGACCTGGCACTATTCTCTAGAAGGTCCTTGTCGATCTCAATCGCATTCTGCAAAACATAACACAGGATAAAGAAGCTAGAAGGAAATTACCTTTTGTATACAGCTAAAATTTTAAATATGTTGCCAGGTGATGCTAACGAAAAATGCATTCATTTAAAATTGCACAACTTCTGGTTGTAGACAAGATTTTAACTTCTCGAAGAGAAATATCTCTGCAGATAAACTTGGAAAGTGGAATTTTGGAAAATGAACAGGTTAATGTGTTAATGTCTTAGAACAGAAATTATATTATTTTAGAATAGCTCAAAGAAAACTGAATTAAGGTAGAAACTCTATTCATATTCAACAGCCGTACACTCTAATACTAACCTTTTCGAAAACACAGATTACCGTGCTTCCACCAAATGAGAAATATCCAAACTGTAAATGTATGCAATGTCAAATTAGCAGTGACAACGGAAAAGATAAGTAAAAAAGAAACACGAAGGAAATTGTATAATAAATTTTAACCTCATCTCCCTTCTTGACATAGTCACCCGTCTTCTTTAGAAAGGTTATGCTGCCAACCATAGTTGCTCCAATTGCTACAAATGCCACCTGCAGCCAAAAGGTTAGAATATTTTACAACTAAGTTGTCATAATCTTCTTAATCTGGAAAGAATGAAGTTTCTGTTAGCCATCCACAGCTAAACACTGACGGGATATAAAAATGAGATCTAAATTCGAAGCCATGAACGTAAATTAGACATTCAAGTATGAAAAATGTATCATTCATCTTTCTAGGTTTTTTCTTGTCCTAATACAGCACAGCACAAGCAGTGCAGTAACAAATAATGTGCAAAACATTTTCCTTAGTCCAGATGCTTAAGCAAAACTCTCTTGAATATCCAACCTGTTGGTTATCCCCTATAATTTATGCAAAATTCTGGAAAGCCAAATGACAGCACTGACAAACCTTCCCAAATTCTGCAGTGGAAATAGTAGTTACAACGCGCTTATTCTCTGTGAAGACATTACAATATTTGCTATTTATAGCTATGGGGTTAACCTGTAAGAAAATAGCAACTTTAATTATTACTAAATAAATAAATAAATCAGAATATGAAGTCAAACAAATGACGACATATTGAGCGACATATCAATTAAGTATATCTTATAAGTCTTCTTCCACATACTGTATATAAACACCCAGGTATGCTGACAAACTTCCCAACTGTTCCAGTAACAGGAACATGGAACCGATGATAATCCTGAAACAATTGAAGATATGAAATTTTGAAATAGAATACAACAATGTATAAAGTTGAAAATCATGGTATATTTAGAAATAAAATAAAATAAAATAAAATACGTTATCAAGATAAAAACCTGAGGTGCCAAACGAAATATGACCAATGTTCCATCAATAAAAGCACTTGAACTGATTTCTTGCCCAAGAAGACCTTGTATTGAAAACTTGCGACCCTAGAAATAGAATGATGAAACGAAGATTTATCCAGCAGCTTAGATCAAATTGAACTATTATAAGGAATATTAAAAAACATTACACATGAATAAATTATGCATAAATGCCACATTATTTATCGCACCCCAGTTATAATTACATATGGATATCTCATGCACCAATTATCTTCCCAAAACTTCTGGGTATAGATACAAATGGACACCTCATGTTATTTCAACTCAAATGCATGACTGATGTTGTCCAATTTGATTAGAGTCTCAAATCAAGTGTGTGAACTGATGCATATCTATCCAAAACTTCAACTAGAAATGTTTTTTTCTCTAATCCAATGCTTTGCATTCCTATGTAGAGGATTTAGAGCATTTTCAGCCATCAAGCCCCACACTTGCAGTAGCTGGAAAATGTTCAAATACAAGTGAAGTTCATAAAAGCTCTCTAATAGATGCAACTTCAGGGGTTTAGCTGTATAAGCAATGGCATGATTACAGGGGGGCAAAAAAATAAAAAATAAAAAAATTCACAATTCAGATATCAGTTTGAGGTTAAATGCCCCTTATAGTAATATGACAAATACGTCACTGTAAGATGCATGTATGCAATAGTAAGTAAACCACTCTTTTAAATTATAGTACTTCCCCTAAGCATACAATGTGAATTAGTGTTCACTTCAATCTTTCGGTTTTTTGGTAAATTAGTGTTCATTTAAATTATTTTATCATCAATCATCCAACTTTTTTCCTTTAAAATAAACATGCAAATTTTAATTATTAAATATGGAAAAAGAGAGGCAATAAATACTATCTACAATATTTGTAAGTAGCAAAAGAATACCTTAATCCAAAATCTTAGACTGTCATCAACACATGTAAATGCTGTCAAACGGCAATCAGCAGCACAAATGGCAACGTTATCATCTTCCATGCAAGCAATTGGTCTTACACCAGGCTTCAGCTCTCTCACAAAGAATTCATTAAATGTCTGCACAAGAATAGCTCACTTAATATTACAACATACAAGGTTCTGCTGATGCTATAGATATGTCATCACCCCATCCAAAACTCATATAAACCAAGCAAAAGGCACTAGCTTATCCCTTCAGCAGACAGCTGAAAGCCCAACAAAAAATATGAGCTTACCCCCAATTTGAGGTTAAATTTATAATGGTAGATGATATCAAATAGAACAAGGGTTGAGCTGAATTTTAAGAGGAAAGCAAAACTAAATCCAGTCTAACTGTATTTAATAGATAATGTAGGACACCATTGATAAAATGCAAGGTGAATAAACTTTGCCAACTGTTCTGGATTCTCCAAGTCTTAGGACTCTGCTTTAAAAGCCAATTGTTTGCAGTTACTAGTAATAGATAGTTGTGCTAATTGTGAGAAGTACTACTAACCTATAATGATTGTTTCATCAAATAGGTACATGAGTTGTATGGGAACTGATTTAGGCACATGGAATATGATTCATTCACAAGAGATCTAAATCACTATCTCTTTCTAATTAAATGCATATTCAAACACCACACAAAAACTCCATCCACCATTTTTGAAAAGGTGACAGAAGGTCAAATACGATTTAGGCCATGTGATTCTTGTTCTTCCTTCTAATATCAGTCCACATCTTTGGACTGCTAACCAATAGAGAAGTTAAATTAAATATTCAAATTCCAACTACTGACAGAAGGCTGATGTAATGAACAGGGCTTTGAAGAACAGTATCCTACAACTCTCAAATAAATCAGCAAGATTATATCAGAACAACCAGTCGATTCAAACAAATTAAAGTAACTCTATTATTATTTCAAATCAAATCATGGACAAAAATATTGTACATCTAAGTGGAAACAGAGTTTAGCCTGTACTTTTCATTAAGTAGGCAGAAAATATACATATCTACACTTTATAACAACATATTTGATCCAACATGCTAACACATATAATTCATGGAAGCAAAACGATGAATATCATTTTAAATTAAGGTCTTAGCCTACCTTAAAATGTTCCAAAGGGTGCTTGACATCAGCTAAATTGATTTGATCCTGTAGCACCATAGATAAACAATATTGTCAGCAAGAGTGATGCATCAGGATTGCATAAAAAAACTTCAACACCAAAATTATGTTTAAAAACACAAATTCATTACTCGTCAACGTGTTTTACTGACAATTGCAAAAAATATATGAAAGGCATTACAAGATCAGAAGGGAAAGAAAAATTACTAAGAAAACCTCAATCCTTAAGTTACATGCATTCATAACATTTTTGTGAAATGTAATCTAATGTACCAACAAAAAAACAACCAAGAACTATTCTTGGAAAAAGCTCCATCCTTTGTAGAGTGGCTCAGTAGATAACTAAGTTCTAACCATGTAACTAGACGTAGTAGAAATCTGCGTGAACGATTCCACTTCAACAAATTGAAGGAATCAGAATATCACTAAATGGTTTTAAGTAAAAATAGTTTTCACCAGTGATTTTCAAATCCAAATGTATATGATGCAAAAAAAAAAAAAAATCAGCTCTTAAATTCCAAATGATATATGGAATATACTACTCGAAAACTGTTTATCAGGATATATTCCAAAATATCAGAAAAAAGAAGAAAAATATTTTCCTTGTCCATGAAAAACCTTTAAAACAAATTTCCAAATCCTTCAATACATTTGGAAAACAATTTTTAGAAACTATGCAACCAAATATGGATCTAGTGATCTATTGTCTTCAGAAAACAGAAAGGATAACAAGTGCAGGTGTAGCTTATTTATCATCACAAACATACAAAGTCTCCTGCCTTATTTTCATTACTTTAGGATACACCATCATTTGTGCATTCCATTTGAACATGTTTTCCCACACATACTCATCTTGGATTACATAGAATCAATGTAACAGCACCCATGCGCATAGATATGGATCAAGCATCACAACATGTTCAGAAACTTTATAACCCTAATGCACAAAGTTTGAAAGAATTCAATTCAAGAATATATCATTTATGAAGAAATATTGTCATGCCTTAAAAAATTCAACAAACTTCGGTATATCTTTAGCAGATTCCAATGAATTCATCTTCCTCCCCTGCTTTTCGGAGATGCTTTGCAAAATCTCCTTCGCCCCTACATGCAGATGGTGTCATAAGAGTCAAAGAATGGAGGGAAATTAATTAGAGAAAAACCAAAATAACAAAAACCTAGCCAGAGAATATTAATGCAAGAGTTAACTCCATATCAAGACTATCGACTGCAATCAAGCAAGAAGCACAAGCTTAATCAATGAAAACCTTAATTATTTCCTCTAAATTTTATATTTTGGATTTTTAATTTGAATCAAAATCCTTCCAATAACTACTCAACATTTTCATCAAGCGTGAACACTGAATGATAATTAGTTCTTGCTTATAATCATTAAATCAACTAATTAAATGACTATAAGAGCAGCTATTCATATTATTAATGCTGGAAAAATAAAAAATAAAATAAGCGAAAAACAAAAGTAATGAATAACAATAACAAAAATGCTATGGAAATATGCATGTAATGAAATAAAACAGGAAGATGAGATACAAGATTTAAAAAAGCATTTCTGATTATTTTTCAATAGTTCAATGATAGATCAACATCAGTAGAAGATGCGAGCATAAGAAGTGAAAAACATGCACAATAATTGCATGAAAGGACAACATCTAAAGACTGAAAATTAATAACTGTATTTCATATAGAGCACTGTTAATACTGAATCCCATTATCCCCAGAATAATTTACTAATTAGTTTTAGTCAAATTCTCAATCTAACACCAAAATATTCCACAATTTGCAGAAGCAATTCAATTGACTCACAGGACAAGTAAATGGAAGAGGCGGATAGAGAGATAAATGTAATCCATACACATACAGTATTTCTAGGTATTAAAACTAATTAATAAATACCTTTACCAACAAGCCCAAGCCCTACTTTTGACTGGTAAATGGCTCTCATTGACAACACAATTTTTCCATCAATTAATTCTTCCACAAGCCTCTTAGTCCTCCGATCAAATACCTAAAACAATAAACGTTTAATAAACAGACAAGAAAAACTGAATTCTGAGATTAAAGAAACAAGTTTGTATTAAAAAAAACACAAAATACAAAGGGGTTTTTAAACAAAGGGCAGCCATTCCTTTACTTAAAATAATCTTTTGAAGAAAAATATGCTCAACTCTTAGCTAAACAACAATTACTTTTTGAAGACAAGGTGGTCGTTTTTTAATAGAATAAAACCTATGTAAAAATAAGAAAAATAAAGAACAGATAACAATTCTATCAAGCAACTTAATGCATTGTAACAACTAAAAGGCATAGAGCACCTCTGTCTTAACATGTATGGTGCATTGTAGATAAGACAGATGAATAAAACAAAATGCAAAAGTATTAACTATGTCATGATTGAAACTGGCAACAGTATCCTTGCATCAAAAAAAGACTTCAAGTGGAAGCAAAAAAAATTAAAAAAAGACTTCATGAAAACTTGTCACAATGGTAAAGCATCTCAAATTCAAATCTGTGTTCTTTAGAGCAACATCTTCACGCATACAATATACAAGCTGCATACAGAAAAAATATAGGGCATAAAACAAAATATACAAGGCCAACGGAAGAGTAGCATAATGCTGCTTAACAAAGTAAGGCCCAAACTTAATACCCTTACAGGAAACCAGCTTCACTCTTTTAAGGCCAAAAAAAAAATAAAAAAAAAATCTTACAATGTAAGAACAGATCCTAAAGCTTAAACAATTGAAAAGGACAAAATCAAAACCAAGAAAGGATACCAGAATTCACAGAAAAAACACAAAAAGAAAAGAAGAAAGCATACCAGAACATGGGAAGCACTTGATCCTTTGTTCAAACCAACATCATAGGATGAAAAATGGGCCCATTCACTTAATTTGAACATCCACCTACAAATATGTGATTTGACCTTAGCATTCCGACATTGGGATTGGGACATTATTTCAATCACAATGATCATACTAAAACAAACCATATCCCCCTGATATGATAAATTTCTCACCCATATGAGGCCTCCTTGTCAGTTAAAAATCCTCCTGTCATAACTTGGTTACCAGTTCCTTCATCGAAACACAGGGTCAGATGAATCATGTTGTTCAGCTTATCAGAAGCTTCCAGAATTTCACCACAAACAGGACAGCAAGTCATTATTGGTTCCCTGGAACACATTAATGTATAATACGAGTTGCTTCATTTAGAATCTAAGATTAATATCAGGAAAAATATTATTCTTAAGTCACCATCAATTGAAAGGCTTAAACAGTTAAGAAGTGGACCCAACTGTGAAATATCAATCTAACATATATACAAACTTAACAATTTGCCTCCTGTGTAGCACATTCAATAACAGGAAAAAATGCAGGCCTTGCATGTCCAGAATAAAAAATTACAAAAAGGTTAGGAGGTTCCAACTACAAGACTAGACAAACAACCAGATATTGATTTTTCCTTAAGTTGCCACCAATTTTAAAAACTCCAAGTTGCTAAAAATGGTTACAAGTATGTATATCAAGTTAACACAAACATGCACTAAACAATAACCAATTAATAGAAAAAGGTCCACATTTCATATACAAATAGTAAGCCCTGAAAAAAGTGGGCCATTTGATATAAATTATAAAATCTCAAAAGCAATATTAAACTATACTAGAGAATAAAGATAACAATCTTTAGATGTGATGTACATTCAAGAATCGGCATTCTCTCAAGTAAAATACAGGCAAAAAGGCAACAACTATAACAAGAATGATATTTTACTGAGATGGAATATGGGAAATTTAAGCATAAAACTCAACAGATATCAGATAATTACAGCATATCTAGTTGCCGAATGTTAAGACATTAAAAATGGAAATATTCAGCAGAAGATAATTACACAAGACAAATGATTTTTGTTATCATATGAACCAATATGAGATGAAAAACATAATGGGAGATGAAAATTGAAATTTTTGTGCCTAGACATCAAAATGGAACACCACAACATGATCCAGACCAATGGATTTAAAATTTATATACATCATACCGTTCTTGTTGAACAGCAAGAAGTGAAGCCAGTTCATCCAAGCTAACCACACCATCCCCATTCAAGTCCGCCTCTTTAAAGAGTTCCTCTTTCTGATGAGCAAGGCAAATGATAGCTAAGAAACTGAAAATAAAACGAAAGGGAGAAAGAAAAACAAGGATAGAGAGAGAGATAAAGAGAGAGAGAGAGAAGAAATTAACAAAGACAAGAATAAATAATTTCACAAGCAGCATTTGGATCAGAGAAGATTTAGAGGTGGACAACATCATATTTTGAATTAGAAAACCTATAACAGTTGGGTAGAAGCACTTTAAATATAAAACAAATATATATATATATATATATGCCTTTTAGACAAAAGCTAGTGGATGTTCAACATAAAGGTTGAGGCGGTCACCTTAGCTATCTATAAAACATGTTATTTGAAAGCCTGAATTCACAATTCCCAGAAACAGAAAAAGAAAATACAGTAAATCGTGTTTTCACTTCCAAACCCAGCTATTCAAAACTCCAAGAAACTTCCAGATAATTTAACTTTAGCAGGCCTGTATTGATACCAAAAGAATTTGTGAAAACAGATTCAAAGAAGTTAAGTTACAAATACATACCTTAGCCACTGCCACTTGATTCCCAAAAGCATTAATTAACTCAGAAAATTCAGGGAATGAAAGCTGCCCATCTCCATTATAGTCCTGTATAGAGTATGAAGGCTTAGATATCCATATGTCACATTAGAGGGTGAACACAATAACTTCTTCAGTAATAGTAATACCTCCGAGGAAACCATCATAAACATATATACAAAATTTAAGTTTAATATTGAAAATTACACTGATTCCTAAGTGCCTATGAATACGCACTCATAAAATGATTTTCACACTTAAAAGTGTTACATATTTTCAGTCCTATGACATTTTTTTTTCTACTAACACACATTATGTTTATCAATATAGCAACTATAACAAACCAACATTTTGTTGAAGTAACCATAAGATCTAATAGAAAATCATTTAAACATACCACGATAGATAAGATGCGCCTTGCAAAACCTTTTTCTGTTTCAACTGGATCCTGTCAATTTTTTCAAGTAACCATCAAAAACCATAATTACTAACTAATTAATTCCACTAGAAGGATATGTCACTTCTTGCACACCTCAACAGAGCATGAAATGTGGATTTTGCCAACCACCACATTTGGTGTTGATGGATCTAACAGGTCAAATATTTCATAGTCAGAATCCAAATCCTGCAAATCATATCATGTCATATGTCACTGAAGAGATGGAGACAGAGAGGAGCGAGCCGCGTCATCTTAATAAAACTCAATAATGATTATGTGGAAGAAATTTACAAATACAAATTGGATTTTAATTTCTTCAGTAATGTAGAAATCCAAATGATGATTAGTTCAATAACAAATGTCACTCACCCGTGTTAGGAATTCAAGTAAATTAATCTCACAATATCCAATGAGCTTGTTGCTGGACAGTTTATTGGTCTGCATGGTATAGAAATTATAAAATTATTATAATTTCTACAATTCAATTAACTTAAAATAGAGAAATCTATTGCAATTTTTCAGAACAAGGAAAAAAAAAAAAAAAAAAAAAGGGGTGGCATCAAGCTTTAATGCCTAAACATGCCAAAAATTGAGAGGGAAAAACACAAGCACATTTATATATATATATATATATATAATACATGTGCAGCAGATGGTAACACATAAAAATGCAAGTATCATACTCTGGGCCACCAGAGACCAACTCAAATATGGACATGTCAGCAACAAAATAAATACAAATTTCAAAATAACACCTATAAATTCATAATAAATATATGCCAAACTCCATATTTAGTTTCAAAATAACACTTAAGCCGGATCGCTGTACTTCACAGAACCAGCAATTTTTTTTCAAACATGCACAACAACTGCTTTTGTAGCAAATTGAAGTAGAAGCTAGCAACCACTTTCCTCAACAAACAATCTTGACTTATTTAAAAAGTAATGCGATGAAAAGGGATAGTGTAAATTAAGTTGTAAACCTCAAAGACGGATATCCTAGCAACTTCAGGCCCATTCTTCTCCAAAAGCAGCTTTTTTTCCTGTTAAAAAGGAAGGCAAGGTTGGCATAGACAAAAGGGTTACTTTCAAAACAGTTTGTTTATACCAAAAAGAGAAGAAAAAAGGAAAACGCAAAAAAAAAAATAAATAAATAAATGATACAGCAAAGTTTCTATCACTTTGTGACACCAAGGTAGACAAAAGGGTTACTTTCAAAACAGTTTGTTTATACCAAAAAGAGAAGAAAAAAGAAAAACGCAAAAAAAAAAAAAAAAAAAAAAATGGTACAGCAAAGTTTCTATCACTTTGTGACACCAAAGAACGGCACCATTATGCAGCCCAACCCCAGTACCATTTAGCAACTGCCACGTGACAGTTAAGGGTCATATTGCCACGTGGCAGTTGATAAACGGTGCCAGGCCAAACAGTGACTTCACGAGTCGAGCTGAAGAGCATTTTCCATGGCTAAGAAGGATACTCACCGAGTTCCAGACTGGTTTGTCAGTGCTGCAAGCCACCAACCAAAAAAATAAAATAAAAATAAACAAACATGGTATATGGATTAAAATACAAAAACAAGATTAAATTAAATTTTGTTTTTGAAAAAAAAAAAAAAGAAAAAAAAAAAGGTAAGTTTTGTTTTACGAGTCTGAGATTTGGGTACGAAACGTCTGTTCTCCAAAAGAAACGCAAGCAAGCCACTTGTCCCTGAATTTCATCTCCCCCTGTACACACACCCAAAAAACAAAAAAAAAAAGTGAAAATGAATACAAATCATTTTTTTTTCTTCTTTTTTATACTCTCTTCCTGAATATAATAATTGCTAATAAAATTTAAAATTTTGAAAAAAAAAAAAGAAGGGAAAATTACACGGATAAGAGTGAGAAGAGCGATTCCGGCGAAATGATCAGCATCGAGAAGTTTCTTATGAGAAGACGAATCGCTTCCACTTCCATTTCCATTTCCATTTCTAGTTCCACTTCGAAGATGACGAAGACGATTCCGAAGATGATGACGTTCAACCCGCAGTTTTTGCTTCAGCCTCGATCGCCTCGACTCTTTCCTCTCTAACGATGACGACGACGACGACGATGGCTCTTTGGAGTTCTCGTTCCCCATTCTCTCACCAACTCACTGACTCCACTCGCTCTTATTCTCTCTCTCTCTCTCTCTCTCTCTCTCTGTGTCTCTGTGAAAAGAAGGCCTTTTTTCAGAGAAGCTATCTTTCAATTTCAATGTTATAAATATTGTGTCTCAGATATTCACTCATCCGTAGACCAAAAGGAACATTCTTTAAAGTTCATACACAGAAAGTGGATTTCCCATTTTCATATGTCTTTTGGAATTTTCTGTTTGGAAACTTTTTTCCATTTTTATTATTCTTATTATTATTTTTTTTCCTTCTCTTTTCCTTTTCAATATCAACCAACCATTCCATTATTCATTTTTTGGAGGGACTCATTCTCATTTTTCCCACTTCCCAATCAAAACTGAGTGCAGTCACTCATAAATACTTTATAATAATAATAATAATAACAAAATTCAAGATAGAAAAAATTTGGGTTTTAAATTAGAAAAAAAAAAAAAAAAAAAAAAAAAAGGAAGAAAAATTCATTATGGGTCAAAATGTAATAAGAAAGAGAGATTGGTCAAATCAATGTGAAAGCTACGGGCGAAAGGTTTGAAGTGCTCAATTGGCAACTGATGTGGCGGCTATAATTGAAGAATTGAATAATTCCCACTGAAACATAAAGTGGGGTCCATCTTTTACCTGATAGTTTGCCGCTGTTATGATTATTATAATTAAATAGAGGGCCCACCATTTCCCACCCAAAAAGAAAAAAAAAAAAAAGGAAGAGTGCCCATCGTTATCTCAGTGATAACTAACAAAAGATTTTACGAGAAATTCACAGCCTTTTTTTTTTTTTTTTTTTGTTTTTTTAATGAAAAGGAGAAATTCACAGCCTTATATGTTTAGCTAATCCTGAAAGAGTTCTTCCAGTACATGAAGAAGATAGAGAGAAAGTTCTTTACGTTCAGTGATTTAACGCTTGAACATCTGTGGTGGCTGAGAATTAACAAAGTTCTCCATGAAAAAAAATGTTATTTTGTTTACCTCATCTCCAAGTCTGATTCAGCAAGTCAACATTAGAAGGAACTATCTCCAACATGATCTCATTAAGATTAACACAGATGCAGCCGTGAGAAAAAAAAACAATAGCTTGTTGGCAATGATTGCCCAGAATAGAAGAGGAGAGGTATTGCACATCCATACTTTCAAATCTCTCATAACTATTCCTGAAGTGGCTGAACTGGAAGCGGTAGAGAAAGCTTTGAAGGTGGCAATTGCGCAGGGATGGAACAGAGTGATTGTGGAGTCAGATGCTCTCACAGTTGTGACTGCTTTGTCACAACTGTTACTAGGTTTCCCTAGATCAGCTAATAAGTTGGCCAACTTTGTGTGTAAATGGGCGGCAGACCAGTGTTTTTTTGGATCCGGTGGATCCGAATTGGCTGCCAACTTCATGTTTTGTTGGCATGATTCAGAAAAATGTATCTCTGAAAGCTTTTTAAATCTAAACTCATTTGTAGCTTTACATTTTGGTTTCAATGAATTTCAATTTCAAACAAAAAAAAAAAATATATATATATATATATATATTAATTATGCCAAGGCAGATATTCTTTTTAACAAATTATATTCTTCAGCCAATCAATTTAGCAAGTATTTATAATTACCAAAAAAGATTATAAAGTACTTATGTATGAAAAATTACTATTAATGTATCAAATTTTTGGATACAGACTATTATAATATGTTAATAATCATAAATTAATTTAACTTAAATAAAAATCATGAATAAAATCAATAAAATAATATTATATCAGATGATATTTAAAATTTAATGAACAAATTTAAAACATTAATATTATTTGTAAAAGACTGTACGCTTATTTTGTCTTTGCCCTTTACTTCGCCGTGTTTGTGGCTTTGCCCTCTAGCCCGCCTTGTTGGTAATGAATTGTCCGACTTTGGATTCCATACGACATTACTGGAATGAGAAATTTGGTGGTAGAATGTGAACTGATTTGTTGTCGTAATGCTAATGAACATTTTGTATATGTTCCATAGTTTAAGTGTAACTTGGAGCAAGTAATTTTGGAAAAATCTTGATATAAATGAATTCGAACAAGTTTCTTGCTTGGATGTTGGAGAAGTGGATGAATTCCATCCAATTTTCTACCTCATCCACAAGTTGATTATTAAAAGTTGATAAATTACTTCAAAGCATGAATTGGAGCATCCCAAAAATGTAAATGCCATAATTAATGTTGGATTATCTTTGTGAGTTAGGATTGTCTGTTTTAAAATTTTTCCTAAGGTAGTTATTGATGATTGCTTAGGAAATTTATATTTTTCGTTAGAGTTCTGACAACTAGCCCTATTCAATGGTGTTCAAATCATCAATCATTTCATTTAATATACCATTTTATTTTGAAATTAAAATAATTTTATATTTATTAATTAGTTCATAAAAACAAAAAAGTAAATTAGATAGATAACAAAATATATATTAAATTAAATTATCATAAAAAATTACATGAATTCTAAGTGATCTATAAAGCATGTTAAGGCTTCTCAAGAGGATGAAAAAGAAAAAAATGGGATTAAATAGAGTTTTGGAATAGTTTGATATAATTAGCCAAATAGGATGTTTTTTCTTTACACCATGTTAACGTGCTTTAACTTTAGGTACATATGCTTCTTGGATGGAAGAGGGGTTGGATTTGCCTACTCAAGCTATTCAAGGTGATTTATGTTCTTTCTGGTCCTTATGAATGTAATTGTTTTTCCTAAAAGGAAAAAACAGGCACCTAGTTCTTCTTCCTCATTGTGATTTCTATGCCATTCCGAATTCCTTTTTTCTTTTTTCTTTTTTAATAAATAAAAGAAGAGGATATTCTTCAATATATAAAAATAGATATAAAAAAATTACTATATTACTAAATTGAAATTTTGCATACCAATTTTGTAATAATATTTTAATAGTTATAAGTTAATAAATACAGAAATAAACACAAAAAAAATTATCTCATATCCATTGGTATTTAAAATTGGATGAATTAAATTTAATAATAATATTAGTATTTTTTGCATGATAAACAAAAAAAATAGATTACTAATATTTGTATAGAAGCTCTATGTTTATTGTGTGGTCCTTGTTTTTGGCCTTGCCTTCATTCGCCTGTTTGATAATGAATTGTCCGACTTTAGATTCCATTCAAGATTATTCCAATAAGAAATTTGGTCGCAGCTTCGAGTCCGAACTGATTTGTTTTAACATTGAAAAACCTAAATTATAATGCTAAGGGACATTTTTTGTGTTTGTTCCTAGTTTAAGTGCAGCTTCGAGCAAGGGATTTTGGAAAAATGTTGATATGAATAGATTCTTAAGATTCTTCCTACCTGGGATGTTGAAGAAGTGGATGAATTTCATCCAATTCTCCACCTCAACCACAAGCTGATTACAAAATTTGATAGGTCACTTTAAAGCATGAATTGAAGGATCATAAAAATGTTAATGCATTAACTAGTGTTAGATTGTCTTTGTGAATTAGGATTGATTAATTGTTTTTGAAAATATTTCCAACATAGTCATTGATGATTGCTTAGGAAATTTATGTAGTCCGTTAGCGTTTTGACAACTAGCTTTTCTCCGTAGTTCAAATCATCAATCATTTGGTTTATCTTTTTAACATGTTATTTTATTACAAAGTTAAAAAGAGTTTTTATATCTAATTAATTTATCATACATATAAAATAAAAAAACGATGAGACAGATAAAAAAATAGCCATTAAAATAAATTATAAAAAAAAAATTACAGAAAAATTTGCAAGTGATATACCAGTAAAAGGCTTCTCAGAGAGCACGAAAAAGAAAAAAGATTTGCATTTTGAAGGGAAAAAAGTGAGATTAAATATCGTTTAGGAGTGGTTTGAGAAAATTAGTAGAAGGGGGCGTATTAAGCTGTTGTTTGAATGTATAGGAGGTTAACCTATACGAATGGATAAACGGGCCTAGGACAGCCCAATTGGAAGATGGAGGCTTGGAAAGGCCTTCTAGTAATTTCCAAGCAGGCCCAAAACACAAAGCTAGTGGTTTGGTTTGCTATATCATTCTTTACTGGTTCTTCCTCCGGTTTGTGATCTCTGCGCCACTCCGAATTCTAAGAGGTAAACCCAATAAATCCCTTTTCGTTTTCTCTAATCTCTTCCACTTGCAATCTTTTAGAATCATTTTGATCTTTCTTTTTATTTTTTATTTTTCCTGCTTTTAACTGATTGATTGGGTGTTTGAATTGAATCTGATTGTTGGAACCTGCAATTTTTTTTTTTTTTTAATATAAATTTTCGGGTTGATTTTCATGTTATGGAAAGCTGGATAACTACGGTTTGAGCTTTTGACAGAAGTCCGACCCAATGAGATTGGTGGGAAATTTTCGTTTCCATGTTGTTTACTTGGTGCACATGATTTACACTTAAAACCCTTTTAGTTTTCCTTTCGATTATGGATCAATTGGTTTTATACAAACCATTTGTGTGTTTTCCCCAATTCTTTTGACAGCAGAATCCTTAGTTTAGAAAGTTCATATCATAAAACTAACATTGAGTACATATAAACAAAAAACTGGGAGTTGGGATTTTGGTGTCTCTTTGGTTGTTATGTTGACAAGAACATTTCTTTTTCCCCCTTTTTTTTTTCTGTTTATTATTTATATGTAATGTGCTCAAGAGTTGTTTAGTTTTATTGTTTTTATGCATAAAAATGAAGAAGAAGCAAAAGGTCTTATGATTTACCGTGTGATTTCTGTTGTGCAGTAAGGTATCTGTCTGCCTCCTCATTGTTGAGCTGTTCGACTTGTCTTTGTTATTCGCTTATTTGCTATGTAAGTAAACGTCTCTATATTATGAACCTCTTGTTCCTTATCGTTTTCTTTACATTTGATTTAGCTTTTATCAAATCTTTAATGTTTGCAGTTAATGCCCAGAACGATACTATTTATTTTCTTCTTTGGTTCAGCACAATAAGATTTCAGATTTTCTTTCCTTTGTTTATGTTTAAATTTTTGTTGAATTGTCATTCTGTTATGAAGAATAGATATTGTTGATGTATGCATTTAATCTGGGGGGAACAAGTAATCTTAATTGGCTGAAAAGGGTTTGTTTAAAGATATCTAATGACTGTTGAATAGAAGATATGGTTTAATTGTAGAGCTATTTGAAGGCTAAACACTGTTGGAATTACTTGGGAGTTTTAGGATTTAACCGGCTAAAGGAACAGGAAAAGTTCCAGCTGCAAAGAGGTAGTAAAGGTAATATTTTGGGGATTTTTCCACTATGGAAAAAGCAGTACCGGTGAGCATGCAAAGCTAAGAGAGTTGGAGAGACAGGAAAGACACTTTAGATCGCCTTTTTATACTCAAGATTCCATTATCAAAATTTGGTTCATTTTGATTTTCAAGTTGTCAATGGTTAGTCAGATGATTATCCTCGAGTACCTCTCCCAGTTTGCAGTAGAGCCTAATTGCTTGCACTCACCTTGTGATTCTGTAAAAGTCACTTTGCAGTTAGGATCTATAATCTATTTATCTCTTTTCTATTGGAGAGACTTTTCACAGACCTCAGTTTGGGGGAGAGAAACGTTGACCTTGAACAACTTAGAGAAGTGACGAATTAATTAGTCCTATACCCACGGAATGTCCTGTTCTGCCTATGAGATACGTCATTTCAGCTACCAATACCAAGTCCTTAACAAAGTTTGCAATTGCAGAGGCCTCAACTTTTTGGTGAAGGTAGCAGTTTAGAGGGTAGGCTTGATATTTCATTGGATATCGGATCAATGTGAGAGGACTCAAACTCTCTTATCCATTATTATTTGGTTCTGTTGCTTGGGTTACGACTGTAAAGATAATTTTTTGTTATATTGTGTTTCATCTAATGCCTTTATTTATCCACTGATGCTTAATTATTTCTTGTTTTGTTTGCCGTTTTCTTCCCTGATAAATTTAGGGCGGACGAGGAGCCTGTTGATCAGAAGAAGCTGCTTGAAGAGTCTTGCAAGCCAAAATGTGTGAAACCATTACTTGAATATCAGGTATTTTTTGTCTAATTGAGTAACGTAATTTTGGTTGTGCTCGTAACTATTGTGTAAGTACATTGGTTTGCTTGGTTGTACTTTTACATGGGTATAAAGTTGGATATGTTAATGCTTGAGTTCGGATTATCTGGACATGATGCATCTGTCTTTATGTTGGAGGCCTTAATATCATCATCATACATAGTGAAATGACAAGTAAAATTCCTCTTAAGAGTCCAGAAACTCTTGTTTCTTTCCCTAGTTCATTGATCTGTGTTGAAGTCGTGGTTATCTGTCTTCGATTTATATTTTTAGTTGGGAATATATGTCTGAAGTTTGGAAATTTCTACTTTGATACAGGCATGTGTTAAAAGGATCCAAGGTGATGAATCAGGGCACAAGCACTGCACTGGACAATATTTTGATTACTGGTCTTGTGTTGACAAATGCGTATGTGTTATTCTGCAACTAAACTGGAATTTGTTTTATGTTGTCTTGTATGCTGTGCTAACTGCAAAGATAACTTTGCTGCAATGCAGGTTGCACCGAAGCTATTTAGCAAACTGAAATAGCCCGCGAGATAATTTTATTACAAGCATTTATGAATTGCTTTCAATTATCAAGTTCAAGTGACTGTTTCTCAATAGTTGATTTTGTACCTCTGGACTGCCAATGCCTGTGTGGCTTTCTTCAAGAAGACAGCATTTTTTTGTGAACCATGGAGCATCTAAGTTCTATAATCAATAAAATAGAATTCTCAACTTTAGTTTGACAAATGGAAATTGGATTTCTGGTCTAGTTTAAATTTTTGGTATTTGCAAGTGATAGTGCTGGTGGTATTGGATAAGAAATAAAGCTTTAATGTGATTATGATTTATTAGCAGCCAAAAGAATGGTATAATTTACTCCATGTTGTTTTCTCACATATTCTTGACTATGGTGAATAAAAACACTACAAAGACGTTTTTGTTTTTAAAGGATTTACCTCATATATCTCAATTTACTTGCTTTTTTTGACCAGTGATTGTGCAATATAATTTAGAACATATCGGCTAGGAGGGAAAAAAAATTTTGGAGTTTAAAAATCTAGCATGGGTTTCAGATCGTTTCCAAACTTTGTAAAGTCCCTTTTATTTATTATTTTATTTTTTATCCTAAACGCAAAAAAATTAAAACAAAATGTCTCAAAAAGACCGTATACTTTGTTAAAAATGGTATAAATCATGATTACATACTTAAAACAATTCTGAACTCTTCCATTTTTCTTTTATTACTTTTTTGCAATAAATAATAAACTCAATATAAACATATTATTTTATTCTTGAAATTCTTCCTTTTGATGAAGCAAGTCATTTAGTTCCTTTTACGTACTCTTGTGGATATCAATCTCTTTTCACTTTTACTTTAATGTCGTTGACGTTGTTTAAACAAGAAAAAACATGTATAAGTCATGAAATTGTCAACTCTTTTAAGTATTTCTTTCTACTAATATTTATGAAGACCTCAAGGAAATTAATGTAGACACAGTTGAGACGGGATTGAGTTTCATGAGTACTTTAACGAATACCTTACAGATAATATACTAGGTTTAACGGTTAGTTAACCAACATAAGGTCTTAGTTTAATCTGTAAATTTGAAATTGTAAGGTTAGTTTCTAGATCAGTACGAAATGTCTATGAGTTGGACAAGAAAGTTGCTCCATATAAGAAATTCAAGATTTATTTTTGTATGGGGAAGTTGTGACTTTTTTATTAGGCTTTCTCTGAGAGACCTAACTAAATTAGTTAGCATTTAGCTAGGGAACTTATATATACTTAATTCTGTCATTATTACTTAATTAACAAGTGATCATTTATAGCGCAATTGAGACTTGGTTATGTTTATGTTTATGTTTTTTTTTTTTTAAATTAAGCATAAAAGTGAGAACTTATTTTGTGATCTTCGACGAAATAGTTTTTTTTTTTTTTTTTTGTTGGTCAAAACAAAGTATAGGTTTGTGAGATAAAAAATTAGTAACTTTAAGATTGGTAGGATCGTTGGAGTTTTGGGCCAAACTTTGTTGTACTAATACACAAATAGAGAGAGAAAGAGAGAAAGAGAGAGAGAGAGAGAGAGAGAGAGAGAGAGAGAGAGAGAGAGATAAAACTGTAGCTAGGCAGCTGATATATGGTAAAAAGTCCCATGCAGCTTATGAATTCCAGCTGCAAAACGCAGAAACATTATTTGATATAGCTAGGCAGATAGTGGTATTATTTCTTCAATGGCTCTTGGAATTTACAAAAACCTTCAAGTTGGCTCTTAAAAATTGTTTCACTGGGATGGGGAGCTATTTGCACCCAAAAAGCAAGACAGTAATCACAACCTTTTGTTATTCTTTTCTAGTGGAATTATTGGGGAACTCTCTACATGCTTATTGCTGATCATATACTACGTGACACCGACCAATAGCATTGAGAGCCACTGTCAAGAAACTTGAATTATGTGCATATTCATATAGAGTTGTGAATTCCTTCAGCTTTGTTTTATATACAATATAAAATAACTTGCATCTCTCCTATGCATAAATAAGTGCCAAGTTGAGCTCACAGATCTAAGCAAAGAATTACTTTGTTCTTGACATCTAATTTCAGAGAATGACAATGAAATGTGAGTGGTGGACTTATTTATTTGGGTTATGGGGAAAGATGAACCAATGTTGTTGATAAGATCATTCCGTTAGTTTGGGTATGCCAAGACACACATACTAAAACAATCAATAAGCAAACACTTTTTGGATCATTTCAAGTTACAGAAATTCTCGTTTCGAAGTTACATGTATCGCTATAAAAAATCATGTCACCAATCACTAACAATTGTCAGAGCTTCCTAACAACAAAATGATACCACTTCATTTGTGATAAATTTAATTTAGTTTTGTTGATAGAAATTTATGGCCAAAAAGAAAAAAATATTATTCCTTTTTTCTTAGTGTATGTTGAAGTGTTGAAAATCTTAATATTTTCTCAGTAGATTCTATTATATTTGACAGTTCAAACCAGTTGGTGACTTCTTGAGTATGTCTTCAATTAGGGACTGTTAAAAAGTGACTAACACTATTCTCAATTTAGGTGATAATTAATGAACAGATATTAACATTTTAAGATGGATCTTGGAGACGATTTTGACAGTTGGATAGTTGCCATGGATCCAATTCGAAATACGTACGCATAGAAAGAATTGATAACATGTTCATAAGCGCTATATAAACTTTGGAGTCTTGGACTTTCATGGATTTTATGTATCCAAGGCCAATCATATCCAAGTGTGTGTTATCACATAATTATCTTTGGACCACCTTTTGTGTATTATCTTGTGCAAAAACTATGAGGTGCATATTCATTATAGATAGTAATTTTATTTAGAAGCTAGAAGAAAACATTAGAAAATTAAACTGTCCCTTAATTTGCAGTTCCCCAAGGTGGTTATTATGGCCAAATTCATGACTCAGCCATTCCCATCGTAGGACTCACACAAGCCACTTTGTTTTCCATTCATAGCAAGTTTTTCACTTCAAGTTCCAAGTTCATTATTGTTCCCATTTTCAAGGTCCATAAAAGTTTATTTCTAATTAGATAAATGCTTTTCAAGCCTTTCCATTCTGAGGCATATATGCGTACCATAGATTAAAAATAAATCCACCTTCACCAATCCATCAATGCAGAAAGCATCCGTCTTCTTCTTGTTCTTCTTCTTCCTCTTCAATTTCCTTGTAATAGACTTGGTTCATTCGGATGCAAATTTTGTGTTCAATGGATTCTCCCAAGCAAACTTGAGCTTGGAGGGAGACTCATTTGTAAAATCCAATGGAATGCTGGTTTTGACAAATGACTCATCTAAACTCCTAGGCCATGCATTCTACCCATTTCCTTTGCAGTTCAGGAATCACAGACTTTTCGACAACATCAAATCTGCATCTTCTGCTGTTGTGAGTAGCTTCAGCACTAACTTTGTATTCTCCATTGTTCCAAAGTATCCTGAACTTGGTGGCCATGGCCTTGCTTTCGTTCTCTTCTCCTCCAAGGATCCAGAAAACTGTCTTCCAAACCAGTACTTGGGGCTCCCGAATTTCACAATCATTACAGAAGTTCCAATTCGAATGCTTGCTGTCGAGTTTGACATTGTTCAAAATTTTGAATTCCAAGACATGAATGACAATCATGTGGGGATTGACATATCCAGCTTGATCTCCAACATATCCGAGCCAGCAGCCTATTTTAGTAGTAACTCGAGAAACGGTGAAAATGGCAACAAAAACATCTCCATCATTCTTAAGAATGGCGATCCAGTTCAAGCTTGGGTTGATTATGATAGCCAGGCGAAGGTCATGAATGTTTCTATATCTCCTATTGGCGTGTCCAAACCTTGTCAACCTTTGATATCATTCTCAACTGAGCTCTCACCGGTTCTGGATGAATTTATGTACATTGGTTTCTCTGCTTCAACGGGATTGCTCACTGCAGCCCACAATATCCATGGATGGAGCTTTAGAATTGGTGGGAAAGCACAGGACTTGAATCCAAAGGACCTCCCAACTCTCAATTCTAATGAGGTAGTTCACCAAAAAGGATTCAAAATAGGCATAACTTTAGCTAGAATAACTCTTGTCATCTTGGTAATATCTGGTGCTATTCATGTCCTATGCAGAATCAGAAATGAAGACGAAATATTAGAAGATTGGGAAGTTGAATATGGAACTCGGAGATTCAAATACTCTGAGCTTTACAATGCCACTAGGGGGTTTGGAGACAGGAACCTTATTGGTTCTGGAGGATTTGGGAGGGTCTACAGAGGGGTAATCCCAAGCACAGGTCTAGAAGTTGCAGTGAAGAGAATTGCACATGATTCTCGACAAGGGATGAAAGAATTCGTAGCAGAAATCACAAGCATGGGGAGACTCAGGCATCGAAATCTTGTCCAGTTACATGGCTGGTGTCGAAAATTAAACGAGCTCCTTCTGGTTTATGATTACATCCCAAATGGTAGCCTTGACAAGCTTCTCTTTGAAAATGGCATGCCAAATAAGAAACTGACTTGGAATCAACGATACAAGATCATTATTGATGTTGCACAAGCATTGTCGTACCTCCATGAAGAATGCGATCAAAGAGTTATACACAGAGATGTGAAACCAAGCAATGTTCTTATAGATGCTGATCTAAGTGCAAAACTAGGAGATTTTGGCCTAGCAAGGATTTATGAACATGGACTCCGTCCAGAAACAACCCACATTGTAGGAACTCTAGGATACTTAGCCCCAGAACTAACCAGGACAGGGAAAGCCACAACTAGCACAGATGTTTATGGATATGGGATTTTACTCCTTGAAGTTGCCTGTGGAAGGAAACCAATAGAGCCACAGAAAAATGCAGAAGAATTGCTTTTGGTTGATTGGGTTAGAGAACAGCAATCCAAAGGAGAAATCGTTAGAGCTGTGGATCCCACATTGGATGGATATGATGAAGAGGAAGTGGGTTTAGTGCTCAAACTTGGGTTGCTTTGCTCTCATCCTCATCCTGAGTACAGACCCACCATGAGAAGGGTTGTGCAGTTTCTGATGAGAGATGCTAGCCTTCCTGCATAGCCAAATGATGTTCATGTGGAATTTCCAAGGATGGTGATGATGGAATATTCAGATAGTCTGCCGGAAGATTCTGATCCTTTCTATAGCAGAATGATTTCTTCCAAGAGTAGTAGCTTCACAAATTTCGATAAGAAAGTTTCTGCAAGTCAGGGTACTAGGATTACATTTTAGATTTTATCATGTGTAAAAGAAAATAGAAATGACTTTTGTTTTCTAGCCATTTCGTGCATCTGAGATGGTTTGTGAGAGTGATATTTCTAAAACAAATGGCATTTTGTTAATAAATGAATAATACAGAACCGATATTAGGCCATCTTTCTTCAAAAGTATGGTTAACATGATTAAACTAATAGCACTCATAACATACTTAAACAAAGTTTAGAACAAATTGGTCAAGTAAAACCACTTTCTTCATCAAAACCTTAATTGATGTCTGACATAATTAAACAAAGCTTACTGTTTTTATAATTCATCAATTGTTCCTTCAACTTTAATAAGACTGTATAATTTCATCAATTCTAACTGATTCTAATTGATATGCGAAAGTCGGTATAAGCATTTTTTAATAATGGATTCATATATATATATATATATACATATATATATTTTTTTTGTAATGAAAATTATATTTTCATGATTGTGATAAACCGTAGCAGAACTCTTGTTATAATAAAAATCTTACCAGACAGTTGAACTCTCGTTTAGGAGGATGTCAAGAATGGATGATACAAGATATCTTCGTTTGATCTCAGACTGAGAGATTCGAATTCGGAACTTTTGCATGGGAAAATAGTAATTTTTGCCAATAGGGCACCTCCTAGGTGACGGTACCATGTTTTGTTGAACATGACTTACATCATCAATGCAACGTTCAACTACTCAACTGAACCAAATAATGGTCATTTGTGGCAACAAATAATGGCCATAACAAATGCCTTTTTACATGACATACAGAAAATAGTGTTCATTAGTCTTACAAGTTGTTCATCCACCAATTTGTAGGAATGTGTTTTAACTTTAAACTAGAAGGGTAAACAGCAAATAACGCTGCCAGAGTAAAAGATTGTCATTTTTCATGTCCAAAATACCCTTCCAAATGTTATGTAAGTGGCAGTGCAAACATCATAATCAGGAGACTAAAAATTTCAACAATGGTTTTTTTTTTTTTTTTTCATTATTATTTTTATTAACAAATTGTGCAGGAAGTAGCTACATCTTCAAAATGATTTGGTACAGAAATATTCAAAATAACTAACAGGTACCCATTAATTGAAGGTCACTTGTTCAAGGACATTTAAGAATGATAAAATGGGAAATTTCAGGAAAAGAGAATAAATACAAAAGTTTTCTCACTGATTAGGCTTGTGCAATTAACTTTCATTTTTCGGTTGGAACCACTTGGTGGGAGTTGGAATTAGCCTTAGTATCAAATAGATGCGAACAAAGCTGTTCATGAATTGATCTGAACTTCTCTCTGAGCCTCTTGATCTGAAAAAAAAAAAAAAGCCGATATATTGGATAAAACAGAGACGGTGAAATAGTTTGGCCAAAATACAGAGTTTCAATGATGGAAAATTAAATGTAATTTGGATACCCTTTTCAGCTCAATTTCGATATCTCTCTTCCTCTGGCCCAATGCATGTCGCAAATTGCTGACGTCAAAAACATTATCCATGTCATCTTCAAAAGCAGATTCTAAGTCCTCACGAAGTAGTGCAGGCAACTTATCTACAACTGGCATTAGAAGAAAGCAGTTGAACTGCAAAGAAAGACAAAACAAGTGAAGAAAGAATAATGGGAAGGAAAAAGAAAAACTAGGAGTAAATATAGGCATATCATCATATTGTACTTCTACATTATTATAATGCTTATATATAAGTCTCTATCAAATAACAAAAGAATGAAAAAGCCATCAAAGTCAGGAAAACATGGAAGAACAACACAAAATAAGGTAAAGAAAGATAAAAACTAATCTGCCATCAAACAATGCTTGAGAATTCCATCAAACAGTAAACAACAACTAATATCATTTGATATGCATTACTAGACGAGCAGCATTTATACCAAACCTTTAATTCAGCAGAGGCCAAGAAATATTCCCTGATGCCATGAAATATTTGTTGCACCAGTGCATAAACAATCCTTTCAGATGAAGGAGCAAGCCTGCGGTTCCAAAGCGTGCTGTCTAGAAGATCAGCCAGCCTTGTTTCTGTTGTCTGAACAGAAGATGTTGAGTCAATTCCTGAGGCCAAATGACTGAGCTTAACATCTGCCTTAGGCTTTGATTCCTGCTTGTCATTGGCATCTGAGGAAACACTTAAACCCACAGTGGACTGTTCCGTTCCACCAAATGAGTCCAAGAACTGACGTAGTCCAGCTCGATTCTACACATTTGAGGAAAAAAAAAGATTCATAAGATGACTAAACATGACCAAAAAAAAAAAATCCAACCAAAATGCATATGGTTCCTTAGGAAGTTCCTGAAAGTCTCATCGTAATGAAAATCTAGGCAAAATAAATTCCTTCGTATGGAACAGTACAAGAACATAACAGAAACCTTTATTAAAAGACAGAAAAGGGGGTGAAGATGATGAAAAGATTAGGCAACTGCTAGAATGGACTCTAGATTGTCTACTTGATGCTAGTACAACACAAAGATACAAATTAAATACCGAGAGTCAACAAGTCAACTATTCACCTTGTTATGTAGGGACCAGGTGACATAACGGGTGGTGCTTACTAAATCCTCCATGCATCTGCAGCAAATAAAATATCAAAATAAGGGTAGGTCTAACTCGAAAAACCCAGAAAATATTCATTGGGAATTACATATACATGATACTGAATCTGAAGTTACTTTCAAAAATAACTCATGCACCCAAAAATGGAAAAGACAGAACCAACAACATTTTTTTTTTTTTTTAACTGAAAATACATAGTATCACCACAAAATCACCAATATGCATAGAAATAATAATAATAATAATATAAATACCACTACATAGAAAGCAAATTTGTTTAGACTCTAAATGCCATCAATTAGGAAGAGGAGTAACAACAAAATCTTCAAAACAGATGAACATTTATAAGGCAATAATTGTTATGATTAATGCTAAACAAGTATAGAAAATGCCCAACTATAAAATATATAAAACAATTTCCTTTTTTTTCTTCTATAAATCTAATCAAAACATTGATTATTATAGAATAAATAAAGGGATAGAGCTAATAGGATCCCTGTGCTTCTCAAGCTATCTTGAGAACTATTAGCAATTACCATATCCTTTTTCCCAGAAAAAAATGTTTCTTCAAAACTCAGAATTTGAGGAGCATGGAAGTAGTAAAATGATGAGCACCGTTGATGTTGATATGATTCTGATTATATACAACGTAATGAAAGGGATATAGTTACAATAAGGCCAAGTATCTTTACTTTTCACGGCATGCCCTTTCAGTAGATTCTGCAAAGTTGTTATAGGCAGAAGCAACACGCCTTAGAAAAACCTCATGGCCACTTAGATACTCACCATCTTTCTGTTGAAATCCCAAGTAAAGATGAGCAACAAAAATTGAACGATATTTGAGAAGGTTCTGTAAGAACAAGTTAAAAAAACAACAGATCAAAATGAAGACGGAGCCCACACCTTTAGAAGATAGACTGATATTGGAAGCAATCTCTTCAGAATGTGCAAGAGTCTACAACCTAACTGCAAAGAGTTGAAAGAATATTCAAGGTAGTTAGGAAGATTAAAGAGCTTTCCAAAAGGGATTCAGCAGCAGGAACATCATTTAACTTTCTAGAAGACAAAGGGCATGGTTCAATTAAGTGTACGAATGCTCAAAAACATGATTGGAAAACTAAATGATGAACAAACCTTTAAACAAAAAATAAAGAAAATATTAATAAATAACATTTTGCATCACCTGACAAAGGAATGGTTCAAATGCATCACGAGCCCTGGCAACAGCTATTACACATGCTGTCCTGAAATCAATTTAAAAAATAAAAAACAAACATTTGTCAATCAAAACCCTTGAAATATTAGATTAGAAGATCTTAAATACCTTGAGTAGTTTGTTCCATCATGTATATCTTCTACTCCACATGCATTTACAATTTCTTCTCGTGTTATTGGAGGGCATTTGATTCCTCCAACAACAAAGCGGAACTCAGCCATAGCACGATGATACTGTGCACCGCCATACAAACGCATTCCTGCATTCTACATGGTTGAAGGAAAAATGGTTATATTATAAAGAAACTCCATTAAATAGAGCATTATGGTAAGACAAGCGTTTGGCTTACTGGTATAAGTTTCTGCGGGAACTGAGCACCATCTAAACCAACAAATGCACCTCCATTGGCTCTCTCATCTTGCAGTGTCTCACCTTCATAAAACAAAATAAGAAATTAAAAGAATTCTTGTCTGAAAATTTAGTGTGAAAACAAAAATTATCACTAGAACAGAAGATAGATGTCGCCATTGATGGAATAAGAAAGTCATATTTCTTAAACATGACAGCAAAATAAGCTAATATCAACCATATCTCAAGTTGCGCATGAAGGAAAATCAAGATGATTTACCAAATTTATCTGGAGGTGCAACAACTGTTCCTTTTAACAGCAATGACAGCTGAGAAATAAAACATGATTTATTCAGCTTGAATATATACATAAATCTCAAAGCAATAACAATAATGACGAAATTATATACACAACTGTGTCTGGGTGGTGTTACATATCAGAAGTTCATATCAAAGTCCAAAAAGTTTGAAAGCTCATTTTAGGCAGAATATTATCTCAACTCATGACAAGACCAAGATTTTTCTCCCTAAATAAACTACACAAACACACCAAACGAAAAATTGAATAAAATGAAAATTTTGTTATTGATAATAATGATAACCATGGATTATCAGACTGATATTGACTCAATTAATAGACCTTGGTCAAGAATAGATCATGAAACGCTCTTCCTTTCTCCTTCAGTTTGACCTCATCTAAAGTGCTACATGAAACAATAGAACAACCAAAATAGAAGTGAGCTAGGGAGCAAATGTTAAGATAAATAATGATAAAACTAAGATAAACTTTATAATTTAGCACCACCCACCCCATGGCTTTGTTGATTTTAAGCAATTAGAAGAAAAATAGAATAGCCATGTAAAAGAGCAACCAAAAAGTTTTGTTTAAGTCAAATTACAACCTGAGTTCTTGATTTATTTCATTCATCTTCCGTGTTGTACTCCGGTACTCCTTTTCAAGAAGTGGGATAATCAATGGAACACTATCCATATACCTGGAGAGACATTCATCTCAAACTTAAAAGGTATAATCTAGTAACTCAAATGTACAATTCACTACGCGTAGGGAAGAAAAGCTAAAGATGGGAAAAAAGTGCATACCTTTTCTGTAGCAATTCTTCCAAAAATAACCTAAGTTTGCTAACACCTATTCTACTTTTTTCTTGCTTTGAAAGTGATCGGCCCAACTTCTCCTCCAATAATGTAATATCTTCCATCTCTCTCAAGGATATAGCCTGCATCAAGAAATGAAGAAAAGAACCAAAAAGATTCAGTAGTAAACTTGAAATAAGAACATGATAAATATACAACTGCATATGCAAAACTATTACAACTCCTTTCCTTTCTAAACCCATCAGTATATTTCATATATAATTTTGTAAGAATCTAATTTTTTTGCCTTTCTAAATTTAGGCTTCATGAACATAATCTCGACATATGATTCAAAGATACCACTTCAACTAAAAGCGCCAAATAGACTATTTAAAAATTTTGGAACAATATTTTCTTTTTCTTCACAATTTAAAATTGTTTGTTTGCCTTAACATTCAAAAAACAATCAATCACATCAGGATAGTTATACTGGACACATTTTCAGAATAACAAATTGTCATCACTGCAAGTAGTAACCTGTTTAAACTCATCATTTGATCTGTAAACTGAGTCAGGCCCAGAACCAACTCTTCCAGAAGGCACAGATGTAAAAAAGGGAGAGTCACCCAGTATGAAACCATCAAGCGTACATGCAGGTGGTGAAAGAAAAACTTCTACATCTGATGTCCGTGCAAACTGGGGTATTTTAGTATCAAGCTTGGTTGACACAATAACAGTCCTTGAAAGCTCAGGATCAATCTGCATTAAATCAACACAAAATTTCATTACTTTTTTTTAATCTAGAACATGGCATTTAAAATACTTTAAATAAAAAGGTCACTACAAACATACAACTACTAATTTCTATTGATGCATGTAATAACTAATACTAGCCTATATAGTAGTAGCTTTAACTTTTGCAAATATTGGTTTCGTTACACACTATTGGAGTAGTTGTATTATGTTCTTGTATTTGAATCCGGGTTCAAATCCTAGTGACCATCTATCTCTTCTAATTCCTTTGATTATAGAAATGTGATATATTATCTTCCATGATTACACATGGGTGGAATGTTAACTGATTCGTAATTAGCTTGATATATATCGTTGAAACTATCTCCTAATAGCTTATGCTTTTTAAGTACAATGCTTACATTAACATAGCTAAAATTTTTCAATCGGATGTAAAAAAGTAGTTCTTTCTTCTTTGCCATGTAAATATTTAAATTTACAAAAATATTGCAGGAAAATAAAAGCATTAGCAACAGAAATGATACTTCTTATCCTTTAACAATAGTAAAATTATAATTTAAAATTCTCTATGAAATTGTTACATTTA
This sequence comes from Ziziphus jujuba, assembly GCF_031755915.1. Classification (NCBI taxonomy): domain Eukaryota; kingdom Viridiplantae; phylum Streptophyta; class Magnoliopsida; order Rosales; family Rhamnaceae; genus Ziziphus; species Ziziphus jujuba. The sequence goes on along the minus strand of NC_083387.1, from coordinate 27,349,538 downwards.
TATCCATTCTCAGCCATATGGAACTTGTATGTTTTTACTTTTAACTGGTCCAAAGGAGTATTAATCCATAATGTGCAGGCCTTTGCCATACAAACTTACTGGAAACTAGAAAACTAGAAACTGTCCTGTCTTTGCTTACAAAGCAAAGCCTAGGGGAAAACAATTATGATTCAAGACATACTTGCATCACCACCCTTCGCGTAGTCGCATTACTCCAGTCACTGCAATCTTCAAGACACAATATAATAAATTCTTTATGTTGCATTTTTGTCCGTACTAGTGACTCCACTGCACGAGCTTGACCCTGGCATGAATGTAAAAGCAATCACCATTTCAATCACAGGTAACATAGCAATGAAGTTAATCCTAGAAGTGTTCAATAAGTTTTATGATCAACCTGTAAATCTCGATTCTTTCGACCTGGAGCTGGAGCAATAAGTCCAGGAGTATCAATAATAGTAAGGTTTGGGCAATACTTGTATTCCACTGCAATGATTATTTCCTTAGATGAGAACTGAAAAGGCTCACTTTCCAACCTCACGTTTTCAGCTTCAATATATGCCTACAGAAAACCATAGAATAGTTGACTCACTGGATAAATATATCATGCTGTACTGAACTACGGTGCAAGTTTCAATTGATTTAGATATGTGTTGACATATTCCGTGGATGTTAAGAATTATAATTTTTCATGCATATGCTACAATTCATATGAAATTGGGCCAGACCATTACCTAGATGCTACCATTGCTTTTTCTTTTCTTTTATTTGTCCACCCCCCCCAGATAGAAACAAATACTTTTAGTAAATGCAAGACTCTGTTCCATGAAATTCAGATAAAATAGCTGGCAAATGCAGATGCTCTTTTTTATATGCCTCCTAATGATTACAAAACCAATACAATAGTGTCCTGAAATCCAACAATTTTGACAATTTTCCATCCCGATGATAGAGCTCCACAAACATATTCTAGACATCTGTCTGTATAAATATAAATATCTATATGAAATGCATATATAGGATAATTCAATTCCCACAGACTTCCAGCTAGTATGAACATAAACACGCACGTAATTATGATGGCTATTACTAATATAAACCAACAGGATTCTACTTCACACATTATCAACTAAAATGGAGAGAAGAAAAAGAAATAGTAACTGGATACGACTTTAACTTCCACAATACAGATAGTGATAAAACATTATATTAAAATAATAATAATAAAAAGTTTCCTTTTTTCTTTTGCTTTTTTTTTTTTTTTTTTTTTTTTTTTGGGGGGGGTTCTTATTCATATTCCTCACTTCCTCTCACTTCAGTTTTGCTTCAATTGCTGAAAAGAAAGACCGCCATTCATACACATTTTTCCCAGAAAATATACAAAAAAGCAAAAACAAAAACAAAGCTTTTAAAGAACCAGCTTAGCAAAAGACCAAAAAGCACCTGAATTTCTTTAAGGGTCTTCTCCTCAGCAATGTTGGGGTCGGCATCGGAGACGAGACGGCACAATGGGGCGTCTTGGTGAGGATCATACTTCATGTGGAGAGTAATGGGTCGGCGAGTCTTGGTGCCACCACCGACATGGTTGAACTGGAAACCCATGAGAGCTTCGACCAGTGCGCTCTTGCCGTCGGTCTGGTGGCCGACGACAAGCACCGCCGGAGCGTCGAAGGGTGTGTGGAACTCCTGAGCGAGGCCGTGGAGCTCATTGTAGGCCTCGTAGAGCTTCGCTTGCTTTTCCCACTTAGCCTCCATCTTCTTCTTCTTCTTCTCCTTTCTTCCTTCACTTTTGGCCTTCTGAAAATGCTGACTCAGTGAAAAAAATAAAATAAAATAAAAAAGAAAAACACTGATTTTGTTGGAGAACGTGAAGGAAATTAATTTTTTATTAGTTTATTTATTTTTTAAATATCAGTTCTTAATGAATTTTTTTTTTTTTTAGTTTTTATTTTAATAAACAACAAATTAATTTTTTTTTTTCTTTTTGGTTTTAATATTTTAAGTAGAATATTTGAATTTTGAATCTGCCAAAGGGGGAAAGATACGATACTGAGTAAACCTCGTTTCATTCTCACCTTTCCTTTTTTATCTTTTCACTACTCCCTTTTTGTTTTTGGTAAATTGCATTTTATATCTATTTTTCAATTTTAGAAATTATAAAATTACTATGTAGGACTATTTTTTTTTTTTTTGGGGGTATGTTTTCTCTATATATGTTTTTTTTAATATTTCTCTACCTCCTGTTGTTGCCTTCTTAATTTCCTTATTGCTTGTGTAAGGTAAATTTCAATTTCCTTTCTTTCTTTTCATTAGCTTCATGGTTAAAAAAAAAAAAAAAAAAGAGATTAAAGGCAATGAATAAAACTCATATGTTTTCTCAAAATTAAAATTTTGTGAAATATTTTGTTTGAATATTTTTCTACTAGGCTAAAGTAAAGAAATTGAAGATATTTTTTACCTGTTCTGTGGCAATGCCAGAATGCTTGAGGACGTTGGAAGGATGTAAATTTTTTTAAGGACATGAAAAAGGTAAATTTTGGGTTCTTTTGCTAACATGGTTTTTTGGGCTTTTCATAATTTAAACTTCCTTTTATATGATTGTTCTTTTAAGTTGAGCTGTTTGGAATGGAAGAAAATAAAAATGATTTTGGTCAAAGATCGTTTCCTAGTAGAAGATATGAAGAATAGTTTTAGGCTTTAGCTAGTCATGGACAATATACACGTGTTATCTCACCAAGAGGTACCAATAAAGTGCCTCATGATCTAACCAAGTTTGCAACTTCTTAAGATCATATTCGAATCTTGGATGGAGGATGCATCATCTAATCCTAACCGATTTAGCTTCTTTTTCGTTTTTTTTCTTAATAAAGACTGTTTTCTTTCAAAAAAATAAATAAATAAATAAATAAATACTTATTTTAGTACATAATTTTTTTCTTTATTTTGATTTAGTTACAACCATATGGTTATAACAAAATACATAATACTCTAAAAAAGACACTTATCAATGTTGCATTATACTAATCAAATAAAAATCTATAACATTCTTTGATCACATTACATCACATTTTCATCAATAATTTCTCATTGTTAAATTCATATGGCATGCAAGCTATATTCCCCAACAATTATATTCAATGAAATCAAAGGAATTATTATTAAAAACAAAAAAGAGGAAACTTTCTCATAAATAAAATTACCGAGATTTAATTGAAAGAATATAATATTCCATACCCTTTGCTATACAAAAAGTAAACTGATTACACTTATTACATGATCATACAACTATACAACAAATGGTGGAAAGAATTGACAGTTGTTGCTAAGCATACCAAGAAAATGAAGCTTTTCCCTTCTATATAAAAGGAAAGAAAAATGAAAATAAACAAAGAAAGCAAAGAGAAAACAAAACTAGGGTTGTCGTTCATGGAAGTTCAGGGAAAACCTTTTGCAAGAAATTGAAGAAACGTTTAGCATATAGCTTGGGTTCAACCACAGAAATCGTATCAGGGTCAATCTTTATAGCTTTGTATGCATGTTCAAGTTTCTTCTTTATATTATATTCCTGCAGTACGTCAATTATACCCATATAAAGAACGACATCGTAAACCTCAAACAGTTCAACTTCTGTCGAATCAGCCGCTTCAGGCTGAAGCTTGTGATTCGCCTGTGCTGGCATGTTTACTCCTAATTGCACTCGTAACCTGGGAAAATGCAAGTAATTTTTATACAACAGTGAAACTCAATGTTCGGTGTCAGAGGAAACAGTTGCTTTTGCAAAAGATAGGATCAAACGCTTAATCTTTCATAATATGCATGCATGCTTTTCATATTAAATTAAGTAGGGTGAAAAAGATAGGATCAAAGAATCATCAAAAACTAAAAACCCTTTTATTGGAAGAATGAGAATTCAAAACTCCCTTGATCGTTCAAAAAAGTGATGATTCCAAGACTTTCATTAACCATTTTGATTTTGGACGAAATTGAAACTCCATGTAACTTGAATTTATTTAGATTCGGAATTATGAGATAGGATTTCAATATTCTGTAAGGATGACAAATACCATAACATGGGAAGAAAACAAATAAGTACTTATAGCTTCCCCTAAATTATTCGGAAGTTCTAATAGAATCACTCCTACCAACTGAAAAATTAGTCAAATATAAGAAATAAGGATATTCCTTGACATGAACTTCCATGAGATTCTATAAGAACCTCCAGTGAGTCCTTAAATTGGAACTGAAGCCCATCAAACCAACCCCCTATTTGCTGCTAACAACAACTTTGTAACTGTGCCACAAGGATTCTTTTTCCAAAAGGAACCACAACCATCTTCCCAACAATATTCCCAATTCTGACACATCCATTCTCTATAGGAAGAAATACCAGATGATTTTTACGAGTGAACATTACATATTTCTTCCTCCCTCTATTTTTCTCTCTGTTTCTCAACCACTTTTCCCTTTCTTTCTCCTCTTTCTTTTTCCCAAGTGGCCAATATTCTTAATTTTAGCATAGTAAGTGAACTTGTGCGACTAACAATCATAGTTATCAACATGTGTCAATTTCGATTAACAAGAGATGATTGTAACATTTTAGTTCCTAACTAATCAAGGTTGAATACTTGAACAATGACAAAGGTGACATATCAATCTAATCATTGCAAAAAAATTAAGATAGAAGCTACCTTCCCGTGCCAGGGAGTAAAAGATCGACTTCCTTGTCGCCTAGAGAATATGCTTTCAACGTTTGCCCTCTCATGTGAGGACCTGGTGCAGTACTCACAGAGCTGGGTTCATGGGTTACCAGTAACAGACCATTAGAAGGAATTGGTAGCTCCCCTATTGAATTTTCACCTGCTTCGATCAGATTATAAGTCAAGAATGTTTAAATAATTAAATTATGAAAATTAAAAGGAAAAAGATTTAGAGTCCTAAAACAAGCGTGCATTCATGCAACTCACTCCCCTCAATTTTTGTGATTAACACACTATCCCAAACAAGCATATGACAAAATATGCATGCAACCCCACATTATTTTAGATATTGACAGATTGCTTATCTTCATAAAAATAATTGTTTCCACACTCTGATTAACAATTTTCTATTTAGTCTTATATGAAGCAATGCCTAAACACTCGTTCATTTTTATGGCTTGCAATAAGCATAAAGACAGGACCTAAAGGATATCTGTTACAGTAACAGTCAAAGCCAAAATCTGAAACTACTATAAGAAAACATCGAATTTATAAGAAATAGGTGGATGAACATATCAAATAGACGACCAATGTTGTGATACCCTGTTAAGTTAGATGTTAAAGAAGTGCTTCCAACTATGTGTATCATGCTACACATAACAAATACTTAATGCTTTCCTCAAATGCAGGCGTGTCTGGTAAGGAAGTGAACCTTAAACATACAATATAATAAATTAGTATCAATGAGGATAATAAAATTTGAACACAAGATTAGTTGGGTAACCCTCATTAATGCTAATACGGTATCAGATGTGCTCACATATAAGGCCCCATCTTTATCTTATCATTATACGAGTCTACACATGACAGTGAGTGTTAGTTATCTACTATGTTAGCTTGATATATAAAGTTGGCTTCACTTATGTGCTTAAATTTTTAGAATATATGATAATAACAGCAACTCGTTTTATAAGTGTACTATGGATACAGGTGCTTGCGTTATTTTCAAGTGTATATATTAGGCCCATGATAATCTTTTCTGTAACAGTGTACTGCAAAAAGAATGTCGAAATAGACAAACCCTAAAAGTTATTGAAAAAATGGCAGCAGGGCTGCACTTGGAGCATGGCCTGTAATCATTTTGATTGGAATAACAGTAAATGATTTTTCATCAGATGTTTGTTCTTAAGCAATCTGAGGTTTGAAAAGAGAAAGAAGAAAAGGAAATGCAAGAGTTTTATAATGTCTACAAAAACAAAGTTGAAGATGGAAAGGAACTCATGTTAGAACTAGACCAGATGAAGAGGCAACATTGTCGTAGAACTTAAATTGAGGATTATAAGAACTAGGTAATCATTAAATTATAAGCTACAGTAGATAACAGAACATTCACTAATTCTCTGCTCCCACTTTATGCAGAGGTTAGAAGATAACAGAACATTTGAAATCAACAGTAAGCAAAACATTAACACCTCATTTAATAATTTTTTACATCAGAAAGAGATGCCTACCATCACCATTATGAGTGCTCTCACGATTGTGTGTTGTACCAGGCAGCCCAGGAGCTCTAAAATGTAATCCCAACAGAAGACTATAATCAATTATCTGCTGAGATTCTAAGAACATGGAGTCCAGTAATATTTGTCTGCAAAAAGAGGAAGACATAGTTCTGCCACTCATTAGAATTGGGATCAAATTTTTTATATGGTTAACTATTTTTGGTGCAATTTTAGTGTTTTTTAAGATGCATACCTAAGCTATCAGCCGCGAATCAATACTATCAGAAGTGAACACCATGTATTACTGCAGATATAGATAATAATAAGACTTCAAAATGAAGTACTGGTTTGTCCTTACCTCCAAAAATTAAATAGAGAAGTACTGTTAAGTCAAGACTCAAAACTAGATGAGAAAAATCAAGACTCAAACAAAAAGAAATCTTCAATTGCAATGGCTTCAGATATGAGATCTAAATTTATTCATCTTACAGCTTGTCCAATGAAATAAGTCGCAGCTAATAAATTTCCAGCAAACCAACAGGAAAAACAAATCCCGGTGGCATTTTATACATCTGGCACACCATATATCTGATGTTCAGTTAGGTTCCTAGCAACTTCCATTTTCAAAAAGTCATAGTTATAAATTTCCTTCCGAAAGTATTACAGTTAATGCTTTAAGCATTTCAAAGCTTTCTCATTTCCTAAAGTTAATAGTATACAATATTAAGAGTTTCTAAAAAAACATTTTGTTACTTACCGTTCATAGCCCAGAAAATATATCTAAGATTTTTAAAGTATTGATAATTTCAATTTCAAAAATTCTCCATCTTCTTACACCATTACAAGCCATGTATCCAAATAATATTTGTTGTAACTTTTTCCTCCAATGAAGCTGCTTCCAAAAATTTGCAGTCCCTTCTCTAAATTGCTTTCAGCACTTGAAAACTTTTTCTTCCAACAACCTTAATATTAAGCTTTTGCCAACCGTAATTTGTAATCTATATTTCTACGTTCTAAATCATGAAGCTTGAAATCAAAACAATAAGCCCTTCATGACCTCCAGAAACTTCAAAGTAAATATATTTCTACCACATTAGACTAAATTAAGACAGTGCTGTTCAGTAAAGATCATAATAAAAGGGAAAAACAGCAAATGAAGCACTTTACAATCGTCAATATGGCAAAATGTTATCTTCTTAAATAATATCAAACAAATTCCTTATCTATCAACAGAGTGAGATCACCAAATACTTATACGAGCACAAATAACCACATATTTCCAAAATGAACTTACTTGAGAAGAGCTTCTTGCAATAATTTGTCCATATGAAATTCATATTTCAGATCAAGATCTTTCAATGTGGTATTCTGGTTCCTTTTTTCTTTATCTGTGAATCTCCCATAAGATGACCCTTTCAAATCGTAACGACGATGAATTTGTAATTCAGTATAAAACATGTTTCCCATGACGACAAAGCGTACCTGAAGAAAAAAAGGCATCAAAGAGCCACGTAAGAAACAAGCATGGCAGATCTAAAACTAGGGCCATTTGACACAAACATTACTACCTTTCTTCCACCCCTCAATTTTATGCGATGGAGCCCAAAAAATTTTGTTATTAGAGTATTTTCATATTTTCCTACATGGTCATAGTACCTAGGCAGCATCTTGAGCAGAACCTACACATAGAAATAAAATAACAAAAATAAATAAATAAATAAAAACAGTTGAGTTTATAAATTCACAACAAGTTCCTTGCATAACAAATAACTGTTCCAAAAATAAAAAATTTCTTAATATGTATTAAATTTCAGAAAAGAAAAGCTCAGCTTCTAAAACTGCACATAATAAGCAAGCCTATTAAGCAATTATAAATACACAGAAACGGTGGGGTTTTTGATAAGAAATATATTATCAAATAAAGATGGAGCACAAAGATCATGAAGAGGATGAGAAATACTCAACCATACAGAAATTCCACAAATTTAGTATTCAAGAAATTTTGAAAGAAGTTTAGTACAAATCATTGTTTTATGTAATTTCAGAGTTTCCTAAAATAAAAATGTCTTCCAAAATTACAAGAGATAATTTAGTATGGAAGTTTTTATAAGTTCAAACCTTGAGTTCAGATCTTTTTAGTGTCTTGATCACAAATCTATCGTCATGAGAGAGATAGAAGATACTGCCACTTTTCCCTGGAGAAGAAAGCTCCCTTAAACCATTCTCACCACAAATGGACATCATGTACTCCGCTGCATCTAATCTGAACATCTCCCGCAAATTCCTGTAAAAGGCTGCAAAAGTTAGGGGCAAACAGCGGCTGAAAAAAGGAACTGCACTGAACAAATTAAATGACCAGCTCATTGGTTAAAAAACGTGTATATAGATAAAATAATTACTTCTTTCCCTATGAGGAAATAAACAATACTGGAACACATGAAAAAAATAAAAAAGAAAGTTTGCTAAGCAAATAAAGGCATGCAACATCAAATATGTTATAGCTGAGTTAAAAAATGTGAAGAGGGGTACTCAAAAATTGTTTGAGATACATAATGAGCGTTTTTAATGTAGGCCAATTATTTCAGCAATTAAGCACCCATTGCAGCCACTAAAAGCTAAAGACCATCCAGTGTGTCAAAATGCCCATCCATATGGAACCTACGCAGATGATTTGAAGTCAAGTATCTCTCAACCAAACAATTGAAAATGCTTAGTGCTCTAAGCCACGTTCTTCCTTTGTAACGCAAGCATTATGACTGTACAATTAATAAATACCTGAAGACCATAGGACAATAGTCTTTCCAGTAGAAATCAACTGATTTGTGGGGAGGTGTAAACTGGGAACCATTTTTGGGGAAATACATCCTTATTCTAGCTCGATCTCCAAAATCAGATGATCGGACTTCACGCATAGGAACTGGTGTAATCTTGCCAACTGTATACCTGAGAACTTTCAAATAGGAATTTTAGTAGAAGTCATAGAACCTAGAATATTAATTGAACTTCAATTTAAAATTTAAAAAGAACATGCACACACAAAGAATACCAGTAAGAATTAACTAAAGTAAAAGAAATGCAGAAATACAATATCATTTTGTATTTTAAACTTAAAAATTATCATTAGTATCTAAATCAATTTATAGTGAAAAATACGCAGCTGAAGTAATTATTTAAACAATGTTGCACAAGGAAAATAACTACATCTTAGAAAGAACAAAGGAGGTTAAAAATATAATTTTTGCCATATTTTAAAATTACTTTCATGTACTCTATTACTGTTGCCTTCTCATTTAATAAGGAACACAACAGAAATAGCTTATCATATTTGCTGGCTGTGGAACAATCCATGTACTTGGTCCTTCTCTCATATTTGAGATATAAAATTACTTTCAACCAAGCGGGTCTACAATTTTTACCAATTAAATATAAACATGCATGCATGTTATGTCTTTAAATAATGTGTATTATTATACACACAGAAAGATTTCCAATTCTCAGCCTCAGATTATAAATTAAGATCTCAGTACCAGTGACTGCACATGCAATAGGCAGTCATTTTGTCCAGACAGTTGCAGTAATATAAGGGACTTAAAGAATAGGGGATCAAGTGATATACCGAATACCAAGCTGCAAATTAAGCCGTAAATAATTGCTTCGACGACCCTGAAAAATGCCTAGACATGAACTCTTGCTTAAGTCTTTCCCATGAAATTTATTTTGCTGTTTGTATTTTTGTGATATCTCTGCATAGTTCCTAACTGTCTCTTTAATCAAAACCCCTTGCGTGTATTCCCTTTCATAAACTAATGTATTGTTATCCGACTCATGTTGACCTTCCTCGGAGGTATGGAAAGACGTGCACGAGGAGTCATGACATATAAAATCTCTACCAGGATCATGAGGATTCCAATTTTCATTTAATGATGTAGTCCTGTGTGATATTCGACCTGAACTTCTTAAAATACCACCAATAGAAATCTTCTCAGAAAGACTTCTTTTAACACTAGGTCTTTTAGTATTTTGTTCCTCTGAATTCAATGAAGAACAAGACAGTAAGCTCTTTCCATCATCATCGTGATCATGAGAGCTACAACACTTCTCTAGGGATGGATATTTACCTCCAGCAGGATAGAAAATTCCTTCTCCATCCTTTAGGCCCCGACGCCACATCCCATAATAATATCCCCCATCTGCAAATTTGTAAATTCCATACCCATGTCTTAACCCATTTAACCAATGCCCATTGAAAAGATCACCATTTGCCCATTTCATAACCCCTCTACCACACATTTTCCCACCTTTCCAACTCCCAATATATGTATTTCCACTGTTCCAGGAATACCTACCACAACCTTCATGCACTCCTTCCCTCCATGAACCTTCATAAATGTCTGAATTACAATACTGCTTTTCTCCAAATCCATGCAAATAGTTCATCCTCCAATACCCTCTGTAGACAGATCCATCTGTTCCAACGAAGGTACCAAAACCATGTAGGTAACCTCCAGAAAAATCACCCTCATAGTTTGCTCCAGACAACCAAATTATCTGGCCTTTACCTGTCATTTTTCCTTCTTCCCAATCGCCATCATAGACAGTTCCATCTGACCAAGTATATTTACCTCTACCATGTGGGAGTATTCCCTTAAAATTTCCAACGTAAACATCTCCATTGGGGAAAGTTTTCTCTCCATGCCTGAAATTAGTTTTAAAAAGTATTAGAAATCAAGCCAGAAACCATGTATCGTCATTCATATGTGTACAGCACACATATATAAACCCTTATTTTAATCAAAGTAGATAGGAATTACAAAACATTAAGAGGATGAGAAATCCTGAATAGTAACATTGCACTTATAACCCTCAAGAAAATGTGTATCTTACAGATTCGTACCCGATATTTTTCATTAGATAAGGACAAGAGAAGAGAAGAAATTTAATTAAGTAATTATTACCTTTCAGCGTCTTCCATGGCAGTATTACAATAGTTGACTCAGCTGTTTCGATGATTTTTACAAGTTTCATCACAAATACTCTAGACAAAGTCTAGAGAAGTCATTGACCAGTATGAAAAACAGAATCCCCATTCACGTACACTCTGCATACAAAACCTTCTTTGTTCACCTACACCACCTATTTTAAATTTAAACCATCATGTCGAAGAACAAATTACTAAATGTAGAATATAATCATGCAGTTGTATGACTCTCTAAACTCAACCATACTGAACGAGCAAATACATGCATATCTGTGTTTCATTAACTATATTGCTACAAAAATTCAATATATCAACTGATCTTCAAATTCTGATCTGATTGGTTTGGCAAATCAGAAGTATGAGCTTAACTGACATCTGCGATGGTTGCTAGTCATGTCTGAATTCCAGATGATGTTATTGCATTTATTACTTTCCTAGGCTGATGCAAGCTAAACAAAAAGCTGATTATAATCAACTAACAAGATGATTAAGTTATTCCAGGTAAAATTGGCGATTTAAATTGAAATATCAGTTATCACACTTCAGTTAATTTAAAATTGGAAAAATTCTACTAAACTGAACTGTCAGTGAGGAACAAAATGCCAAAACACAGGTAGCATGCCAATGTTTAATGTTTCCCTATAGTGCGCGTTGTTCTCTATTCAAAATTTTGGCCAGGAAAAAATTTAACTTCTCTTACAATTGTTTTTTATCCAATTTTTTTCTTAACTTTATAATATGCTTTAGAACCAAGATGTTGATCCATATAACATCTAAAAATGCAGCTTGCAAAAAGGAATGTCAGAATTTCAAAAACTAAAAACTTAACATATAAATAAATATATTTTTCTCTGATATTAAATCTTCCATTCCTGTATTGGGAAAAGTCAATATCCAACATCATTCAGTTTCTACAGATGCAGATGAAACTATGGAATTAGCAAGTCACTGAAAGCGTAAGAATCAGCATACAGAATACTTCCTACATCAACTCAATTCTGCCAAATTAATATTACAAGATCAAGTTGCTCAATATCTTAATTTGACCTGTGCAAGAAAAGAAAGAAAGAAGAAGTACATAACCTTTTACCTTTTCTTCACAATTCTTTTGTAACAAAAATATGAATTTTTTAATAAGGTAAAAAAAAATTAAATAAATAAATAAATAAATAGATTTAAAGCTTATATAACTAACAAAATTTCAGCTTTTGGGCAACTGCTTGTTAGCTTACCAAATCTTTGACAACAAATTCAAAAACCCATTCACTTATATTTCCAAACGATCTAAGAAACCCAGTAGACACATTGAATATGAAAATGCATGCCGCACCCAAAACCCACCTGGAAAACAAAAAAAATAAAAATAAAAATAAAAATTCTTAAAAGTAAATAAAACCCAGCCTCAAGCAACACAATGAAACAGATTAGAACCACAAGAATTGAATAATATAAAACTTACTCAATAAAAATTGAAAATTTTAAGAACTTCTATAGTACTTATAAACACACAGTAAAGCATTTTTCTGATACGAATTTAAAATTAATGATCCAGAAACTACAAACAAAAGCTATTTGATCTCAATGAGAGAAAAAAAATAAAATAAAATAACCTGGATTGATAAATAGGAAATGAATCCCTATCTTCCCAAAACAGCAAGAAAAATCTACCAAAATAACTGAAAATCCCTAATCGAAATTCAGGACCATAAGGCAGACAGCAAACAGAAAATCCCTTTATTTATTCACTCTTTCCAAAATTCCAAGTCGACCTCTGCTAGTCTGCACCAACAAATAAACAATTAAAAACTAATAATAATAATAATTTTTATTAAAAATTAATAATAATTCAAATAAATTAAATATAAAAGAAAAAAAAAGTTGAAGGTGACCATCTCCTCCCAGATCCTCTGCTTGAACTGACACTTCTCCACACACACACTGTCTCTCTCTCTAAAACTCTTTCAGTTTTTTTTTTCTTTTTTTCTTTTTGGAAAAAGGCAACAAAAAAATTTAAAAAAAAAAAAAAAAAAAAACTACCTTCCTTCGTTTACAGTTCGGAATCCGAAATTCCAAAAGGACCCACATCGTTGTTTTTTTTACTGAATTTGTTTTTTTTTAATAAGTGATTTATGATGAGCCAGTAGGCTCCACTTGATTGGATGACAGAGTGGGAAAAGCGTGCACCTGAGTTCTACCTGACTCTTTTTACATTTAAAGTATCTGCCACGAAAGGCATACAGCTCAGGGTCCCACTTTTCGTTTTGTCTGGTCCCACACGCTGATCACGTGACTATTTTCTTTGAGTTTCTCTCCGTATTTCCATGAGATCACGTGGTCGATGTTAGGAGCTATCAAACACACACGTGTAAGTCTGGCAGTCAACCCCCACCGTTCGATAAATTGGGCTTCAGATCAAACTCATCTGGGCCGTTGATGTCTTGTGATCTTAGATTATTGTTAATGGGTTTTTGTGCACTTGATTTTTCTTTCATTTCTATCTTTTTGAGGGGTCAATTTTGTTATTCCTTATCATGCATGCAATCTAGATGGAAAGTTTGAAAAAAATGAATTTTAAATTCTAAAGTGATTGAATATTTTAATTAAGAACTTATTCCCATCTAATTAATTACACGTCTATCGTTTAATTTTTATTTTTATTTTTTTAATTTGAAGAAGAATTTATTCTAAAGTGTATGGTTTTTCTATATGAGATTGGTTGCTAATTAACCAATCTATTCTTTGGTTAGTGGTAGGGGAATTTCAATGTAATTTTTTGACGAGTGATAGAAAATGTTGGTGGGCTATTTAGGTATATGGACATCTATTTAGGCTATGATTGGAAAGGGAATTGTATGATTGATCTTAATAGTTATTAAGTCTTATTTTAATGTTAAAAGAAGTCATCAAATTAGTTTCAAGCAAAAAAAAAAAAAAAAGAATTAATCAAATTAGTAAATCCCAACCCCATTAGTATATTTCAGCTACAACCCATGAACATTATGCGTAAAATATATATTGTCTACATTATTAAATAATTTAACTTGTTTATGAAAAGAATTGATTGGTATATGTAACTATTTATAGAGAATAAAGGTTTTCTTGAAGCTTTTGGTAAGATGCATAGTTTGTTTAAAGCTATGTGGATCAAACATGAGGACTTTGCCAACTTGGTAAGTGATTCTTGATATATAAAACCTAGTGGATGATATATTCAATTTACATTGGAGAATTTCACTTTAAATCTTAAATAGTGAAATAAAAAGAGTGTTTTTTGGTCACCGTTTCTAGAGGGAACAACGTTTTCAAACTAGTCTAGAAAAGCATTCAAATGAGCTTTATGCATAAACTCATGTCTGTTTTTTAGTACATTGGAAAACTATGCACCTCAATATGCATGGAAATATTTTCATATGGGGAATATCTCACTTTAGATATTCCTTCTTTTTTAATTTTTAATTTTTAATTTTTTTTATTTTTTGAGAGAGAGAGAGAGTCTCACTTTCGAAATAGTGAAATAAAGAGACTTTCAACCACCTCCTCTTCTAAAGGGCAAATAATAACAATAATAATAATAATAATAAAATGGAAATTTTCAAGCTAGCTAGGCTAAAGTTTTCGTTGAGTTCTACACATGAACCAAAATCCATTTGTTTGTTTAATTTAAAACAATTCTGAGTAAGTAGTATAATCTTCATTTGGAGAAATAAAATGAATTATGGATGTAAAACACTAAAGTAGGGTCAATCATTGTGATTGAAATGCCTTAAATCAAAAGATGGAAACTTAAGATTGAAGGTCTAAAAAGTGTTGATAGTTTGCACATGGATTACAGGTATAAAGAAAGGCTAAAGAGAATGGTTATGAGTTATTTTAAGAGTTAATTTGAACCTTATAATGTTCACCTTTCTTTTCTTGAAAGCCGGTTTGTCCATATTTCAATTTTAGATCTTATTAGTTTTAAAAAAAATCAATTTACACCTCTAAAGTGAATGTGAATGACAGAAAATGTTGTTAATAAAACACAAAGGTATTGGAGGAAGATGCCGATTTAGAGATCCAATTGAATTTAGGCCAAACTTTAAAAGAGCTAAAAAATATCAACATAATTATAAGAAATTTTTCTTCAACTGTGTCCCAAATTTCAATTCCCCCTCTAAATTCTAAAGCTTAATTGTAATAATATTTTCTATGACATAATATTAAATTTGGATTAAATCAGCCCAATCCACTAAATTATAAGCTCGGCCTCGACCACTTGATCATTCGATGTCCTTTATTATCTTCTTTTTTCTTTAAAAAAAAAAAAAAAAAGACTAAATCACTAATCGTTGGCTCAAAGTGCATCTTTTGAGAAAGAAAGAAAAAAAAAAAGTATGACACTATATATACCAAGAAAAGAGTATGAAGCTTAGTTAGTAAGAAATATAAAAAGAAATGTAAATCATTGATAAGGAAGCATTTAATCAAATGCAAATCGCACTTTGAGAAACAGTACAAGACATGATACAGATTGTCTTTTTCCCAATATGAATCTTAATTACCAAAACTTTTGTAAGGATGTCCAGCACTAAACTGCTTTCATTTTATATTACAATGTTGCACCTCCACATGCATATTGTCTCTTTAGTAGTTGAACATTATATTATATGTATACCTATTTATATACACATATAAATTAAGCCCACCAGCCTTAAACTCTGTGTCTCCAGTCAACCTTAGAGATCTTACAAATCTTTACTTTGATCAGTAGATAGGTAAAATCGAGGAAGCAAGATCATCGATATAAAATTAAAAAAAAAAAAGAAAAAAAAAGAGGTAATTGATTAACGAGAAATTAAATATATGGAAAGTATGTTTGCAAAATGGTTTATATTGACATGTCAATTATCTATTATCAAAGGTAAACATTGTATTACAAAAATATTAGAATATGCATAATATATGAATATATGTGTGGAATAAAACACAAACAAAGTATGAAAAATTAACAAAATAAATACAAATACAACCTGAAAGTCCTTTAGCTTTGATCTGTGTATGAAGAATAAATTGATCCGACGCCTGTGTGGTACCACAATGTTCTTAAGACAATTTTCGTTCCACTGGTATAGATGTTTTTCCGACGGGTGTCTTCCAGGATACAACGGAATCGAAAAACTCTCGGATTTAGCACCTTCGAAGCTTTCTCTTCGAACCTTTTAGTGTACTAGATCTTTTCCACTCTTCCTATGTAAAATATACCAGGAAAAAACAATACGCAAGAAAAAACACATTTTTCTTATTTTTTTTTTCTCAAAAAACGTGAGGGAGAGTGAGAGGTTTTTCAAAAATTAATTAAAAAATGAAAACACTTTGTTTTCTTTTTCTTTTTCACTTTTTCCAAAACGTAAAAACCACTTAAAGCCCATTAACTCCCCACTAACCCCACTGACCCAAATCATTCAATAAAGAAAACGTTTAAAAATGTTACAATCCCCCACATGAATGATTTGACTTCTAAGGATTATGCAAGATTCTGGTGGTAAAGCTCTACAGTTGGAACCTGTATAGGATAGGTAGATGTTACTCTTTGAACCTTCCCTTATAAAATTATATCTTCTTTACTAACTAATGGTAGATGCGATATCTTTGAACCATTTCGTCGTTTGTGTAAATGACAACATAGGTCACACTGATTACTTCCTGGTACACTTTAGTTCTCACTGTTGTGTTCATTTTGGCCTTGAACACCTGCCTGGTTCTGCGAAAGTTTCTAAAGAATTGTGCCCTTAACAATTCTCCTTTGAAGCGGCCACTCTTCTCTCTCACATAGGTGATTCCTATTTCCAATGTAATCAACATAACTATGCATAGATTACTAAACACACACTTTTAGGAATCATTAAAAGCATACTTCATGCTTAACCTCTATCTATCACTGTTTCATCATAGGAATGGACAGAGAATTAACCCCCACAGTGATTCATACCAGTCTTTACAATTGCGTTTTCCTATTGAACCTAGATCTTGGGATCTCCAGTCAACTAGGTTGGGTTTCCATTGTATCAACTTTACTCACGGGCTTCAATCCCATTCCCCTCGATGATTTCTCAACTAGTTCTCTATTTAACCCTTTGGTTAACAGATCCGCAATGTTATCCGTTGACTTTACATAGTCTATCGAGATAACTCTAGTTGAGATTAACTGTCTAATAGAATTGTGTCTACGACGAATATGTCTAGACTTTCCATTATACATAATATTCTGTGCCCTGCCAATCGTAGATTGACTATCACAATGTATACTTATAGCTGACACAGGTTTAGGCAACCTTGGAATGTCCTCTAAGAATTGGCGTAGCCATTCTGCCTCTTCTCCACATTTATCTAATGCGATGAACTCTGATTCCATCGTGGATCGAGCTATTACTATTTGTTTTGAGGATTTCCACGTTATAGCTACACCCGCTAATGTAAATACATAGCCACTAGTGGATTTTGAATCCCTTATATCTGATATCCAGTTAGCATCACTGTATCTTTCTAATACAGCAGGAAATCTCGTATAGTGCAGTCCGTATTCACAAGTATATCGTAAGTATCTTAATATTCTAACGATTCCTTTCCAATGTTCATCATTTGGATTACTCGTGTATCTACTTTGTTTACTTATAGCATAGGCTAAGTCTGGTCTTGTACAATTCATTAAGTACATCAGACTTCCAATCACCCTTGCATATTCCACTTGAGCTACACTCTCTCTTTATTCTTAGATAAATGTAAACTCACATCAATGGGTGTTCTGGCTATATTAATGTCATCTTTACTAAAATTAGCCAGTATTTTATCTACATAATGCGTTTGACTAAGAATGATACCATTCGAAGTCCTCGTGATTTTCATCCCTAAAATCACATTTGCAAGCCCCATATCTTTCATATCAAATTTGGATTTCAACATCGCTTTTATAGTTTGGAGCATATTATCTTCACTACCTACTATGAGTATGTCATCTACATACAGACAAAGAATGACATATCCATTCTCTGTATCTTTTACATAGATGCACTTATCACACTCATTTATCTTAAATCCATCACTAAGCATGGCACTATCAAATTTTTGATGCCATTCCTTTGGGGCTTGTTTAAGTCCATATAAGGACTTTACCAATCTACACACTTTCTTTTCTTGTCCTGGTGCGGAGAAACCCTCAGGTTGCTCCATGTAGATCTCTTCATCGAGATCTCCATTAAGAAAGGCTGTTTTCACATCCATTTGATGTACTTCAAGATTCCGCAATGCAGCAATCGCCAGTACCATCCTTATGGAATTTATTTTCGTCACCGGAGAATAAGTATCAAAATAATCAAGGCTTTCTTGTTGCTTGTATCCTTTAATTACAAGTCTTGCCTTGTACTTATCTATTGTTCCATCTGCTTTCATCTTCCTTTTAAATATTCATTTATAACCTAACGGTTTACAACCTGGAGGAAGATCTACTAGTTCCCAGGTATAATTTTGCAAGATGGAATCAATCTCACTTTTTATGGCTTCTTTCCATAAATTTCCTTCAAGAGAACTAACAGCTTCTTGAAAGCTTTGAGGTTCACTTTCTAGCTCAGTCTTACTCTTTTACTTCGTCTTAATTCAACCTCAGTCTCAACTCCGGTCTCCTGATCTTGATCACTATCATGATCATTATCACTGATAGCATCATAAGTTCGTTTAGACGTACTCGGTCTTGCTTCAATTTTATACGGAAAAATATGTTCGAAACATGATGCATTTCTCGATTCCATTATTGTATTCTTGTGTATATCAGGAATCTCTGACTTATACACGAGAAACCGATATGCACTACTATTTTGTGCATATCCTATGAAGATGCAATCTACTGTCTTGGGACCTATCTTTACCTTTTTAGGAGTAGGTACCACAACTTTGGCTAGACACCCCCACACTCGTAAATATTTATAGGTAGGTTGTCTTCCTTTCCAAAGTTCATACGGTGTTTTCACCTGATCTTTACAGGGTACCTTATTTAAAAGGTCGTTTGCCGACAAAACGGCTTCCCCCCACAAGTTCTGAGGTACTCCAGAACTTAACAGCATTGCATTCATCATTTCTTTCAAAGTTCTATTTTTCCGTTCTGCCACACCATTCGATTGCGGCGAATATGGTGGAGTAACTTCATGTATTATGCCATGTTGAGCACAATACTCTCCAAATGGAGTTACATACTCTCCACCGCGATCATTTCTGATCACTTTAATTTTTCGGGTGAGTTGATTCTCAACTTCCGTTTTATAGAGAATAAATTTCTCTATAGCCTCATCCTTGCTCTTAAGCAAGTATACATAGCAATATTTCGTGCTATCATCAATAAAGGTGATAAAATATTTATTACCACCTCTAGTCGGTGTAAACTTTAAATCACATACATCACTATGTATTAAATCAAGAGGTTCATTATTTCTTTCAATTGTTTGATATGATAACCTCGTTAATTTCGCTTATACACAAGTTTCACACTTATGTTTGGTATCAATATCAAACGTGGGAATATGATTCAAGTTAATTAACCTCCGCAGAGAATTAAAATTAACATGACCTAGTCTACCATGCCATAAAATGGAAGACTCAAGCAAGTAAACGGAAGAAGTACTAGCTTTATTATTAATAAACTTTGGCTTTACAGTCATTACATTCAATTTGAACATACCATTGACTTCATAGCCCTTTCCCACAAACATCCCATACTTGGACAAGATAACCTTGTCTGACTCAAACATTAATCTAAAACCATGTTTGATTAGCAGCGATCTAGACACCAAATTCTTTCGAATGTCTGGTACAATACACTATTTAGAGTCAGATCCTTCCCAGAGGTCATCTTCAGGACAATCTTGCCTTCCCCTTGGATTTCCGATGTGGAAGAGTTACCCATGAACAACTTCTCTCCATTTTCCTTTGGTTCGAAGGAAGTGAACATACTCCTATCTGCACACACGTGGCGGGTTGCACCTGTATCTATCCACCACTCTCTTGGATTAGAACCCACTAAGTTCACCTCAGAGACAACAGCGCTTAGATCAATATCATCAACCTTTCTTGTGATGTGATCCATCATCTGTGCCTCCTTGTTCCTTTTTCTTTTCGGTAATCTACAATTTGCCACTCTGTGACCCATCTTGTCACAATTGAAGCATTTTCCTTGGAACTTGGCCTTTTTATAGATGCCTCATTTAGGCCCCAACTTGGAACTCATTCTAGGTTTCTTCTTTTGACTCTTGGAGCTACTTCCATGCTCCATGATATTAGCCTTCATCTCGGCCTTCATGGCTCTTCTGTCAGACCTCCTATTGTCATCTTCAATTCGAAGCTTTCCGATAAGAGCCTCCATATCCATTTCCTTTCTCTTGTACTTGAGATAATTCCTGAAATCTCCCCAACTAGGAGGTAACTTCTCAATCATTGCAGCAACTTGAAAGGCTTCATTAATGAACATCCCTTCTGCAAGAAGTTCTTGGATGAGCACTTGCAACTCATGTACTTGACTCATCAATGGCTTGGTATCCACCATCATGTAGTCCAAAAATCGGCCTACCACAAACTTTCCAGACCCTGCATTCTCAGTCTTATACTTTTGGTCCAAAGTTTCCCACAGCTCTTTTGCTGAATTCGTGCCGCAGTACACTCCATACAACGCATCGGATAAGCCATTCAGGACATAATTCTGACATAAATAATCAAAATTCTTCCACGCATCCACCGCCATTAGAGTCTCCTTATCACTCTTGTCATTGCTTGGTGGTGCGTCCTTAGTCAAGAACCTCGCAAGGCCCAGCGTAGTCAAGTAGAACAGCATTTTCTGCTGCCACCTCTTAAAGTTTGCTCAATCAAACTTCTTCGGTCTTTCTGCATGACCTGCCGGAGGAGGCACATGAAAAACAGGCACATCTCCACTAGCCATTTCTGAATCTGAAAATAACCCAGAAATTCAATTAGCTGTTATATTCAATCTTTAACAAACTAATTATAACCAATTTCCAAAAGGAAAATACACAAAAAATGTGATTTCTGTATACACCACAAAATGTACTGTTCATGGCTACTGATCACTGTTCATCCGTACATTTCCGTATAGTTACTGTTCACTGCCACATGTCGTTATATCTATTTGCCACATGTCACCTATAACAGGTCGACACGTGGCTCTTTCTTTTGTGACACACGGCGGTATCTGAGTCTGACACGTGTCACCAAAATCAGATAGACACATGGCCTCACTTGCCTGCGACACGTGGCTGTCTCTGGATGAGACACGTGGCGAGCAAAACAGGCTGAATTCTCTTGGGCCTTGTTTTGTTTGGGCTTGGGCCTTGGCTGAACAGTAATCTGTTCTAACCGCGGGCTGGGCTGTGTAGCTGTGCCAGATCCATCAAAATTTAAAATTCAGGCCAACTGACCCAGAAACCTATCCAAACCCGTTTTTCCGACCCAGTAGCCTGTTTTCTGACCTGTCTTCAACCTCCAACCGGGTTTTTCAGCCCGTTTCATTGGTAAACGGGTTTTTTGACTCGGTTCACCATTTTTATTACTTTCTGCACTGTTCCAGTACCAAAAAATACCAGAAAAGAATCAAAAAATTTAGAAATTTATGGGTGATTTGATTTTAGAAAAAAATAGTTTAAACAATAATAAAGAATTACCCAAGAATTCTAAAACCCATGGGACCAAACAAATATATATATATATATATATATCTATATACATTATATACATGTACAGTCCGTCTATAGTGCGGACGGTCCTTATGCGAACCACAGTATTGGTGACGGTTTTTCATAGTATTAGTGACGATTTTCTAAAAAACCATCGTTAATACTATGAAAAATCGTCACTAATACTGCGGTCCTCATGCGGACCGTCCTCACCATAGAATTTCCGTATACATATATATATATATATATATATATATTTTAAACATAGAACTAAATACAAAATAATTATAAATTAAAAATAAAAACCCATCAACAAAAAGGTATACAGGTTTGAAGGCAAAAAGAATAAAAACATGTATATATATATATATATTTCCATCAACAAGCATCATCAAAACAAAAATATTCAATTATTCACAATTCCACATATATAAACATATATATTAAACGGGAAAATTATCTTAAGAATGTATTACAAAAATATTAGAATATGCATAATATATGAATATATGTGTGGAATAAAACACAAATAAAGTATGAAAAATTAATAAAATAAATACAAATACAACCTGAAAGTCCTTTAGCTTTGATCTGTGTATGAAGAATAAATTGATCCGAGACCTGTGTGGTACTACAGTGTCCTTAAGACAATTTTCGTCCCACCGGTGCAGATGTTTTCCCAACGGTTGTCTCCCAAGATACAACGGAATCGAAAAACTTTCGGATTTAGCACCTCCAAAGCTTTCTCTTCGAACCTTTTAGTGTACTAGATCTTTTCCACTCTTCCTATGTAAAATATGCTAGGAAAAAACAATATGCAAGAAAAACACATTTTTCTTATTTTTTTTTTCTCAAAAAACATGAGGGAGAGTAAGAGGTGTTTCAAAAATTAATCAAAAAATGAAAACCCTTTGTTTTCTTTTTCTTTTTCACTTTTTCCAAAATGTAAAAACCACTTAAAGCCCATTACCTCCCCACTAACCCCACTTACCCAAATCATTCAATAAAGAAAACGTTTAAAAACGTTACAAACATGTATATTTATATATATATATATATATATCAAAGGTAAATATATACTTATCGTTTCGAGTTCCAATAAATGAAGGAATTTGGCAGGATATAATGTAAAATTTCAAAATGACCAATTTAGTCAGTCCTGCATTCCAAGTGAAAAATTTCAGAGGCCAGATACACATTGATCAGCCTCATTGGAAGAGTTAATCCAATTATGCAAGAGTGAGATTCCAATGTCCAAACAAGCTATCATCATCAATATATAGTTATATACCACTCAAAGATTCAAGCAAGTAAATAAATTTGTTAACATTTTTTTTGTCAACAGCATTGAAAAAAAAAATGTTGGCTCAAATTTTAATATGTTTGGTCGTGAATGACCAAACATATATATGTGTATATATATATATGTAAAAATGAAAAATTTGATAGTGTAAAGAGAAATTCTGATCTATGTAAGTAGAAGCTAGCTCTAGTGGTACTTGCTATGATGTAACAACTTTTGTTTTAGTTGGTAATTTCGTTTTAAAAGATTCAAAACGAAAAAGTTACGTACGTAGTAATATAAAAACTGATAGTACAAAATTGTGGTTAACATTAATGTAATATCATGCATTGCAGGTTCCTTAGCAGGGGAAGTTAATTAACAAAGGAGCTATTTGCATTTACTTGTGAAAACAGTTCAGAGGACATTACCATGAAAACAGAAAACATTTTTAAGAGGAAGTGATTATAGGAGGAAAAATGGTGCTCAACTTCTTGGGAAGGGAAGGCCAAAATCATGTTGACAGAGGTCACTCCTTCTTGTGGCAAATGTCTTTTCTGTTCATTTTACCATTTTGGTTTCAAAGGTATGTCTTAATTAGTATAATTATACAAAGAAAAATATTCTAAAAAAAACAAAAATCATATTGAATTAATTCTTTTAATTACAAGAAAATTACAGGAACAGCTACTCTATTTTACCAATTTTGCTTATGTATCCTTTTACATACATTTTTTTTTTGTTTCTTTTTTACATGTAAAATAGTACTAAAAAAAATGGACATAAGTTATATGGTTCACTACAATAAAAATGAAATGTAAGTTGGTGTATATATATATATATATATAATTCATGAGAATGCAAAGTAACATTTCTACAAAATTGACAAAATAAAAGGGTTGTTTTGTGTAATTTTCCTTCTGATTTAATATATATATATATATATATATATATATATATATGTATGTATATATTTAATTGTTAGTAAGGGGAAGTAGAAGAGGAGAAAGTGGACTCCTATGCGTGCATTTTATACACAATCCAAGGAAGAAATAGAAGAAGGTGGAAGTTTATTTGGAAAAACCACGTTCACGAGAGAACAAAGTTGTTTTTGTGGAATCTTACGAACTTTGGACCCCCGTATTTGAGAATTTAGTAGCAAGAAGAGTGGAAGCAGAAAGAATCAATTGTGTTCATGGCTGTAACGCTTCATAAAACAAAATACAATGTGTTCTTTTCACTACGAAGTAGCAAGAAGAATTTGGTTTGCCACTCCATGTGGGATCAGATGGGCAACAATGGGTTATAATGAGCTGATGTATTTTATTAAGTGTCTGTCTAACCCGGTAGGAGTACTGCCAATGCATGTGGAAGACAAAGAAAAGTTTTTTTATTCTCAGTGCAATCACGCTTGAGCAGCTGTGATGGCTTAGAAACAGGGCTCTCCACGAAGGAATTGTGAAAATGGTGGAGTATTCAACAAGCTTGATAATTAACAGGTTCAAAGAATTGATTGAAACTCATTCGCGAGAAGAAATGCTTAGAAGGTCACAAGAGGGAGCAGACCAACAATTCAATAGCAGGTGGAATGCCCCACCAGCGGATTTTATAAAGATAAACACAAATGCGGCAGTGAGAATCAATGGGAGGTGTTTGTCGATTGTAGCTCGAGATAGGAGAAGAAAAGTGCTATTCATTCAAACCTTTAAATCTCCGATGCCAATTCCTAAAGTGGCTGAGTTGGATGCGGTTGGAAACACCATGAGAGTGGCCCATGCACAAGGCTGGTCTAGGTTGAGAGTGGCCCACCGTTCAAGGCCAAACCGGTCCCTTTTTTTTCCTCTCTTCATTTCCTACTAATACCCAATGTCAATCTATCCTAAAACCTAGGTTATAATCACTTGCATACAAAAACCTAAATCTTCAAAAATTCTACATTTTTAACCGGTTCTAAACACAAATCACAAGTTTCAATGTCTCACATTATACTAAATTTGTAAGTATTTAACGGTAAGGCAGCAAATAAACAAAAAAAAAAAAAAAACCCACACGGATCCACGGCAAGGCAACAAATAAACACAAAAACAAATCCACACCGATCATGGCAAGGCAAAAAATCCACACAAAAACAAACCCACACCGGTCCACAGCAACAAATAAACAAAAATATTAAAACAATTACCTCGGAGATAGCCGTTCAAGGGTGCTGAGATGAGATGAAGTTTTGTTTTTTTGTTTTTTCTTTGTATTTTTTTTGGGTGCTGAGATGAAGCTTCCCTTGGCTTTTCCATGGCAAGTTTTGTTTTTTTGTATTTTTGTATATTCTTGTAAAAACAATTACTTCATGTACTTTGTTTTTTTCTTTTTTTTTTAAAGTAAATTTTTGTTCTTTGTTTATTTAAAATATAAAAGAATATCTAAATTATTTTTTATTATTTTAAGGTTAGAAGCGGCAAGTTCTTTTGGGGCCCGTAGGGTAGCTTACAAGATGGCCCATAGTGTGTATAAATGGGCGGCATCCCAATGTCTTTTTGGATTGTTTGAACCTTGTCGAATGCATGATTCATGGTAATATATTTGAAGAAGCTTCCGAATCTAAGTTCATTGTAAAGCTGTATTTTTAGTTTTAATGAGTCTCAGTTTTAAACCAAAAAAAAAAATGAAAATAGAGTAATGATGATAAACTATGCCGAAAGGAATAGTGCATTTTATTAATAATAAAACTATGCTAGCATTTTTGGTGCATCCCATGGAGGATAATGTTTACAATAATGAAAATAAAAATGAAAACTGAAAATTGAAAACTGAAAAAGGTTTCAACTTCTAGTAGCCTTAGGGCATGTTTGTTTCATCAGATTGGACAGGATTGTGTCCTAATCCGGTGTTTGGAAGGAACAAATGAAGAAGCGGATAAGTTAGCCGCTACAGTAAAATAATCCCCCGAGAGGAGGATTAAGCTGACCCGTCGTTCCCCCTGGGTCAGGTTTCTGTCCGGAGCTCATCGAAGGCGTTGCTGGTGTCTCTCGCGTGCCTCTGCCCAGATCAAGCTCTAGTGTTCTTCTTCTTGAATCTGTGAGTTTGCCTTCTTCTTTCTCTTCTCATTGTTCGTCTGCTTCTTCTTCTTCATGTTTCAGTTTATTTCTTTTTTATTAGATCTGCCTATATTCCTCTTTTTTGATCTGCCAGAAAAGGCTTTTTCTTTTTCTTCTTCTCTGTTCTCGTTCTTCTTCTTCTTCATCTACATTGTTCTTCTTCTTCTTCTTCTTCGTTTTTCATTTATTTCCTTCGGGCCATATTTTTCTTCTTCGTTTGTCTTGTTCTTCGATCTGGCAATTTGTTTTTTTCTGCAATTTTATTTTCGATCTGGTAGTACAAATCTGGAGGAAAAAATGTCTTCTTCTTCGTTCTTCTCTTCGATCTGGCATTGTTTTGTTTTTTTTTTTTTTTGCCATTTATTTCTTCTTTTTTTTCAATCTGGTAGGGCAAATCTGTAGACAAAATTTCTTCTTCTTCTTCTTCTTCTTCTTCGTTCTTCTTCTCCTTCAATCTGGCATTGTTTTTTTTTTATTTTTTTTTTGCCATTTTATTTCTTCTTCTTCTTTAACCTGGGAGTATAAATGTGTAGAAAAAATTTCTTATTCTTCTTCTTCTTCTTCTTCGTTCTATGTTCTCCTTCGATCTGGCATTGGTTTTTTTTTTTTTTTTGCCATTTTATTTCTTCTTCTTCTTCTTCAATCTGGGAGTACAAATGTGTAGAAAAAATTTCTTCTTCTTCTTCTTCTTCTTCTTCTTCGTTCTCTGTTCTCCTTCGATCTGGCATTGTTTTATTTTTTTTATTTTTTTTGCCATTTTATTTCTTCTTCTTCTTCAATCTGGTAGGACAAATCTGTAGACAAAAATTCTTCTTCTTCTTCTTCTTCTTCGTTCTTCTTCTCCTTCAATCTGGCATTGTTTTTTTTTTTTTTTTTTTTGCCATTTGATTTCTTCTTTTTTTCAAAGAAAAATGGAAAATCAATCACAAAATTGCACAAATAATATTGATTTTGCTATTCATGCAGCTTAGCCTATGATTAACTGAATAAATTATTGGAGTAGTACCCAGTCCGATTAAATTGGCGTTGATTAGCTATATAATTTTCCAATCAGCAATTGCTTATAACTTTTTCCTTCTTTATTTTGTTGAGTATTTAGCTTATACTTTTACAGATTTAATTAATTTGATAAGCCAAAGTTGTCAATTTTTGTCTTATGGCTGCGAGGTGTGAGAGGAGAGAACGGTTGCCAAAGACCATATTGATTAGCTATATAGTTTTATATGCATTTTTACAACTCCCTAAAAACATTCAAGAGAGCTCAGCAACCCTCTGCTATTATGGGCTGCTTGCTCTCTTACACCAGAAACAAACATCCAAATGGGATTGGGGCATAAAGGGAAAGTAGATCCCTTTGACCACACTTTTCAAACACTCGTGCCCTTCCTCTTCCTGTTTCCCCTTTGTATGCTTTTGACCCCTCTCTCTCTCTCTCTCTCTAGAGCATTTAATGATTGGTAAATGGGATTGGTGCATAAAGAGAAAGTAGCTCCCTTTGACCACTTTTTCAAACCCTCATGCCCTCAGTAAAAGGGGACTGCACTGAATGAGTATGAGAAATTGGTCCAGCTCTTTTGTTGTGTCTCTTTGCATCTTTTGTGTATGTATGATATGACAAAACAGAATATTTTGGGTAAAGCATGCTTGTTGCTCGTATAATGTTTATACCTACTCTTTGGGAACCTAAGGTAAAAAGGAAGTTCATTATAGTTTCTGTAAATTGGTCAGCTTCCAAATTTCAGGTGGAATTGGTCCAGAAAATAAGTTTCCTTTTCCTTTGATGCTAAAATGTATTAAGTATGTTAATTTTACTTAACGCAAGGTATCTAAAGTATTCTGAAACAGTATAGCTAACAAAGTCAAACCACGCTGTGTCAAGCTGCCAACCTGCTTAAAAATAGACAGTGAGTTGACCAGCTACATATCTCAACTATATCAAACTATAAGTGGAGCAGGCTTGTTTCTAGTATCATAACATAAATACACATATTTTCAGGATTTTTTTTTCCTTTTTGAACTTTCTTTTAAACTAAGGAGATTGTAATACAAGTCTCATTGAGTTTCAAATTTGTAATAAACAGGTCAAAAGAGATTGATCAACGATTAGTGATCGGAAAAGGAAAAGATGCTTTGAAGCTTTTCGATGAAATGGATGCTTATGGAGTAAAACCCAATTCAGTGACTTTCACCAGTTTGCTTTCGGCTTGTTGCCATGGTGGACTTGTTGAAGAAGGCCTCCATTTTTTTTTTTTTTTGCTATTTTATTTCTTCTTCTTCTTCAATCTGCTAATACATATTTGTAGAAAAAATTTCTCCTTCTTCATTCTTCATCCTCATCCTTCTTCTTCTCCTTCCATCTGCCATTGTTTTTTTTCTGCAATTTTATTTCTTCTTCCATATGTACAATGCTTAGTGTACAGTCATGTCAAATTTATACATTTGTTAATGTTGGACTTGTCCTTCTATGCGTAGGCTGTGAATGCTGATTCTGTATCGGAGTTGAGTGAACTTGGAAATCAATTAGCCAACAAAAGCCGTTATCTAAAGTTGAGGTATGCAGCTATCTACCTACAGATATGATTGTCAATGTATTTCTAACATATTTTTCTTTCTCTTTTTAACATTCATTGATTAGACTGTTCTGTTTTTTTTTTATGTTATTAGTTGACTGCAATTTATCCTTTGAATGCATTGCTTTTAAATTTAATATGGAAAATAAAAATAAGTGTAGCCACATCATGCTAGAGAAACAGAGAAAGATAAAATTAGATCTAGAAATCTTTTGTTTATCTAAGATAAATACATCCTGTAACATTATTATTTATATCTTAATAATCCATCCAAATAATGAAAAATTTGTATGATGTTCTAAAAAACGTATCATCCAAATTTTCATTCATATAAATTATTGTAAAAATTCAATTAACATTTATTTTATTTATAATGTTCATTAATTTTTTGTTTTTTTAAAAGCATAAATATATATTTATCCCACAATTTCTAAGTATTTATATTTATAACATATGACCCCCTCCTGGGGACATTCCTAGCTCTGCTCTACACTGGCTTCAAAGACATGGGTACCATATTTTTATATTTTTGATTCCGAAAGCAAGGTGTATGAATTATCCTTAGTGAATAATAGCAGCTGGAAAATCTGTTTTGTATTTTAAAATCTCTAGATAACATTAATGATCAAAAAACAAAGGCAGATAATATAATTATAAAGTGAGGTCTGTGAGTGAATATAGTTTTCTAGCTGCATAATATACATTCTTTCACCAATGTTTTCAAACAAATCATATGGGATATGATAACCTTATATGTGAAGAATAAACTGTAGTTTCTTCCGTGGATTATGCATATATATGTTCCTTGTTTAATATGTTAGTTCTGGATCGATGCTATTTGGCCAGACAAATATTTTCTTTTTTTTTTTAGCTTGGTGACTATTAATTCTTCCACATTCAATCTAATAGCATCAATGTTAATTTTATACTAGCCATATATATTATACAACATACTGCTCCTACGATCACTTCTTTCCTTATCTCTTTCTCCCCAATCTCGGTGCTTCACATCTTTCCTCTTTCTATCCTTCTCTTTTAATTTGTCCTCCCCTTTTGAATCGAATTTGTTTTCTCCAACAGCCTCATGTGCTTCCACATGATCCCTTTCCTCGGTGGTTAAGCATTCCTTGGCATTGAAATGGAGATTATTTTTTTTAGCCAAAAATTAAAAAAAATTTATTAGTTCTTTGATTAATGTTCATCTGTCATTTTGATTAATGTAATATATTTATTTGAATATTTAGTTGTACTCGGGATTATTACTTTTACTATAATTATTTGAAGTCTTACTAATTTTCATCCAAGATATATTTGTTTTGTTTTTATTTTTTTTTATTTTTTCTTTTTTGTAGTGAATATGGATCGAAGAAAATTAGCTGCATTATTGATGCTTCCAAATGATAAGGCATTAGAATATTTTTGTACATGCTTTATAGTTGTCGGGTTTATGTACATGTATGTAGCAATGCGATTGAGAAATGATAGAGGTGTTAGGAATCGAATAAATAGGACTGCAGAGTTGCGTTCGTCTTTTGTAACTAGTTTGTTGGACAATGATGTTAACTGTATTAGTCAACTTAGGATGGATAGGAGAACATTTGGTATTTTATGTCAGTTATTACGCCATGATGTATATGTTAAAAGAGATGGTACTGTTACATTGGAAGAGCAAGTGTGCATATTTTTGCATATAATTGCTCATCATACAAAGAACCGTACAATTATCACTAGATTCAATAGATCGGGGGAAACAGTTAGTAGATATTTCAATTCAGTGTTGAATGGAGTGTTACGTTTACATGGGACATTGTTGAGGCATCCTGAACCTGTGTCAGATAATTGTTCGGATGATAGATGGAAAATATTTAAGGTATGTTAATCAATTAGTTTGGTTACTTTATTTAATTCGTAGATATATGTGGCAATATCTTATGTAACTAATTTTGTTTGTGACATAGAATTGTTTGGGAGCATTAGATGGAACTTATATTAAGGTTAATGTACCCGAAATCAATAAGCTGAGATATCGAACCAGGAAGGGTGAGATAGCCACAAATGTCTTAGGTGTATGTAACCCAAATATGGAATTTATATTTGTATTACCTGGTTGGGAAGGTTCCGCTTCAGACTCAAGAGTACTTCAAGATGCATTAAGTAGGCCAAATGGATTAAAAGTACCCACCGGTAAGAGCAATCCTTAAAGTTAATATTGTAGTGGACTAACATTACGTTATATAATAGGAGCCATTTTTCTGTGTTAGGTTATTATTATTTAGTGGATGCTGGTTACACTAACGATGAAGGATTTCTTGCACCATATAGGGGAACAAGATATCACCTTTCCGAATGGAGAGATGGTTGTGCACCTGCAAATCATGAAGAGTATTTCAATATGAAGCATGCATCTGCTAGAAATATAATAGAAAGATGTTTTGGGGTTCTAAAAATGCGATGGGCAATTTTAAGAAGTCCATCGTTCTATCCAATTTCAACCCAAATTAAGATAATTACTGCATGTTGTTTGATACATAATTTTATTAGGAGAGAAATGGCACTTGATCCTGGAGAAGCTGAGTTTGATATGAGTAACGATGCTGACATAAGTGGGGATGAAGATATTATAGGATCAATTGGTTCTTCGGATCAATGGACTAATTTGAGAAATGAGTTAGCTAGGCATATGTTTGATGAGTGGAGAAGTCGTCGTGGTTAATAGTTGATTGTTATGATTTATATAATTTTGTAACTGTTTAATGTTATGGTGTTTGTTACATCTTTTGTATGAAGACTAAATTATATTAAATATAACATATGACATTTTTATTATTTGTTATTAAATTCATATTTTTTATGGTATTTTTGGAATCATGGAATTTTTACATAAATAGCAATGGAAGCTGGAGATAGCAGTAACGATAATAGGGGTGGTGACTCTAGGCGTACATGGACTCAACGAGAGGAAGAAGCTTTACTGATTATCTTAGATGAAGCTGTAGCTAGTGGGCAACGTTGTGATACAGGGTCATTTAAGCCCGGCACACTTACTATGATTGAGAGGCGACTATCTGATCTGTGTCCTAATTCGAGACTGTGAGTCAATCCACATATTGAGTCGAAGATGAGAAAGTGGAAGAAGCAATATGGTATAATATATGACATGCTGAACAAAAGTGGATTTGGATGGAATGACTCTCTTAAATGTGTGGAGGTTGACAGTGAAGAAGTTTGGCAAGCATATGTGCAGGTTTTGAATATTATTTGAAAATATATGTTAATTTCAATTTTAGTTTGTTATCTAGCATTTATTTTTTCTTAGCTAAACGTTGGCTTTTTGTATTTTAGAGTACCCCAAGTGCAAAAGGTTGGAGAGGAAAATCTTTTCCTATTTATGAGAAGCTTGCTAATATTTTTGGGAAGGATCGGGCAACCGGACATGGAGCACAAACTCCAATTGATATGATAAATGAAATAAATCTGGACACTGCAAATGAACCAATTGATAATGTCGATTCTCCAATGTCTGTGAATCGAGGAGGTAGTGAACCATCTACACAAGTCCAAGCAAGAGGTAAACGAAAATCTAGATCGAAGGACGATGACATTATAGCCGGGTTAGGCAATGCAGCAGAGAAATTATTTGATAAATTGGCTGCAAAGTTGGAAAAATCTGAGGCTTATTATCCACAATATTTAGCTATGGAGCTTAACAGGTTAGGATTTGAGGCCAGTGATAACCTCAAAATCTCTAAGGCAATTAGATCGGATCCATCGAATATAGAGGTTTTTAAGGTTATTAAAACGGATGCGGGGAAGATTGCATTTGCTCGTGACTTTTTGGATAACTAATTTAGTAAAGTAGTGGACTATATATTTCTGTTTATGTATGGGAGGATGATAATTATGAACAATTAAGTTTGAAACTTATGAACTTGTTGTATGGTGGTGGATGTTTGTTTCTAAATTTGCATGTAAGGATAATTTTATGATTATGTGTTATGTTTTAGAATATTCATATGCGCATGATTGAGTTGATTTATTGATTTTTTAATTGTATTACTATATTATATTATAATGTATTCTTATATGCAGGAATATTAAATGGCAAAGAAAAGAGTTTATGTTGTGTTTAAAGGTAGAGAACCAGGGATATATAATTCTTGGCCTGAATGTCATCAACAAGTGCAAGGATTTAGAGATAATTTATATCAAGCATATAATACAACCCAAGAAACTGAAATTGCATATGTTGAGTATGTAGAACAACGGATGCGGAATCGTAATGACATAAATCTAATACGAAATACCACCGCACATACACATGCTCAATTGAACAATGAATGGCGTAATGGTTTTATAGTAGGTTTTTTATTTGGATTGCTATCAACAAGTGTATTTACTTATTTGTTTTATAAGTAAATTATCCTTGTAAAATCCAATATATTTATATTTATGTAGTATTTGTTATTTGAATTGCTACATGTGAAATCTATATACATATACGTATAATTTGGATATGGATATTCTTATATTATCGACAAATTCTTAATTACATATACTGTTAATTATTTCTTTATTTGTGAATAATTGTTATTTATGATTTACCATACTAAAATTTTATTTTTATTGGTTTTGGAAACAATATATTTATGTAATTTATGGGTTGAAAAAATATTCAATTGTCTTATGCATACCATTAAAATATATTTATTTTTAATTAATTGTTATTTATGGCATACTATGTTTTAAGTTAATTTTAAGCTATTTCTAAAGTTATATATTAATATTATTTGTGGGTGTATACAACAAATTTTGTATATTTTGCATGTATATATAAATATATAAATATATAAATGTACAACTTTAATTAGATGTAATAATTTTTTTTTCATATAAATTTAACTTTTAAAATTTTTATTTTTTTAAATTAAAAATATAATTACAAAATAGTCCTATCCAGTCCGATTCGACACCAAAGATAGTATAATTAGTCCATCATTCAGTCTGGAACTATACCAAACATAGTACTGCACTAATTATCCTATCTGATCCTGTCCGATTCTGTCCGATCCGGACCTATCCAGCGTATCAAACGCCCCCTTAGTTTATCCCAAATAATAATAATAATAATAATAAAAAGAAAAAGGAAAAAAATTCTAATAGCCGTAGAATATATATTGTTTATTTGAGAACGATACAGGTTCATGGTTCAACTTTTACAATTTCAAGCATAGAATACCCATTTACTGGTGCAGGTTCATAGTTTTGTTAAAAAAAAGAAAAAAAAAATTAAGAAAATAATAGTTAAGATTTTACCTAATTACAAGATAATTCCAATAGTTTTAAGATACCAATTCAAAGAGTTTATTATTATTATTATTATTATTATTGTTGTTGTTGTTATTTTTTCCAATAATTGAATGAGTTAATTTCTTCTTCTTTTTTTTTTTTTTCAACTTATTATTATTTTCATGGGTCGTAATAAGAAATACATTTGAATAATTTAGTCAGAGAAAATATTTAGATAGATAAACGAAAAACCTCTGTTATACCCTTATCTTCCATATTTGAAAAACAACAACTTTTTGTTCTTCTATCAAATGCTCTAAAGAGAAAACGAAAATGGAGGTGTCCGTACTCGGCGCCGGCTTGCAGAATTCTCTGGCCCACCCTTTATCCCTATCATTTCCGTTCATATCTTCTGCAAATCCTTTAACAGCAAGAGCATTGAGTTCTCAAACCAATTGTCCAACCACTCTTTCTGTCAAAGAGCCCCACAACGAACCAGTCACCAATGGCAAAGTTACTATTCACAAGCACCATTCCAAGCCCTACTTAGCTAGGCAGTCTGCCATTCTTGAAGTTCAGCAGTGCTCTGATTTGGGCTCAGCTCTCTCAAGGTTTTTTTTTTTTTTTTTTTTAACGACTAGTGAACTGAAATAGTACGACTTTTTACATGGATTGTTCGTATTGCAACCAATCTTATGTGTTCTTGAACTTCAACAGTCCTTCGATTTGGGCTCGGCTCTTTCAACTTTGTTTTTTTTGGTTCTTTTCAGCATTGACCCCGTAATTATTTTGATTTGTTTGTGTGAAATTCTTTCTCTTTTTTGTCAGTTTCATCTGTGCTTGATTAATTT
The DNA here is from genome assembly GCF_031755915.1 of Ziziphus jujuba. NCBI lineage: Eukaryota > Viridiplantae > Streptophyta > Magnoliopsida > Rosales > Rhamnaceae > Ziziphus > Ziziphus jujuba. The sequence continues at coordinate 27,314,577 of NC_083387.1, read as the reverse complement.
TGTTGGGTTTTCTCATTGACCCATGTATTTCCTGTGCAAATTTTGTTTTTGTTGCATTTTCTTACTGACCCCTGAATTTTGAACTGAAATCATCTGGGTTTGTAAATTTAGCAGAGTTTAATGGTTATAGATTTTTTGTTTGGGTTGAAAATTTCCTATTGGCGACCAATTTATAGGTGGTAAGAAGTCTATGCTATTTTTGATAGTTTTCAAGGCTTTCTTTATGTCGTAGAATTCCCTCCATGAACCTTAAGTGAATGGAAGTATTTTTTTCCTTGTTGCTTCTTCTTTCTTTCCTTGTCTAATCTTTCTCAAGTTGCTTAGCAAATAGTATGTAATCTTCATGTATAAAGGTCATATATGAGTAACTTTGTAAAAATAAATAGAGCACAATTGCTATATTATATCCATGCATCTTCTAGTAGCATGAAAATTTCATTGACCTTATTTTTCATAGAGCAGAAAAAATTCTTTACACAGAATCATTTAAATAATTTTTCTATTTTACACCCTCATTAGGGTTACCTTGTCTCCTTTATGATCTTGTGAATACTTTGTTGCTCTAGTCCAGAAACTATTGTTTAACAGGACGAAGCAGCTAATGCAGTTATCACCCACTTAATATATCATTATGCAGATTAGGAGGTACTTTGAAGGTGCAAGACTTGAATGCCATATTACGCCAATTTGGGATGCTAAAGAGATGGAATGATCTTTCCCAGGTGCTACAACTTTAAAAGATACAAATACATGCATACACTTTTCACAGAGAACCCAAAAATTTTGTTAATAAATAACGGTAATTTAGTTGGGAACATGTCTAGTAATCTAATAATTTTTTTGAGTTTATGATTTTTTGTTCTATTGAATATTGATAATGTTAATTATATTTTTAAGTAATATATTTTTTTTAGAAAAAAAAAATAATTAATAGTTTATTTTTGCAGCTCTTTGAATGGATGCAACAAAATGGGAAGATTAGTGTATCATCCTATAGCAGCTATATAAAGTTCATGGGCAAGAGCCTCAATCCTGTGAAGGCGCTGGAAATATATAATAGCATTCAAGATGAATCAGCCAAAAGGAATGTTTTCATCTGCAATTCCGTTCTAAGTAGTTTGGTCCGGAGTGGCAAGTTTGATAGCAGCATTAAGTTGTTTAATCAAATGAAGCAGGGTGGTTTAGCACCGGATGTTGTTACATATAGTACGGTATGCCATTTTACTTATTGTGCAATATTTTAGTTTATCATGCGAGCAGAATAAGTTGTGTATCTTAAACCACCAGAATACATATTATGTTAGGAGACTTATTAAACAATTCAAGTTAAAGTTCAGCATAGATCATACTAATGATAATCCAAATTTAAAAATTTTGTAAGCTCATTTCATCTCAGGATTAAGCAGTTTCAGTCCATTTTGTTTTCACAGTTTATCTTTCTTTCCAGTAACATTTTATGGTTAAGCTTTGTTAATTTCCTTAAGAGAAAAATATTTTCGTTACAATTTTCTGTCCAAAATAAAAAATAAAAAAGATTCTTTTCTTTCAATTATTTAAAAAAAAAAAAATGAAAGAAAGAAAGAAAGAAAGAAGAAGAAGAAAATCCCCGATAAGCTTTTCTTTATTTACTGAGAAAAAAAGGTTGTTCTGTATATAGTTATTCAAAAGACCTTTAATTTAATAAAATTATTTGGTGTTCAGCTTCTTGCAGGCTGCATCAAAGACAAACATGGTTATTCAAAGGCTTTAGAATTTATTGAAGAATTGCACCAAAATGGGCTGTCCATGGATACGGTACTTTATGGAACACTTCTAGCTATTTGTGCTTCAAATAATAAACTGGAAGAAGCAGAAAGCTATTTTAACCAGATGAAGGATGAAGGTCATTTGCCAAATGAATTCCATTATAGCTCTTTGCTAAATGCTTACTCAATACATGGAGATTACAAGAAGGCTCATGATCTGGTTCAAGATATGAAATCTGCAGGGTTAGTACCAAATAAGGTTTGTTTTCATGTTTACTTGCAATCATGTATCGATATTTCTCCAAAACTTTATATTCATATTTGGTTTTGCTAGTGATATGTTCAAGTTTATTGGCAGTTTTGCATTTGTGGTTTTAAGGTTATGCATTTTGATGTTTGATCCAGACATCATTGAGCATATAACTTGGAATTGTTCCATTTTTAGCCATTCAAAAAAATCTCACATTTTAAACTCCATTTTGATATGTAGCCTTTTTTGTTCTTGTGTTATATAAGGTAGTATGTCTAAGGCTTCTCAGCATATATGCTTATTTATCTAATCTTAGGTAGCTTTCATTTCTTTTTGTGATGCTGTTTCATAAAATTCACACTGCAAATGGTTGCAGGTGATTTTGACTACTTTATTAAAGGTATATGTCAAAGGAGGCTTGTTTGAAAAGTCAAGAGAATTATTAAGTGAATTGGAAACTATGGGCTATGCTCAAGATGAGGTAACTCATATCTTAGCCATGAAGTATTATGTTTTTAAGTTCCAAATAACATTCAAATTTTTTCAATGTAAGTTTTTGTTCAAGGATATATATTAATATTGACGAAGTATACTTGTTCTTTTCTAACTTCAATGGCACATTTTTTTTTTTTGTCACACAATTTTACAGTTATTTTAGGGGGTAAAATAATGTTGAGTGTAATTTAGTTATGCTTCATATACAACTTTGCCAACTTCTGTACTTTTGTAGCTTAGAATGTGAATCTGTTTGCAGATGCCATACTGCTTATTGATGGATGCACTTGCTAAAGCTGGGCATTTGCATGAGGCTAAATCAGTTTTTGATGAAATGAAGGAGAAATGCATTAAGTCTGGTGTGTTTTCTGACAGAGAATAAAGCCTTAATGCTAGATTCCTCAAGTTATTAAATAATGAGTTGTTTTCTTAGCAAGCATGTGTAAGTTTTGTATCAAGCCAAATTTATAAGTTTTTGTTCTTATTCTGTGTTTCTAATTAAACATTTCATGAAATTATGAATTTATTTATTTATGTTGAAGTTGACCTGACAAGCGCAATAAATATTTTTCCTTTGCATGCTTGATCTTATTCTTGTTGTAATGGTTTATGATTCTCTTTTCTTTGGTTAATAGTGCATAGGCTATATTTGCTGTAAAGAAAATGTACATGCACATAATTTGCATCCATCCTATGTCTATATGGCTCTTCAGAAATAGCAAACTAGTACTTGAGTCCTTCAACGGTTACTTTAGTAACGGACTTCATACAATCACCATAAATAATTATATGAAGGCATAATTCATGGTGTTTTAGTGTTTGTGGCATGATATATGATGCTAGTAGAAGCGGAGTATACCATCTTTCATGCTGCCTCTAACGTTACAGATCATATTCCCCTGGGCAGATGGGTATTCATATAGTATCATGATTTCTGCATTTTGCCGAGATGGGCTACTGGAAGAGGCAAAGCAATTGGCGAAGGACTTTGAAACAACATATGACAAATATGACTTGGTTATGTTGAATACCATGATTTGTGCTTACTGCAGAGCAGGTGAAATGGAGAGTGTAATGGGAATGTTAAAGAAAATGGATGAATTAGCAATCAGTCCTGATTATAATACCTTTCATATCCTAATAAAATATTTCTGCAAGGAGAAGTTGTATCTGCTTGCTTACAGAACCATGGAGGACATGCATAAAAAAGGCTACCAAGTGGAAGAGGTATTATGTTATTTTCATTTACCTTTTCTTTATTAAAATATCCTTTGAATGGTTATGTTAATTTAGTCTGCTCCTTCGCCACCGAAAAAAGAGTATCTGAAGAGCAAGTGGAAGCTTTAGTAGAACTAATGGGTTGCGAAGCATTGCAATATTTCTTGTTGGTTATCTATATGATTTTACCTGCTCAAGGGGTTTGTAATAATCAATATGAGGATATGCTATAAATTGTAGTGCTATTTGGTAAAACTCTTTTGAGGAAAGGACAATAATTGTGTATGCATTAATTTTTACTGGTAAATTGTTTGTACCTTCTTCATGATATTTATTTATTGTACAGGAAATATGTTCCTCCTTAATATTTAAACTTGGTAAGATAAGGGCGAGCTCAGAAGCATTTTCTGTTTACAATATGTTGAGATATAGCAAACGCACAATGTGCAAGGCCCTTCATGAGAAGATTCTCCACATTCTAATAGCAGGACGACTGTTCAAAGAGGCTTATGTAGTAGTCAAGGTTTGCCACAATGTTTTTGAAGATTATGAATTCGCTTTAATCTATATTGTGACTGATTGTGTAAATTTTTTTTATGGTCAGGACAATGGGGATTTGATTTCTAAACCTGCTATAATGAAATTTGCAACTGCATATATGAAGTTTGGAAACATCAACTTGATAAACGATGTTGTGAAACTCATCCATGGTTTTGGCTGCAAGATTGATCAGGTAAACAATCATGGGTCTTGATGATTTACCTCCAGAAGTAAGATGGACTTTTATGTCTAATAAGCATACTGTCTGAGTTCAGATGTTTGGCATGCATGTTGAATACCATTAGAAAACAGGACACCTTTGGTAGCGTGGCTAGCCACTGTAAAGAGTTAACCATGTTGACCAGATTTGACCTACCTATATTAGATCCAAGTTAGTTATTTTTGTGAAGAATGAGATCCAGGTCTAGGTCTTAATTCAGTTCTCTGTTTTAATTATTTTATCTAGAATTTAGTGAAGAAACATGTTAAATGATGAACCTTCATCTGCTAACAAAATATACCATTAATTAACATCCCCTTTCACAATTCAAAGAAGAACAATGCATTCAAATCATGGAACAGTTTGGTTCCCCTCATAGAATTTCCATCATCGCAAAACCTTTCTGAAGAAAATTCTCAAAGTTGTTGCCTTTCCCATAAAATGTCTTAGAACTGTGATGAAAAGTATGTCTTTCATGCTAGAACAGAGACAAAACACATGTAAGGGTCTAGAATTTGATCAGAAAAATAGATACGTAAGAGGGTAGTATTGCCATACAAAATTCCCCATATGAGAAGGGGTCTTCTCCTTCAGGCTAACAGCTATGCCTCCAATGCGGCAAGCGTTTAATGTTTTCTTGATATTCTTGTTACTCAGAATACCTTTTTCTTCTCGCTCCCAACTTTCCTGTTGTTAAGACAGATTAAAAATATCCCATAAAATGCTCCACTGATGAGCTAACTCTTTCAGCCTCGCTCTTTTACCTGTTGTTTTGCCATTTGTTAAGTTTCCATAGAACATGCATATCCACGTGCTGTTCTCTGTCTTCTAATTCTATTTTTGATGACTCATTGGTCTTGATCCGTTTCTCAGGGTTTATTTCAGAAGGCAGTATCACGATATATTATGAAACCTGAAAAGAAGGAATTGCTTCTTCAATTGCTACAATGGATGCCAAGTCATGGATATGTGGTTGATTCTTCAACAAGAAACCTAATGCTGAAGAACTCACATTTGTTCGGTCGACATTTTATTCCTGAGATACTGTCCAAGCACCATATGATTTTAACATCATCAAAATCTGAAAAGAGGAAAGGAAAATGAATTTCAAACTACGCAGTGTTTACTGTTTAGAGGAAAGGTTTTGCCGTGGCTTAACCCACTTAAGCGTAGAGCCCTCAATTTGTTCCTAGGGTTTAATATAACATTATCTTTCTCAATTTTTCATCAATTGGTGAATCAAAACCCATATAGTGTATACTGTTTTAGCTTTAGCCTAATGCTCAGTGGTAAGATTAAACAGTGTAAATTCTTTGACCTTGAAAACCTGTAACCTGACGCTGATACCATTTCAAATTGTAAAGTAGTCAATTGTGCATAATTGAAGTATTTTTGTCGGTGAAGCTCTAGTTGGTGCGAATGTTAAGCTTAATAACCAATTTTGCTGGCTGTGCACATGACTTTTGTATCTGATAATCTCCTGATATGATAATGCTACTTTCTTTTGCATAGCGGTGTATAGAATCTTATCAATTAAAAATTTATCTTCCATTTTCCCCTTTAATACCATACAAAGACGATTATACACAAATACAACCAAATTACCTTTTTTCCCCCTTTCCTCCATGTTTTTCATTCATCAAAATCTCACAAGTATGTATGCTGCAAACCAATTCCTCCATGTCCAAAGTGAATGGTAAAACAATTGTTCACATTACTACATGAAATTATAAACCAATGACCCTTCAAATACTATTTTGTTAACACACTCCGAATGTAGACAATAGAACTGTATGTAACCGGTCAATGCCAACTAAAGAAGATTCTGTACACAGTATCCTTTCATTTAATACAAACAACACAAAGGACAAACACTCTATTCTTGCACACCGCTCGGCCACACTACACGTTATCAGACCCTCTTCATCCCAATCCAACAACAGCCATCAAAATCCCATTTCATTTCCCATTGTCCCTCTCTAAAAAGAGTGAACAAACCCTGTGCATCCCAAAGCCTTTTACTGAAGAACTCCTTTGTAGGGACAAAATCAAATTGTCGCAGCAAAGAAAAAAGATAACCTTTAGCAATGAAAAGGACACAAAATTTGTCTACCTGCCATCTTGCTCTAAATCCAATCTCATTTACCATTGAGCCTCTCTATAACAGTAATCAGACCCTGAGTGCCAAGCTTACCATCACCATTGGCCACCATTGCTGAAAACAACTGCTTAGACAATGAAGCCCCAGGCATTACAACAACCTTCCCATCATCTTCTTCCTCCACAACATCAACCCCCATTCCCAAATCCTTCACCATATACTCTGTAAACCCACCTGCTCTAAAATCCCTCCCAATAATTCTCTCCCCAAACAACTCCATCACCTTGGACCCAGCAGCTCCACCTCGAATTGCCTCCACAAACTGCTTCACATCCAGCCCTGCTTTCTCAGCGAACACCAAGCCTTCACTCAATCCCAACAGGTTCGCACCCACAACCACCTGGTTCGCTATCTTGCAGCTCTGCCCACAACCTGCTCGACCCATGTACGTAGCTTTTCCCATCACTTCGAACAGCGGCGACAGCCATTCGACCACGCCGGAATCGCCTGCAGCTAAAATGGCCAGTTTTCCTTCCCTGGCGCCAATATCGCCGCCGGAGACCGGAGCGTCGACGGACCAGCAGTTCGTCTCACGGGCCGAGGCGAAGATCTCGCGTGCTAAGGCGGGATGGCTGGTTGTCATGTCGACGGTGACGGAGTTGGGTTTGAGGCCGGCGAGGACGCCGGTGGGACCGAGGACGACGGATTTGACGTCCGATGGGTGTCCGACCATAGTGAAAACGACGTCGGCAAGCTGGGCGAGTTCGAGTGGTGAAGAGGCGAGTACAACGCCTTGGGATTGTAGAGGGAGGGTTTTGGATGGGGTTCGGGAGAAGACGGTGACTGAGTAACCGGCGGCAAGAAGACGACCGGCCATGGCTGCACCCATTACGCCGGTGCCGATCCAGCCGATTCGGGTTCGGGTCGGATTGATGGGGTTCGGGTATGGAGTCCCCATTGTGGTAAAGCGAAGCAAAAAGGGGTTGGTTTTTGCGTGAGTGACTCTGAGCGCGAGAGGAGAGACAGTGGCAGGTGAATATAGAATGAAAATGGTGATGGAATTATAAACAGAAGTCTATCACGTAGTTTTTCGGCACATTGATAGATTAAGGAAATTTTTTTATTATTATTTCTATTTAATTGAATAAAATTTTCTGTTAAAAAAAAAAAAGCAAATTTTTAAAACAAAATATTTAAAAGAAAAAAAAAAAAACCTGTACAATAGAAAAAAGTGAGTTAAAACTATTATTTATAAACATTTTATTCTCATTTTTTAAAATACATTTTTACTTTTAAAATTGTGAAACTTTTGTGTATTCTAGTTTAAAAATTAAAAATCTCCTTTATATTTGCTTCTAAATTCTTGATTTAGTTTTAATTATATAACTTTTTAATCACTGCAAAACCTTCCTAAAGAAAATACTCAAGGTTGTTGTCTTGGCCATAGATTGTCTTACAAATGTGATGAAAATGGTTATGGAATTTAAAACAGAAATCTATTATGTGGGTTCCGTTTGTTTTGACACATTCATTTATTAGGGAAATATTTTTATTATTCCTAATTAAACTGGATAAAATTTTCTTTTAAAAAAGTAAAAATTTTTAAAACGAAATATTTGAAAAAATAAATAAATTGTACAAAATTATACAAAATTATCATTGAAATGTTAAGATATTTTTTGTAAGTTAATTGTAAAACTAATATATTTATATATATATATATATGTATAATTATATACATATCCATATAGGAGAATTCTCCTGTGAGAATGTTCGGATGGTTTTGTTATTGAAACTTTACTTTTTAGTTTTTGGATTATTTCAAAGGTTGAATCTAAAATTAATTTTAGTGATTTTGTTATAGAAAAATCACTTATTTGGCTAAAAAAATACCAATTAAATAATTTTTTAAAAATCATTGGAAGTTATTCTTGAGAATCATTTCCAAATAGACGTTAAATCTGTCAAGGATTTTTTGGCACATAGATTTATTAAGGAAATATTTTTTATTTTCCAACCAATTTAATAAAATTTTGTGTGAAAAAATAAATTTTTTAAAATGAAATATTCGAAAGAAAAAAAAAATCAACTAAAGTGAGTTTAAATTATTATTTACAAAGATTGTTATTATATCTTTTAAAAATTAATTACATTTTAACTGTAGAATTATTATTATTATTTTTTTAAACTCTAGTAAATAGTGGTGGATCCATAAATTTCGTTCAAAGGGCATCATTATATAATGAAAGATATTTTTTTTAAAGCAATCGCTGTTTTAGCTTAATAATTATTTATGAAAAATTTTCATCTATATGAATTGTAGATTTTAAATTATGATTTATTTATTATAACTTGGAGTTAAGCTGATCTAAGCATTTTTTTTTTTTTTCCTTCGCTTATAAGGACCTTTAACTTTAAAGAAAATTTAAGGGGGAAAAAAAAAAAAAGCTAACTGAATAAATAAAAAAAGAGATTTTAATCACATAGACACCAATAAAAAGATAGAAATATTTAGTATGAGTAATCTTTAAACAACTTCACTTATTTCCCATGGAATCCTAACTAATAAAAAGGAAAATAATAATTTTCAAAAGAAAAATACTGATAAATATAAAAAATAATACATATTTCTAAAAAGAAACAAAATGTACATTGTTTAATTTTCTGAGAATTGTTTAATTTTTGAAGAGGCACTACCTATTATCTTCACAATTTTTTTTTAAAAAAACAAATATGTATACATTTTTTTTGGTAAAAGAAAAAATAAATTGAGGGGTCCGAGACTAGATCCTCCTACGAGTAAAGTTAAAACATTTTTCGTTTCACATTGATTCTAAATTATTATTTTCTTATCAATTTCATTGGATTATACAACTTCTTAATAAATCTAACAAAATTTACCATCTTACATTATATAAAATTTCAATTATAAAATTATATAAACTCTTTTGAATTATAAGCTTTTAACATATTAATTCAGTGGCAAAATTTTTACTTTAATAAGAACAAAAATAAAATAGAATAAACAAAAATCCTATGACAGTTACATCTAAATTGTTAATTCATCAAATTCATAAAAAGAAGCTAATTTAGAAACCAATGAGCGAAAAGTTTTGTAATTTATTAGATTTTTTTAGAACAATATGGAAAAGATTTTTTAGTAAAAATTAATAAATAAAGAAAAAGAAAAAAGAAAAAAAGAAAAAAAAGAAAAAAGAGAAATAGAAAGGCTAAAAATAACCCTCGCATCCACTGCTCCGAAGAATTTTAAGTGTTAGGTTGTATTCCGACGACTCGCCGTTTTGGTCTGTTTTGGTCTCTGTAGCTCTGAATTTTACTCAGCAAACTCAATAAAGATTGTAGCTTTGGCATGTTAATAAGGTCTGCTTCATCTCCTTTTCAACTCATTCATTTCTTCCTTGTTTTCCTGAAATTTCCAGTTGGGTTTTCTTGATGCATTCTTAGTTTGTTTGTTTGTTTTTTTTCTTTCTTTTTTTTTTAAATTAAAAAAATAAAAGAAATTGTATTCAAAACTCATTGCCCACTCTCTCTACAACACCGGGGCTCTCTGTGTTTCTCTTTCGAGCTCCTCAAGTTCCCTTTGACTTGAAGTCCACTTGGAGTTCAACTCTGTGGGGGGACTGGCTTGAGTTTGTTAGTCTATCGATGCTCCAAATGTATTTGTCATTTATTTGTTTACTTATTTTTTAATTCTTATGAATTATGGTTGTTTAATTTTGATGGGATTTTTGTGAATTTTGCTTTGGTTTTGTTTCATGATTTTTTAGTTGAAAATTGATTTGGTTTTTGTACTGAATATTAATTTTCTTGGTAATATGCTGTGAATTTTGTTTGGTTGTGAGAAAGAGAAAGAACTTGAGGGAGACTGAGCCAGGATAAAAATTGTTCTTTTTTTATTTTTGTTGGTTTTCTCTTGCTGATTGTGAGATTAAACAGAGTAAGAGAGAGAATGAAAGAGAGTGATTATTGCATCATTTTGTTTATTTTTTATTTTTTATTTTTAATGTCTTTTAAGTATCTGAAAAAGTGCTACCTCTTAACATTGCCATTTAGCCATAAAACCGCAAACACACTCAGCATCTTGAATAAATAAGTGCTGCTCTTCAAATATTTATTTTTTATTTTGAATTTAATTTTGTTTTTATTTATGGTAATAATTAACTAAGAAAGAACAAAATATTGTAGTTGTTGGCATTCATTCTGATTTTGAGTCACTTGACTGAAGGCTATGACGAACTGTCAGCTTCTGTCTTTCAACTTGAGCAGCTCTTTGGTCAAACCAAACGATTCCCTAAAATTTCGAATAACAGGTGCCTCAAGAACTGCAGTTTTCCCATCTCACTATTTTTCACAAGGTACAACTGCAAAAATATTTTGTCATCAATTCAATGTATGTATATACTCTGATGTTGTGTTGGATGAAAGCTAATTGTTGTGTTTAGGATTCAGTTTGAAGGGAATAAGTTGCTCGATGAAGTCTTATAGATTATCTGAACTTACATCTTTGGAGGTTGATAGCCTCAAAGCTCGTCCTCGTATAGATTTCTCTTCGATTTTCAGCACGGTCAGCCACCATTTTCTTTTAATGATACCTGAGTCTCTTTTACAAGTACCCAAAATTCATGTCTTTAGCTTTGTTTTTATGGATGAAGCAGTGATAACTTTTACTTGATATGGGGTTTCAGGTCAACCCCATTGTTGAAGATGTTCGCAAAAGAGGTGATGCTGCAGTGAAAGAGTAGGTGGCTCCTTATATTTTTTAATTTCTATATGGTTAATCTTTTGTTTTTGTCCGTTATGTCATTTATTCTATTGGTCTCTTTTTGTCTCCCAAGGTATAGAATAATCACTCCTTGTTCGCTGTCCAAAACTTTTGCAATGAGATAATATTTTCTTGTGTTATTGATGTTCTTAGATTTTATTAAAAAAAAATTTATCTCTTTCTTTCTGTTTTGTAGCTATACAGCGAAATTTGACAAGGTGAATCTGGATAGGATAGTTGTAAAGGTCTCTGATCTTCCAGATCCTGAGGTACTTCTCAGCTCTTATTCAAGATGTTGGTTAAGTCCAAAATGAGTAGTTCAGATTTCAGTTTTTAGTTAGTCAGTCTTTCGTAGATTTGGTTTCTTGTTTATGTGACTTTTCTAGTTGTTCAAAATTCAACTTTTGACTTGTTGCAGCTTGATCCTGCTGTTAGAGAAGCGTTTGATGTGGCTTATGATAATATATATGCATTTCACTTTGCCCAGAAGCCATCGGAGAGAAGCGTAGAGAACATGAAGGTATATTAATGCTGCTGCTTGGTTTTTCCTCTATGCTTGAGCATTTTATCATTTACAATCCTCTATGTATGAATCTTAAAGGGATATATATATATATATATGTTTTAAATTTTTTAGGGTGTCAAATGCAAACGAGTGGCAAGGGGCATTGCTTCTGTGGGTCTTTATGTTCCAGGAGGAACTGCAGTTTTACCCTCCACAGCTCTGATGCTTTCAGTTGTAAGTTTGTTAGATATATATGTAACTTCTGACGGTTCATGATCCTATGATCTTTAGCATGGTTATGAATTACTAGATCATAGGATTTAGTTGACGTTTACTTTATTCTGTATGGTAGCCTGCGAAGATCGCTGACTGTAAAACAGTTGTTCTTGCGACCCCACCAAGTCAAGATGGAAGCATATGCAAGGTTTTTGTTTACTTTGGATGATATAACTTATGAGGATATCAATGAATATGGTTATGATAATTTTTTTTTCCTTGTTTCGATAGGAAGTATTGTACTGTGCAAAGAAGGCTGGTGTGACTCACATCCTTCAAGCTGGAGGAGCTCAGGTTTAGTAAATATAAAAGCTTGCAAATCTTTGGTTACACACTAGAAGTAACACTTTGTTTCTTAAGTTTTCTTGCTGCTTTTGAACCGACTTTCCTTTTACCTTTGCAGGCTGTATCTGCTATGGCATGGGGTACGGAATCTTGTCCTAAGGTGTTCATTCCCCTTTGATTTACCATTATGCTATTTGTTATGATGATATACCGAATTTTTACATTGATCTTACTGCTTTTTGTATTTTGGATCTTAGCTGAATTTGTTAATTATATATTTTGTGAAATAATAAAGAAATTGAAGGAGCATTTCTTCCTTTTATTTTCTTTGGTACTCCCAAGGCATAATTGCATGCAGTGGCTTCACACTAAGTTGCACGTGGAATCTTTCTAGAACATGTCTATCTAGTCTGCTTCAATCACTTGCAGGCTTCCTGCATCATTATGGAATATGCTGTTTGCTTGCATTATCAATTAATTCTTAACTGAATTTGACAATAACCTGTGTCATACAACTCCTTTCGGATTTAATTTTAAAAGAATGTCGAAAGCCATCAGAAAAATGCACTCGTGAATCATAATTCTATTATAACTAATCTTCTTATTTATTCTTCAAACAACTTACAGGTTGAGAAAATCTTTGGCCCTGGTAATCAATATGTCACAGCTGCGAAAATGATTCTCCAAGTAGGTACTCTTTATTATTACAAGTTATTTGCATAGAATCAAACTATCGATTGTGTTTGAAAAAATAGAAAGAAATTAAGAGAACTCCAACTTCTGTTTCACTTTGTAATTTGACCATATACTCAACAGAACAGTGAAGCCATGGTTTCCATTGACATGCCTGCGGGGCCTTCGGAAGTTCTGGTCATTGCTGACAAATATGCCAGTCCTGTTCACATAGCTGCAGACTTACTTTCACAGGTGCTTGCTCATTCTGCCATTATTCTTTACGTTTCTGATGTATCCTTTTTGTAATGAAAGGTTGCAATTGTAGGTTGTGTCCATTATTATGTATTATTTATTGGTATGAAAAGTATTATAGTGAATTGTCAAAGACTCAGAGTATATAAGTAGTCTTTCATATTGATGGCTAAAGTGATGGGTCTTATTCTAGTTTATTAGAAACCATTATATCTTCAGCTCACATGGTTGTTCAGACTACAATTTAGATCTTAAAATCTGACATCCTCAGCTAATAGAAACCCAAGCCTCTGAAATTTCTATGTATTACTGTTGGGGGGGGAATTGGAAATCTTCTAGGTCGAGGATGGTTAATCTCCCCAGTCTGGATTGTGATTGTCTAGGATCCTGTGTAGCGACTTGTAAAATTGTTGAACAAGCAGGGTAAATATAAATTCCAAGTTTTTTTGTTTTTCGTGAAAATATGCAAATTACCACTGTATATGCTACTTGTTTGATATCTTTTTATGCATTATAGGGAATCCAAAAGTTTAGATTACATTTTGATGTTGAAGTCTTGAAAATCCAAATTACATTCTGAAGCAACTTGCTATACTTTAGATGCAGTAACTACTAAAATCTTTCTTCTTTTTTGGAACTTACTAGTATGAGCTTTAAGTTCAATATCTTATAATTTTCATTGCAAGGAAGTTCCTTTATATGAGTAGGAAAATGCTGTTGAAACACGAAAAAGAGAAAAAAGAGAGTAAAAGAAGACGGAATTCTATGCTTCTAGTTTAAAAGAAAATCATTTTTGAAGTTTTAATGTGATAGATCCCTTTATAATGCAGTGAAATGCTTTTGGTATTTGTTAAATGCTTGTGCTGTACCTGATGTGTTGATAAACTATATCACATTTTCAGGCTGAGCATGGCCCTGATAGTCAGGTTGTTCTTGTAATAGTTGGAGATGGTGTGGATTTTAAAGCCATAGAAGACGAACTGAACAAGCAGTGCCAAAGCCTTCCAAGGGGGGATTATGCCTCAAAAGCCCTGAGCCACAGCTTCACTGTATTTGCTAGTGATATGCTTGAGGTCTGTACTCCTATGGTCTGATGATTGTATCTTCAATATATATACATGTATATGATGAGTACCTATAATTTGAAATTCTGTAAGGAAATCACATGGGTATGATAAAATAATGTTCTGGGACATTGTAGCATGTTCTTGCAGTATATCATTTACTTTTGAAATATACGCCCTTATTTATTTGAGAAAGCTTTATAAAGTTTCTTTAACCAAACATAGTGATGGGCATTTCAGGCGGTCTCTTTTTCAAACTTATATGCTCCTGAGCATCTGATCATCAATGTCAAGGATGCAGAAAAATGGGAGGGTTTCATTGAAAATGCAGGTAAGTTATATTTGAGAGTATCCTATTTTTCTCTTTTTCTTGAAATTTGTTTTTCTTGCTTTCCATCTCTCTCAAGCATTGTATCTTTACAGATTTCACATCATGATAACATGCTATTAAGAATTAGATTCAGCAGTTGTTGAATCCCAAAACGCAAAGCCCTTCCATGCATTGCATGCTTTGCTCTGTAGAGCCGAATATGTACCTTCCACATGAGCATTCATCCAAATAAGGGGTTGGAAAAATTGCTGGAAAGAAACTTTTTTGTGTAGCATAATTCACTTATTGATGGTTCTTCAAAAGTTTATTACCCGTTTTCAACCCTTTGTCCCTAAAAGCAATGAAAGAAATCAAATCTAATCAATAATGTTAAATCTCTGTAGGTTCTGTGTTCATAGGGCAGTGGACACCAGAGAGTGTTGGAGACTATGCAAGCGGGACAAACCATGTACTCCCAACTTATGGTTATGCCCGGATGTATGGCGGTGTGTCTCTGGACTCTTTCCTTAAGTACATAACTGTGCAGTCATTGACAGAGGAAGGTCTGAGAAAGCTTGGTCCATATGTGGCAACAATGGCGGAAGTTGAAGGGCTAGAAGCTCACAAGAGAGCTGTAACCCTTAGACTCAAGGATATCGAAGCCAGACAAGTTGCGGGTACAAGGTGAATAAATTGATAATCATTCTCTCTTGCTCCACATCCGTTTTTCTTCCCGGAAAATGTATTTGATTCTAATGGAAAATACCAGAGCTACCAGAATGTCTATCTCGTTGCTTGTCAATGTGGAGTAAAACTAGGTATTGAAACATTTCTTGTCTGAAACAGTTAAGATCTTACCTTGTAAACTCGAATGAATGTTGTTTTTCTTTGTATTGCAAACTGTTTCATTCGGTTAAGACCAAGGCAAGTCTTTCAAATTGCATGGTGGTTTTCTCTATATGACAGTTATTAATAGAAGACAATCGATATTAATTAATAGATATTAATTAAGTTAAATAACGTGATAATTGAAATTTATATGAATAGAATACCCCTATTGCGATTTTGGAAATGATAGTTTGAAGGGAATTGTACCATATGCTTATGAATATATTTACAAAAATTTTGCGATCCAATAATAGATTATTTAAATATTTAGATAATGATATTTTGATATTAAAAAATATCAAAATTACACAGCTAATATTAAATTAACAAAACAAAGTTTTTTTTATTTATCTATTCGTTTATGTAGATAATAATTATTTTTTTTAAAAAAAATTCTTTTGAAAGAACAAGTATCGATGCAATAAACTCTTTAAGTTTAAAAATTATAAATATTATATTATATTTGCAAATTGCAATTCTAGTATGTTTAGTTTTAATAATTGTTTTATTTTTTTGGGCTAATCTAAGTGGTTATTTTAAATAATTATTTATAAGAGCTAAACCATTTATCTCTTTTTTTTTTTGGTATATTTTACTATAAAATTAGGGTGTTAATTACAATTATTTTTCTAATATAGGAATCCTCAACCTTTTACAATTATAAATTAGGGTGTTAATTTATTATTTTTCTAATAAATTCATATAAGATTTATTTTGTCCTACTCTAATTTTACTGTTGCATTAAACTAATATAAACCCTAAACACAATTAAATTTCCAATTGTCGAAGCAATAACATAGGAGAATTGCTTTCAACTAATATATTGTATCCTAATTTAAATGATACACTTTTCGTTTTGTGAATGACATTTGTGGATATAAATCAAAGCAAATATGACATGAATTATTCTTGTGCATATGAACAAAATTTTGTTTACATAACAATGGGGACAAAACTGTAAATACGGACATACATACAGCTATATACGCCACCGCTAGCCAATAACGAGACGACGGGCCCACAAACTAAGCCCGGCCTAGTCGACTCACCCAAAACCCAACCTAGTAGACTCACCTGGTTGAACCAAACCAATAAACAAACGCTTTCGGATTGGGTTCGTCTTCTTTCTTTCTCTGGAACTCGTCGCCAAGCGAGTCGGCTATCAAAACCCCCATTCCACCATTTTTACCTTCTCTTTGCTTTCTCTCTCTTCAAAGTTCCCTCTTTTAGATAGATAGATAGAGAGAGAGAGAGAGAGAGAGAGAGAGAAACTGCAACCAAGCAAAGCAAGCCCTACTTTCTCTATCCATGAAAGTTGCAGAGTGAATTTTCTTCCTATCCAAACAGAAAAACAAAAAAAAAAAAAAAAAGAAGGAAAAAAGAAAGAATTTCCAAGAAAATGTCTCACGCAGTGTTCCAAACGGCCCAAATTATGCCCATTAACACGCAGCTACCCGTAAAGCACAATTCTTTATCATCGGTTTCGTTGTCTTCGCCGAAACTGGTATGTCCTAACCAGCTGGTCACCGCCCAACCGGCGGGCGGTAAGCACCGACGAGGAGGTCCGGTGGTGAAGGCGTTTGTGGCTCCTCCTCCTTCATCTTCATCTTCGTCTTCTTCGGGAGGGTTGGTGGATGGGGACTCCATGACTTTGTTGGAAAGGTGCTTTGCGGCTCCATCGGTTTCTGGTGGCGCTCCTGCGTCTTCAAGTTTGGGTCCTGTTATGAAGGGACAGTACGGTGCATTTGGTGCGGTGACACTTGAGAAAGGAAAGCTCGATATGTCTCAGAAGCAATCCAAGTCCAGTCCCGAGGTTTGTTTTTCTTTTTTTTGTTGTTTCGTGTTTCTAAATTTTAAGTTCTGGGAATTTTAATTCTGGGTTTGTTGCTAAGAATTTATAAATGGCTAGGAAAATGAAGAATTCATGAACTGAATAGTCTCTGTAGAAGTAAGATTTTTAGGACTCTGAGAAATTTCATTTGTAGTCCACTGTAGTGAAAAAAAAGAAAAATTATATATATATAATTTTCGTAGTGCAAATAATAGAAAAACAATGAATTTTGAGCTGAATTGGTCACAAGTAAAATGTGTTAAAAGGCATCCAGTAATTTGATAGTAATATGTATCGGTAAGTTTGTTCGAGTTAATTTCCGAGAACTGTTTTAATTCCAAAAATAATTTTCCAAAACAAGTCTACTCTAATTGATGGTATTGATTGCATAAAATGTGATAGTTTTAATAATTTTTCAGAGAACATCATTGGTAAATATTGTCAAGTATTCACTTGTTTTGTTAGAGCCCAGTTGTAGTGGATGAGGAAAACTTCTGTGACTTTCTTTTTGCAATGTTTTGTTTTCTATTGCTGTTATGAGAAGCAAGCTATATATGAATTTTATTAAATATAATTATGTTTTGGTAAGGTTTTGAGTAATTTATGAGCCAACAAAGGGGGAAAAAATGTGTTCCTTAAAGTAATTCCAACTTGCTGAAGAAGTGAGTGAGGTTCTAGTTAAAGTCTCTTGTTTGTATTTCTAACTGAGAGGGCTGTTCTTTCATATACAGGATGTAACGAAATGCTTATTTATTTATTTATTCATTTTTATTTTTATGGAATGCTTTTTTAAAGCTTCACTAACAGCTAGCTTTTCTTGTTTGCATAGTCAATTTCTTTTTGTTTCCTCTTTCTTTGTAGAATTCTGCCTTGAATTTCTATCAACATAATGCTAAGAAAACCTTGCGAAGTAAGAAATTTGAGTTTGATAATTTTGTTGTTACTTGTGAATGTCAAACATCTTCACCAAATTGAAGATTTATTGGTAGAACAAGTAGAAATGCACTGATATTCTTAATAGCAAACAACATCTGGAGAATGTTCTGAAAAAATCATAATAATCTCTTGATATACCATGATGTGTGCCAGCGCCCCCACCTGATTAATTTAGTATTCAAGGGAAGGAAAAAGGCTATGCTTTAATCTCACAGAATATCCACGGGATGTTTAAGGTTTTGCATCGCTTTCCCACATGATATGGGCTGACATTTCAAGTTCGTACTTTGTTTTAATACCTATCTAGCTTAAGTCCATTCTCCAATTTCCTGAAATAAGTTGGTATTCACACGCATAATTATTTGTGTTTTTCTTAAATGCCTGGACCTGATGATGCAGGATAAATGGTCTGATAGTGAATTTGATCTGCAATTTTAGATTTAGTGGTTTCTTGTAGAAAGATAACTAGGGTCCGTTTAGGACCTGGTAGAAGAGAGGTTGGGAATGTAAATTTGGATTATACAAGGTAAATTTGATTAGTTAATGGAGTAATGACTACATGCTTTTAGTTGAAGAGGTCTTATAAAGCAGAGGAAGAAGAGGAAGATAAACTTAGGCAGTTACTCCTAGGAGTCCTTATGCAATCACTGAATCACACTTATCAAAACATGTCCTCTTGAAAGAGCTTAAAGTTAACAGATAGCCACCGGTTATTCTAATGTGAATTATTTCATAATTTATAAGCTATAAGTTAAAATGGTTAATGAAGGTGTAGTTCTAATGACCATACTTAAATTGTTAAAACTTGTGTAAAAATTCATTCTCAATAATAGAACTAAAAATTTATGGACAACTGCCTCTTGGCTTTTAGAATTCGAAAGAATTTCAAAAATTGTTTTGTTGGTGTGCATGAACATGAATAAGAGATAAAAAAGAGCTGTAGACTCATCTACGTGAGTAATTTAATTTCTTTCATAGTTTGATACATTTGATTCAATTTCTCAACACAATATACTAGGTTGCCATTTTCTTAGGGCAGGTCCCTACGAAAAAGGAAAATCTGTTGCCTTTTCTGATCATTTGTCTCTGTATGTGTATGTCAGGTGTTAAATTGAATTGATGGTAAAATTGTTTTTGAGATGAAATTGAAATCTGGTTGTGTTACATCTGGAGAAATTGGGATGTTCAATATTGTCCAAGAATTGTAATCTTTTTAGTACTTCGTTTGGGGTTCTGCTCATTTAAGGGCTGGGATTTATCATTCAAGTAGTCTTTATCAATTGAGTCCACTAGTAACTTTGCCATTCAAAATCTTCACTATTTTGTTCAATATGACTAATGAGTTGATATTGCAGACTGCCGTTGGGGGAGGTGGTGGAGATATTGGAAAGAAAATTAATCATGGTGGCGGTGACGGTGGTGATGACGATGGTGATGATGATGATTATTTTGATGACTTCGACGATGGTGATGAGGGAGATGAGGGTGGCCTATTTAGGAGAAGGAAGTTTCTTGAGGAGGTGTGAATATGGCACATACACATACACAATAATGCACATTTCTTGGCATTTTCTTTTTAATCATTATGTCTGTTAATTTTATATTTCTGGATGCATTGACAATTTTGTGCCTGTTCCCAGCTTTTTGATCGGAAATTTGTAGATGCGGTCTTGAATGAGTGGCAGAAGACATTTATGGATTTGCCTGCTGGGTTCCGACAAGCTTATGAAATGGTACTGTGCTTATCTTGTAACTTTCAGCTAAATACTTTTTATCTGTATTTTAACTAAAATATTTCCTCCAGGGATTAGTGAGTTCCGCTCAAATGGTAAAATTTTTAGCAATCAATGCCAGGCCAACTACTACTAGGTTTATTTCCCGGTCACTTCCTCAAGCAGTTTCGAGGGCATTTATTGGCAGGTGATTTGACAGCGGCCCTAAACTTACTATTGTAGAATAGTACATGTGAAGATGTCCTTTCATTTCTTAGCTAAAGCTATAAAATTACTATTTTTCAGCAATTCTTTCTGTTATTCATAATTATATTTTAGTAAGGTATTTTTGAAAGTTTTCCTCAGTATTATTGTATTATAATAATAGTGTTCACTCTGTCAATACTTTCTGTTATGCAGGATGCTTGCAGATCCTGCCTTTTTATATAAGCTTCTCTTAGAGCAGGCTGCTACAATTGGTTTCTCAGTTTGGTCGGAGCTTAAGAATAGGAAGGATAGGTATGTCTTCTTTTTATGACAAGGGGTTGCAATTGTCTGGTTTTCTCATTGAAACGCTGAAGTAATTGACGTTGCTTTGCTATAGGATAAAGCAAGAATGGGATCTGGCACTTGTAAATGTGCTTACGGTTGCAGCATGCAATGCTATTGTTGTTTGGTCGCTTGCTCCTTGTCGTTCATATGGGAACACATTCCGGTTTGATTTGCAAAATACATTGCAGAAGCTCCCAAACAACATATTTGAAAGGAGTTATCCCCTGAGGGAATTTGATCTACAGAAGAGAATACACTCGTTCTTCTACAAGGCTGCCGAGTTGTGTATGGTTGGGCTAACTGCTGGAGCAGTGCAAGGTTCTTTATCAAATTATCTGGCCAGTAAGAAGGAGGGAAGGTATGAAGCAAAAGAAAACCTACTTAAATTGTTCCTTTTGAAGGAGTAATTAAAACTAAATAGTACTCCAATCAGAATATTAAACATTTTTCCCTTAATAGTTTTATTCAGTGAAATATCGTACTTATTAGTCAAACTAATTTTGTTCTCTACAATTGTTAACTTGTTTGGCAGGTTATCTGTGTCAATACCAAGTACAAGCACTAATGCACTTGGTTATGGTGCTTTCCTAGGACTTTACGCTAACATGAGATATCAGCTCTTATGTGGATATGACAGAGCAATGTTCAACCATTTTGATGTCATTGGAGTGGCTCTGTTTTTCAGCACAGCCTTGAGGTAGGGGGCTCTTTTATTTATTTATTTCATCTTCATGATCTTTACTGTTTGGAGTTCTGATGATATGTTGTTCTTATGGTTTCATCTGAATATTTATATGTTGTTTGTCTTAATTTTTGCTCATCTCATATCGAGTGTCTTCGCTGTCAACAGAGTGGGATTTTTCTTTTTCTTCTCTTTTTGTTTTCTATCTTTCATTTATTATTTTTTGTTTACCTGAGAACTGCACTATTGGATTAACCTAGTTTTCATTATCAACAGCTAGGACTATTGGAGTATCTAGGCCCAGTTGCTCCCAATGGATTGATATTAAGAATGATATATGATAGGCGACTAATAGGGCTATGTGCAATAATTTTATTTTTCAACTTGATACCTTGAAACTAATCGTGGAAACAAAACAAATAAACTATTGAACCGGAATCAGTTGTACAGTTGGAATGAAATTGACTGCTAAAAGTCCCTGTTTCCAGATGCTCAATAGGGGAGAGTTTTTAAACCTTTCTTTGGACTTTATGCAGGGTATTGAATGTTCAATTGGGAGAGGCATCTAGATTAGCTTGGCTTGGGGTTGAACCTGATCCACTAGCTCACTCGGATGATCTTCTGAAAGTTTACAACAGGCCTTCTCAGGATGCGGATCAACTGTCTTCCAAATGGTTTATTTCTAAGAGCGCCATTGTTTCTGGGCTTGGACTTCTTGGTATCAAACAAGGGAATGTTGACTCTGTAGCTGATGGGGAATCACCAGCACCTAGGGCACGTAGGAAGAGAATTGTTAGGAAGAAGGTGACCACGAGTTCATAATGCTAAATGATGTATTTCGCCGTAGTCCAATTTTGTCACTGGAAGAAGTAGCTTGCTCGTGAATATCTTTAAAAGAGAAGCAGCTAGGAGGTGTTGCAGTAGAAATTTCTGCATGTTCGCGTTTTAGATGCTGCCAGATCACAAAAGAAAAATCACCACAATGAGAAGAATATGTGGGGAATATCCGTAGTTTTGCTTTTTTCTTTTTCAAACTAAACTTCACTTCTATTGATTCTAACTAGGTTGTAATATTGTTTTCCAAATAGAATCTTCATCCAATATTTTTCCAGGGAATTATTAGATGCAATTTTGGCTAATACATAAATTATTTTTAGCAACCAAGTCAAAATTCTTTTGCCATGCAATTTCTGAACCTGATTTTGATACTTCAATTGTGCTTAAAATGGCTACTCCTATTATTGAAAAATCAAAGAAGCAGGGTATGTAGACAGATAGAAATAGAAAAATGCTAAGTATTTCATTTACATACATATATATATACAGGAGAATTTTATGTTATGGACGGTCTGCATGCGGATCACATCCAAAGCCAATATTTTTATAATGCAAGCGTCGGTTTTGATATATATAGTGTATAATAATGTCGAAATTTGCATCCAAAAGCATCGGCTGTGGGTGCGTCTATATACAGATCATCTGTATCGTAGAAAGACTCCATAAATGATATAAGAAATGTTATGAGTTGGTAAGACACTGGTTTTTAATAAATAGGACATCAAACATTGAACCGAGGTTTGAATTTTGAATGGCTAGCTTAGCTGTAATATTAAAACCAAGTATCAACACAATACCAAATAGAATTTGTAATGAACACCCACACCGAAGGAACAGTATACCACTGGAATTACTTAATTATTGCCAGACGCCATGTCCGGTAGGAGCTACAGGAACTAAGCCACCATTGTGTTGCTGAGGAGGTTCAGGTACTGGTGCTGGTGGGGGAGATGGATGGAGATGGAGATGGAGATGGAGCAATATTGACATCATGAATATTACTCGGTGGCACCTGTGCCAGAGATTGGTAATTATCAGATGATAAGGCACCATGCATGGTGATGACAGATGATGACGATAAGCAGGTGTATGAGTAGTCTTTTTTTGTTGTTTCATTGATCTTCACTGTGAAGATGATAATGAATGAATGGGGAAAAAAAAAAGTGAAGATCAACATGTTAAGTTGGGATGCCATCAAAACTTGTGTCTTTCTATATAAACAACGCAAGACTACTATTTTTTAAATCACCAATATATTATTTTTGTATATTATTTATGGTAAATTATATATACAAACATATTTCTTCGATTTATTTTATTTATTTATTTTTTTCCAGCTGTGGTTTGGTTATTGCGTATATTTCCTTTATTTATTTATTTATTTTTTATAGTCTTTTGCAAAAGTTTGTGTAATTTGTAACCCTATTGCTGATATATAAAGAAGGAATGAGAGATACTCTCTTTAACGAAATTAATATGGTTATATGGTGTAGATTGCAAATTTTTAAAAAATGGGTGGTTGAAATATGAATGATTACATTTACCTAAGTATGGAAAAGCAAAAGTTCAAGATTCCTTGAACTCACATGGTCGACCATAAACTTTTGAAAGGGGCTTTTGTTCATGAAAAGTTGGAAGCCAATTTGAAAGTATATTCTAATCCAATCAAATTGTATTTTATAATTTCATATAGTTTAGGAGCAGCTGGGCCTATATCCCATTTTATTATAACCCTTTATATATATATATATTAAATAATTTTCCACTTTTATGATCAAGTACTATATATATGCTAGTGATAAAAAAAATAAAATACTTTTTTATTAATTACAGTTAATTGAAAATTGAAATGTTTAAATAACTTTGCCACTGGCTTAAAAAGTTCTATTATGCATTTCATAAATAATTATATTTTATTCATTAAATATAGGGTTAATTGGCAATGGATGGTTATGAACAATTAGCTAAATGGACCAAATTTCAATGGAAGTGGGAATAATGTTAGTTGATCTCCTGCTAATCTCCACTAATTAGTGGGATTGAGTTTATGATTATTTATTGTAAATATTGACAACCTTAGTTTTCTTTATCTTTACAAAAAGGGTCTACTCTCTATCATTTTCCATAAAAAAAAAAAAATAAAATAAAATAACAAATAAGGGTTCTACTTGCTAGACAAAGATTAGTGGACCATTTGGAAAATTTTCCAAACACTACAGTAATATTTTGTATAAAATGAAATATTAATTTCTTAGTACAAATTAAGTACTAGACCTTAATATATTATGGTGAAGGAGAGGTTGCTTCCCTGCAAGTTGAGGCCAGGCTTTTAATATATTACGAATGATTTGCCCTAATTCTTTATTTTTGGTTAAAAAATATTAATGTTTGGGACGGACGCCTCCATGAATTAATATGTGTGTGTGTGTGTGTGCGTGTGTGTGTGTTTTTGACTTGATTCTTCAATCTTTGACTTACGTTTTTAATAAATTTAATTTTCTTGCAAATGAAGAAATAAATTGTATGAAATAGGTTCGAATATTCCATTGTCATCACTATTTAACAGTTGTCCAACTTCTCTGGAATGCTTTCAGACTGGCTTTCAACTTTAATATATAAATTATTTAACTAACCTTCATTACCAAACATTCAATTCCCTTTCTTTTAAACAACTTGATCATCACAAAAGGCTAACTTGTATGTCTATCTCTACAGCAAGCCAGCGTCAATATATACATATATTTATAGTCCCCTCTAAGTATGGAAGTCTAGTAGTTAATAACTTCTTGACATTTACACCTAAAAATTATTCTATACACACACATGTGTGTGTGTGTGTGTGTGTGATTTCCTGCATCAAATGTAAATTTTTTGAGAATCAAGCAATGTTATCCAATTTTTCTTTATATATATATATATATATATATACACTTTCACTTATCTTATATGCAATAATGCATTTGTAATTTGTAAAATTAGTAAAGAAAATGAAAATGATATTAAAAAAGAAGAAAAAAATGGAGTGGTTACACAAAGTATTGTCAGTTTTGTGTTGGATAACATTTTTGTACAAACGTGTGGGATGAGTTTGTAGCAGGAGAATTGGAGACTTAACCTAGGAGGTTCGAATATAAACCGTCCGATTAAAAGTTATCTTATTCATGAGCCACTTCAAAATAAAGTTACCTACTTTTTTTTTCTTTTTTTTTGGGGGGTCTGATTCAATTAAAAAAAAAAAAAAATTGGCATTCCCTTTCTCTATCATGCTTTGTTTTTATTTTATTTATATAAATAAATATATACAATTTTGATATGGTGGATGCACATGGAGAGAAAGATACTTTCTTGGACTACTTGGGCATGTAAGACGTTTTAACAAATAATTAGGCCAGAGACTATTCATCTACAATAATATTTTATGGTGGATGTCCGTGTAGATATATATATATATATATATAATTAACAGATATACTATTCTCTTCATTTATCCTTCTCCATCTCCATCTCCATCTATTTGATACATATCTCTGTGTCTGTCGCTGAAAGAGAAAAAGATTATAAACCAGGCCAATCATACAGATCAACCATGGAAGTTATTGAAGTCATATACAGATGTGCTTTTCTTGTTGCAGCTGTGATAGCAATTACTATTCAACAAGATTATAATTTCAGCACCGACCTCATCCATGAATATTTTCAACCAACTCATATCCCTCACTCTCACAGTCCCACATCAATAATACTTCTCCTTCTTCTTCTCCTCATGGTTTTGGCTTTAGCACAAAAATGCAAAGCCAAACCCACAGGAATGTTAGTCACCATGGAAACGACGATGGCCATCATCAGAAAGAGGAAGGTTTTGATCATGAAGCAAGGGTACACGGTCTGCATTTGATTTCCAGGACACAGCCCTGGTCTTGGCCATGATCATCTAAACAAGATGTACAATTTGCATGCAATATGGTGTAACAGTGTAGATTAGAGATGTTGTTATTATGCCAATCGGAAATTAATAAAAGAAAATAAAAAAAGTGCTTTGTTTCTCAAGTTTTTCATGTATACTATTATTACTGTTATTATTATTTTTTCATTCAAGTTTTATAGTATTAGGTGTTTTATCATGTTGAACATACAAAATTATAGTCTTGTTTGGTGATTTGTATAAGTTTTTATTGAAATTAAGATGTCGTTTGTAAATATTTTAGTTTTTATTTTTTTCTTCTGATAAACAGTTAGTCAACAACACAAGCAAAATTTGAGAGTGAAGGTGGACTCCGGCCAAGGACTAGGCAGAATAGTCACAAGAAAACCTCGTACTTTACAAAATAATTGCTTCTACAAAGTAAATTTCCTGCCATTTGATCCATGCCACATTATGCCATATGTTCTTATGAATTAGGCTTTAGGTTTGAAATTGTCATGTTTATAAAACCATGTCATGTAGCTTGGGAAAATTGATAATTGATTTCAAAGTAGGCTTTATCTAAGTGAACTGTTTTGTATAATAAATTTCTTGGTATTTAACATATTATTAGCAGAAGGCATTAAGAAAAATAATAAAAGTTGGGCTGAGATTCAAGATGAATTCCTTCCCCACAAATCTCCGGAACAGATTAAGATTAGGAAGAAAAATTGTTGCATACATACATATGCATAAGAAAGTTCAATAATGATATAAGAAAATTCAATAATGATACGTAATTTAATACAATACAATCCAATAAATGGGCCTTTAAATTTTTAATTTTATTAAATAAATATTAAAAAATATTTAGTTAAGACTAAATTTTAGAGTTGAAACCCATTTTAAAAACATTTTATATGATTATATCCTCATCATAAATAAATAAACATTATTTATTCTATTCCATGAGTCAATGATTGGGTTTTCACCGAGCCTTATTGATTGGGCTTTCACATAACTACATAAGCCCAAATACCCAACAGATTAGTACCAAAAAATCAAAAAACAAAAATCCCAATAGAAGAAGATAAATTTCCTTCCTCCCGTACATACCCCTGCAACTTTCCCACTCCCCAAACACACACACACACACACACACACACCCCCCACTATCTCTCTCTCCATCTCTCTCTCTCTCTCTCTGTGAAATCCCAAATTCATCTTTTTCTTCCATCTCCATGAATTCCATCCTCGCAAACCTCCATTACTACCTAGTAAACCACCCAACAATACTCCATTTTTCATGGACTCCACCTCAAACCTTTGGCTCCACAATTCTTTTTCTCTCTCTCACCATTTTCTCCTACCTCTTCCTCGCTTTCCTCCTCTCCCATCTCTCTCTCCCACCAATCCCCACCACCTTCCTCAAACCAATCACCATCCTCCACAACCTCTCTCTTCTCCTCCTCTCCCTCATTATGGCCGTTGGATGCACACTATCCTCCCTCTCCCATGCACCTCATCTCCACTGGATCATTTGCTTCCCTGCCAAAACCCCACCCACTGGGCCCCTCTTTTTCTGGGCCTACATTTTCTACCTCTCTAAGATTCTTGAATTTCTGGACACCCTTTTAATCATCCTAAGTGGGTCCATCAACCGGCTCTCTTTCCTCCACGTTTACCACCATTCCACCGTGGTGTTGATGTGCTATCTTTGGCTACAAACCTCGCAATCTCTATTTCCCGTGGCGCTCGTGACGAATGCGTCTGTGCACGTGCTGATGTACGGGTACTATTTGTTATGTGCGGTTGGGATCCGACCCAAGTGGAAACGGGTGGTGACGGACTGCCAGATCGTGCAGTTTATGTTCAGTTTTGCAGTTTCGGGTCGGATGCTGTATTTGCATTTTTATGGATCCGGGTGCTCCGGGATGTGGGGTTGGTGCTTCAATGCCGTTTTCAATGCCTCCCTTTTGTACCTGTTTTTTGATTTTCATAGCAAGAGTTATAACAAGAAGAAGAAGGAAAATGGGGTCCACAATCGTGTGGACAAAAGCAAAGCCTCATGAGTTTGTTTTTTTTTGTGTGGCGGATATTGGTTGGGTTGTGGTTGGTGTTGGATTCTCTTTTTGAATGATCATTTTCCAAAATCTGTTTTGTACTTTTGCGTTTTGCCTCATTATTGACACATTTTACATGCAAATCCCAGAAAAAAAGAACTTTGAAAAACTTTTCCACTTCAAATAGCTTTCATTTATGTTTTTTTCTTTTTGGCATTTTACATGTATTTGGTGAAAGACTCTGATTTTGGATGGGTGAAAAATGGAAATGTAGCAGTGCAAGTTGATAATATACAACTTAATTTGGTATATTTTACCTTCCAAAAAAAAAAAAAAAAAATTAGTATCCTTTCAACACCATTGCAATTACAATTATAAACTCTTTGTTTTTCCATGAACTAACATACTTTTCTTTTTTTTTTTTTTTTTTTCCTAAGATAAGAAATATGGTTCTAAAAGTTAAGAGCATTTTTTCAATTCATGGGAACTTAAAACAATCTCTAATGGTGGATTACTTCACTTTATTATCAACTTTCTGTTATTGAAGTGCAGTTATAAGAGCACTTGAAACTACATTTACATATTGGTTTCGTAACATTTTATTCAATGATTTAACTGGACAACAAGCAAAATTACAATATCAAATTCTATTCAGATTGAGACAAAAAGTAGAGGCTACATAAGAAGAAGAAAAACAAAAAGGAAAAAAAAAAAATAAAATAAGAAGAAGACAAAATGTTTCAGAAACGAAAAAATCAATGTTTTTGTAAGTAATTAGACATACAGAATGTGCATATAAAAAACTTCCACTACAATGCATGCAAAGTCTCCAACTGAAATATTAACCATCACCATGATCATTGCAATTGTTAAGTACAGCAGAAACATGAAGGCACTCTAGGGATTTGAAGTAGAGTCGGAATGAAATAATGTGATCATTATTACTAAATCTTATCTGTCTTCATTTTTACAAAAGCAGCCAATATTAGTAGCAATATTGGTAACCTGCCATACACATACAATATACAGTTATGTATAATTGAATACAATAATGTGTACTATCCTCTAGAAAAATTGGCTTTCCTACCAGCCAATGAATATAACACAGAATCCCTTCAACATTTACTTTGCAAATTTATGCATCATTCACTATAAACAGGGATCCACCAAAAAAAAAAAAAAAATAATAATAATAATAATAATAATAATAATAAAATAAAAAGACCAATGTGTTTTCTATCACCTACTGTGTGAGGCCATTCTCAAGAAAGGCACTACCATCTTCAACTAATTTGCTGACAGGGTTCTCCTTAGCCCACACTGCAGCATCTTGATATCCAAGCTCAAATAGCTGATCAAGAATAGAATCATCTGCAGGCTCAAGTGCCCAGTTGAAAAGCTGAAATATAGGAGAAATATTAACCCATTGGTTTATCCTCACATAAAGGGTATCATTAATATAAAGCTGTAAGATTACCTGTCGGGGACTAGCTCTATTTTCAGGATTGCAGTCTGGACTAATCCCTATTCCTTGCAATCCCAACCGACTGGCCGGAAAAGCACAAACACGTACCTAAAAAGAAATGATACTCACAAATGCAAAATTATAACAAGTAATTATAATAAACAAATGCATGATGTATCTCAACAAGACTGCATACAACATATAAAGCAACAGAACGCATCAAATAATAGGTTGTTAGAAAGTGAAAAAAGTAAATAAGTCTAAATTGAGTCCTTAAAAGTTTCATAAAGTAAGCAAATACCGTTTGTGCAGCAGATGTTGGGGGCATAAACAACGTTAAACCCCCATCTATGCAAAGGCGGTTACGGAACATCGTTGCTGGTCTTGGTGCAAGATATCTGCGTGGAAGTATACTTTTAGTACAATTTCAAATCATTCAGAAAATAAATCTTGCAAGCACAAAGGATTGCTAAATAATCACCCTGGAATAAAGGAAGAAGTAAAAACTGCATTGATGAGATCTTCCTTTGACTCAAACTTATCCACCAATAGTCCCTTCGGCCTCCAGAGAATCTGGGTCACAGCAACTGCACAAAAAGACTAATATAAACAAGCTGCACAGAAAGTAACCTAAAAAATCTACAGTTCAGAATGAACATAATATGGCATATACTCGTGCTAAGCCTGTCAATGTACGACATAATCTCAATATCACCGTTCACTGTGAATTATCCCATTCAATCACTACAGTAGACATGGTTGATACATTATGCATATATGTAATGCTACACAACCATCAAATGAAAATAAATCCATACCCACGTGTATCCATAAATTCAATCATTAAAGCATACAGACATGCATGGATATCTCCAGCTAGCAAGCATCTTAACACAGACCATCGTAGAAAAATCACTTACCACGAACTCTCCCATTAGATCTACTATGAGCATCATTGGGAAGAAACTTGTCAAGAACATCCCGTAGAACAGCCTGCACAAGTAAATATCGGTTGAGATGAAATTTTTAAGTTTGAGCAGAAAAAAAATTGAAATTCTCTGGACAATCATTTTCATTACTTGGGAAAAAATAAGACCACAGGGTGTTATATTTATCCAGAATATAGAAACCTGATACGGCCATTTAATCTTAAATTGACAATTTCCATAAAATTCCAGTGATTAACGTAATTCTTACATACCTATAGGTTCACATAAGATCTTACATTTTGGTTATGCATACTTATTACATTCACCTGGAACCAATTAGATTCTTCACCCCCTATTCCTAAATATATAGGCATTAGTATCATGCTTTGTCATTATAAATTCACCAGTAACTGTGAGTGACAATTATTGGCAACACATAATGGTAATATTTGCCATAAAAACAATCAAAAGAAGTTGGAGAATCCTTATTTAACTTATTGAACAGTATAACGGGGAATAGAATTTACAGCCTGCTTTGTTTTAGGAGACTCCATAACCTATGGTTTGTTTCCTCTATGTTTTTGTTTCTTTTGTGAACAGAATCCACTGCTTTTCAGTAAAAAACAATAAAGAAGTTGGACAATGTTGAAAAGATCATATCATTAATAACATAAGGTGATATAATTAAAATTCAATTGCATAAAATGAACTCAATACTGATCAAACTCACTGAACTGTAAGAATAATATGCCAATTATTGGCCTGGGGGAGGAGGGGGAACACTGAACCGAGAGAAATTACAACCAACCCAATGGGATACTAGCTAGAATAGAGAAATACCCCAAGCCGAAATGCAGTCCCTTTGTTCCGGCAATCTTCAGCCAGTATTTTAGTAGCTAGTAAGGCCTCTTCCATGCTGGCTCCAGAGGCGATCACAGCACAGACTATGGCACCAGCTGAGGAACCTGCTAATGGTGTAGTTTCCTGCATCAGGACATGCATTTCAGCTATGAAAAATGAAAGATTCCACCAAATATTACTGTTTTTCATTTACTGAAAGATAAAGAAAGCTACACAATTATTAAAATGTACTAATTCCTCAGTGTATAAACAAAATTGTAATTAGCCAAAATTCCAAAAATCCACAAAATTACTAAGGAAAAACAACAGGGACGTTTTGCACAATAGGAACAACCAAAATATGAAAAACATGTATGTATATATATATATATATAATATTTCATAACTAAATTTCTAACTACAGTAGTAAAAATGCATACATAGTCCACAAAGAATTGTTCGCAACGAGTGCAGAAGTTACAAAATCTAGCAAGCTTACAGATCAACAGCCGACGATAGCAATGTTGGATTTCATAGGATTAGATAGACACAGAACAGCAAATGGTTGAAACCAAATTTATATTCAATATGGTAAAGCTAAGAACTTTATTCACCAAAAACAGATTTTGATAGAATATCAATGATTCATGAAACAAAGAACGATGAATTACAAAACTTGAGAGGGGGGGGGGGGGGGGAGGAGGAGGGGGGAAAAAGGAAGAACCTTTATATAACCATTCTCAATGAGAAAGCGAGCAACGCCAAGGTGATAAGGAAAAAGGAGCCCAGCAGCGGAGAAACTGAAGCCGGGGCTTGTCACCACGCACCGCTCCCTCTCAGCCTCGATATCCTTCACGCGCTGTTCCCAGACGACTTGGGGCTCAATTTCGTCCTCCATAACCGCCCCGATTTTCTCCTTGGAGTTCTTCCCACCATCATCTGCACCGTAATTTTCGAACATGGCGACGGAGGAGGAGGCGGCCTCTCCATTTGGGCCTTCGCTGGGCTTCCTCCGAATAATAAGCCGAGAAGCCAGGCCCAGAAATAGCTCTCCGGTGGCAACGGCGAAGGACTTCTTCGTCGTTGTTGTCGTAGGAACCGGAGAAGAAGAAGAAGAAGAGTCAGAGTCAGGAGAAGGAGGAGGGTCAGAGGAGGAGGAGGTGAGGTCGGTGCTGGGATTGGGAGGAGAGGAATTGGAGCGGGAGAAGAAGGTGAGGGTATGCCTTGGAGTGCGCAGAGGGAAGGTGCACCTGTGGGTGAGATTAGGGTTAGGGTTAAGGTTAGAAGGAGAAGAGAAGGGGTGAAGGAGGAGAGACGAGAGAGAAGAGGAAGCCATTAATGCTGAAGAAACAGAATAAACGGCTCTTTTTGTTAAAATGTTGCCCGTTAACATTTTTTTTTTTTCTGTTTTTTTGTTTTTTTACTTTTCTGTGATTTTCTTCGTATTTGTTTTAAGTTTTTATCTGAATTGTATTTGTTTTTATAGAATTATTTTGATTTTGTTGTTTTCAGATTTGCCGGATGCCATGGCGGGAGGAGAGAATCCATGGCAGTTTTATGTGTTTTGTATTTTTGGAGGTATTCAATTTTGCTTTTTTTTTTTTTTTTTTGCCCTTTCTTTTTTTTTAAAATATGGTTTTTTATTTTTTGTTTAATACTTTTTCTTAGATACACATTTTTTTAAAAATAAATTTTTTTATTTGGTTGCAATTTTTCATCACTTTTACTTTTTCTAATTCTTTTATTGCAATGTTAAAAATAAATAAATAAATAAATAAATAAATAAATAAAAAACTCTTTTATTGCAAAGTTACCAATTATCATTAATTAACAAAATACTGTTCAAATTTTTTTAACAAAATAATACTTTTTTGAAAAATTTGTTTTAACTTTTTTCTCCTTTTTGTGTTTCAATTTTTTTTAATATTATATGTTAACTATTATCAATAGTGGTAAAATTTAAAAAGTGGTAAACTTTTGTATTTTTTTTTTTTTTCTTTTTGGAAACAAAAGTGATAAGTAACTATTTCATATACTTTTCTTAATTTTTTAATTTTGACCATAACATTGCTTTTTTTGTTTTATGAAAATGATATGATATTTGGTGCTTTTTTACAGAAGATAAATACACCAAAGAGATGTCGTTTGGGACAGCCAAAAGCCTATTTTCAACCCATTGCAAATTTCATATTAAAACTGGTCTATCAAAACTCCAACAATTCAACAATGAAATTTAAGGTTTGCAAATACACAAACCCATTTAGTTTAGCCAAAATTAGAACATGAATATATTTCAAACAATGAAATTTAAGGTTTGCATTTTTTTTTTTTTTTTTTTTTTCATTAGGTATCTTCATTGCATCTCCATTTAACATGTGCCTTGTCTTTCAATACACGTGCTTGTACATTATATTTTTTTATTGATAAAAACTTTTTTATTTATTTTTTAAACATTATAACGAAAGGAGTC
Source organism: Ziziphus jujuba (assembly GCF_031755915.1). Classification (NCBI taxonomy): domain Eukaryota; kingdom Viridiplantae; phylum Streptophyta; class Magnoliopsida; order Rosales; family Rhamnaceae; genus Ziziphus; species Ziziphus jujuba. The sequence continues at coordinate 27,280,752 of NC_083387.1, read as the reverse complement.
AAACTCAACATCATTGCCGAAAACAAAATATTCTTTTGCATAACACAGTTGTTATTACATATATAACACAAACTTTACAGTAAGAACTTTTCGAGTGGACATGGCTTCTAATTTGGTAAAACTTGCTCTCTCAGAATGGCAAAGCCAAACGCTACAGATTTGGGATTTCAGTTAGGTAGGAACTCTGTAAGATGGATCAATCATTTTCAAGACGAACAAGTTTCCTAAGTCACCCCTTGAGACACTGCATGCCAATGTAACAACAAAAAATCCATCTGGTTAATCAATCAATCAGCCAAATTTCATAGCACAAAACCGCTTCATTTGAAATCAAACTTCTTACTACACCCCGAAAAAAAAAAAAAAAAAAAAAAAAAAGGTGGGTGGGGCTGAGATTAATAAAAAATAAAGAGAAGGAGTTCAAAGTTGGATTTCCTGCACAATTTTCATCTGAGTTCATATATGATGAATGGTAAAATTTGAGTGTCATAGATCAAACTCACCGCAATTCTTCGTCCAAGTATGTTATTTCCAATTCCCCACGAGCTCTTCCAGGTGCCTTAATGGGTACCTAGATATCACAAGGAATGAACTATAAACTTAAACTGAACTACTTAAGCCATACAGAAAAATATATCATCTTTTGAAGATGCAAAAGCTCCAAAACTAAGCTCCCTAAACCATAAGCCATCAATTTTCTCTCAAAGTTCAAGTAGTTTTTCATATCTTTTATGTTTGTAGGACTTTAATTCTTCTTCAATCAAAATGGCAGCCAAATTGTGGAAAAAAAGAACTGTTAAGACTTCAATTTGAACAGGGTTTTTCTTGCACTCAATCTATCTTGCAAGCCTCTAGCTTCTTGCAAACTTATAAATCCCTCTGCCTCTGCTTTGGCAGCTTTTGAGGTAGAGTTTGAATTTGACAACTTTATGTAAATGAACTGGTTGAAGGTATTATATAAGGTAAATGAATAAAGCATAAGGGAACAGATCGTCATTCTAAAATGCAGTTTTTTTGCGGTTTCTGAGCAAAGGCAAGTAAGAAACCATTTTTCCATGCATAAAAGGAGTGCCATCCCAAAGGTCCAAGTGACCTTTTCAACTGAATTTGTTTGTTTAATTATATTATTCAGTAAACACTCCGAAAATCATAATGAACATGAGTACTTACCAGACCTGCAATTTTGAAGTAATCAAATTTTACTGCCACTTTTCTTGCATTTAGAGGTGTCAAATCTGCTGTTACCTACAAGATATAAAATATAAGGGCAACATCCTCCAGAGCAACTGTACAGCACTACTGTTATAAAAATATACGTAAATTATCTTCATAAAAAGTATAATTAATGATTTTACCAACAACAATGGTCCTCGAAAATATTGCAAAAAGATACAATGTATTATCAACAACACAATAGGGAACAAACTGAATATTACCTCATTGAAAAATGGCCAAGATTCCTTATTTTGTGCCCTGAGGGTATCCACATTGATTGCTTGGTAGTTTGTTCTTGACCTCAAGAATTTGGGCCTCTATCAGAATGATAACATTATTTTCCAAGTGATTGCAATCAAAGAAGAGCAAAACTATAAGAAAAAAGTGGCCTAACTTTAATATTTTTTCTTACTTGTAAAAGAAATAAAAGAGAGAATAGAAAAGAACTTTAAGTCTTTTCCAGCTACTCAGGGCATGTTTACTAATATTCAAAAGGTTTAACGAATATTCAAACAAAGAAAATATAAGTGCCAATAGGAATCAATAAACCACACAAATGGCAATTCAACAGTACCCCAGTAAATTTAATGTCTGAGATTATTTCCCCATTAGCCCATCATAAAATGTATACATTATATATATCCAGTTCTGTTCTTAATATTATACATATGGTTGTTTTCATACTCACCTGCTATGGAAGGGCAAGTACCCAAAAAATGATACTGGACTAGGAAAGGATTACATAACTAAGAACTTTTTGTCTGCACAGTCATCATATATCTTGACAACTTTTGAATAGCTAACCACTTATATTCTATGTGTTTATCAGCTGGTTAGTGTTGATAAATATTGTACTTATTGTTATTGTGTGTACAGGATGTTGTTGTTGTACTTATCCTTTGTAATCAGGATATGTAAAATTCTTGCATATATATGCTGGTTCTTACGGAATAAAATTCAGCTTATTCCAATATCTTTCAGTTCAGTGTGATTCTACATGGTATCAGAGCTTAATTCTAGTGTAACTCAGCTTTTGAGGACAATGAGAGCAGGGAAGCCTGTATTTTTAAGTAAAATAAAAATATGCATATACCTGGGTTTGCAAAATTGATTTGGAAGTTGTGTATATGAGCTCCCATTTTCCGTTCAGTAGATCAGATTTGAGTGGTTCCTTTATTGGATTAACTGCTTCAAGTTCGCGTGCAATCTATTTAGAAATGAATTCCAATAATCAAAATATATTAAAAAAATAAAAAAGAAAAGAAGATGCTTACAGATATGTATCAGATCAAAATATTACCATATAAAAATATATATGTGTGTGTGCGTGTGTGTGTGTTTAGTGATACATAAATGACATAACACAAAAAAAAAAAAATAAATAAATAAATAAAATCAAGGACTCCCATTTCCAACTAATTATAGCATAATCCCAATTCGTATCCATAACAACCTATATTTTCTGATCCTCCAAACCTCCATTTAACAAAGAATACCCAAAAACTAAAAATAAAAAATAAAGAATTCAAATGACAGATCTTTGCCTTATCAACTCTCTGCTGATCTTCAGGAGTGGCTTCGGCACCTCTGTCAAGAGTTTCAATGGCATCAAGAAGCTCCTCCTTGAGAGTCTTAGCATCTTTGCCCTTCTTCAAGAAGGCAGGAAAGAATGAAACTTTGGCCCTCCACTTTTCTGAAGATGTTGATGAAGATGTAGTGGATGAGAGTGTGTGGATAGGGATTGTGGATGTGGGTTTTGTGGGGAAGTGAGAGTGGGTGAAGGAAGGATGAGAATGGAGAAGTTTCAGAGACGAACACGGAGAAGATGAAGATGAAGATGAATGGGTGGTGGAGAGGAATGCCGGAGAGTAAGAAGCAGATAAGGCCATAGTTACTGCCCGTTATTGACTAAAATAAAGTAGCTTTATTATACTCAATTTCAAGGTTTTGAAATGTCAAGGTTGGAATAATTACTTTATTTATTTATTTTGATTTCTTGCTAATATAATTCTGTTGCAACAAATGTAATGTCAAACTGTAAGAATTTCTTTTGTTTTTTTCTTTTGGCCGTTGAATAATAAATTGTAAGTCAAAAACAAGAATCAACTGATCATCTCACAAATTCAACTGAACCAAAAACCATTTCTATTTGAAAGTTACTCCATTATGTGAAAAGATATAATCTTAAAATATATATATATATATTTATATATTTATATATATATATATTTATATATATAATATATCCGAATTACAAATTTTTGGAAAAAGCATGAGCTTGAAATCTGCGAAGGCAAATCTTTTGTTGTGAAAATTGAAATATTTCTGATGAACATAATAGTTATGAAGTATAAATATATATAATAGTTGTGCTTGTAGTCGTAATGATATACTTAATTGCTGCTTTGTAAACACAAGGAGTATATGTATATATTTACCAAAACAAAAAGGAGTATATGTATATATGGTATAAAAAGAAGCAATGCACATACAGAACATGGCAGAATATAACACGATAATCAATATATATTAACTCAGGCTTTGATTATATGAAGCAGCTAAGAAATCTGCGATAATTTGATGATTTATGATATATATTCCCACAATAAGATTGAACATATATATATATACACATATATATATTTAAGCAAATGAAAGGAAACCGAGAACTTTCAATTTAGCTGGGTTTGCAAAATCAGTGTCGAAGTGGTCTATTTGTGCTTTCATTTTCCATTCAGTAAATCAGATTTAAGTTGCTCCTCTATAACCAAAAATAAAATAAATAAATAAATAAAAGAAAGAAAGTGAAAAAGGCTCGTTTACTCGATTTACTGCATGTACCTAGATTTGAAATTTTCAATAAATCAAAAACACATATGTGTATATTTATATTGGAAAATAATATAGAATAATAGTTCACAACTTTGCTAATTCAAACTTGTACTTTTTTTTTTTTTGGAAATTTAAAAAAAAAAATTCGTGGTGAATATTCTCGATCTAGGTTTTAATAAACTATGGATCATTAGCAATTGTGGCTTTATAATCATGCAAGAGTCCACAAATTATCCAGCCCATTATCGTCCGGCTATTCCTATCGTCCTCTTCTATAATGCGCAACATGTTAAATTCATATCAAAACTCATATAAAATTTACTAAAAATCGAACTCACAATTCCTGCAAACAGATGTAAAAAGATGTAAGAAGATTTATCAGCTTCCTAACACCTGATCCACGCCGGGGGTGGAGTTCTCACTTGTGCTTATTTAACAAAATTATGTTCTTTTTAACCTCCTCGCAAGTGTAATTAATTCACCCTCTTTGTTGCCAATTCTATGACGTTACTTCTAGCCCCATCAAATGACACACCAAAATTTCCTCTACATATGCTGCTAAGAAAATGAAAGAAAATTACAGATATCATTGATATGATATTTATTATTGTATTGTATCATTATAATATAAATTATTATTAATATGAAAATTGCAATTTGTTGAATGGAATATTCTATTTAATATTCGTTTTTTTTTTTTTTTTTTTTTTTTTTTTTTTTTTTTTTTTTTTTTTTTAATTGAGCAACCTACCAGTAGCCCTCTAGTATTCGGATGGTAGAAGTCGGATAGAGAGCTGTTTAATAGTCACAATAGTCAGAACATCCAAAGTGTTTGGGTTCTGGCTTGTAGAGATTAGGTTTTCTTTTGGAGGTGAAGAGCAACAACCTCCCTATACATTTATATAAAAAGTAGTAGTAGTAATAATAATAATAATAATAATAAGATAAAAAAATGATAAAAACTTTGTCTGTACGTTTAAACATATCCAAATATTCATCAATATTGAAATTTATACAAACTTACCTGATGTACATTGATTCCAGGCAATTGAATTTAACTGATATTCAATCCAATTTAATATAGATATGTTTTTAGATTATTGAATCCATTCCAATCCAAGTGTAAGAAAATAAGTAATCCAATCTCTTGATCAATTTGGATTGATTATGTTAATTGATTTGGATTAAATTCAACTTTTAATGTTTAAATTAGAAAAAACAAATCCAGAAACTTTATTAACTATAAATATTCATAATAATGTGCATATCATTGAAAAAAACTACAAATTAAATAACATAATAATAATAATAGTAATAATAACAACATGCATAAAGTCAAATATTAAATAACTTTTTTTAAGTCAATATGCCAATGATCAACATATACTACAACATAAAAACTATATTGGAATTTGTGTTAAGCAGGTACAAATTTGTATTAAAAAAAGACAATAATCTACCCTGGTGTATCCTACTTGTAATTTATAAACTAACCAATAACACTCAAATACCTAATAAAATTTTAATATATTATATATTTATTGGATTTGATGGATTTGGATAGGATTAGCTATTTTGAAATACCAAAATGAATCAATCCAAGTGGAATTTAGAATTTTCAACTAATCAAATCTAATTGGATTAGATTAGTCAATTTCGTTGGATCAATTATAATTTTGTACACTTATATCTATAGCTCAAAGCATGAAATATTATATAAGATGAAATTAGCTCAGTTAATATGTCCCTTATATAGGTTACAGTTTAAGATATCAAACATTCTCCCCTTTATATTAAATATTGTTATATATATATATATATATATAATAAAATAAACCCTCAAAAATTATATTTCCCAAGAGCTAATTCGGGATCCTATAGGATGGATTCACCATTTTCAATATAAATAAATTCCCTCTATTACCTCTTGATATCCTGCCAAATAACACAACACAATTATTAAAAATAAATACATGTATAATTTAATAATAAACAAAATCAAGTCATTACTAAATGTGTTTATTTTTTATGCTACATATATTTACCTTAATTCCTCATCCAAGTAAGTGATTTCCAATTGACCACGACCACTTCCAGGAGATTTAATAGGTATCTATGAACCATACCAAACTTTTGTCAGACAATATTAATTTTGATCCAAGCATATTGTAATTCCTTATCTTTCCCATTTTGTATGAGTACTGTTGGATTCTAGCTAGTTTGTGCTTGGTATGAATCTTTGCTTAGATGAAACACATAATTGTAAAATCTAAAAGCATAAAAATAGTTAATAAATAAAATATACACGATGAATAGATCTTAGATAAGAGCTTAGTACCTACCAGACTAGCAATCTTGAAGAAATCGAACTTAACAGCCACCCTTCTTGAGTTTAAAGGTACCAGATTAGCTGTGATCTGCACAATAAAAACATCAATTTATAATATTAACATATATATACGTATATTAAAACACACACACATATATATAATTTACAGATACAATGGCGTTGATCAATGATCATGAGCGTCAAAGCACTGGGAATAACAAAATTTCATGGTAATTGGTAAAGTAATATTCATAATAACCTTTCAAAGACTTGCTGTGACGAAATATGTGAGCAATCAACTCCCAACTTATTATTAAAAAATATTTTCTTTTAAAAGGAAACTGCTTTTATTCAGGCTTTTTTTTATTCTTGTAAATCATCGTCTACATGTATAAAAAAATAAAAACCCTACTTTGAGGGAATCATTAGAGAGTGATACCTGATTGAAAAATGGCCAAGATTCCATATTTTGTGCCCTAAGTGTATCAAGATTAATAGCTTGGTAGTTTGCAGTTGATCTCAAAAATTTGGGTCTCTGTCATAACATAAGCTTAGTTTAATATACACAGCATCATTCAAATTTGGAGGTCCACGAGTTAACAAGTTGTGAATTTGTGGACGTCCATACCTGAATTTCATTATATATATATACATAGGAGCAAGAATAAAAGCAAAAAATTGTGGAACTTAAAATATATATATATATATATCAGTCCGTCTATGATGCGGACGGTTCTCATGCGGACCACAGTATTGATGACGGTTTTATATAGTATTGGTGACGATATTCTAAAAAACCGTTGTTAATATTATAAAAAACCGTCACTAATACTGCGGTTCTCATGTGGACCGTCCTTACTATAGAATTTCCGTATACATATATATATATATATGTATATATATATATATATTGCCGGTGAATAACAAAGTAGTCAGAAAAAATGAATCAACCAATTACCCTGCATATTCAACTGCTAAACCCAATCAACCAAAAACCATTCTCAACAAAATAGTCAGAAAAAATGAATCAACCAATTACCCCACACATTCAACTGCTAAACCCAATCAACCAAAAACCATTCTCATTTGAAATATTATATTACATATATATATATATATATAAGTATGAGCTTGAAAGCTTGCAATACAAATCTTTTACTGTGAAATATTCCTGATAAATATAATATTTTTAAGTATAATATAAATTGTAGTTGAGATTGTAATGGGCACTAAACTGCTATTTGTTTCAAATGTAAACATAAGGAGCTATCTTATACTTCTATGTATATGATCATAAAAAAAACATGGAATAAAAGAAGCAATGCAATATACAGATTACAGAACAGGGCAAGATATAATTCTAAGACATGAAAAGTAAATCTATTTTAACTAACGCTTTGGTTATATAAATATATATATATATATATGTATGTATGTATATGGTTAGCAGTCTGTGAAGTGTCAACATATTTTGATTATTTCTGATACATATACCCACAAAAGACTAAAAAGAATCTTCCCAAGTCAAGCAACCAGTAAAGGTGTCCTTGGGGCCCTAGGTTCAAGTATGAACATTCGTTACCCACAAAAAAAAAAAAAAAAAAAAAAAAAAAAAAAAAAATCCAAAAAAGTGTGAAAGAAAAATTATTTAAAGCAAATAAAAGGAGAACTGAGAACATTCATTTTACCTGGGTTTGCAAAATTGATGTTGAAGTGGTGTATATGAGCTCCCATTTTCCGTTCAGTAAATCAGATTTTAGTGGCTCCTTGATTTGATTTACTGCTTCAAGTTTGCGTGCTATCTACCTTAGATTAAACATTCCAATTATCAAAATACATATACATGTGTGTGTGTGGGCTAATAATGAAATCAAATTATTAAAAGGCAGAGGAAAGAAAAGAGTATGAAAACCAACCTGATCAACTCTCTGCTGGTCTTCTGGTGTGGCTTCCGCGCCTCTATCAAGAGGCGCGATGGCCTCAAGAAGCTGTTCCTTGAGAGATTCAGCAACTTTGGCTCTGTTCAAGAAGGCAGGAAAGAATGAAACTCTGGCTCTCCACTTTTGATTAGAAGCTGAAGTACTAGTACTGGTTGGGAGTGTGTGGATGGGGATGGCGGAAGTGGGTTTTTCTGGGAAGTAAGAGTGGATTAAGGGATTATGAAATTGGACAAGTTTCAGAGATGATGATGATGAATGACTGGTGGAGAGGAATGCAGGAGAATATGATGGAGATAGGGCCATAGTAACAGCTTCACTCAACTATGCATGCTTTAAAAGACTACTCAAAGGTTTTGGTCTTTTTATTTTTATTTTTTTGGTTTTATTAAGTTCCTTTGGACAACTAACGTGATTAGCCAAAAAGAAAAATTCAATTACCAACATCATAAGCCTCCAACGCCAACACCCACAACCACAACACCCCATGATCACCTGTTAGATTAACGAAAAACTAAACAAAGGTTAAGTTTTGAAGGGATTCGAAATTAATAGTTTTATATTTATTTTATTATTATTTTACTTTTTCTTATGAAAGTTTTTTTTTTATTTTCTTTCTTCAAAGGTTAAGTAGAAACCATTGTGGCATTTAGTAATTGGACAGTAACAACTCCATCATTGTTAATCGCCACCCTTTTCTAGCCGGGACATAATTTATCAGTTAATTAGTTTGAATTAGAAAAATTGAGTCTTCGATATCAGTAACAGCGTTGAGTCAATTTTTTTTTTTTTTTTTTTTTTTGTTTTCTTTTGTTAGATGATGTTAAAATTAACGATTAATCATTGAATTCACCGATTAGCATTCACACAGCCTCCAACTTTTAATTAGCGTAGCAATGGAGATGGTCCAGTAGCAAAATCTATCTTAAATACATATCACCATGTTTCTTGTGTTACAAGCTATATTTCACCACGAAACTCCCAAATCATGGCTTATAAAATTCCTACATTAAACAACAAAATGACTTGAAGAAGAGCTTCATCGTCAAGAGGTAGCATCCTCTCCATGTTGCATGCTTCTTGCAACTTCAACAAAAATTAGCCTTCCATCAACTATCTGCAGAACAAATAAAGAATTAAACAATTAGGCCCGCATGCCTTCTGAAGCTGGTACATGTAAGAAAATGATACATCTAATAGCTGCATTTTTAATACTATTTGTGTTCTCTAAAGCAAATTAGCATAACGAGCGTCATAATTTGCTCCATGAAGCGCTAGAGGATAAGAGAGAGACATTTATCTTCCTAAGCAGACAATTGTTTATAGCAATTAACAGCAACCAATGTTGAAAAGACTAAATAAGAGAGTGTAAAATGCAAAATCTCTTTAAGTTTTGTTGAGTTTTCAAGTGTAACAAACTCTGAGTTTAGTATCACAAAATTGGGTACATGAAGTAGCCCTCAATAACATACAGACAAGGGAAAATAAGAAAAGCAAAGTATCATCCTATAGGCATACCAGTCAATGACTATATGTAAACGATACTAATCTCAAGAAAATGGACAACAAACCAACAGCACAGCAGAGAATGACGGTCTTTAGGGCCTGGACTATATCGCTCAACATAATAGATTCAATAGATGATATATTTGTAAACAACAGATCCGTCTTTCAACCTAACAATAACATTAGAACCCATTTTTAGTACACAAGAAAGTATGCAATATCAGCATGTAATCAACAAAAATGGTCACCAAATGCTGCTAAACTTGTTCAATGATACAAACAATGGTTTTGCAAAATCCAATTATGTTGGAAATTGTTAATGTGTACCCTTTTCCATACTAAAAAAGGTTTTGAGACAACATCTAGGTAGCCTTAATTTTCATCCGTTACCTTTCCTACTATGGCTTTGCTTTATCACTATTTTTGGCATCGTGTCGTATTTTGAGGATTACTTATATCTTTGCAGTTCTATAAGGGGATTTTGGTACAAAGTCAATCCAAAAATTTTTTCGATGATCACATGCACATGAAAAAAAAAAAAAAAAATAGATAACCACAGACTTCATTCAGGAAAATAAATTTCATTAACAGCATGAAAAGTTGATACAGAGCATCATTGCCCTTCTATCAAATGGTAAAAGAATAGAGGCTGCCAAAAGTCGAAGACAAATGCCTTTATACGCACCTTCCAGAACCACACTCTCAGTGCTTAAAAACTCTTATATTATATTGTTCAGAGAATAACAGTTAAGCAAAATACCAATTTATAGGTTTACCACCAAAACAAAACCCACTTTCTATAAACTAATTGTAACCATTTTTGCAGTATTCTGTTACATCCAAATTAGTGTTCAGAATGCCAAATCATGCAAATAAGTCCACATATATTGTGAGTATCCCTCCCATTCTTATTTTTAAAAGAGCATTGTCGGATATTGTTTAATTGTGTTTTTCATTTTTCCTGAGAGAGACAGACAATTACCCTGCCATTCAAGGCCTTCAAAGCATTACGAGCTTCAACTTCTGAATCGAAGGTAACGAAACCAAAACCTTTGGGTCTTTGAGTTTTAGGATCCCTAACTAACCTTGCTACAAAAAGAAAACAAATCCCATATCAGAAAACATCGTTTAATCAGAAAACTAACCCCACCACTTAAAGAAAATGACAAAAAAAGAAAAATGTTAAACAAATTTAAGTGTGAAATACCTTCTGTAACAGCCCCAAATGGAGAGAACAATTTCTTGAGCTGTTCATTTGTGGTGTAAAATGATAATCCTAAATCCCCAAAAAAATAAAAAACAACCCAACAATCAAAACTAAAACTTGAAATAGAATCAACATTATGAATAAGAGAAAGACAGAGAAAGATTAAGTACTGCTGACAAAGAGCTGCGAGCTCAATCTCTTAGCCATCTGATACCAAATGGCTGTTCATAAAAGATGGAAATTGCGGTAAACCAATATAGTTGGGCGATGTATTCCAAAAGATACTGACAGAGAAAGTGAATAAGGGAGTAAGAGAGAAAGAGAGGCATCCAAATTTCATCACTTTTTCATACCCAAAAAAATAAAAAATAAAAAAATCCAGACGCATACATATTCAGAATTTGATAAGAATATTAAAAAAAAAAAAAAAATGAAGAGTGAATGAAGAAAAAAACAAATAAAGTAAAGGTAAAAAGATTTCAAGCTGAGTCCCATAAGCGAAAGAAAAACTAACCTGAGCTGCCTCGCTTAGTGCCTTGAAGAATACAGATAGTTGCCGATTTCTGTGGTCGCCGGTGGAGAGCTGCCAAACTTTGGGGGCGGAGTTGTGAGGGTTTGCAAGCGACACGATACCACTGAAGCTGGTGTCAGATGAGGACTGACAACCTAAAAATACATACATATATATATATATATATAATTATTTTCTGTAAAAATGATTCAACTATAACGATATATGCACACCATAGCGATGCTAATGCTATTGCAGTAATTTTAATTAATATTTTGAATATTTATAGTCTCAAAAGAATATGGGAAGAATTTTAGGCCTCCATTCAAAAAAAAAAATGTGAAGAATTTTGGATTGATTAATTACATCAATTATTTTTTTTTATAATTTTCTAATCCCATATTATTTTTCTCCAGATGCTATTGCAAAATTTATTTATATTCTTGACTATTATTATATTTTCCCATATTAGTAATAATTCAGAGTATTAAAAAGAAAAAAGAAAATCCACAGAAAAAACAAGAAAAAGAAAAATCCACACTGGAAGCCGTGTGGGAATTTGCTTACTTCTATTTTTGTTTTTTGTTTTTCTGTTTTATCGCGTGGCACTGACCCAACGGATCTATCTGCTCTTCAAGTCTTTTAACTCTCAATCTTAAAGCATTTAGCCCCTATATATAAACTTAAGCTCACATGGGGTATATGGAAATAGGCACTATTTTATGCTCTCCTCCATTCTTTCTGCTTCTCCGTTTCTACCAAATTTCTTCAATAATAGTCCCACATGAAGCAAAGTAAGCTGTTTCCCACTTGACCCGTAAAAGTTTCTGCTGCTTTTTAGCACTTTTAGAGGACCATGAACTCAAAAGTTTTGAGTATTGAGGACCAGACCCAGTAAAGAAAAATGCTTTCAAAATTGCCAATTACCCACTTGAGGGCATCACCAGGTGCTGCACAAAATTATGGGTTTTCTTCAGGTGGGGAGTTTTGCAGGTTTGGGTGTGCAAGGAGTTCTGCTGATCATTATAAATCTGGCTTCAGGCTTGTGGGGAAGTCTTTGGGGGATAGATGGAAGCTCAATGATATCAATGCTAGTGAGCTTTTCTTTGTTTTGCAAATTTGTTAAATTTTGTGTGTTTGTGTGCCGTTATATTGTTGGTTATTACTAATGAACCATCCTTGTAACATTAGCTGAAATGGGTGTTTCTTTTGGAGACCTAATATTAAGCAAGCAGAAAAAAAGAAAACCAAAAAATGGCTAGTCCTTGTTGGCTGATTCGACTCAGTATTAGAGATTGCTGTATTTATGAATACCTTACGGCTTTCACTTTGGTTCAGCTGTAGTAGATTGTTTCCCTTCGGCATTTACCTTTCATTTACATTTTATAAATGTTGATATCAAGAGAAAGAAGAAAAGAAGCTCCAATTTTACCCATGTAACTGAACTTTTTTTTTAAAGTATGCTATGCAGAATTTGGCACAGACTCTTGAGGCATCTTTGTTAGAACTTTCTCATCTATGCAGAGTAGTTATTTGGTCCTTCCCCTGCTGATCTTTGAGACTAAGGGCTTTGCATGCCTTGTGTTCTCATTTTATTTATTCTTGCATCTGGCAGTTTTATTTTGCTGTATTTTTCAAAGATGAAAAACACACAAGCACAAGAACCCAAAAAAAAAAAAAAAAAAAAGACCTTGTGATATTTAGAACCGTATGCTTGGTATTTCACCATATTGGACAATTGAATGGTAGAAAACTCAGACTGTAAATATGGAACAATTTATATGAATAGAATCCTTCTAGCATTGGAGCATAGGAACTCGTATTATCACTTGTTAATGCTTAGTTTGTGCTTAAGATATCATAAATCTGACATTTTTAACTTTGAAATGTTTCAAGTTCTGGCTGTTCAAAACTTTATATTTCTTGACAGATGTATTGCAAGAAAAGTTAAATATATGGCTTGTGAAGACCCAAAATTTTTTGAATGAAGTAACATCACCACTGGTAGGAACCGCTCAGAGTAAAAAGCCTGCTCCCAGAAATGCTTTTGATGCACCAGAAATGGAGAGCATATTCATGACAGAACAAACAATTGATAGCAGAACACCTAACGGAACTCTCTCTTTAGCTGCCATTGTATCCATTGAGCAATTTAGCAGGTGAAATTATGTGGCATCTAGCTTTTTTATTATTATTGTTATATTTTTATGTATTAAGAGCTTGGTTTGTTATGACCTATTCACTAATTAAGCGATTGTCATTTGACTATCTTGAGTTAAGATCTGCAGGATGAATGGATTGACTGGGCAGAAAATGATGAAAATATTTAAAGCACTCGTCTCTGAATCTGTATATAAGGATGCCCGTAATTTGGTTGAGTATTGCTGCTTTAGGTTCTTGTCAAGGGATAGTTCCGATGTTCACCCTTCTCTTAAGGTTTGTAATATTTAGCAAAGTGGGTTTCTTATATTTCTTCACCACGAAGGAATGTGTTCAAGGATTATATTCTATATTATACCCTAATTCAAATCCTTTTTTTAGGATGCTAGTCATACACAGAGATAACTATAAATTTGAATACGGTAACAAATTAATTCAGCAATTAGCATTCATATTTCATTTTTATTGCATGGATACAGTTTGGTTGATGTTAAAATCCTTGAAGGAGAAATAGGAGTCGGAAACTGCTGAATTGTTAGAATATTTTTAAAATATTGTAGATATGTTAAAAGTTCTAATATGTCAGTTGTAAGCAATAATCAATCATGATAATTTGTTTAGGGAAGGTTTGTGCTTTCACTTGAATCACTTCATTTGTACACAATTTGAAGTCTCATGTTGAGTCGGTGCATAATTCATGTTCAATAGTATCCTTGATTTTTAATGCATTTTTTAACATTGCTTTAGATTTTGTGGTTTAGATATATTTATCAAGTTTTGAATACATTTATATCATCTGCTCATTTAGAAATGTTCTTGCAGTTACTTTCATGCCGGTTTAGTAAGAAGATTAAGATATGTTTTGCAACTACTGTTTTTCTTGTGTCCATGTATTCTTTTACGTTTCCTTACAACTGAAGTGTCTTTATCCATTCAAATAGGTTTTAATCGTAATTTAGTTGGGCCTTTCAAAAGGTTCCTTGCTTTGATTTTTGACCGTTCAAGTTACCTGAAGTGGTTTTATTTTTTCCACCCTCTTTTCATTTAGTACCGTGAAGAGGGTGTTATGTTTACAAACTACATTAAACTGAGTGTTTAAAAAATGCTGATGAAGCAGTGTGTTAAAAGTAACTAAATTATATTTATGTTCGTAAAAATTTAGTCTTTGACCAGTATACTTACTGCCTTTGTGCTGCTTTGAAATTTATTAGGTATAATCATTATGAACTTTCAAGTACCAAACTCATTGATATCTTTTCTGCGTACCAAACCCATTGATATCTTTTCTGCTTTTCCTTTTGCATTTTTTACCCTATGCCTTTTTATACTTGTATGGTAAGGGTCTCTTGCAATTTTAAATTTATTTGTTTCTTTGGACGTTTTGGTTTGTCCTAGGAACCTGCATTCCAGAGACTGATATTCATAACAATGCTTGCATGGGAGAATCCTTACTATAAGGAGCTTGCTAATGCTTCAGACCAAGCTTTTTTTAAGGTTCAATTTTCAGATTCTCTTATCTATTATAGCAAATTCTCAAATTCCATGAATTTATGAAACAACTATATAGTTGATTTAGCTTTTGTGTTTTTCATCGCTAATGTGCTTCAATTATATGAAAAGTAGTGAACTAGCTTTGATTATATGAAAAAGTAGTGAACTAGCGAATGGGGTGAAGTAGGTATAGGCATATTCATGTTGGCATAAGCTTTTGCAGAGATAGTATTTCTGCTGACGGTTGGTTGGTAGTAAAGTTGTATATTTGACTGCAACTAAATTGCCGTCATATTTGCTGCTGGTACTTTTAGTTAGTTAACACAATCTTAGAACATTAGGATGGTTCTCCATGTGACGGAATCATGCTTAAATTTACATGCTCCCTTAATTTATTGGTTTCTCTGATGCTGATGGGGTTTGGTTATGTTTTGGATCGATGATCAATTTGAAACTATGATACAATACTAGGAGTGAGAAAGAGATGGGAGAGATGAGAATTTGACTAAAAATTAAAAAGTAGAGAGAAAATATAGAAAGGGAAGAATTAAATAAATAGGGAGAAAATTAGACAAAAAAGAAGGGGAGAGAGAACATGAGAGAGATGTAGCAAGCCAATGTTTTCACCCTTGCTGTAGGCTATTCAGGAATTGGTGGGTAGTACTTTCTTCCCTGATGCCTTTTCTATATGGATTATTCTTATGGTTAGACACATCCCAAAGATGTCTGGCTGACTGACTTGGTTAGTCCCTCAACTTCCAGTGACACAATATTAAAGTTATCATGAATTAAAAAAAAAAATTATAAAGGACTTTTACTGATAAAAGTGGGAGATTTTGAATAATGGATAACGTTTACGTAGGGTGGCTATAAGGGCATATGATTCCATCAGAGATTGATTTGGCAAAAGAAAGATGAGTAGACAAAAGGTGGCATCTAAAATCTCAATCGCTTCATGAATTTTATACGTGTGGAACTATGTTCAGTGTGGGAACGTTTTATATTATAGTGTTTTTACTAGTATGAAGATATTACAGCTTAACACTTAAAAGTAATGTTCAAACGGATTTACTTTCTTTTTGGTATTGCAGAGGAAGCTTGTTAGAGAAGAGGCTTTTGTTCGTATAGCTCCTGCCATTTCCGGTGTGGCTGATCACTCCACGGCACATAATCTATTTAAGGCTCTTTCTGGTGATAAGAAAGGCATCTCTTTGAGCACGTGGTTAACATATGTTGAGGAACTTCTCAAGTGAGCTTTATTATATTGTTTCTAACACTAAGTACTTGTGAAATATACTCTGTCAGAGATGACCTGTACTTGATGTTTGACACATAGACTAATCATACTGAGGTGAAATGTCATTCTATCCAAGAGGTTTATAATGAGGGATAGACTAATCATACTGAGGTGAAATGTCATTCTATCCAAGAGGTTTATAATAAGGGGAGATATTTTAACTCTATATGTCAAATTTTAAACTCAACCTTTGGATCTCTTTGTTAAAACAGTTGGTAAAAATTTATTTTTGTTGTTTCCTTCAGAGCGGGTATTAAAAAAGTTTGCACTCAAACTTGATTGGGAGCCTTAAGAAGTAAGGATACTTGAGTACGAGATTCACATTATTTAAAATTATGGGATATAAAATTCAGATTCTCTTTCCCTCTTCTTTTCTTCTATTTTCTAACATGAAAAATAACTTGATATGTTTTAGGAGGTTCATGTTCTAATTTCTGTGTAGGGTGCATGAAGGGCGCAAATCATACCAGATTCGAGAATGTCCCAACCTTTCTGAAGAGCGAATCCTATGCATTGGTTCTAGCAGGAAGCGACCTGTTCTAAAATGGGAGAATAATATGGCATGGCCGGGAAAACTTACTCTGACTGATAAAGCAATTTATTTTGAGGTATTTCATCTTTTGACATCTCATAGGTATTAGTTTTATTGTTTGAATCTTTTCTTCTCCTTTGGAGATGCTAAATATTAAAATTTCCAGCTCATTACTTTTCAAAAATACTGAATGTCGTTATGTTCTTAGACAGTTTGACTTGCATGGCAATTGTTGAATTTGGGCAAATGTATATTGCCCTTGTTCGGATTAAATTGGATTGTCATGGTAACTATGACTGTAAAGTAGAAGAAGCTTGTGTCTTGTGGTTTTGACTTTTCTATTTTTCAAAAAAATTATTATAGATGTTCATTTGGAGAAGTATTCTTCTCAAATAGTTAATGTATCCAAATCTGTGGTATAGGCAATTGGCTTATCACAGCAGAAAGAACCTGCCAGACTGGATCTTACAAGACATGGGTTTCGGGTAGAGAAGGCAAAAGTAGGGCCTTTTGGTTCCTCTCTCTTCGACTCTGCTGTCTCTATTTCATCTGGTCCCGAGTAAGTAAACATCTTCAATCTCTCTTTGGTTAATCACTCTCGGTTCTTCATTTTGTCTAAATAACTTGGGTTGATTACATTTTGTGCACAATGATAACATGGAGGAGAGAGATGAAAAATATAACCAAACTTGTAAACTGCCGGCTATATCTGTTTAATGAGAAACTTCGAGACTTCAAAAACATGGTGTGATGCTTTCGGTAGCAATAAAATTTCCATAACAGACTGAGTTTGATACATCAAACCATTTCCAATATACCTAAACCTCATACATATTAAGATAGTTGTACAAGAATTTTTTTTTTTTTTAATGTATTGAGGTTCAATATTGACTTTGCTTTATGAATCTTTCAGTTATTTCTGTTTGACTTTTGGTTTTATATAATTTCAATTTGGGATATCAAGTGCCAATTATGAATGCTATCTGATCTCTCTACAATTGTTTTTCTTATTTAGACTTCACCCTCTGAATACTTATGAAAACTTGTTTATAGATCAAAAGCATGGGTTCTTGAATTTGTTGACTTGGGAGGTGAAATGAGGCGAGATGTCTGGCATGCATTTATCAGTGAAATTACTGCTTTGCACAAATTCATCCGCGAATATGGGCCAGAGGATGGTGAAGAGTCAATATTTCACGTATATGGTGCTCACAAAGGGAAGGATAGAGCTATCACCAGTGCCATTAATAGTATAGCTAGACTGCAAGCACTTCAGTTTATGCGGAAGCTATTGGATGATCCCACCAAACTTGTTCAGTTTGCATACTTGCAGTACGCTCCCCATGGTGATGTTGTTCGGCAAACTCTAGCTGTAAATTATTGGGGTGGACCACTAGTCACAAAATTTGTGGGCAAAGTTAGTCAACCAGCTCTAGAAGCAAGGCCTCCAAGTGAAATTGTCGAAAGTAGCAACCATGTTTTTGACATAGATGGAAGTGTCTACTTGCAGCAATGGATGAAGTCTCCATCTTGGAATTTTAGTGTTTCTGTTTCTTTCTGGAAAAATTCCTCATTAAGACAGGGGGTAGTATTGAGTAAACATCTTGCTGTTGCTGATGCAACTCTTGTGGAAAGGGCAGCAGAAACTTGCAGAAAGAAATCAAAGGTGGTCGAAAAAACTCAAGCCACTATTGATGCCGCAATGCTTCAAGGGATACCTAGTAATATCGATCTTTTCAAGGTCAATCTACTTAATTTTTTTATTTTCCTCTTCTATTGAGTAGTTTCATTAATTGATTTTGTTTACTTTAATTATACATTAATAAAAAGTGATTTTTGATTGAAACAATACCATATATAACAGGCTACTATTTTGTTTTGTGGCTTAATTAGATAGTTGAAACTAATGTATCAAGTAGTTTTCATATTGCATAGGTTTCAATTTACATAACTGTTAGCTGTTCTGCTCATTTTGTTTGAAGCATATGACTAAACAGAGGTTTTCTTTTTTCAAGGAACTTCTGTTTCCACTGACTGTAACTGTCCAGAGTTTCGAAAAACTTAGGCGTTGGGAAGAGCCACACTTGACTGTCTCGTTTCTTGCAATTGCATATACAATCATTTTCAGGTAGATCCATCACTTGGTCAAAAGCATGATGTAAACCTTTACTTTTTGCTCATTACCAGTTTATAGCAGGAATTGCTTTTATTCCAAAGACTTAAATGTTAGATCTCTCTTAGGCTTAATCTGGAAAGACATAGTAAAAAAAAATATTGTTTTTAGGCTTAGTTACACAAGCCTTGTGCAGGAACTTCAATTGCTATTTGTAAGAATGAGACTAGAAGTTGATTGAAGGGCCGCCCTTGTGATTGTCTAACTGCAAACTAAGATGCTATGATTTATTCCATACGATAATTGTCTGCCTGAGCTGATTTATTTATCTTTTGTTTTTCCAGGAATCTTTTGTCATATGTATTTCCTACATTTTTGATAATTTTGGCATCTTCCATGCTTACACTTAAGGGCTTAAAGGTGCAAGGCCGCCTTGGACGCTCCTTTGGAAAAGTTACCATACGTGATCAGCCTCCTTCAAATACTATTCAAAAGATTATAGCTGTAAAAGACGCCATGCGAGATGTTGAAAATTATCTGCAGAGTCTTAATGTCACACTTTTAAAAATACGTACAATTACTCTTTCTGGTCATCCCCAGGTATATGATGGCCTAAATTTATGCGTTTCACAATAATTTTTTAAAAATACATTAAAAAATTAAAGTAATTGTTTCTGATTCGTTGAATTGCTTCCCTTTATTGCATTGACTAGAAGCAAATTTTTTCACTTTTCGGTCTTAACTATTTGCTTCAATCAGTTACAAATTATGTTCATTTTAATTATTGCCAGGTAACCACTGAGGTCGCGGTGACCTTGTTAGCTTCAGCAGTCGTTCTCCTCTTGGTTCCTTTCAAATATATTCTTGCCTTCCTTATCTTTGACCTCTTCACACGGGAGCTTGGGTTCCGGAAAGATATGGTAAAGAAATTCATAAGCTTCTTGAAGGAGCGTTGGGAGATGGTGCCTGCAGCCCCTGTAGTTGTATTACCCTTTGAAAGTAACGAGTCAAGATCAGATCTTGAAAGAATAGATAACAAGGACAAATTTAAATTAGAAGAACCAGAGCAGTAGCAACAACTATGTATAGTTGATATGTATTTATATATTTTGAAAAGAGAAAAACAGAGAGAGAGAGAGAGAGAGAGAGAGAGAGAGAATTCAAATATGTACAGAATTTGGAGCAGATTCAATAATAATATTCATATTCTTCTTGACCATATCTACGGGATTATTCAGTTTGTAACTTGTTGCATCTGACTTGATTGATTCCAAACCTACTGGCTCTGACAAGAAACATGAAAAATGAAAGTCGTTATCGGTTATGGACCTATTAATTATGATTTGGAGATGCTCCTAACTTCAACATTTTTTGAAGGCGATGGTTGTTCTCAAGAGTTGGACCACAGCATCGCACATTACAATTCCAGAATTTAGCATTGCACCAGAAAATGGCTATGCACAATAGAAAGCAAACAAAAATTAGGAATGAAGGTAAACGAAACTCGTCCAAGTGTAGTGTTCCAACTATTTCTACCATTTTACCGATATTTCTGTATTCTATATGCTCCTGAGAACCGTTATTAATTTTTATACGCCGGTTCATAGTGGAAGGATTATTCTAATTTCCTTCATTCCAGGACTTTGCTGATTCAGGCTCAAGATGAATTTGGATTTGAACATCCAATGGATGGTCTTACTATTCGCTCCGTGGAAGATTCCTTCATTGATCTCTCCTGCTTGCTAGCCTCTCACCTAGACACAGGCAACATGGTAAAAGTCAAAATGTAGAATGAATTTCACCGTTTCCATTGCAACTAAACAGAGAAAAGTTCAAATGGATTTTTCCATTTTCCATGAGTACCATATCAACAAGATTTCCATTTGGTTTTTATGGAGCCTGCCTGCAACAAATTCAACAAGCATAGCATGACTTTGCTGAGGTTAGAAACTCCATCAAGTTTGATCTACTTGTTAGGATTAGAGAATAGAACACGATTTGTTTTTTTCTGCAGGAAATCAAACTACCTTCCCTTCAAAGTCAAACGTCATTTTGACAACACGGTATATTTTTCTCTCCTGTTCTGAAAAGTCAATAGACCAAAAGATTTGTTCTTTCTGTTTCTTTGTTGGTTTTAACTTATGGGATACTAATTGTGATCAATAAGCTCTAATAAGGTTCGACTTTGAAGGGAAGATAGCTCGATGTCTACAATTTACATTTACTAAATGTCTTGTCACCTTTGGATCTCCCACCCACCATTTCCACAGCCCAAATTAACATTTACATTTTTTTTTTTTTAATTATATTGATTTCATCATCATTAGTGCTTGTTAATGTAGCATCCATGAAGTAGTTTTCTGTATCCATGGCATGCTTTTATGTCCAATTAACATAAGACAAACATTTTTTTTTATATTTACCAAACTATATTTGGAAGCTGTGCTTGCTATATAAATATTCTTTTAGAACCTTAAAGAGAGCACTAGAAAGAAAAAATTTAAAGTATACTTGGAAAAATGATTAAATATTGGATTAATATCATTCACCTCTCTTTTAAGGATTTGACCTAAATTCAATCGAAGTTCAATACGTCAAAAAATTATCATTTACCTTGTATTTGTTACATTCACAATCCTTCGGTTCAACCTCATTCAATACAGCACAGACGCACCCTGTGGTGGTGTAAATCGATTTTTTTTTTTTTTTTGTCTCCTTTTTTCTAACCAATGGAGTTTAAAGACAAATCTCAAGGGGTGTGGATGATATTATCCCTCAAACATTATTCAGAAAGATGTGCTAAAACAGAGTTAGCATCAAGGGTAATAATGCCAGAAACACTATTCCCCACCATCTCTGAGAGTGTATCTGTAAACTCTTAGCTCCATTACAGCCCAGCGTCTGATTGTGATAAGAGCACACCGTTTGGTTCCTAAAATATGTTCAACACCTTAGGTAAGTGCTATATTATATACGTAGCAATGCATGCATGCAGTATATGAAAAATATAGCCATGAAACTTCTGTTTATTTAATTTTATTGTTTTTGCTTTTAAATTTCAATGTTTTCCATTCAATTGGACGTTGAGTTTATACCTTGATGCACAGAAGGTGACAGCAAAATCTGCACCGGAGCATGTTATGACGCTGGTAGGATCATCATATGCGAAGCTATATGCTGCAGGACAAAACTGCTTGAAAGCCTTGGAGTAATTGGTTGGAAGACAAGCAACAGGGTTTCCATAATTCCCTCTACAGCAATACTCATCGGTGTTAAAGACTTCACATGCGCTCCGACAAGCGATGACCTTCCCATCGGACTTGGCTTGAAGTTCCGACGGGCAGCTCTGTCTCAAGTCACCATCACAACCAGCAGTGCTACAATTTCCTTTACCACCATTTAGGGGCTTAACAACTATTGGCAAATTAAAACCATCCACAAGGCTAACATCGTAAAAATCAGTATCTCCAAGGGTAAAATCGGCAATGGTGGCTGGTGGGCTTCCTGGGCCTGTGCAATTTATTGTGTCGCCACAGCCACCTGTTTGGCATTTGCCATTGCCATTCTTGTCAAAATTGCAACCGGTTCGACCCCATATCCGGCCATTCCACCCGGGCGGTGCGGTATAAACCGCGGATTGGCCGGGTTTTAATGCAAAACCTCCACCACTGAAATTCTCATTGTGTGTTATTCCTGGCCATATTGTCTCCTTGCAATAATTTGCTATGGTAAAACTTTTTGCACATACTGATAGCTTAGGCCCTATACAAATAAAAAGAAATAATGAGCATTTCTTAGCTTATCCATGACTATAAACCATCAAAATCTAATCTGACGGTTCTCATTTGATATACAACATTGTTAGGCTACAAAACTTCATGACTTACCTTAAAAATTAGCATTGCCAATCACATTGAATATGCACATATGTGATTCTAAAATACCCGTGAACAAATAAAAAAAACTATGTTCACTCAATTCTGTTAGATATCATTTTCCGTACAAATGGGTGCATACAGTTATTTCGTTTTGTATTTAGTAAAACCCAGTTACATGAACAGATAAAAATTTGTAATGTGAAATAAAATTCTCAAAAACATAAAAAGATGAAATTTTCATATTGTCACATGGCAACATGAGCTCAATATTGTTGGACAACATTACTATTATCCTCCCTAATCAATCTTGGTTTCAGAAATTTCAAAACTCTAAGATGATTAATAATAGTATCATGATAAAACATCATAACTGAAAATCACAGAGCGGAAAAGTAAATATATTACCAGAAATTGTAACAATGTACATGATTAGGATGAGCAACACTCTCTGAAGGAGTAGTACTCTAACATTAAAAGCCATGGTGTTTTTCCTTGGTACTTGTTGACGCTGACATTTTAAGAAGAAGAGGAATGTGGGTTATATATATGAAGTGGAAAGGCAAAGGAAGAATACGTGTGGGAGAGAGTGAATCTGATAACACTGACAGCAAAAAGAAGCTTCCTTGCTTACACACCAAAAGCATTTTTATGATACCTTGCCTCTACTCATTCTCATCATACTTGTTTGTTTTTGTTTTTTTATTTTTTTACATAAACCTTTGTTTTCCTTTCTTTTCTTTTTCATTTGTTTCCTTTTCTTTTTGTTTGGTATATTTACTTTTTCTTCTTCCTTAGTGACTGAAGTACTTCACTTTCCACTGCTGAAAGACTTGGTCATTTTGGGTTACAAAGTTTAGAGCACAAAAAAATCGCATAAAACATATATATCTATATATATATATATATATATATATATATATGTAAATCTCACATTGCTCACATACTATTTTTGTAATTTTTATATGTATCCATGTTTAAAATCTCAGAAAATAACTTAGCAAATTCAATTAGAATAGATGATAGATTATTATAAAAGCTATTAAAATAATAGAGAGGTTTAAATAAATATGTAAAATCTATGAGTACAGAATCATTTATTTTTAAAAAATCGATCACATATAATTTGGTGATATGAAAAAGATATTAATTGGGTATTTTTCTTAATAATCACTTTTTTATAACTAAAAATGATCCATAAAAAATCATCTCCAAAACGAACTTTGAATATTTAACCTAGCCAAGCCTACACAATTAGAATAAATTAGATGGATAACTAGGTTTATTAATTTTTATTAGCCAAACAAACAACATTATCTAACTTACAACCAAAGTTCAGAAATGATCATTAAAAATGTTGAGAGCATTATATAACAAATTTTGTATTATTCATTATAAATATTGGCTATATTATGATCCCTACACTTGTTAAAAGATGGAAGAAGCATCATTTTCAGTCCATTTTTTTGTCTCCTCGTCTCTTGAAAATCCTTCAACTGCCCACTGTCACATATTGCTTTAACACTTACTTCAACCATTTCATGCACCTGGGCTGTCTTGTCTACTCAATTTACAATTGCCAACTTGATTCTATCTACCTATATATACAGCTTATCATCGATCCTATTAATTTCTTTAGAGATAATAATAATAAAATCAAATCAAAAAAGCAAAACCAACCCGGATTATTGGTGAAATTTTTAAGTTTAACAAATCGTAATTAATAATTTGAATTAATATTGTAGTACTTTTTTTTCTTTTCTTAAAAGGTAAATTTAATCTATTTTTTTTATGATTTAATTTAAATACAATTTAATTTTTTTAATTTTAAAATATTATCAATCTTCTTTTAAATTTCAATAAGTTATCAACTTCCTTCTATATTGTTTGATTCACATCTTTCATATTAATATTATCCATACTTCTTATTAAAGTATTAGTTATTGTTAGAAAATAAAAATAAAGCCTCACATCAGTAGAGGAAAAAAAAAAAAAAAAACTATATAACTTAAATGAGTTACTTCATTTGTTAATTGGTTTTAAATTGAAACTTCTCTTGAGCTTTGACAAGTAGGTTCGTGCAAAGTGGGCCAGTGACACGTAGCTTGATATTTTTTATTTAATAGGTAATTGTTAGAAAATGTAAACGATGGACAAAACAGGTCGTGAAGAATTAAATTGTCTTTTCAATTGGAAAATTCAAAGCCAGTATTTTTGTTTGGTAAATAGTAGACCATGGCGCTACTTTTACCTTGTGATACGTATGTCTTGAGAGGTTATTTCGTGGTCCTATATTACTAAAAAACTTATTGCATTTATTATAGTGTAGTGGTGATTAAACTCATTATTTTTGTCACAAAAATAATTTAGACTTTGAATTTCTCAACTTTCACTATATATTAATAATAATGATAATATTGATGGAAGAATTATCATAGATATGTTCGATAATAAAGTTTCTATAAATGAGACTCGTATTAAATCTTATTCAAGGTTGTATATATATATATATATATATGTATATACGCGATAGAATTTTTCAATTATTGATTTTATTTTTTTAAGTTTTAGATAAAGGTGCAAGACTAAAAAGTCGCCTATCTATATGATATTCTTCTTTCTTTTTTTTTTTTGTTTCTCCGTTTTTTGAGTAAATATGACATGATTCTTTCATGCTATGAAAAAGGATGGGACAATTCATACATTCCCCATACGGTAGCATTGCAAAATACATCAATTAAAATTACAACAAAATTTTAAAAAGAAAAAGACAAAGGGAAAAAAGAAAGTGAATAATGCTATAAAATACAACAACCTCACCTACACAAGATTTGCACCATTAATGCATATATAAACGGCAAACAAACAGAAAAGTAAATCTTTTTAATTTTTTCAGAAAAAGAAAATGAAAAGGAAAAAAAAAAAAAAAAAGACGGGTCAGAGACGGTAAATTTATGACTGCTAAGAGTAGCTGCTATTCCATTACGTACCATTCATATATCATTTAAGTCCCTGCAGGCCATCTAACTTTTCTGATAAAATTATTACATGAAATAGTAGCTCCTTTATTCAAAACTCATTATAATTGAAAATACTGTTTAAAATCTATTACATATATTCACACCCATATATATATATATATATATATATATATAAAACAAACCACATTTTCAATATTTTTATTGGAGAAGCTTTTATACTGGACGTTTGGTATTTTATTATTATTAATAAACCATATGGAACCAATATAAATTGTTCAAATGGAGCGTAGCAGATAATTTATGTGTATATATATGTAAACGATATATAATTTATGTGTATATATATATATATATAAACAATATATATTAATATTGTTTTAAAAAAATAACTATTCAATACTAATGTATGCAATGAATATCAAGTTGACAAGGCCATTGTGAATATTGTTAAAAAGAATTTCTACTTCCAAAATGCTGTGTTATATATTAAAATTTCATTAATAGTTCATCAATAATAAAAAATATCATTTTTTAGAAATTTTTATATTACATAAAAAGTAACCTACATTTTATGTTGGAAATGTTTTAAACTATTCCATTGACTCTAAACTATTCCGATGAGTTTGTAGATAATCTATATATATATATATATATATATATATATGTATGTGTGTATATCTTTAAAACTTTCAAATATCTACAACTATAACAAGGAGTTTGTGTGTGATAAATACAAGAAATTAAGCAGTAGTAGTACTATAGTGTATATAGAAGATAGCTAGCCATTCACATTAATGTTCCAACTGTCAACATCGATCTAAAACATACATGTGGTTCTGATCTTCAACTAATATGATGTGATGAAAGACCATGCATCTCCTGACAAATAAGGTACTTTTGCTAGGGGGAGCTAAGAGATTATTCATCATCGTGATTCATGATATATATACATATCGATTTCATTGTATAAAATTCTCTGTCAATTCCCCCCTTCCCAAGTTGTATTAGAAAAAAAAAATAAAAAAATTATCTAATAGATAAGACAAGACAATGTAAATTGCCAATTCCCCAACTAATTAAGTTTTTAGTTTTGAATGTTTAATTGGTTAGATCTCTTTCATATGACTTGCCGTGTCATTGTATTGTTTATCCTAAATTAGAAAGATAATTTATAAAAAAATAATTATATCAAAATTTGTATTGTAAAACAGTTGCACACGCATGGATCAAATGCATGCATATATGATTATATGTAATTTGCTTTGGTTTACATGTGACCATAGATTACATATAATCCAATGTAATAACAATCATCAATATGTTAATTTCGTATTAAAATTGCTAGGAAAATTAGATAATGAAAATTGTGGTTTAATTGTAATTCCGCATGTGTATTTGAGTATGTTGCACTTTACATAGTCCGTCAATTTAAAATTTTGCAATCAACACTTGATTTAAATATTTATTGCAATTTGGTACACATGGTTTGACGACCGTTATTGGCTTTGTCCATAATCGAACATTGGTACCAAATGCATTTTTCCATATTAAAGGTTTTATTGCAAAATCCTATAGTTAAAATACAATTTATACCATATTACAATAAATTTCAAAATTGCCTCAAATACAATGTTTTTAATTTAAAGGTACAAATGCAATACCTTTAAGCAAAATGTTTAATTGTTTATGGAAATCATTTGAGTGTCTCCAATATAAAAAATATAGTACTAAAACCAAGCTGGCATAATTGTATTTTAACATTGTCGTGAGCTCTTCAAAACAAATACAAATGCTAAAATGACAATATCAAATTTGAACACATAACTTTAATATAAGGCATAAATAATACATAAAATATAACAATATTTCAGTATTACGTTTAATATTATTTTAATATAGAATATTGTATTAAAGTTGAAATTGAATTGCCAAAAACCAATGTCAAAAATTAAATTAATTTGACAGTAACGCAGTTTGGTATATCATGAGCTTAGAAACATGATACCATTTTTTTAAAAAAACAAACAAGTAAAATGGTAAACAAAAAGCAAAATGAAAAGAGGAAAAAAAAAAAAAAAAAAAGGGTACTGATTTGGTAGTAATTATGTTATTTTTGCAATATCCCTGGCCTGAAAAATCTATACAAAGTTGTTTGTTTCATTGATAGTTCATTTAATTGGTCTAAAACGATGAACAACTACCACGAGGGATTTCCACAGTCAAAGAACCAAAATAAGCAAAATAGATGGAAATAGCTGCCTCCACGTACGGATTCATATGATATGACATAACAATAATAATTACACACTCATTACCTTTTTTTTATTAAAATATATCTATAAACTTTATTATTTCAAAAAAAAAAAGGCAACGACACTCCATTTTTTTATTCCATGATTACCATTAGCAAAATTATAAACCAACTAAAATGACCACTTTATAAGAAATTTTTCCTACATATCAGTGTCAGTATCAACAGGGTAATCATAAATGAAATCATTACTAATAATAAAATTGTTAATTTACAATATTTAATTATATACTAATTTTTTATTTTAAAAAATGAATCTATTTTTAAATTCTCAAATAACATAAAAGTTTTATAAATAATAATCATTAATGGTAATAAATTATTTTTTTATTAAAAAAATTCATTTATAATGTTATAATTTGTAACATATTTTGAAAATTCATGATTAATTAAAAACATTTTTTTGATTAACTAAATCAGTTATCATTAATAAATAATATGTTACCAAATATACCAAGTATTTTGCAAATATTCAATTTAACACTGTAAGCACTTATTTAACAGAACTTTTGGTTGGCCGCAATTAATTTAACATTATATTATAACATGAATCAATCTCTTGTAATATATCATAACACCGTGTCTCTTTTCCACCACAAAAAGAAACAAAACAAAAGGAAAAGAAACCCAAAAAAAAAAAAAAACTTATTGTGAATGCATTTTCATGAATTAATATATAAGTTTTTAACCATGAAAATACAAATAAGTATACAAATATATTTAATTATATATATATATTTATATATATATATATATATATATATATATATATATATATATATATATATATATATATAATCGTAACTTTGAAGCTCATTTATAAGTACTAAAAGTTTGGTCAGATTTTATGGCAAAAGCTTTCATTTGCATGGTTGAAAACCATGTCCCATGATAGTTACATTGCTATCCTGACACGTAACCACAAGTAAATAATAAATACCAATATGTATAAATAATTTCAGAGTCAGAGAAAAGATTAATAATAATAATTGAACAAATTAAATTAAAAATAAAAAATCCTTGTGTGTGTGTGTGTGTGTGGTCTAAAACATATCTTGAAGGTAGTACTTAATTACACACCCATCCTTTTTTTTTTTTTTTTTTCCGTTAAAACTACACACCCATCCATATTCACAATATTTCACAAATTTTTATCAAAGAAAAGTGTTACAACATATATATGATCACTTCTTCATCTTTCTTTTCACACTACCAGATTTTATTCAATTTGCATCCCAATTGGAAAATTAACCATAATATAAAAAAATAAAAATAAAATAAAAGGAGAGAGAGAGAGAGAGAGAGAGAGAGAGAAAGAGACTTGGATTAGAGGGTATAGAGTAAATACAAATATATTAATTGGATCAAATTAATTCAACTCTTAGTGTTTGACTTAAGAAAAAAAGAAAATACTAAAAAAAAAAAAAAAAAGCAAAAACATTTCATGCAATACATGCAAATCAATCATGACCGTTGCCTTGAATTTTTTTTCTCTTTTGAAATGTCCCTTGCCTTGAATTAGCAAGCAATTTTTTTTTTTTTTTTTGAAAAACACTTAAAAAAATTAAAATTAAAAAGAAGAAACTCCAAACCCCCATCAAATTAGGACCGTTTATCCATATCACAGACCTTAATAACACCATTAACACCGTTAACACTCTTGTTCTTGCTCTTCAACGATCCGCCATAGTTCTTTGTATGGAAGTCCACGAACAGAACCAGAAGCGAAGCATAGAAGACGACATTGAAACACCAACCCCAGATCCCCGAACATCCCGAAGACCCAGTGAAATGGAAGCCCAGCATCACCGCCATAACCACGAAGCTGTATTTGAACTGCGCTATCTGAAACTCCGTCACCACTTTCTTCCATCTTGGTCTCAACCCCAGTGCGCACGATAAGTAATAGGTGTACATTAGCACATGCACGGTCGCGTTGGTAACCAGCACGGCCGGGAATAAGGACTGCGAGGTGTGGAGCCAGATATAGCACATGATCACGACGGTCGCGTGGTGGTACACGTGGAGGAATGTGAGCCGTTTGATGGAGCCGCTGAGGATGATCAGGAGTGTGTCTACGAACTCGAGGATTTTAGAGAGGTAGAAGATGTAGGCCCAGAAGAAGAGGGGCCCAGTGGGCGGTGTTTTCGGAGGGATGCAGATGATCCAGTGTATGTTAGGTGGATGGAGGAGCGAAGAGAGACAGCCTCCGACGGCCATGGTGAAGGAGAGGAGTAGGAGGACGATGTTGTGGACGGCTATGATGGGTTTAAGGAGGTGGGGTTTGACTGGAGGGAGATGAAGGGAGGAGAGGAGGAAGGTGATGAGGAGGTAGGAGATTACGGTGAGGGTGAGGAACAGAGGAGTGGAGCCCAGAGTTTGCCCTTCGGTCCATCTGAAGTCGACGATGGCTGGGTGGTTAACTAGGTAGTACTGAAGGGAGAATGTCATGGGGTGGGTGGTGGAATACACGCGCCGCCGTGGGAGTTGAAAGGAAAGAAATGGGGAGTGGATTTAGAGAAGAGAGAGAGAGAGAGGAGAGGGGTGTGGAAAGCGTGGGGAGGGCGGTGGAGTGCGGGAAACATATTTTGGGAGGGAGGGGTTTATAAACCTGGGGGATTACTTGGTGTGGGTCCTTCAATAGCTGGATGATCAGATGATCTTGACCGTCCATTCTCTGTTTCCCCAATTTATTTCTTATTAACAACAACCCTAACCAATTTTCTTACACGTAAGCAACGTAAAACGACTACGGAATTTGCTTTTTTCATGGGTCGGAAATTAGCCTTTTTTTCATGTGTCTCCACCACTGCCACTACGACTACCACTGTCACCACCTCTCTCTCTCTCTCTCTCTCTCTCGCGCGCTGTGAGTTGGCTCTCTCCTCCTATTAAATGGTATTTGTGTTTTGCATTCATATTTTCTTTTTTTTCTTTCTTTTCCTTAGAATATTACTAAAAGGGTTTATATTGAGGATGTCAGAACGCATTTTGAAAACTCAAATTATATCAAAATAATGTACATTTTTATGTAAATTTGAGGATGTCAGAACGCATTTTGAAAACTCAAATTATATCAAAATAATGTACATTTTTATGTCCAATTTACATATATTGGTTTATAAAATTTATTTTAACGACATGCAAACTAAGATTACTTACTATGTTCGACCTAATCTTTCTTTTTTTTTTTTTTTTTCCCCATTCTTCCTCTATTGATTTATATAAAGCATTTGAAGAAGACAAAATTATATACATTTAATTAGTATACAGTTCGACTAAGCTAAACTTTTCCAATGGTTGACTAACATATTGAAAGAGAGACATGCCAGTGCGTCCAACAACCAAAGGTGAAATAGTTTAATATTTATTATTCTTTCTGTTTAACCAGTAAGGGAGTGTTACTATTTTACTGTCAATTTTGGTTGAAAACGAAACGTATAATTTTTACATACAACGGAGAAAATTTGGTGAAATATTTTGAACGTACGATTTTTATTGAGATATGTGAGTTTTCAAAACTCTATTTTTTTTCTTGATCAGTAGTTTTCAAAACTTTAAAAAAGAATAAATGCATAGTTCAGAAAAAGAGTACTTTTTTTTTTGTGAAGGATAAAAAAATAATAATAGTAAGTACTTTACGTCATAAAAAAACAGTGAATATTTCTCATAAGTTAGAAATGGTAAAAATGATCTTTTTGGATTTTTTTTCTTTCAAACCATGGATAATCTATATTGTCCCTTCATTATTTATTTATTTATTTATTTTTCACTGAAAGGTATGGATTTTATGAAACCAAAAAGAGCAACAGAGCCAAACAAGCTCAAGCTCAAATTCGATAGCTAGCCACTATGGCCTCTTTCTTGAATCCTCAAACTGTTCCTTCCTCGACATTTTGGTTGCTTTTCTTAGACTGTAGTGATTCCAAATTCCAACTATGTTGCCACATCAGTTTAGAACCATGATTCTTTGTAATCCTTCTCTTTAAAAAAAAAAAAAAAAAAAAAAATTTTTTTAAGAATGATTATTTCTCTTAAAAATTTACGCTGATAGGAGGTTGATTTTTAGTTTTTCTATTTTTTTCTAACACGGTTTTTATTTTTTTTTATTTTTTATACCATAAGTTTTCCTTCTCTTTAAAAAAAAAAAAAGTTTCTTTTTTTTTTTTAAGAATGATTATTTCTCTTAAAAATTTAGGAGGTTGATTTTTAGTTTTTCTATTTTTTTCTAACACGGTTTTTATTTTTTTTTA
Organism: Ziziphus jujuba; assembly: GCF_031755915.1. Classification (NCBI taxonomy): domain Eukaryota; kingdom Viridiplantae; phylum Streptophyta; class Magnoliopsida; order Rosales; family Rhamnaceae; genus Ziziphus; species Ziziphus jujuba. The sequence continues at coordinate 27,248,202 of NC_083387.1, read as the reverse complement.
TGTTTTATACCGTAGGTTTGCCTTCTCTGTGTTTCTTTCAATTTTTTCATATTTTTTTAATTATCATTTTTTTAAAAAATTTGAATTGATAAAAAATGTAAACTTTCAATCCTTTTATATTTTTCTTTAATAGAGCCTCATAATCTCATAACCATTTTCTTGATTCATTGAAAGTACTATATCATATTTATTGGGTTTTATACTAATTAAAGCTTTATAAACATCATCTCTACAAATCTAACGGGGTATACAAAGATTTTCCATAGAAAAACTTCCTAGAGGCATTGGTGGAGATGGGTTTTGGATTTAATTCCTAGTTGGTTTAGGATCCTTTCGAAGATTTGAAAAGTGTTTATGGTTTTATATTACTTTTTTTCTTTTTCTCTTTTTTTCTTTTATTTTAATTTCTCTGACCTTTGTAAAGTTTGATCTAGAAGACAGAAATGGGAGCTTGGAAATTAAGCAGAAAAAAAAGTGATTGAGATGGGAAATTTGCAATGGGAATAGAAAAGATCTTTTTTATTTATAATGTTGCAAAAAAAAAAAAAAGGGTAGTGGGAACAAATATTCTACTTTGTAAAAAGAACTTTTCTTGTTCAAATATTTCTATCTAATTAGATTGGATTTAAAATAGTTAAATATAATCCAAATCAATCATGATTATGAACAAGAATCTATAAATTTAAAAAAAAAAAAAAATCCGTTAGATGCTTTTTAATATGGACTTTTTTTTTTTTTGAATTTTAAAACTTATAAACGAATAAGTCAGTTTTTTTTTTTTTTTTTTTGATAAAGAGTATTATTATTATTGTTGTTTTTGTTGTTGAGGGGCAAGAATCCTTTAATCAAAAAAGGAAAGATGCTTTTTAAATTGGGACATGATTTTTTGGACATTTAGAACTGATAATCTAATAATTGAGAGTTCTTGTTTTTTTGTTTTTTTTTTTTTTTCGGAGGAAAAAAAGGCTCATTGTATTAAACAGGGGTAACCTGTACATCAGATAATAAAATCGGAGTAATGTGGTTGAGAGTTAGGCGGGAGAAATATGGTTGGAGGCTTAGGAGAAACAAATATTTATTTAAGGGAGATAAATATATATCTATATATATACATATTTGTATGTTTTGTCTATATACTCCTTCGTCTTCATCCGTATGTGATGTGAAGTCATAGTGTATAACTTTTAGAATATTTTTTAATTTCAATAATTTGTACTTGGTTTAAGTGTCTAAAAAGAAAAAGAAAAAATTTTAAAATTGCCTTGCATAGAAATGAGAATGATGGTCTTTTTCTAGGTTGACTTTTGTTTAATTAATTCTAAATAGGGAGGTAGATAGAATATTTGTTATACCATTATGGGTGGTAGAAGAATAGTTGAGGTGGCATAAGGCATGGGGGTGAGACATCCAGAAATCATGAGGGACATTTTGTCCCATTACATTAAGTGTGGCAGATTTAGAAATTACTAAGATGGGGAGGTTGGGAAACTGATAAATAAAAATAATTTTAAAGACATTCAAAACATAATAAATGTATGCATCCTATATATATAAACATCAAAAGCTAATTAATTTGTCCATCAATTATCATGTTTTCATACCCAAAATATGTATAATAATATATAAAACATCAACAGCTAATTAATTTGTCCATCACATGGATGCAAATATCATGTTTTCATACTCAAATATATATATATATATATATATATATATATATATATATATATATATATAATAATATATAACTTTGGTATTTTGTTTTAGGATGATTTCACTTTGGTATCATCTAATTTGAATTAACTGTACTTTCCAACCTTCATTTAAAAGCATTGCAATTTAGATCATCAATTTACAGTTATTTTTCAATTTTATTAAATTTTGTTTTAAGATTAAAATTTGGTAAGCAAATTTATTGTAGAAACTTAAAGTTTAAAATAAAGTATTCTATAAGATTTTTTTAAAAAAATATAGGCAGCCATACTTTTATAATTAACTTATATAAAAGTTTTCTAAATTTTCATAAAATTTTCTTCTAAATCATTATTATCAAATTATTTTAAGGTGTATAACTTTAAAGCTTAAAATAAAGTATTCTAATACGATTTCTTGAACAAATATAGGTAGTTAGAACTCTTGAAATTAACTTTTAATAATATTTATCAAATTTCTCTTAAGATTTATAATTTCTCTAAATCTTTATTCTAAATCATTATTATAAAATTATTTTGAGATTTAAAACATTAAATTCTTTTAAATAAATATTTTTAAAGGTTTTCTTGAACAAATTATTTTGAAATTTTTGATCACGAAAAAAAATTTTTTTTTTTGAGACTTAAAACTGTAAAGGTTAATTAATTAAATTATTCTAAAAAGGTTTTCTTGATCAAATATTAACATTAACTTTTAGAAAAGGTTTTTAAAATTTTCCAAATTATATTTTAAAAAAACGTATTCTAAAAAGTTTGTGGAACAAATATAGGTAGATTTTTCAATCTAACTTTTAGAAGGTATTCTAAAAAAGAACGAAGAACAAGAGCTTAAAGCTTAGTTGTCTAATTACTTAACAACTTAGTTATGTAAATATTATGATTAATCCTTGGGGTAAGTATGGGAATGAGGATATTGGATAATCAATCGAAGAAGTACTTGTATTTATGAATTTTTCATAACTTTTTGTATTTTTTCAAACTACACAAACACCCAATCACAGATTCATTTTGTGTGTATATATATATATATATAAATGTATATAATGTAAGAGACACCTTTAGCTTTAGATAATGGATCAAAGTGAGACACGTGTTCCTTTATTGTTGGGGGTTCATGGATTAAGAGACCAGGGTTCAGGTAAGAGAGACAAATGGATTCATGGTTTCTGAACCTGGATGAGACCAGGTTCATGTATTGGGTTTAAAATGGGCCCTTGAGTTAGAGTGAGTGACCCATTGAACAAGTGATTGGTTTTTCCGATTTATTTACCAAATAATTTGCTTAGACACTCAAATAGAAATAATCTATTGGTAAAACCACAATTGTTTTGGACAATAAACCAATAAGATAATATACCAACTTATGCAGTAAACTTTGATCTAAAAAAATTATTATACTAATCAATTTCATCCATTTCCTATTTTTATTTATGAATTTATCTTATTATGATATTTTAAACTGATGAAAATACTGTTTAAATTGATAGCAGCAATGTGCTTTACGAAATGATTAAAAAAAAATTTCAATTATTATTAATTTTTTTTATTATTTTTTTTATGTCAAGTTGGGCACCATGGAGTAAAACAAGTGGGTCAGTCGGCCTTACGATTTCCAAAATTTTCGTTTACTCGGAGCATAGCTGAACCGGGTCGACCCGTTTCACTATGGCGTAATCCTACTCGTCCATTTTTATCTTGATAGTTTTACATTTCAACGGTAAAGATTGGCCCTGGGGACTATTCTCCTTCAAAAGAAGCGGGAAAGAAAGAAAAGAAAATCTAATCCCCAAACTTTTTCAATCAGAATTCAAAAAAATTTCCCAAAAAAAAAAACAGAGACACAGTTTCAGTCACCGGAGGAGAAGAAGAAGAAGAAGATGAGAGGAGTCGCCGGAGGAGGTCGCCGCCGACCAAAGGAATCGTTCAATCCACAGCCACCCCCACCGCCAACACCACTGGACCATCAACAACTCCACTACCACCGGCAACTCGGAGCCGGAGTCGGAAACCATCGCGATTCCGACGCAAGCTTCGCCAGCAGCCGACCTTCCTCCATCGGCGTGGGCAGATCCGCGGCCACGACCTTCGACCTCTACAAAGACAATCGCTACCAAGAATCCACCATGAACACCATCAATGCGTACCTTGCTTCCCATTCCTCCACTCCACTTTTCCTCAAATATCCTTACCCTTCCGCCAAAGACATCACCCAAACCCTAACCTTCCTCATGACTCGCCTCGATTTCCCTTCCCCTAAGATCGAAGACCTGCCTCTCATCCTCAAATCCCTAAATTATCCCTTCAAACTCAACAAATCCATCCTCAAGTCCCCCGGTACACCTCACCAGTGGCCGACTTTCCTTGCCATTATCCATTGGCTGTTTCAGGTCGCCGTGTACAACGACCACCTCTCGCCCGAGAATACGATGTCGTTTGCTGATAGTAACCCCATGCAAGCCTACACGCTGTCCAGCTACTCGCATTTCATTCGCGGCGATGATGATTCCGTGGAGGAATTGGACCGTGAGTGGTTGGAGAAGCTTGAGAGGGAGAAGGAAAACGCGGCGGAGGTTGTGACGGTTTTGGAGAAGACTGCGGCGGAGCTGGAGGCTAAGGCCGCTGGATTGAAATCGGCGCCGTCGAGAAAGGAGGAGCTGGAGAAGGAGAAGGAGTTGTTGGAGGCGGACGTGGGGAAGTTTCACGGTGTGATTGAGAAGTTGGTGGAGAAGATAGGGCAAGCGGAGAAGGATTTGGTGGTGAAACAGAAGGAATTGGAGGAGAAAATGGTGAACAATGATAGGATACGTGGAGAGAATGAGGAGTTGAAGAGAAGGGTGGAGCTTCAGACTATCAATTCGAGGGATGTGGAGAGGATGAAGAGGGAATTGCAGGCTGTGGAGAGGGATATTGGGGAGGCTGAGAATTCGAGGAACTCATGGGAGGAGAAGACTTGGGATCTTGAGGAGAAGCTTGGGCACAAATATAAAGAGATTGAGGCTCTTGCTATGGACTGCAACGTGGCCATGAGAAGGTTTTGTCCTCTTTTATTTATTTATTTTGTCCTGTTATTACAAGTTTGGTGACTTATAAGTGAATATGGTTTATATTTGAATTGTGTTATGATGGAGAAAATTTGCATTGAACTGTTTCAATGCCATTCATAGTTTGCCGCTAGAGAGATATGAGAAGGTTTTTCCTCTCTGTTTTCCCTCTCTGTTATTACAAATTTCCATGAAGAACTGCGCTGGAATGGTGACTTTCTATGAATAAGGTTTATATTTGAATTGTGTTATGATGGAGAAAACTTGAATTGTACCGTCTCAATGCCATTCATGTTATGTTAAGGTTTGTAGCTAGAGAGATATGTTTTAACTTGTTTTGTATGCCATTTTTTTTTTTTTTTTGGTTGGGTATTTGGTTTGCTTACTGATTTGTCTTTGATGTTACTAGGTTAAAGTTTCTTGATGGGTTTCAGTATGCGTTGAATGCCAATGGGTCTACTCCTGCTGAGATTATGGGGATTGACTACAAATCAAAACTGAAGCCTGTACTTAAATCCTTTGGTGAAGATATAAAGAAAAATTCTGTGGTGAAATTGGAAGAGTCAATTAGCCTTCAGCAACAGTTGACTGAAATTTCCGCCAAGGTTGAAGAAAAAAGAAATCACATAGCAAAACTTCAATCGCATTGTTATGAAGTAAGTTCACTTCAACTGCATATTTTATGTTAATAAAATATTATTTCGACAGGTGATGATTATGTTTCTCTGGTGTATTACGTTTAAAACTACCGTATGGCTTCTGCTGCTGCTGCCATTAACCCCTTGCAATGTAATCATCTCTTATGGTTTATCAAGTTACTGCAATGATGCCCCCAGGGCTTCTCTATCTTTTGCTTTCCCTTCCTACTCATTCTGCTTTCCATTTTCAACTTAAGGGTAGTTAAGATGTATTCTCTATACGTAATGGGAGTTCATCAAGAAGTTTATAACATGTCCATAGGTCTCCGTATTTGAGTTCAGAAGACATTCTTGAAATCAAACATAGGAGCAAACATTTTCTTTTTCATCTCCTGCGAATTTTTCAGTAGATACATCCTTTTGGTCTTTCTTTTTCTTTATTACTTGACAAATTATCTCATCGACCTCCTAGGATTAATCCTTCTATAAGTTATAGCATAGACTATTCTTTCAATCACTCATTGGAAGAAAGCATGATTTTTGGCTCTCTGTCTAATTCCTATGATTTGGCATCAAAACCTGAAAAGGCAGTCATTCTTATAGATAGATGAAGGAAACTGGTCTAGCCCAGTTTCTTTTGACTTAGGAAGGTGAAAATGTTTTGATATTTCCTTTTGACTGAGGTCTTATTAGATTTTGTTGCTGAGTCTGATTTGTTCGTGGGGGTGTTCAGATTATATACTAACGGTGGCAAACTAGAACATACATAAAAATTTATAAAATCTACGGAAATTAGATTTTACTTTTATATAAGAAACTATAATAATTATTAAATATCTTAATTCGTAGCCATTTATAAACACATGTGTGCCTACACATTCTTGATTAGGGATTTAACTCTTATTTATTTGTTTGAATATGAACTTGTAATGTTATTTTTATAGACAACAATGGGGGTAAAATTTCATTAATTCTTTTTAGAATAATTTACCTGGCCTTTTATAAATGCATTTTGTAAATCTTAGGCATATAAATCTTATTTGTTTCTTTGAATATGAACTTTTGATGTTACTTTTATAGACAACAATGGGGGTAAAATGTCATTAATTCTTTTTAGAATAATTTTTTAGGATTACTTGTGAGGGAAATTGGAGGATAACTGTGGGCTCATGGTTTAGTTTTCTTAAGGTTGTGTGTGGTTCTCAATGGGAAGACAATTTTCATAATTTTTATTTAACTTAAAAGGTATGATTATATGTTGGTAATTTTAGATAAGAAATTGTGTTTGGCCAAATTACTTTGTTCTATACGGTATTTGTTAACTAAAAACAGTATGGAATATGTGGTTAAGGTGACATTTTCAAAAACAAATGTTTTGCTTACTGGAAAATATAACTAATTTATTATTATTCTTTTTAAGGATTCTTCTCTGATGTTTATCTTTTGTTTTATAAACATATATGTCTCAGCTGGAGGCTCAAGTGAACTCGTTGAAGAAGGAAATAAATGACTATACTGAAAGTTGTGCAGCAGATGCCAAAAAGATGGTGGAAGACTTTGAGATGGAGGCTTATAACTTGAAAATTTTGGAGAGAGAAGCAGCTGATATTTTGAAGGTAGCTTTGAATTTAAGTTTCTAACTAAGACCAGGATTTTATTTTTGATAAGAAGCATAAGTTTAATAATAAAATTATTATTGCACAATGTTAAGAGGAAGAGAAATCCTGTACAGAAAAGATTTATAGGAAATAAGACCTTAGAAGAATCCAATGTCCACAACTACCTCTTCAAGAACGCTTATCTTGAACTTCCAAGCAATAAAAATATTAAAAACCATTATCATAATGAAGGAAAGCATGTTAACAATTTTAGATAAGAGAATTATTGCCTCTTATCATCCAGGCCAAAGGCTCTAGTTATGAAACATAAGCTAATCAACTTTTGTGTTTTTGCAGGCATCAAAATTGAAGTTTGAGGAAGCGGTCAAACAAAGTGAAGAAGAAGTTCAGAAGTGTGCATATGAACTCATAGCATTGATTGATTCAGTCTCAAAATACAAAGAGTACATGCAGTCCAAAATTTCAGAAATGAAGAATGATGTTTCAGAAACTGCTGCTGCATTATCAAACATTTACAAAAGTTCCTTGACAACAGAATTTGGTAATATTTTTCAGGCAAACCGCTAACTCAATATGTTAATATAAATCTCTAGCAAGTATATGTATATATGCTTGATCACAAAAGTACTACTTTCAACTTCTCATTTGAGGAACTTGAATTTAAATCAGATGCTTTCTACTTTTTTGATCTTGTAACTTTATCTGTGAAACTGGTTCGAAGTTGTTGGCAGTTTGACGATGTTATAGTTGAACAATTAAAGTCAGAAATGAGATTCCATTAGGCATCTTCCGAGCTAATATGCATTATAGCCTCGACAATTGCAGTAAAACCATGATTAAAAAAAAAATGGTGCCTCCAGAGCTTAGTGTTTTCTTGCTTGGTGAATATATACATCAAAATTGACGAAATTTATGGTTGATAAATGTATAGAATCATATGCTTGGTATTCTTCAATTATTGAAGATGAAGCTTAACACCATTAACAAGAAACATGACCAGGTGACTACATAAATAAGGGTTAGATTCTAATTGCAGATGACTAAACAAAGTTCAGTGCATCTTCACTATGCTTGTCCAATGCAGCTTCCACTTCTAGTGAAATTATTCCATAGCCTCCTAGCTTACTCTAGGCTAACCTATAGCCTTTAATCATCATCTCCTTCAAGCTTCCTGTCTAATTTTAGAGACTTGTATTTTTTCTTGAAGGATTTGGGGCTACATAATTAGAGTTAGGTGTTTCTTATTTTTGTGCACACCTAAGCTATGTTTCTTATTTTTGTGCACACCTAAGCTAATACGCTAATAGTGAAATTCACATTATATTTATTTTGTGCAACAAAAGATAGATGAAGTAAAAATTGGAATAAATTCCCCCCAAAAAGTGAAATTATAACTTTGTTCAATTGACAGCAAGCATAATGTTTCACAAATAAGGATAGAACAAAGACTACAATGCTTAAAGATGCAATAGCGTGCTAGGAAAAGACGGTGCCTCCAAGGCATATTGTCTCTGCTTTGCTTTGGTCATACAAATTGGGTTGCAGTAACCAAAACTCAGACTAATTAAATAGTTTGCTTACTTGACGTGTTGGCCAACGTAGATAATGTATAAAAATGGTTATGGTTATGAAGTTTTTGTTTTTTTGTTCTCTTTTTTTTATTTTTTATTTTTTTTTTACGGACGAAAATGATTCTATATTATTGCTAAACTTTCTAATTGGGTAATTTGTTGAACTTGGCAAATCGCAGTGGTAATAAACAATAATAATGGTAATAAGGACACTAAATTTAATTTACCAAGTTTGGATATTAATTTAAGTGACACTTTTCTTATTAGACTGTATTAATTCTCACTTTTCTTTAATTTTAGCAAATAATAATACTAAGAGTTCTAAAAATTTGTATTAGCACGAAATATGACATTTGTTTATTAGGTTTTTAGTACTCAAAAACATATTTACAAAATAAAAATAAAAATAAATCTTAGAAATAAATTTCACCACCCAGCAAAATGGAAGAAAAATGAAGTGTGTAGATTGTAGACAATAATCTGACTAATCATTTTATGATAAGAGATGGCAAGTTAGAAGTGGCAGGAATAGCATATGAGGGAATATACCGAAAGCAGAGAATAAATTGTCCGATTGGCGGTTTTAAAAGAACTTGAAAAAATTGTACGATAAATTCATCAATCCGAAGTCACGCACTCCCATGTGGAAACTTGAGCGAACGACCAGCCAAACCCAACACACAACACGTCGCCTCACGAATCTATCTAACCCCGCTCACGACCGCACATGAATATTTATCCACTCAAAGGAGAGCGTAGGTTCCACTCTCCTTATGAGCTCGTAACTGTCCAGTTTCAGCCATTCACAGGGTCCCACGTCACTCCATCTCTCTTGCTCTTCAATCTCTCTGTACAAAATCTTCTTCACAAAAACGCAGACACACTCCAGAGAGAGAAAGAGAAAGAGTTGCGTAGAAATGACTCGAACTCGACGATTCGCGTTAGCGATTTTCTCTCTCTAAACCGAAAAAAAAAAAAAAAAAAAAGACTTTTTTTTTTGGTTTTCTCTCTCTAAAAAGCTTTTTGTAAGCCCGAAAAGCAGGATTGTTTCTCTCGCTCTCTCTCCCGCCCTTTAATTCTCCTCTTCTCTCTCTCTCTCTCTCTCTCCTTGCTTCGATTTTATCGCCTCGGCTGTCGATTCTCTGCTCTGCTAGAAAACCCTAAAAACAGAAACTTTTTCTCCTTTTTTGTTTCATTTTATCTCTGTGTCGGTCTTTTTTTTCTTTCGAAATTCAACAAAATTCTCTCTCTGGTACGGCATCTTCGCATTGTTGATTTTTTTTTTCCTTTTTATCTGCTGTGTTTGATTGGTTAGAAAAGCAAAAGGGAAAAAGTCAAGTATTTGGAATTTATTCTGTGTTTTTTTTGTTGGAATATTTTGGTTTTACGTTGCTTGGATAAGCAGAAAACGTAAAATTTTCAATTTGCACGAAACTTCCTACCTTTGATTGAAATCTTATTTTATTTCGATAAATTTGTTTCATTTTGCTCCCTTTTGGTGTTTTTGTTTATTTTATTTACAAATTTTTACCTTTTTTTTATTTTTTATTTTTTTGACGTTAGGATTTTATATTTGATTTTATTTTTAAAAAAGAAAATTTTCTGGATCCTCTTTTGATATAGGTTAGAGCCATGTGCTTAGCTCGGTGTCTAGTTATTATTATATTAATTAAATGACTTTATTCTCGCGTGATTCTTTGATTATGCACGTTATTTCTTTTCGCAAAATCTGTATAAGTATCTCCGACTCAATAATTTGTTGATGTGGATTATCATTTCAGATGCAATTTGATCTCTACAACTAAATCATCTTGGATCCAGATTCGCTCAAACTACGAGGCAGGTGAGGATTTTTTTTATTATTATTATTTTTTTTGGGTTTTAATTTTGATGCGTTCTCAGATCACCTTTAAGTGTGTAATTCTGTTTGCTGTTCTTTCCTTGGTATAGTTCGATCAATTTTCGGCTAAGCTCTGGGTTTTTAATGCAACTTTCTTTTCAAAATCGTATTTTGTGCACTTGTCCTTGATCATTTTAGATTAGTGGAATTCAATTACTTGCAAAAACAACTAGTTTACTCTATTTAAAGTTATGGACATTTAGTCGTTTGATGTTAAACTAAGTAGGAGACAGTCTGATATTCTTGAAAATTGATGAGGGGATTGAATTTTTTTTAACTTTTGTTTGTTTAAACTTTGGATGTGTAAAGTCTGTTGCTAGAAGTTGCAGAAAAGTGATATCTTTGATTGCTGGATGTTATGGGTGGCGCCTATTTGTGAATTTTTTTTGATAATTCAAATGATAACCAAGTGAAAAAGGAATTAGGATTGTGCAATTACGATCTTGTGATGGGAAAGAGAATAAATAAGATGTAGCAGAAACATTGTGTGGAGAAACAATGGAGAAAAAAACACTGGGTAACCAGTCCCTAGTGCTTAGAACAGATCCTCCTATTTCAATATTTCAATCATGAATCTATGTTCTTTGAGTATATTGAAGCATGATTACATAACCAAACTACTGATTTTATGATGTCGATCAATTAGGGTTGATGTATCTGTTGATTTTGATTTTGCTGCCGAATTGTTTTTTATTTTTATTTTTTCACAAATTACATTCATTGTTAATTTTCTATCATAATTCAATAACTTTCGGCTGTTGATGAGTATATGTATTATTATTTTATTTGGAATCAAGATCATTGCTAAAATAAATAGCTGCTCTGTACTCAGCCTTGTTATTCTGCTTCTGTTTGAATCCATGGGTTGAATGAGATCTGTACTCTTTTACTATTGCATTTTGTTTATCCTACATAGAGTGCCAATTTCCTTTTTTGTGGTTGAAAAACTGAAATTTTTTATGTTAATTTTATGGTTATAAAACTCCAAAACTCATTGGGACTGTCAAATTCTATTTTGTCTTTATTCATGCCTTGTTATTCATGTTGAGTATTCCCAATGAAACTATTTCTTGGAGCATGGCTCTTACTAGATTGCAGAATTGTGTACTTAGATCAGTTGCCTATCCGTTGGCACCATATTTGAGTCAGGGGCCTATAATTGTTATACCGTGATCTATATTTTTCAAGCAAGGTCGCTTTTATTTTAATGATGATGGAAAAACCATCCCTTCTGGATGACCTCAATGGCTCTAATTTGTTGCTGCCACATCTCTTCAGCTATGTTAAGGCATATGTTTTCTGGATGTGGTCAGGTGAGTCCAAAGAGGACACGCTTTTTCAAATTTTAATTTTAAGTAGTGAGTACTGTCTGCCCAAGTTAACTTCGTTTTCTGGGATTATCTGTCTCAGGTACTTGTGCATCCATACCCTGTGTACATGTACTTCAGACCAAAATTTAGGGTTTTTCATTGGAGCTCATGGAAAAAATCTGTAACTATGCTTTTGCTTCATTTGTAAATGGTGCTTTTATTGTTAACTATTGTTATTATTTTTGGGTTGAATAGTCTGCTATTACATATGATTTTTGAGATTTTTATTCGCTATAAAATTTTTAAATCCTTCTTGCATTTTGGATTAATATCTGCTCTTTTGCCTGTATATTTATTTTTGTCTGGCTACATAATGGTGATTTGATTTCATGACAAAAGATAGATTGGAGCATTTAGTGGTCAGAACCGCTCTCTTGCTGTTCAAGATATTAGAGAGATGTTGGTAATAGGTTGTTTTCCAATTTGAAATTAAAAAGAAACAAAACTTGTTAACTATCCCTTTTTATTCTCAATTTTGAAAATGGAATAAAAGTACCTTGCAAATTGAATTGTGTGAACTAAAAATTTTACTGTAAAAAAAAGGATGGAATCAAGTTCCTCTCAAATTGAGCTAAAATGCATTAACAGGTTGGTTTATGCCCGCTGTAAGCCATATGCTTAGTTGCTATGCATGGATGAATATATATGTGCCTTGACCGAAGTTGATATGTGATTAGATATGTTACTTTTATTGTTGCTACCTATCATCCTCTAGTAACTGGCTGGCTTTGAGGAGATGCATGCATTTGACTTAGATGTAAATTATCATACTGCTATTGTTTTTTGTTCACAAAATGTCCATGTCTGTTGAAATGATATCCAATATGTGCTTAAATTATGTGTATCACATATGAAAATTAATGAACAATGATTTTACTCTATATTCGGTGTGGTTTTACTTGCTTAGCATTTACATTTTGGATATACCCGTGAATAGGATGAAGAATTAAAATGTTATTCTCACACCAATACTACTTTTACAATTTCTTTTAGATATTTTAAAATTAGTTTACAAAGCCATAATTGTATGGCATGAGAAAGTGTCTAATAATTCTGAAAGAGGAGACTTCATTATAATGCTTCCTGCATACAAAGACTGAGACTTAAAAACTTTTTTCTTATAGAAACAGTCCTATCTGCATCATATTAACTATTGACATCTAGATTCTTAAATGGATGATAACGGTCATATGTTGTCTGGCAACTTTGCTTAGGTTTTGGTTATAACGGTCATTGTATTTTTTTCTCTCTCCCTCTTAAGCTTTGCCTTTGGCTTTGACTTAATTATAAACTTTCTATTAAACTCATTTTGATTTTGGAGCTTGGAGAAATCTTAATGTTACAAATGATATAAATTTTCCTGATTGTGCAATTTAAAAATGATGCATTTCAATCAAGTTTCTTTCTATGTTGGTTTAGATGATAGTGCATTCTAACAAAAAAGCCCTGCATGGTAATAAATCAGTAATTATGTGGAAATAGTTTTTGATGTTACAAATGATTGTCTAGTGTTTTTTAATCACTAGTGTGCTTTTTGAAGTGTACACTAAGTGGTCAGGGGTATAGTACATTGAGTTATTAGAGTGTTATTATCATTTGTTTTATTATTGTGGCATAAATTATTGTTATGCTTAGCCATATGTCCCTAATAGGCATAGTTACATAGTACATGTGGCAAATTGAGGCTTGTGTCTGTTTTGCCTGATGCTCTCTGTTTGCATACCGTGAAGACTGCTGCTGATGGCACATTTGTTTGGTTTAGAATTTTTAATCTTGAAAATTTTGGGGGGACAAAAAAAGAAACTGCTTTTTCTGGGGATATTGCTTTATAACTAGTAGAAGATTTGTTTGTCAGATGATCTATTCTAAATAGTTGGTTGACAAATGGTTAATGGATTTAATTTAACATGAGAATCTGCTTCATTGTCATGGTGTGATGCATTGGTAACTGAGCAGCTAGCTGCAACTATCTAATGAACTTGCTTTTTTTACAAATACCAGTGAAATTTCCCGAGATCAATTTCTCTTGCTTTATATCTGCTTGGTCATGATGACATATTTATGCTCTACATCTGAAAATAAAATAATTGTGTTAATAATAGAGTCGGCAATTGGGTTTCAGGTTTCACTTGGAAATGGCAAAAGGTAGCAGGGGAAGGCGCAGGATCACTTCACGACAATACAGATCAGCTCCATACCCGTTGCACTGCAATCATGATATCTTGGAGGACTTGCACCAAAAGAAATGCTCCAAAGCCTTGGAGAAGAGAGACTGGGAAGATGCAACATGTTCTGTCTGCATGGAGTATCCTCACAATGCTGTCCTTCTTCTTTGTTCTTCTCATGATAAGGGTTGCCATCCCTATATGTGTGGGACTAGCTTTCGCCATTCCAACTGCCTTGACCAATATAAAAAAGCTTACACTAAAGTTGTCTCACCCAACCATGGATTATCCTTGCACAGTTCTCTCAACAACCCAGTTGATGCACCAGATTCCAGTTTGGCCGTCGAGAAATGTCAAGTCTCAGAGCTTGCATGCCCTCTTTGTAGGGGTCAGGTGAAGGGGTGGACTGTCGTTGAACCAGCGAGAGAATATCTTAATGCAAAGAAGAGAAGCTGCATGCAGGATGGTTGCTCATTTGTTGGAAATTACAAGGAGCTGAGGAGGCATGTAAGGGCAGATCATCCCTCTGCACGACCACGTGAAGTGGATCCTGCACTAGAACAAAAATGGAGCAGGCTTGAGCGGCAGCGTGAGCGGGATGATGTGGTGAGTACTATAAGATCAACCACACCAGGAGCCATGTTTTTTGGTGATTATGTTATAGAAGGAAATAATTATGGGTTTGAGTCCGATGAAGATGAGGGTGGTTTTGATTTAGGTGCTACAGAAACAAACGGGGGTTTTGAGGTGGGTGGTATTGACCGTGAACTTGTGAATGTCTTTCTCCTAATTCATGCATTTGGGGCTTCAGCAAATGACTACAGTAGGCGGCTGAGGCAACCTGAAAGGGCCTTAAACCGCACAATGGATGGCACTGTTGGCGTCCGGCACAACACTCCTGTTGGTGCTTCAGATTCCTCTGATCAGGATGACAACAATGAACCCAGTGATAATAATGGTGGTGATGGTGGTATGTCATTGGCTAGCCGCCTCCGCCGTCATGGTAGGGTGTTGTTGGGACGCTCCGGTCGAAGACGCCGACGTAGGGCAGTTCAAGATAGATAAAAGTTGGCAATGGTAGGAGGAGGTGGAGGTGGGAAAAGTTTCTTAGGTACATAAATTTTAGGAAGAAATTTAGACAAATAAAAAAAGACTCAAAAAATTTGATTTCTCACAATTGCATGAATTTACCTCACAAATTTGAATTGCTGGATAAAGAAAGCAAAAAAAAAAAAAAGAAAAAAAAGAAAAAAAAAAAAAGGGATATGGATGTTCTCAATCCTTAATTGTTCTGTAAAATTTGTTATTCTGATGTAATTTCCTGTTACCTTATATCCTCCTGTTAAATTATGAGTTCTTTTTTTCGATTCAAAGTATTCCTCTGTAAATTTTCTTTGATCGCCTTGTGAGTTGTGATAAGGGTGTGGCTTTTGCTTACTGGCAGGTTTCCATAGGAAAAGTTGTATATTATTGATTGGCATCATTATTTCCCACCTAGTTATGGTTCAGATTGGGTACTATGACTTAATTATATTGAGTTTAACGCATGAACTAGTTATTTTACGACCATTTGGTGTTCGAACATGGGGTTCTGGCCCAAACTCTGGAATTTAAAGAGGATTTACTTCTTTGATTAAAATTCATTTGGGCATTTGAACATTTATTTATATGATATAATTTTTTATTTTTAGAACATAGACATTAATGTTGCAACACAATTGAATTTGTTTCCAGAAGATACCATATAATTGAAATTGAACTTTGGGGTATTTTTGTTCAAATGGTAAGCCTCAGTCTGAGAAGAAGTTGATCTTCTGAATCAATTTATATTTGTTCTTCTTCGGGTAGTAGAGAAAGCTCTTTAAGATTTATTTAATTTTGTAGTCGTTTGAGTCCAAACTAATTAAATTTATATAATCCTTTTTGAATAAATTAAATTTATATAAATTGTTAGGCACATTTTCCTAGTAGACGTCCATTTTAAAGCTGGTTGCCATTTCTTCTACCTCTAGAAAGCCTCTTCTGTAATGTCATGAATACCACAAGGCGTAATTCTATTTCACATTCTTAAAATGCTTGAACCGTTTTGTTGAAGAAATTTCTGAATTTTAACAAATGATGAACTGATTTTTGTAAATTTAGCAGGAAAAGAAAAAAAAAAATATATATATATATATATAGAATTCTAATTCTTCGTCTGCCTTGCATTTAGAGGAAAAAAAAAAAAAAAAAATCTGTCATATGATACAATATTTTAAAATACTTGAGAATAGAAAGGTTTAAGCTGGATATTTGTATTTCAATACTAATAATTAAAAATATGTACATTCCTCAGTGCATATTCTGACATAATAAGTGGAAAAGAGTGTATTACATGGTATAGAATAGCAAAATTGGAAATTACAGGGAATGGCTTTTTTCAGAAGGAACTAATTGTTTGAATGTATTTACATTTGGGAGTTAAAGAAAATGTAAAATATTACAAACAAAAACTGTTGTGTTAGACAGTACTTACTGGCTTCTAATTGTTAGCAGAGCCAATGATCGATGATGGCACTTTCAATATGTAATCTCATATTTGATTGCCGGAATGAGTGAGGTCCCAAAAATTTTCAAATCCATTCTAAACTAAGCACGAAAACAAGCCATTTTCACATGATGCTACAAATTCTTCTTTCTCCTTATACCTGTTGGAACACCATAACATACTGGTGATGCACCAATCAAGAAGGGTAATGTGCAAGCTTCACGAGCTTGACCCATAAATGATCCAATCTTTGGCCTATGTTCACAATAATTCCTATTTGAACCCCTTTCACAAACTTCAGGCAATTTCTTCCTTGAGTTTTTCTTCTTAGCATTGCCTTTAGAGGCCTTTATAGACATGGAATCAAATTCTTCTAATAAATTGCTTTGTACACAACTAGTACAGGGACTCAATCTTTCTTTTAACCAAGAATCAAGCATGGCTTTCCCAAATCGATCAATATCCTTGTCAGTCACTTCCCACAGATTGGCAATGATTGCAGGAGAACCTGCCAGCAGATATGATAGTGGAGTACCTTGTGGAACATAACATCCGTTTAAGGTCAAAGATCCGCTACTGCATCCCATCAGGAGAGTTGCAGCACAGTTTCTCAGTTTCTGAATCTCATGCCTTGGAATGTACTGTGTCCCTGCGCCACCACACATTATGTAAATAACTGACATCAAACAATAGATAAAAAAATAAAAAATAAAAAAGAAGTACTCTACAGAATTCTTGTGTCAAAAGGAACTGCATGGATAGAACATTTAAGTGTTATTAATGAGTTTACTGAAGCATACCACTTCCATGTCCAAAATATATAAAGAGGTCATGACTTTTCAAGGCTGCAGCCAACTCTTCTGCTGCAGGTGCATATCCAGCCTTCCCCTGTATAGTTAAGTAAATGAAGAATCAATTGACAGTCATACAAACCACCCATGCATCAATTTTGTACAAACGCGATGATGAATACATTTCAAGTTGCAGTCAAATGGAACCAATCAAAGCAAAGACATACCTTGTATGCAGAACAAAAGACAGAGAATGCTACAAACTAAACTTTATTTCAAATTCTGGAGATTCTTACACTAATTTCTTTCCTAAATAAGAAAGGGTGCAGGGAGGTTACCTCCAAGTTTTGACATCTAAACCAGTTCTCCAATTCAATTTGTGTGCTGCTGAGGTCACCACTGGGATTCAATAAATAAAATGCATCCAAGGGATCTATGTAAGGAAAGGCAGCACCAGCCATTCCAACTTGTTCTTGATGGTGATGGCTTCTATCAAGTGTGGTGGAAATGCTTCCAACTGAAGGCATGCGATAAACCTCCTGGTTTCTCAATATTGGTATATTCTCCCATGGAAGCATCTGTAGTAGTCATCAATCAGTCAGGTTGTTCAAAGAAAAAGATAACTGAAGCTTGTTTAATCACTTAACTGACAATATCTCTAAAATAAGCAAAAACAATAAACAAATTACTCATGAAAATTCTCTCTGAAAAGATATAGTAAAATTCTAGAACCAAAGACAAACCTGAATGTCAAAGTCCAATACTAAAACTACTGGTTCTCGAGCGACACAATCTAGCCCTTCAAGTTCTTCCAATGCTTTACATATAAGTTGGAAGGCCATCCCAGACAGTTTCTCAGCTTCATTAGATGATGGCCAGCACTTATCTTTGCCACAAAATTCACCCCGACCAATGTAGCAACCGTTCCTTAAACATAGCTGTAAAACATATCCACATTCTTCAAAAGCAGACTTGGAAACCCCAAGAATGACTTTAAGAAGGTTCTCATTTACATCCATTTTGCATTTAGATTTCAGATCACACATCAGCTTCTTATGTATGGAGTCTAGGCCCTTGCAATTTGAGCATTCTCCTAGAAGCACATATTTCCAGGGACCCAACCATGACTCTTCCATATTCCTGGTGCCACAGATGTAAGAACGTATTGTCCGTTTATTTCAATTAATGAAATTGAAGCACCAAATGCAAAACAGAAAAAAGAATCACAAGAGCAGAGTGCTATTGTTTAGACACTAAAGTTATTCACTACCTCACCTAAAGACTGTGCTACTAGAGCTAAATGAACCACATTAAATTGTAGGCAAGTCTACCGCAAGCAGACCAATGAACTCATAAAAATTCAGAAACTAGTAAGGATACAAACATACAATAGGGAAGAGAGCCTACCTCAGCAATTTTCCTAGGCGGTGATCGAGCTTCTTTCTTCGCTTCCACCAAATTGTCCTATTCTCTTTTGTATCTTGAAAAGGAAACATTGAAGATGACAAGTAATTTTCCTCTAATATGAGTTTAAATTCTGGAGCCATATCATCCACCACAGTGGAACCCCAGGGACATTGCCATTGACCACCCAAATCTTTGATATGAGGGAAGCCACTACAGCCAGAATTTGCAGCATCATCGGAAATTTCTGGAAAAAATTTCCTCAATTTAGGAATTTACAATATACAAGCAGGAATTCATGCGTGCAAATGCAATGGATTTCTTACTACCATATCTGTTTTAATCAAAATACCTTCTATTATGGAATCCATTGGCAGAAGCAAGACAATAGGTTGACCCTTAGAGTACATGCGTGTCACTAGAATCCATGCGTGAACACATGATGGATAAAGCAGCAACTCTTGTAACAGAATAGCATAAGGACCTCCAAGAAAACTTATGCAAATAACAGTTGTACAAGGAAGGTTAGAAAAAAATTTCTCTACAAATTCTTCAAGATCTTGAAGAGACTCGGGTGCAACCCTGCATTAAGGTTTAGATTGAGTAGGGGAATAGAAAATTATGTTAGACAGATCTGATAAATTTTATTCTTTAATGTTGCAAAAGTCACAAAAAAGACCTTGATAAGTTCTTCGTTTCAGCTCCCACACAAGTTGAGCCAGTAACACATGAACCCTGAAAGTAACTTTGTTACATAACCATAAAACACATGTTCTTTTAAAATAATGAGAAATACAAGGAAAAAGAGAGAGAGAAGAGAGAGAGAGAGAGAGAGAGAGAGAGAGAGAGAGAGAGAGAGAGAGAGAGATGTTAAAAATTAAAAAGCTTTGGGCATGATCTGCAAATTATATATGTGACAATTTAATTTTGATTTCAAGATGCTAAATAGAAACTAAAACCATGGATAACTTACACAACCATTTAAAGAACAAATGCAACATGCATTGAGGTCTAAGAAACACAATGTGCAAACTATGGTTCATGTCATAATAACAGTATTACATGAGCTGGGCTAAAAAGGGTGCTTTGAAACATCCTTAGTTGTACTCAAAACCTAGAGTGGTCTTTGCAGGCCAGGACCCAAAGTAGACATGTACAGAAGCAAGAAAAAAAGGGTGTCCAGTTTAAATGCAGCAAGCCTAAGAGACAAATACAGAAGCAAATGAGGAGGTACAACTACACTTGAAGAAAAAATGCTCTCCTTAACTATATAAAAAGTATGCCCCTAAGATGCAACCTCAATATCTGCCGGGCATATCCAATCAAACAATGCAAACACTTCATAAAAGCCAACAGATTTGTATCTTTTGAGTATTTTTATAAAGTTCTATAGGCTACATAGCCAAAAGGTGCAAGCCATTAACTGCTTTCCAAAAATAAAAGAGAATCCACTAACTGAATTGGATAGAGTAGATTTTATTTTATTTTATTTTTTAATGAGAAACATGGGATGCACATAATCAAAGGATAAGGTTCCAAAACTCATCATTCCAAATGCTAATTATGGCCATCTAGGTAGTTTCTCTCTTGAGACAACAGTAGGTAAGAACTTAAAAATACAAACATACCTCAGAGTCTACAAGATGCTGGACTTTGGCTGTCCCAGAGTTACTGGTGAAGAATTGATAATTATGATGAGCTTCGACTGAAGCTTGGTGAAAATATGAAGCCCAGTGATTTTTGGAGAGTGCTTTGCATGAAGATGGTAAAGGAGAAAGATCACTTGAGGAAGAAAGTAAAAACATAACAGCAAGCAATCTAGAAACCTGTAAATATCTGTTCTTGTATCAGTTTCTTTATGCATGACATACATCTTGAAACATCTAAAATGTTCATCCATGCTACATAGAGATCTTCACTAGTACAATAATATATAACAGTAAGAAACTAGAATAAAATGAATTTATCATAAGTAAAATAACTGAACAAAATGAAATGAAATTTGACCTTCTGAGAAAGCACAGGAACCTCTCGGCCAAGCACAAAAGCTAGCATCAACCAACCTACTATGTTTGGTAGCTCAATACAAGACAGATCACAGCAAACAATCCTGGTGCAGAGAAATGAATCAGACAAAAGCAAAGGAAGTTAGCTGAAACTATGATAGATAAAAGGTGATGTATTTATTACAAATATAGTAAAAAAGATTAAATCAACATGCACATGCAACACAAATGTGAAGGTGTGTAAGTGTTTGTGTCTAAGATCTATGTATATGAGTGTACTAAGAAAATATAAATTTACTTTAGCTTGCATATTAGTTTACAAATCAAATGAAGTGATTAACGTATTGCAAGTCCATGAAAATCAACATGACATAATTGTTGATTCCCTTTAACAGAGAGAAAGAGAAAGAGAGTAGAGACATGAATGCATTCACAAGTACATAAAATTGTTCTGCACTAAAAGTTACTTCAAGTTGGCATGTAACTAATATACAAATTATATTAGAGAGAAGAAAGGATGTCAAGCAAACATGAACTGTATGCAATAAACAAAGGTATGACAAACCTAGTGTCCTTGGAACTGAAAGCTCTCAAAGAAAGCCAACTTATATTATATAGTAGTTCTGCATGCTCAATACTGAATACATCTCCTGAGATCTCCTTCCCAATTATATCAAGTAAGA
Source organism: Ziziphus jujuba (assembly GCF_031755915.1). Lineage (NCBI taxonomy): Eukaryota > Viridiplantae > Streptophyta > Magnoliopsida > Rosales > Rhamnaceae > Ziziphus > Ziziphus jujuba. The sequence continues at coordinate 27,226,775 of NC_083387.1, read as the reverse complement.
AGGTGACTGGAATGGATGAGCTGGTAAGACAAAATGGGTTCCGGCTAACTAGGATCGATATGCTTTGCAAGATAATTTCATGTGCTTCATGAATTTGACCATGATTCTCCAGGCAATGTCCTGTAAATGATATTTACAAAGAATTCCATGGTTTAGCTTTGGTTGCAAGAAGATAAAAATAATGTTAACATACAATAAAATAAATCTGTGAAAATGCATACACAACTAAACAAGCAAGCATGCACATCTTTTATCTACTTCAGTATCAAGTTAGTATTGAAAACTTCATATATTTTCCATAGAAATCATGAGATATATATATATATATTTTTTTTTTGGTGCAAGAGAAAAAGGAAAAAAAAAGGACTTCCTTGTCTAGTGTTATTAAACACACAGTTAACGGGATTGTATTAATGCTTTGGACATCTGGTGTTTATTTCTGCCAAGCACATTGCTGAAATGAATGCAAGGTTAAGCAATCTAATAGCCATAACATGAAGCAATACTCATACCTAAACTTGTAAGCAGCCTTATCGAAATCCGCCTGCGGACAAATTCCCACTTCATGTTTATAAAATCTTTTATTAACCCACTTCTCATAACTTCCATAGGAAGGCAGAGCCAACACCTATTCTTGTGGCAAACACACATTTCTTCACACCCAGCAACAAGCTTACAGCTTCTCATTTTCATTAGCACATCCTCCGGGCTAAAAGTAGTAGAATAATCACAGTCATTATTGCCTTTCAAATGTTTTGTATGGCCAAATTGTATTTCATCAGAACTGGTAATATTTTGGTTCTTAGAAGATCGATACATGGAACGGGTTGACCTCACATTTTTCTCAAGTATTGGACCTTGATCCTTTGATAAAGGTTTTGGGGCATTCCTAGGCTTTCTACCCTTTTTAGACTCCATGCACTTTGACCCCTCCCTAGATGGTTTATTTATATCCACTTGATCTTTGCATAGAGAAAACATATGGCAAACACCATTTCGAAAATCTTTGACAGTAGTATTACCAAGCACCATGCTTTCAGCAGTGGATTCTTTAGGACAGCTAACAGAATTTTTCCAATGAGAAAGATTCAGCTTGTCAAGAGCTGATTTATACAGATCTTCAGCATGATACAATCTCTCTGGAGATATTTTTCCACTAGCAGTATCAATAATGCTTAGGGATAAATCACCAAGATGCTGATCAACGGTTACTTCCATCATCGTTCTGCACTTTAAGCAAGAAATATTTGTGCCGTATGTCACCAAATACTGCTTGGCTTTCTGAAGTTCTCTTTCTGCCAAATCCCAATGCTGCTTCTTACAATACAACTTTCCTAAATTCAAAAGGTAAATGGAATTTAGCTGATTATCATGTCTCCTAAATGAAATAGAGGATAAATTAAGCAATCATCAGGCAAAAATAAAGGAGAAAAGAAGTTTACTTTCCTACCCAAAACACAAGAGAAAGCAAGCAAAAATAGTGGCAAGCTTTGTGAGCAGGAAATGTTTTTTCCCCATGTAAAAAAAGTTTCAGCCTCTGTTCCATTTCCTACTAGTTCATGGACAATGCCAACCTGCAGGGTAGATGAGCGATTCAAATGCCAATCCAGAAAGTGTTAGTATAGAGCAAAAATCTGCATTTAAATTTCAATTTTAGGTTATTTATAGGAAAAGAAAAATGTCAGACCTGAAGAGTGCTTTCAAGGTAACATTGAAGTACATTCCAAGGGCTAAGATAACAATTTTCCAAGTTCCATGAAATTGTATCAAAGGACCAAAATTCACTAGCTACAGATCTGCGCACTTTCAAATTCTGAAGGGTGGTAAACTTTTGAACGATATCCCCAGTTTCGTGGCACTTTTCAGCCTGCTGTCCCACAGAATACATAAATTTCTCTTGAAATAATTTACTACGTAACCGATGAGCTTCTTTTGCATAAAAAAGGGCCTGAAAGAACAAAGAAAAACCCATCAATGTGGAGAATTTTACAGCAGAACGCATGAAATAAGCACATAGTCACATACTGTACTGAGATGAAAAAGAAAATAATAATATGAATGCCAAAATTTTCCAAGTTATTGCCATCTAAAACTCAAGTTAATACAAATGTTCTAACTAACATAATGAAACAAATCCAGTGCTTCTTACCTTTATTAACTGTCCATTTGAAATAAGTCTTTCGCTCAAATCATAAAAAAGGTATGCAGCAATGAAACTAGAACGGCTGGACACAGAAGCCTATAAAACAATCAACAGGCACATATGATTGTTATGATTCTATATCAGTGAGGGTTAAGAAATCATGGTAAGCTATTTAAGAGGACCTTACACTTGAAATAAGTTGAAAAGCAGACTCTTCAACTTCATCAACTGTGATATCTGGTCGAAAAGAGCTTTCATGATCGTTTGAACCCCAAGCAAAGTTTCCAAATAGAAATGAGAAGTTGTGTTGCAGTCCAATCAGCAATGGTTGAGATCCTTGTAAACAACTTGTCCAATAATCAATGGATCTGGAATGTTCACCATAATGGTCTAGTAAGCTCATGATGAATGCCTCATTAACAGGTGAAATGCAAAGGCCATGGCCTGTCCTCCTACATTCCCAAAGTATGGCCAATAACTTCTCTGATGGAACATTATTCCATTGAAATAATCTAATCATAAGCTTATATATATCTGGGTGAAATTCCATGAAACCCTGAAACAGTGAACATAAAGAAAAAAAAGTGCAATGTCAAGTATTAAACTCCCTTTTTGGAGAAGCTACAGGAAAAAATAGTTAAAAAGACAAACCTTCATTGACAACAAATCAATAATATTATAAATTAGAAGCATCACGTTTTCAGACTTTGCAAAGTACTTGTCATTGGCAGAGAAATGATCTTGAGTGGAAATGCTCGACCATAGGTTTAGGGCAGCAGTGATATCTTCAAAGATTTGCTGCTTGCAACAAAATCCAACGCGAAACATCATACAAGCATGTAAAATTAACATCTAAAAGCTTTGGCATTAGTTACTAATTTGAGAGGGTAGCCTTTCATGAATTAACACCTTTGAGTCTGGTTGAAACTCCTGAGAACAAAGTGCACGTAAGCAATACACCACAGCTAATTCGTGACTGGGTGGAACTCCACAGCTATATGTTTCACCAAATATCTCCTGTTTCAGTACTTAATTAAGGTCACCAACTCCCAGGATATAATGCTTTGCATGTATTGAACGAATGATTAAGTATTGGGAAAAAAAAAAAAAAGAAAAAAAGAAAAAAATGAGACTCCAATTAACTTACAAGTAAAGCTATTGCTTCTGACAAGCATTGAATACAATCCCCCAGACCATCATTCCCTTTGTTCCTTAGCATCCTTCCCTTTCTGACTAAAATTCTTGATTTCTCTAACAAATTATCCTGTGTTACATACACTTCTTGCAGGAGGAAACCTATAATTTTCATTTGCATTTTCTCACACAACTCTGGGTACAGTACATTCATTTCTTCATATGCAACAAGTTCCTGAATTCTCAGAAGGGATTGTAAGGAAAGCAAATATTAGTCACAAGTGAATGGGATGAACACAACCCCCAGATACATAAGAGAATCATTGCAATGAAGTCTAATTGACAAAGAACACTGTAATGAAACCAAATTGACAAGGAACACCATAAAAAGACCTAACCTGTTCCAAGATAATCCCAACTGTCCTCTTTGACATTTTCTCAGAAGAAGAAAGCGCACGGTATAAGGTTGGACCAATATCCTCACCATTTAATTCTTTATGATATTTGCATTCAATCTGGATTTAAAATGCTAATATGAGGTAGCAAAAATCAAATCATAAACAAGTTAGGGAAATTTCAGATGTTACCTTCACCCACTGTTTCACCATAGACATGGGACCTGCTAGTCTTCTGAAGACATCTGCTGCAATAGACCACTTTTCAAGGCTCTCTACTATTGTTCTTTCTATCTTCTGACTGTCACATTGGTGGAGAACATCCAAAAGGAAAGCAGTTCTTCTACATGATTCATTGACAAAATCTAGTATAGCATCTTCTGACAGATCACCATCCAACCCCTTCGACTTGTGCACAAACATCTCACAAAGACGTACAGCACAAGTCCATGATGCTCTACAACATAATTTTAATGCTTTTGAAGCCTGAAAACACATTATAAAAGTTCTTTAGAGGCATTGAGTTCAAACAAATTTACAAAACAAAATGATTGTTGAACAAGGCAGTGTCAAAGGAAAAGGAACAAACAAACTCCTTGTTTTTTTTCCTAACACAATATATTCACAATGCAGAGCGCCACCATCATTAATCTAATATGCTTCCATCCATAAAAGAAGGATTGTGCAAGCACTTCTTCTGCTTCACAAAAATTGCTTAGATCACAATAAAAGTACAAGCTCCAGCTTTACAGATATTGCTTGTTTACCAAATCCTCCCTTTTCATTCCTCCACTCCCAACCCCAAATATCTATTTAGAAAAGAGATGAAGGAAAAGCTCCTGCCGGCACTCAGGAACCAGTCAGTGAAATAAGCTGTCACATTATCTGTACAGATGTACATCATCTTCAACAGTGGCGAGGTTGCATGGGATAACTGGTCTGGTTTAATTATGAAAATATTAAAACTGATATAGTTAAGGATTCAAGACAGAAATAACTAAACCAAACTGATCATAAGATTGTGCTATTTGATTTTATCATTTCTTTTCTAGTTATATTTGTTTTAATCATATTTCCAAACACATTTCATTTTTAAATTTCTGTTTGGACTATGTCAAAAGAAGAAACGATATGACAATTAAAAAAGAAAAAAAAAGGGCAGAATGAGTTGATTATTCCTACTTGTTAAGAAGTTATGTGATATGAGAAGCTTAAATACGTGAGAAAATTTCTAGCTGTTTATATTCTTTGTAACCTTTTGCTTGCGTTCATGAATATAACCTGTATATGCTCTACTACCTCTCAAGTGGTTTTAATTGGGTAAGAGGTTCATACACTCATCCTACTGCTGCAGCGCATGACATAAGTGATGGCAAAGTAACTGAGTTTTGATAGAAAACTCAACTTTATTAATTTAAAACTAAAACATAAAAAGGGGTGAAATTCTTTCATACAACCAAGAAAAATATATATAATGATACTAAGTAACAACTGACCAACTCATATTAAACAGAGAAACAGCTTTGTCCTCAAATTCCTTTAGGAATGGAAGGATCACAAATAAACTCAAAACTTTGTTTTAACCCGTAGGATGTATATAATGCAACTAACAAAAGCAATAAAAATAGCCATAGTGACAAAACGACCAAACCCAAGTATTGTAGAATTGCAAACATTACCATTAGCATTACCTTTGAATTCTTTAAAAGAAAAATTCTTGGAAATCATAGAAGTAATTATTCCATCAATCCCAATATATACAATTTCCCCAAACAGAAGATGCAACTTCAAGCTATAATTGTTCAATATCAAACCAATCATACAGGAAGAACTCAATCAAGACCAGCAAAACACTTAAAAAGCCAAATGAGCACAAAAGTACAAGAAGGTCACATTATCTTCAAGTAGTTAAATTATTTAACTGTATGAACATCTAACAAATTAATTCATACACAATTGAAACATGTATTGAACAAAAAATACCTCTTTAAGTTGGTCATTTCTGTACAGAATTACACCAGTGTTATAAAGAGAGGTGGAAAGATGTTTTAACCCATGAGGTTGAATCCATTCACTGGAAATCATGTCATTAAACATAGCCACACTGTTCTGAAATAAAGAAAGACAAGACAATTAGTCAAATTTAAACAAATAATATCAATAACCCACTACTTTTAAAGTCTACAGATGCCTATAGAAAACCAAAAAAAAAAAAAAAAGTAACAGGGGCCAGATCAATTTATATCATCATGAGTATGACAACCTCCATCTTATGCTTTGTTCTGATGGAAACAATAAATGCAGCCACAGCTACAGCGTGCATGCTGTTTTCATCAAATCCAGATCTCTCCCCTTCATAGGTACATCTACACCTAGTAACATGCAAATTTCATAGACGCATTATGACACTAATTAGAAATCAGGACCATACCACAAAGTATCTAAAATTCAATAAAAATAAAATGGTGAATTTTTCAAAAATAAAGCAAATAAAGAATACATCATAGAAAGTGAATTTCCATTCCAAAAGATAAGTAAAAACCAAAAAGTAATTGTTAGATAGACACTAATTACAAATAATAAATAAGTAATTTTGAGCAAGCCAAAATCTTAATTACTGATTAAAGATGTTCCCCTTGCAATAGTTTACAAGTTTAAAAACAGAACAGGCAAAGCTGTTGCAGTTGTAACAAATAAATAAATACACTAGAACTTAAATTGGATTACCTTTTATAGAGAAAGAAAACATCAGAAAACTGATAGAATGCATCCTGTATTTTACATATTCCATTAGAAACAGAACTGGCTTCATGTTCAGAAAGTATCGTCTTCTTTTCTGAATTTACTAATTCAGCAAGCGGCAAGCATAAGAACTTCAGTGCATTTAAGTAAGCATTTAAGTAAGACAGCAGATGAGCCTTTCCACTCTTCTGTGTCCAATGCATAGAGGCCTTGCGATCACAAATGGATAATGAGCATACTTGACAAACAGAATCCTTAGAATCAACCCTGGATGACACACAGGTTTCCTTGCAGCCAACATGAAAGAAACTTTCTAGTGAACCAAGTAAAGTAGAAAGGTTCTGCAGAATATCCACATTATCATGTAAAAGTCTTGTTACACCTCCGGAGCATGTAAGATCCCCACTTCTGGACTTCATAATAAAACTAATGAAGAACAACCCAGTAGCGTAAAGCCTCAGAATCAAATGAAAAGGTGTCCTAACCTGCAGAATGATTTTAATTTAACTTGAAACATTACAATGAAAATTAGCAACAGAAAAAGAAATGTGATAAACCCTATAAACAAGATACCTGATGGAAATAACTGGCTATTTTATTCAAATGAGCTCCAATATTGCTACAAAAATTTGTGTTTGTTTGACACTTATTGGCACAGTAAGCAACGAATTCAACAAACTCTATTCCATTATTTTCCTCTTCAACCTGAGAAAATAGACGTAGATGAAAGATGCAATTATTCTGGGGGGCACTGCCTTTAGCTATAAACAGTTCAATAAAATAATATCCATATAACGAACTTTCAAACAAACAACATCACCTCAGAGAGTAAAAAGCACATCATAAACGTTCAAATCATTCAAATATATCAGAAGGTTCTCACGCTAAGCAGTAAAAAAGAAAAAAAAATTAATAATATTCTGTCCACAAGAGAACAGAACAGTAAAGCTATGAGATTATTCTTTGTCCAGAAATAAAAATAAAAAAAAAGCATGTGATAATCTGTACACTCTATCTATTCCAGACTTCTGGCATAGGTTGTATAACATAAGAAAAGTAAAAGTAAAGGGAACAAAGAAAATAAATAAATTAAATGCATGTAGCATTACCTTTGTTTCACGGGCAACAGATTCCAACACGCATATTAACATGTCAATGATGAGGGAAGATCTGTTCTCTTGTAATGAGAATAAAGAGGAACATATCCTATGAGCAAACTGCAAGTGAAAGTCTGACCATATAAGCAAATAAAGATCCCTTTTAACATCCATGCCCACAAATCAAACATGTCTCACCTTGTAAACTTGATCTTTCATTGATGACTTGGAATACTCAGCCATTGTTGTGAAGCATAATGCATGTATCAGATCTTCATCAAAACTTGGTATCTCCCCAACTAAAAAAAGAGTACACCTACTAAGATAGGTCACAAGCACCCTCTGCAATTTTTCATATGCGTTGGCATCTAATACCCTAAAGTGTTTAATGAAGAGGAAATAATTAGCAAACAATATTGTCAGTCATATCACTTTAATATAATGCAAAGGTCATTATTCAGTGGTCCAACTTGATGCCCATAATGAGGGCATGAATGGTTTTCACAGAAATATAGGTTCTGTGGGGAACCATTTTTCAAGTAATCCTAAAATTTTAAATAGGACATATCATAAAATTAAAATATTAACTAAAAGTATGGCAAAGTTCCTACAAAATGCTTATAATATAATACCATAAAGCATCGAGTATTCTACTCTATAGTTATCGGGAAACCAAAGACGATTAAAGAAAATCCCATTTGAATCGAGTACTTAATGCTAATTTTGGACACTATTTAAATACAAAATCAGCTCCATTAAAAATCTAAAATAGAAAATTATACTACTCTTTTCATAAGCGACAAAGTTTTGCTTCTTAGAGCTCAGAACAATTAAATATCTACCACACGAAACCTCACATTTGTTTCTTTTCCTGCATTTTCCCAGAAGACAAATGCTCCGAGAAAAAAAAAATTAAATTAAAAACAAAATTGTTCTAGACCACCAGACACACAATGCTTGACAAAGAAAACAATCGAATCCACTCACCTGAACCATGTTCTTACCTCCTCCACCAAACGAATCACCTTCCTATAATCACCACCATCCTTACTTCGACCCATTGTCACGCACTTCACGAGCGTCACCACAATCTCCACAACCAAACACACAAAATCCTTATCACCACCCCCTTTGTCGATATCCGGCAATAATCTTCCCTGGCATTTCACCACTTTACCACCAAAATCGATCGCCTTGAGCTCCTTCAAAATCCTAAACCCCTGATTTTCAGCTTCCTTAAACTTTCCCCAAGCTTCCAAGCAATGCACCATCCGTACTCTCTGGAGCTGTACAGAGTACGGTTTGCAAGACAGCTGCGAAGCCAGAGATTCCAAGCAATCCAAACAAAGCCTGTAAATTTCGAACATTTCGAGTGCCAATTTATCATCGGCGCCACCACCACCAAATTTAGAAGGATCGGCGAGGCGTTTGGGGAGGATCGATAGGGCTCGGTTGAGGAAAGGAAGGAATGTCTTGGCAAGCGATCGGATTGAGGATTGGTCGGTGGTCTTGGACTTGGCGGATATCTTGGTTTTCTTGGGGTTTTTGAGGTCGGAAAATGGGTGGAGGTAGTCGGAGAAGAGGGAGTGAATGCCTTGGGAACAGGAAGGGGATTCGAGCTCGGAGAGAAGTGAGGCTTCGGTAGTGGAAGCCATGGAAGGCGTTGAGAGAGAGAGAGAGAGAGAGAGAGAGAGAGAAATGGAGGCTTGTGGAAGAAGAGGACGAAGGAAAAAGGTTTGGAGGTTTTGTATTCAAAGGCGCGAATACGGCCCGCCTGTGAATTTCATTTGAAAAAAGAGAAATGAAAAAGGACAAAAACTATATGATGTATTTATATATTCGTTTAAATATTTATAACCAAAAAAAAAAAAGTATGCAAAATACGGATTTTCAGAAAAATTAAAAAAAAAACTGTAAATCATATTATTTGTACGACATGATTTATTATATATATACATGTATTAGCCATCTAAATTTTAATTTCAACATATATTATATATTTGTGAATAAAATTTCAAAATACGTAAACACATATATTCACCCAAAAAAAAAAAATACGTAAACACATATGAATTTGATAAATTTTCACAGATAAGAACAAAGCTTGCATTAAATATTTATATTGTAAGGGGTTATAATTTTTAATTTTTTTAATAATTGTGTGTAATAGTTTGAGTTCGCAAGACCAAAGTGAACACATTTAAATTGCATTAGTTTTTGGATTTTGTTTTATTGTTCTAAATTTTTTTGTTCTTTTTCATTTTTACAATTATTATTAACAAATATTTGAAATAATCAAAATTACGTAAAATTACATAAAAAAAAAAACTAAAAGGCTACATTAACCAACATATTATGCAAATAACATGTAATTATATAAAATAAAAAATAAAACTCAAAAACTAAAAACCAATAACTTTATTAAATATATATCAAGCAAATGGCATATAATCAGATTAAAAAAATAAAAAAATAAAAAAAAACTAAAAATCAACCATACTAACAAGCTTATTTACCATATTTTCTCTTTTTAGTTTTGGATATTTTGCTCTTGATATTCATTTATGATTAGAAAAATAACCAATTTCATTGGTAATTCAAGATATTTTAATAATCAATTTTGATATCTTTTGTAAAAAGATTAATTTAAATTTCATAATTAAATTTCAGAAAAATCAAAAAATAAATTTTTTGTGTTTAAAAAAAAAAAATTCATATGATATGGTCAGCTAGAATTTAGAGGTTGAGAAACCTGGACCAGAGCAAAGCGGGTCGGATTGTTTAAACACGGGCTGGTTTAGTTTGCCAAAATGGACCCGATTCGTTAGTGACCAATTGGAAACCCGGTTTTAGAACCACAAGTTCATGTATTTATAAAACCCTAACGATCAATTTGGGAAGCGGGTAAAGGCCGCTCGTTTAGGGTTTTTGAGTTTTACTGCTAACAGAGAGCAAAGGAAAACGCCCACACTGTCGGAAAAATGCCCAAATCAAAGCGCGACAGACCAGGTTTGCCATTTTTCTCTTTCTCTTGATTCTTCTGGTTGCTGGTGGATTAGGAAAATGGACAAAATCGAATTATTTTTTGGTTATTTGTTATGTTCTTGCCTACATAAAATTTTTCTTGTGGACCTGTGCTGGTGTGTTTGGCTGCCAGGAAAAATGTAGGAATGTGATAGAAACTAGAAATTGAAGAAAAAACGATGAGCTTAGAAACAAAATTTGTGGCAGTTCAAGGATGTTTATTGCTGGGTTCATTTGATAGATTTTTGTATTTGCTATGCCTGTATAGATTAAGAAAAATTTAATATTATTAATATTTTTTTTTAAGCTTATGAAAATATTTATACGATGCTTTTATACCCTCTTTTTGTCGTTATGTTTCTTTTTGCCTTTGAGATTTTGTTAGATACACTATTTAGCTGCTAAAACTTGGAATATTTTTAACTTTAAAAATTATGTTTCTCAATTGTACAACAGTTTGCTTTACTGAATAAGAATTGTAATTTCAAGGCTCCATTCTGTATCATGAAAAACTCTCACGAGAGTATTTTTAGTGAAAACATTCGCACGGACTATAAGGATTATATATTTTTAATGACAACATTATTTTCCTTTTCTTGAGTTTTACTTGACTTAATTATTTTTCCTGTTTAAACTATGAACTATAATGAAAGTATATTGTTAGAAAGAGTTTTTTGGGTTAAAAAATGGACCTTATTTCTTTTATTTCTAAATAAGTGGGTGAAAAATTGTACTTCTTGATATTGACTATACTTTACCCTTTTACCTGTCTTGCATATTGTAAGAAGGATATGCTTTATTGTAGCCCTTCTAATAACCTGAGAAGTGAGAAGGGATATATCACTTCATGATCTGTTTAAATTATTGCTTGGTGTATAATGCAGTTACATTATCGAAGACAAAGAAGAAGGGAAGGGAACATAAAGAGGCTATAGTAAATGCTATAAGACAGGCTGTGGAAGATTACAGTTCGATCTATGTGTTCAAATTTGAAAACATGAGAAATCTAAAATTCAAAGAGTTCAGAGAAAAGATGAAATCTACAAGCCGGTAAGTTCACACCACATATCAAAGATTTATTTAATAAAAGTAGTTCATATTCCCAAACCAATATATTTTTATTTTTTTTTTAAAGGAGGAAATTAGTGCCTGGACAAGAAAACATAAGATATAAGATTAGAATAAATAATTTATGTTCTTTATTTATTATAAGGTAATGTGAGAAAAAGAGGAGAATGATCATGTTGATGTTTGTACTTCTATGTAACATAGTATTAATTTTGCTTTGATCGCTAGGATCTTTAGAAAATTAACTTTCGTCGGTTTATTTTCTGTATTTTTTTCTTTGGCTTTTAAGAAGCGGAGGGCTGTATTCACTTATAATATTCAGTCTCTGAACACTAATCATAAAGGTCAAAGTTTACAAAAAAATTATATAATGTAATATTTTTATTTTATTGCTCTTGGAAATATTTCTATGGCATACTCTTAAGAACTTGGTATACTTTTTTTTTTCAAAGAAAAAGGTTTGGACTATATTTTTTTCATTGCATTTAATACCAACATCCTAGGCTCATTTCAAAGTTTGATATTTGTGTTTACTATGTGTGATAATCATTGGATTTTTGGCTTCAATTAAAGTTTGATATTTGTATTTTGTAGTTTGATATTTGTGACCCGTTTGTGTTTATGCCCTTTCTATCTATGTTGTGTGAATTAGGTCATCAAGAAATATTATTTTCTTGATATATATTGCCTAATTTTAATATTTATTATTATAAAATTAATGATTTTCTAGCCAATGATTTAAGAAAAGGTATTTTTCCAGCTTGAAGGCCAATGTCATCTTTGATAAAGCTTTTCAGTCATAGATTCTATGGTGTATGAATTATGAATGAATAACAAGTAATCTCGTTATAATTCTGCCAGATTTTTCCTTGGGTCAAACAAAGTCATGCAAGTTTCTTTAGGAAGATCTGCTGCTGACGAGATGAGACCGGGCATTTACAAAGTGTCTAAGGTAAGCAATTCTTTTTATGGCAACTGGTAATTTCTGTGGCCTTTTTTGGTCTAAATTTGTTTTCTTATTCTTGTCGAAGTAAATTTTCCTGTCTGTTTATTGTATTTAGCTGTTGCGAGGAGATGCTGGGCTTTGCTTTACCAATTTGGCAAAAGAAGAGGTTGAAAGGTAACATCACGTATAACATATTTTCTCACTGATGTATTCAATCTATTATCTCCCCTTGGTTGTAGAGATAGTGGAAAGAGGAAATAAAATTTAATGGCTGCATTTTTCGGTTTAAAGTTAATTGCAAATTTTAAATTTATTTCTCTTGGACTCTTAGCTAAAAACTACAAGAGTTTGGATATACGAATATAAATTGATAAAAAAATGAAGCTTTTCATGAACTTGTTTTGTCTCGTTATCATTAAAATCTATGGAATGAATGTTAGGCATATTTCTATAAAATGTGGGATGGTTGTATTGTATATCATTGGAGTATTTTTGAGTATTCTGATTATTTTATTCTTACATCCCAAAACATAATTGTGTCCAATAGTTACTGGTTCAGCTGGATGTAAAAGTATGTTATTACCTTCCATTTATAGAAAATCTTACTTACACCATCTTTTTGACAATGCAGAAAGAACATTCTTTTGTCATTTGGTTTTGTACTCTACTATAATATCACATCAACTTTTTAATGATTTGTTCAACTTGTGGCAGGTTATTTAATGAATATGAAGATTATGATTTTGGAAGAACAGGCAGCATTGCAACAGAAAAGGTTTTCTGAGATTTCTTAAGAATAAATGGTTATAAATATAATTCGATAATTTAGGAGTCCAGCAATTGTGAATGTGTATTGGTATCATTTAATATGATGTATTGAAGTTTAATACGAAGATATATACTTTGGGCTCTATAATTGATGACCAAAAACAAATATGTATAATTTGATAATTTCCGGGTAAGATCTTGACTTCTTATTGTGTTATGAATTATGAAGTGCGATTTATCTTTGAAGGTCATATTTTTTTAGGTTCCCGTATAGCTTTTTATGTTGCATTAGATGTCTGTAAACTCTTTATTTATTTAACTTTCATGTTGCATTTCTTTTTGTGTTGAATTCAATGTTCCATTGTTCAGGTGGAGCTCAAGGAAGGTCCTTTGGACCAGTTCTCTCATGAGATGGAACCATTCCTACGTAAACAAGGGATGCCAGTCCGTTTAAATAAAGGTAGGTATTTGCTTCCTCCTGCTGTTATGTAGGCCCTTTTGTATCAGAATGATGAATGGAGAACGAGGTTTATGTATGTCATGTTGTTCAGGTGTTGTGGAGCTTGTTGCAGACTATGTTGTTTGTGAAGAGGGAAAGCCTTTGTCACCAGAGGCAGCTCGCATACTGGTTTGTACTATGATTCTACTTCTTTGTCTGTTCCATTACATGTTATGGTTGGCTCTTCTAATTTACACACAAGCAGCATGCCTTGGCCCAACTATAAATGTCACAACAAGCATAATGAAAATCTTGGTGCATGAATGACTGATGGGTGTTTATGACTATTAACTTTACTTCTTTTTAACAAGTTTCTTTAAAATGATTATTTGAAGCATAGCTTCATATATACTCAAATATGTGACTATTATTTATTTTACAGCGGTTATTGGGGATCAAGATGGCCACATTCCGACTTCACTTGATTTGCAGATGGAGCCCTAGTGATTTCGAACTCTATATCGATGCACCAGGAGATTCAGATGTTGAATCCTCTTGATAATCAAGTTGATGAATCACATTTGGAGTCTGATTAGGTTGTGATAGAGGGTTAAATTAAAAGAAGAGTTTATGCGACAAGGGTTTTAGCTTTTACTGGGAGAGATGTAATGTTGTATCAAGAACTGCAGAGATGGCAATGCAGTTCGATGCTGAGTTCATTTTTTCGTTCAGCCATCATTATTTGTTAACATATTGCGCCTAAGTTTTGGCTCCATCTGTTTTTGACTAATTCTGGTTATGTAAAATTTTAAATATTTCTCTAAAATTTTTCTGCGAACAATTTTTTTTAGTTTATTTGTTGTAAAGATTAGTAAGGCTATCGTAGAATGGTAATACTTTTTCTAAACCAAATGCAAACCCAATTAAACAGAAAATAACCAAATGCAGTACTTCGGAGTTCTTACACATTTTTGTATCCATTAAAACTAGATTTAAACGAAGAAAGTCTTTGGATGTCAATATTATATATCCCTTTGCAGCGATTTGCAATTTGCATTTGCTTTATTTACTATGTCGTCTAATAGCGTTTTTGGGTTCAATTTGATGGATTTGTCTGATGCTCCCATCTGAATTATTAACAAGTCATTTGCTTTGGGACTACTGAAGAAATGAAATCTTTGTGCATTTATACTGTGCCTTTTTCATTTGTGTTTTGAAGATTGTATGTCTAATCTCTCTGCACTATTGTTGTCGCTAAATCTAATTCTAATAGTATATAGATGAGAGCCACAACAATGACGATTAAGAAAAATACAACGTTTTTGGAACTCTGCAATTCTGGGGTAACTAGTACTATTTTGCATTCTTACTACCATAAAATAGTCCGGTTTTTGAAGAAGCATCAGAATCTTCAATTGCCCAACTTTTAACAATTCAATAGCCGAACAATAAGACACCGGCAGTGACAGTTCCACTGATGCCGGCAGAGCAAGGGAATGACTCCAACGGCCGTGGAGTCAATCAATCCTTGTTTGATGAGTGGCGTCAAGAATATCAGTCTAGAGCCGTGGAAATCATTTCCAAGCCCTGCGGATAGGTAGAGGCGGAGGAGGAAGGCTCTCTCTAGATGAGAGTGAAATTCAGCGCTTATCATCCTCATCACTTTCTTGAGGTTAATAAATGGCACTTCTTTGGCTTTTCTGTGATGTTTCTCTTCTCTACCCGTAATGCTTAAAAATATAGTTTCGCTACTAAATCCGTATTTTATAGAGAATGGAAGCTTTTTAATTATGAATTCGTATCTATCTGCGGGATTAACTTGCTTCAGTTTTCTTCAGCAGCCATCCCTAAGGTTCTCAATGGAGTGTCTTTTACCAGTTTTTTTTTTTAATATTTATTTTTTAGAATAAAAATTGATATGCATGAATAACAAATTTTCAGAATCCCTCAGGTAATGCTGCATCTTTGGAACCAAGGTACTTTTGTTGGATTTGATCAGGCTTTTGCAATGGTTTCCTAGGTCTTCTGAACATATCCAGTTTAAGCATTTTTTTGTGGTCCCATATTTGTGTTTGAGACACTAATAAGAGCACCATCTTATTGCTGCTTTTTATATGTTCGAACTTCTATGCCATTGTACACATTCCCATTTTAGATAGTCAGCTTGATTGTTGAACAGTATGCCATTATTACAATCAAATATCACGAAAGCATTTTTTTTCCTATCTTATTGGCTATAATAATTATACTTCTTGTATTTCTTGTCTTTTAATGGGCATTTGTTATTGAAACTTTCTGGTATTGTTGCATATTGATTATCACACTCACTACCTACTTAAGCTATGACATGCACATTCAAATATCTCTCCTCACAATTTCTCTTGCTGCAGGGACTTTGTGATGTATGTTGGAAGGTCTATGTGGGCTATGGATTGGTGTCCCAGAACTTCAAATTTACGCGATATTGCATTCTCCTTCCATCTTGTATCTTTGTTTGTGCCTCGACTGTACCAAAATGATGAAATTTTTAATATCTCATCCAGTTGTGTATATATATAACTTTCCTGCTCGATGACTTGAACTGTTAAACTTGTTGGTGAGAATTATCAAGTATGCTAGTTGATAAAAATTTCATTTCTAAATCCTAGGCATGGTGACTTTTTTCATCTTTGTTATGTATGCTTAATCATTTTGATTCATGGAGGGAAAACACTTGATTCTTATATATTCTTTGGACATCGAAATTGTAGTTTATCATGGCATACCAATTATTTGAATCGACGAGTATAAGAAGCAGCAAATAATCCATAAACAATGCTAGATGGATAATTTTTAAGGCTTTTAACCTATTTAATTTCTTCTTTGTTATGGTGTAGTTGGAAATGGCCAGTTACTCATGAAAGTTACCTAGTTAGATCGTCCAGTGGTTGTACTAAGATGATAATCTTTCACTTGCACCCCTGTGTCAAATACTCCTTTTCCATACTGAAGAAGGAATTCTACAAAGGTGGTTATGCCCCAAAAGCCATGCGAGGGTTCATATCCCAGTCAAGAAAGGCTAAAAGAGCAAATATGGTAAGCTTTGTCAATTATATTTTCATGAGCTAAGTCGTCGATTCAGTTCTATTACTATATTATAGAACACTTTTTGAAGTCTCAATTGTTGTTACAGGTCTCTGTTATGATGTCGATGATATGATCCTAAGTTGAATATGATTCACGTACGATGAGAAGTTGGCTTCTCTCAAGAGAAGCAGAATGTCATAATCTGGATCAAGCAGGCCTTGGTATGCATAGATGGAGAACCGGCACTAATAACACAAGAAAAACAAAATGAGAAAGTGGAAGCCGGTAGTGGATTTGAAACATTTCCTTCATAAGTTCTAGCAATGCATAAAGTGAGATGGAACATGAATGAGGGTAGCGAGAGATGGTTTCTACATTAGTTCATTGTCTATGTAAATTAAGATTTTATAAAATTGAAAGTTCGATATTATAGGATTAAAAAGAAGCTTTAAACTTGAATCATGAAAATAAGACTTCATTATTATTTGTATTATTATTTAAAAAAAAAAAAAGAGATAAAAAGAAGTTACTAAAAATGCATGTGAAATTGAAAATTATACTGTTGGGAATCTAAAATCCAATTGAAAATGCTACGACTCTGTTATGTTTTTCTAAATCACTTCCTAAGGAAACAAGCCTAAGCCAACTGAAAGATGTGCATATTTTGGTGTTAGTATTTTTTTAAAATATTATAATTCAAAGAACATGAGTATAATTTTCCGACATTTATTATCGGTCAGACTTTTAAACTTGATGCAAAAAATCAACGATACGAAATATTAGTTACTACTCAAAAGAAGAGATTAATTAGGACACAATGTAAAACCCTTGCAAACAAATGTACTTTCGGAGATATCTACAAATGAACATAATATACAGGAGGATCCAATTGATAATCACTTTAATTTCAAGCACGTAGCTATAGAATGAATATGTAACAAGATCCAAAGTTCAAGTCTTTCAATTGTCAATTTTGTTCCTCCAAAGAAATATATATATATATATATATATCTTCACATTTTGAATATTAGAAACATTGAAGAAGAAGTTGAAATGCCCATTGTACTCCTTAATAATAAACGAAAACCTTTTTTTTTTTTTTTTTTTGGGTAAATAAATGAAAACGGGTTGTGTGCCATCTAATGGAACAAAACCAATGAAGTTAACTCGGGAGAACATAGGTGACAATACAAAGTACAAGTGATAAAATTGTAAATGGAGGTAAACTTTAGGGGTATAGGTGTAACAAAACTTACATATCAAATATATAGAAATTATTCTTATTATCAACAAGATATTTTGACTTTTGTCTTATTAAAAACTATCACTTTAATTATTATGTAAATATTAAATTTAAATATTGTATTATGACAAAAGGAAGGCTTTTAAATCGTGATTTATTAGATTATAAGTGGCCTCAAATATATGTAGATAGTTTATAAGTCAGCAATAAGCATGTTTTTGGTATCATATTCTTCAGGTAACTTTTTTATGGTTTTCTTGAATTCCAAGAAAACAAGAAAACATGTAATTTTATTTTCTTGGCTTCTTTTTTCTTTTCTTTTCTTTTTCTTTTTATGTGGTTGGTTCCATTTTAGTGAATAAGTTAAATATTGAGTGATTTGGTTATTATTATATTATTTTTGAACTAGTTTTCGCAAGTTTTTAGATAACGCATATGAATGCCTTAATTTGCAACTCTTACTTATTAATCAATGGAGTTCACCTTTTCTGTTTATTTTATTCAGTAATGTCGTGCATCCAAGTAGAATCCACTGATGGAGAATCGTTCGTCATTGACCAAGCATGTTCGATTGCACATGAATCTAAATTCATGCGCATGATGCTGGAGTCGAACTCTTCTGGAAAATGTAGAGTCTGCATTACTGCAAGCATTATGAAAAAGTTGATTAGCTACTCAGCTAATCAACTTGAGGCGTCATTAGATTTGAAGATGTGCTCGGCAGACACGTTGGTTGACTTACTCAAGGTACAAAAATTTTCTTATTCAATTTTAATTTGTTTAAATTATCTATTTACTATTTAATTTCTAATTGTCTAAATTATTATGCATGCAAGGCGGCTCATTTCCTAGATATGAGCACCGTTGAAGATGTGATCGCTGAGAGCATTGCAGACAGAATGAAGGGACAGAATAGGGAGACAATCCGCCAAATATTTGGCATTCAAAATGATTTCACCGAAGAAGAAGAAAAGCAACGTCTTCGGGAGAGTGGATGGGCATTCAAATGAATGCTCATCCCGCACTATCAGTTGTCTATTTCCCTTTCTTTTTTTTCTTTTTTTTTTTTTTTTCCGTTTTTTGGGAAAACAAAAAAACCTGTTTTTGAAAAACCAAAAATCTTTTATGTTTTGAAAAAATAATTCTTTTTAATATATATATATATATATTATATTCTTTAACAGCTTCAAAAACATTCTTTTATTTTTTCGTTATCATTTTAATTTTAAGTGCAACTTTTTTTTTTCTTTTCTTTTGATTTTTTTTTTTTGCCTTGTTTTGTCGCTTTTGGTTAAGTTTTTGTTTATCTTGTTTACTTTTTTACGGTGAAATGGGAAAAGAAATCACAAGATAGGAATTTATTATTATTATTTTTTTAAAGGATGAGTCACATATATTATATTTTCATTAAAGAAAAAAGAAAAAGAAAAAAGAGAGTTACATATATTATATCATATCATGTTGTGAAGCGGGCTGAGATGGGAGTAGGAGAGTGAGGGAGGAGGACAGGGGACATGGGGTTCGGGAAAGAGAAGCTGTTTGTGAAAGGGAAGGTGAAGCTGTTTCATATTATATTATATTTGTATAATAGAATGTGCTTTGTGTTTCATGGTTGTATGCTTTCGGTTGGTTCGTTGGTGATTGATTTTCTCTTTTTTTTTTTTTTTTTTTTTTGGGTTTAATTTTTCAGTCTGATTTTTTCGTTTCTTTTCGTTTTTTTTTTCCGGTAATTTGTGGGTCGTCGTCGGAGGTCATCGAATCGGAGTTGGCTATCGGTCCAAGCCAACGGGGAGGAATGGATTATGGAGGAGCAGAGGCATGACAATGGAAATTTAGTAATTTCCATGGTCTTTTTTTTTATTTTTATAGTCTTGATTAAATTTCTCTTTGTATTCTTTTCAAAGTAAATTTTCTTGTCTTGTTCTTCTCTGTTTATTTCTTTAGCTTTTGGGAGGAGACGCTGGACTTTGTTTTACCATTATTCCAAACGAGGAGGTTGAAAGGTTTATACCGCAGATATACATTGGGTTCTACCATTGATGACCAACAACAAGGATCTTGAGTTTGATAATTATTGTGTAAGATCTTGATTTTTGATGGTGTTATAAAAAGTGAAATTTATCTTTGAAGGTCATATTTATAAGTTTCAAGTAAAAAAATTTGTGTTGCATTAGACATCTTAAGCAATTTCCTTCGTGGAGCTGAAGGAAGGTTTTTTTTGACCAGTTCGCTTAAGAGATGGAGCCATTCCTAGGCAAACAGGGGATTCACGTCCTTTTAAATAAAGGTAGGTATTTGCTATTCCTGCTGTTATGTAGCCGCTTGTTAGTTTAAGAGTTGATGTTATGGGTTTCAAGGAGAGGCACAACTATTGATGACTTTTTTTTTTTTTTTTTTAAATGTTAATATTATAGCCTTACAAAATTGGTACTTAGGCACAGAGGATATGGCTGGGAAGCAAACTCCAATATTAAAGTCCCCAGTCCTTTGCTTCAATGTTGCTCTCATTAAACTCTCCCTCAATTCATTCCTTTCCTTCCATAACTCCTACCAGTTTCATTACATGCCTGAGACCTCCTTTGTCACCTCACTTGACCATTTCCTACTTACTCACAAGGCTTATTCACCTCTTATGGAGACCAAAGTAAGCGTCCAGGAGCTTGAAGATCTAGTTTTGAAGAGTAAAAACCAGAGGCTGTATGAGGAGCATTACTACCATATCAGTGTGCTGATTATGTTTGCGTCTATGAGATGCCAAGCAAGTTTACATATGATCTTTATGGATGTTCAGAAAAATCTACAGACAGACCTCCACTCTCAACTCTAAATGGAAGTCCTGTGCACTCCCTCATCGGGCGGGTATTCTTTTCCCCCCCTTTTTTATATTGACAAATTTCAAATTTTATCCAGGAGCATTGATTAAATTTTCTTGTCTTATTCTTCTCTGTTTATTTCTTTACCTTTTGTAAGGAGATGCTGGACTTTGTTTTTAGCATTATGGCAAAAATGGAGGTTGGAAGGTTAATATTAAGATATAAATTGGGTTCTATCATTTGTGTGTTGCATTAGACATCTTATGTAATTTACTTTTGATGTTATGTTGTTCAGATGGAGCTCAAGGAATTTCTTTTTTTTTTTTTTTTTTTTTTTTTTTTTTTTTTTTTGTTGTGGGTCAGTTCCCTTATGAGATGGAGCAATTCCTAGGCAAACAGGGGATGCCAGTTCTTTTAAATAAACCTAGGCATCTGCTTACTCTTGCTGTTGTGCAGCCGCTGTTAGTTTCAGAGTTGATGTCAATGGTTTCTTGGAGAAGCACAACTATTGATGACTTTTTTAATGTTAATATTACAGCCTTGCAAACTCCAAGATCAAAGTCCCCAGTCCTATTGCTCTCATTACTCTCTCCCTTGTTTTCTTCTCTTTTTTTCCATAACCCCAACTAGTTTCCTGACCCCAATTCCATCCCAAAGCTCAATTATACATGCCTGAGACCTCCTTTGTGACATCACTTGACCATTTCGTTCTCAATCACAAGGCTTCTCCACTTCCTACGGAGACCAAAATAAATATGTGCAGTAGCTTGAAGACCTGGTTTGGAAGAGTGAAAACCAGAGGCTGTTAAGGAGCCTTACTACCCTATCAGCATGCCAATTAGAGTTTATGTCTATCAGATTCCAAGCAAGTTTACATATTATCTTCTATGGCTGTTCAGAATCACTTGTGCACCACCTCCTCGAGTAGGTATTGTTTGCCCCCTTTTATATTTTGAATTTTCAAATTTTATTCAAGGGCATTGATTAGATTTTGAGTGTGTTTCGCAATCTTACTTTTGTTGCTTTATCTTCTCTCTCTCTTTATTTTATTTTATTTTATTTTTCCTTCCCCTTTTTTGCTGTTGTGTGGTTTACTTGTTTATGCTGCTGTACTTTCAGGGAGGAAGATCTATGCAAACTCAGAATGGAACTAAGTGGTGCTGAGTGTGTGCTGACAGAGTAATGCTCAGCTGGAGATGGAGAAAAAGCAACAGCTCAGAATGGAATGCGCTAGTAAAATAGTTCAGACTACTATGTGTTGCAATGCGGTTATCTTTCACTTTTGTCACAAGAAGTTGAGTTTCGTCTTCTACTATTAGGTCTACCTTTTGCCCAAGCGTTGCTGATGATACTCGATTGTTTGATGCTATTTGTTATTAGATGTAGTAAGTGATGAACTGGAGCTTCCTTTCATCTTCTTGCAATGGTTGAAGTACTTTGTATACTCCTGTCTAGCTCAGCTGTTGGGTCCTACCACTTACAATGAAAGGCTTGATGATAAACCCATTAGGTCGACCTAATGAAGCCTCATTATGTATATATGTATAGATATATTGGTGATTGCTTGGCTAAATGTGTGTGTGTATATATATATATATATATAAAATAAAATAAAAGATGATAAAAATATTATTCATAAGTATATTAAAAAAATATTTATTTCAATCATGTGCTTATATTATGATTAAAAAAAACTTGTGCTCATATTTATTTCAAGTATTTTATATATAAGTATATAATATCAATCTCTTTTGCGGAAAACAAAAAGTATACAATATCTATCTCCTCCTAAAACTTCAACTCCTTACAAAGATTAGTGCATCAATTTTAATTTAAAATGTGTTAAGAATTTTGAACATTTCCGTATCTCTTATTCTCTACATATATAAAAACATAAAGTTAGGCTCACATGTTGGCTTGTTAATTTTAGCGTACGACCTCTTATCATCAGTCTTTAGATCTCTTATTATTAGTATTTAGATCAAATGAAAAGTTAAAATTTAAAAATAATTATTGATTAAATATTACTTTAATGATATACAACCTGTTTGACATAGTTTCTAAAAAGTCAAAAATGGCTTTTAAAAGTTTAAAATTACTTTTGAGAATATTTAATTAATTTTTAGGAAGTGTTTTTGGAGGTCCAAAGCACTTTTAACCAAGACTAGTGAAATTTAATTTTCTCATAAGGCATTTATGAAAAAAGCAGAAACGAAAGGATAAGCTATACCAAATAGAGTCTAAAATCCCATTTGGACAAAGTAAATTCTATAAGAAGTTAAGATGGTTAGAGATAATTTTTTTTAATCTCAGCTCTTTAAGATATACAAAATAAAATGAAAAAATTATAATGGTAAAATCATTAAGTCAGTTTGATAGAAATCCGGTTAAATATACATAAATCATTTGGTAGCAATAAATTAGAAACCTTTGTTTATTTAGTTAATTTAATTTGTTTGTGACAATTAAAAATTGTGCATATTCACCTACAAAACAACTAACCAAATTTTGAATTTTTTGGGATAAATTAACAAGGAATATTTAGCGCAAGGTCTAATCAAGCCTAGAACCGATTAAAATTTTTTGTCAAAATCGAAAAAAAAAAAATGGCATCACGAGTATTTGGTATTCTTTGTTTTTTTTTACTTGAGAGTATGTGGTATTCAGCGACAAAAACATGTGACAAAAAAGGAATTTATCAATAGTTAGTAATTAAAAGTTTCAAAAATTTAAAAAAAAAAAAAGAAAAAGAAAAAAAAGAGGCTAATTATGCCGAATCAAATGTTGAAACATGTCTTAATTATCATTAAAGCCGTAAGTGTAAGTTCTGTTGGAAAATTCAATTTGATACGACTTTTTTTTTTTTTTAAATTACAGAAGGATAGCAATTTAAATATTTAATTTATATCTTTTATTTTTAATTCTAATTTTATAAATAAATGGTTAAAGAAAGCTTTATTAAGAGAATGAATAAAATGCAATATTAGTTTCTTTTTCCCCTTAAAAAGAGAAAATAGAAGAAATTTCTTAAATAAAATATTTTTTAAATTTCCCAATAAATAAAAATAAAAATAAAAATATTTTATTATGAAATTGTAAAGTATACATACATGTTTTTTTTACACATTATAGTATAAAAATATTTAATTAATTGCTTATAATTATGCATGCATTATTAACAGCTTACAGTTATTCTATATATAATTTTTCTTTTGTTTGAACACAAAAACAATTTTAGTAGAAGGTTTTATAAAAGACAAAAATGTTTTTTGAAATGTTCCCGCCAATTTATGTGACCCATAGCGCGTACTAGACGGTTCGTTTTAGTAAGGTTCCGTTTGGTGCTTCTCTTGGCAGAGAAATGATATTTATTTATTAAACAATAAATCAAATAAAAAAAATATATATATATATATATATATATTTTTTTTTTTTTTTCCAAAGTGACAATATTTAGCTAAAAATAAAATAAAGAATGTAATAGTTTTTAATTGATTAGATATGAAATTTTATTACTTCATTTATCTATTTTTAAATTGCATTAATAATAAACCAATAATATATTGCCACATAATTTGATGCATTGGGATTTGTAGGTAATAAATAAACATTTTTATTTTGTTGTCCTAAGAGTATCAGATTTATCAGGGTAATTTTTGACCGGCTTCGACCGAGAGAGACGCCCATTTCAACTTTCTCTCTAAGCTCCTCCATTCCAAGCTGGTTTATTCTTGGTGGGTATTGGTTGATTAGTGTAATAAAGTAAGTTTTCTTGTGTTTTTGTTTGAGTTTTGTAGATTTAGTTGTTAGATGCCTATCTTGCAGATTCAGAAACAAAAAACAAGGATATCAGGAAGAGAGAGAGAGAGCGAGGTACATTCTTATTCTATTGTTTTATTTTCAGTACATTCTTATTCTATTGTTTTATTTTCATACTGTAATAATAATGGCTTCCATCGGTACATATTTAATGGGGAATATTGGGGCTAGAGAGAGCGGGGAATATAATATGAGGCATGCAAAAATAATAAATAACTGGTTCCATCCCAGATGATATTTATGTTGCTGTTTAACTCTTTTTGTGAAATTTCCCTTAAATTTATTTCCATTTGAGATGTTGCTTTTTTGTAATGAATGGGTTCCATCAATATATAGTTAATGGGGAATATTGGGAGAGAGAGGAATATAATATTGGGAATGGAGAAATAATAAATAAATGGTGCCAATGATATGAAAGTTGCTGCTTAGTGCTTAGTTCTTTGTATAATCCAAAATGAAATTGTAAATAAGACAATGTGGAGTAACAAAAGAGGTTTTTAGTTCCTACAGCTCTAATGATAAACTCCTATGTATTTATATGTACATATATATATATATATATATCCTTAGGATTCAAACAGGGAATTATGTTATTCAATGTACATTGGTTTCCATAACATTTCTCAGGTTCCAATTGGTGAAAAGTTTGGGTGTCCAATTAAAAGAGTGGTGTTCTTTTGGTGTCTGGTAACCTTTTCTGCTCAACTTTCTCCAATTTCATAAAGTATGCTGAGCTGTTTGGAAGTATGGGAGTGTGGACTATGCTTAATAAGATGTTTTAAAGTTTGGGAGTGTGGACCTAAGATGTTTTGAACTTTGGGAGTATGGAGTCACTGCATAATTGACTTTTTTTATTTAATTATTTTGTTTGTTTGTTATGTTTCGATGTATGATTGAGCCTACTAATTAATTTTCAGACTTAAGTTTGTGAAGTTCAATAAACTGAATATAAACTAACCTCAGACTTAGATTTGTTTTAAAAGAAATAAGAATAGATATTAAACTAACTGTAAGTTGAATTAAACCAAAATTTGAAAATGATTGAAATGATTAAGTTGTTTGCTATATAAATGGAGTTTGAAGGATAATCTTAGTAAAGGTAATATTTTTTGTTTTATTCTCTCTTTTCGTTATGAAGGGAGTGTGTTATCAGCTTGTTCTTTGTAATTGTTGGTTAATGAAATTCTTGCTTTATTC
Source organism: Ziziphus jujuba (assembly GCF_031755915.1). Classification (NCBI taxonomy): domain Eukaryota; kingdom Viridiplantae; phylum Streptophyta; class Magnoliopsida; order Rosales; family Rhamnaceae; genus Ziziphus; species Ziziphus jujuba. The sequence continues at coordinate 27,200,881 of NC_083387.1, read as the reverse complement.
ATGGAGAAAAAAAGAAAAAATAATTATTTCATTGTAGCTAATATATACATGTTGACTGTATTTTATGTTAATTATTTAAATTTAGATCTCCTGTTTCATACACTTCCTTTTTGTTATGAAGGGATTGTGTTATCAGCTTGTTCTTTGTAATTTTTAATTAATGAAATTCTTATTTTATTCATGAATTTTGTTTTTTTTTTATATAATTAATTAGTTGTAACTAATATATACATGTTCACTATATTCTACGTTAATTATTTAAATTTAGATCTCTTGTTTCATGCTCTGACAAGCTACTAGGTAACTGGTTGTTCTTACCTAGCATATGCAAGCCATAGAGAGATCGCCTAGGGAAAATTCTTGTAATTATTGTATTTTTTTCGTGAGGATTATGGATTTTTTTAAGGAAGAAAATGTATAGTAGAATATGTTTACCATGTATGCATGCAAATATAGCTTGCTATTGCCTACTTTTGATATATCTTTGTTTGTCTAAATGGAACAATTTTAAAACTTGGCTTCTTTCATATATGAGAATCAAGTTATCATCAATCTCTATGTTCTTGGTCAAGATGTTTTCCATGTGTATATAGTCGTGATGTTTGTATTGGAGTGGGGGTTCGTATTTTGATTTTGTTGCCTGCCAAGGTTGATATTATTTCTCTAACAAGCAAAAGGCATTTGGGTGTTTTTGCTGCTGTTTTGCTGTTTAGACTGGATTACTCGTACCTAACAGATGTTATTGGATGCTTTGATTATTCCTCAAAGGACTTCCATTTTTTAAAGCTAAATGAATTTAACATAAAAGATACATTTATTTGGGAATAGAAAATGGTATTACCTTTACAATGGTTATTTACTGAAGCCATAGAGAGATCACCTAGGGCATATATATATATATATATATATAAGCTAGTAAAGCAAGTTAAGGACATTAGCAATTTAGTTCCCCTTGTGGAGTATGGATTTTTTTGCTTTTGCTTTTTAGTCATTTTACCCAGGGTTTTTCGGTTAGTGTTTTAAAATTCAATATTTTTTGCTTCCATATAATGCTGTTCAGTTTATAAACCAGATATATGCTTGTTTTGTATTCTTACAAACTCTTCCTGCTTCATTTTCTCATCTCATGTTTGTATTCTTTGTATGGCTTTATTTTCTGAGTTTTCTCTTGGTCAGGTATACATCATGGAAGTCAAAGAGGAAGACCCTTCATCAAGTCCAATGGAATCATCTGATGCAATTCCTGATGTTGAACCAACAGCGTCCACTGTAAATACTACACTTCAGCAACCACTTCTACCTCTTATTTCACCACTAGTCCCGCCTCCGGTTGTTCCTTCTGTTGTACCAAATCCTGCTGTGCAAAAACTGCCAATGACTTTTTCTACCACTGACATGGCTGTCCGGGCTTATCTTCGTCAGCTTAGATTGCCTATTACACTTTTTGGAGAAAGTGAGATGGAAAGAAGAGACAGGTTGCAAATGGTTTTGGTAACGCACTTAGATGCTGAAGGGCAGTTGGAGAAGCTGATGAGAGATAATGAGGAGGAGGAGGAGAAGCTTGCAGCTGAAGAGAGCAAAGATGAGAGTAATGAAAGGCAGTCGAAGAGGAGGAGGCTGATTGATGAGGAGGGTGCAGCTGAAGAGAGCAAAAACGTGCTGCTGCATAAACTGTCTCCTTTGTCCGATGCTCCTCTGGAAGCTTTAGCAAATGTAGCAGGTCGGCTGGGGCTTAAGGAGGTATTCAATTTTCGAGGTGCTTGCAAATCTTTCTGGCATGCTTCGGACAGATTCATTGGAAAGCTTTCAGATTGCTGGTTTCTGATATACAATGAAAACCCATGCACTTTCCTGACTGCAAATGGGAAATTATACCAACAGCATTTGCCAGAGTTAGAAGAACCAATCTGCCTTGCATCTAGCCAAGGATGGCTGCTGATGTTTAAAGAAGGATCAGGCTCGATGTTTTTCTTTGCATCTTTATCTCGCACTAGGATAGACATAAAGAGATTTCCATATCCAAGTGTGATTAATGGAGAAGCAATTGCTGTATTTTCTTCTTACCCAACATCTCAACATTGGAAAGTCGCAGTTTTTCAAGAAATAGGCGGTAATGAGGGGGAGTTGTACATTCTTGAATGTGGCTCTTCTGAATGGAGCAGAGTCAGATTTGAAGTTCCTATTGCTTTTTTCATGAGGAGACTTGGTTTTTTGGATAAACCTTGTGGAGGGTTTTTTTTCAGAGGAGGTGCTGTATTTCTTCAATGAAATTAACGTGATGAGTTATTGCTTTGAAAGGAAAGTAATAAGATTCTATACATACACAGATCATCCATCCTCGAGAGAGATTACAACTCCTGATCATGCAGTTGGGTATCTCCCTTGCCACAGAACCTTTGGTGAAGTAAACAAGGTGAAACAAGCGCTAGGACAGAGGAACAACAGTGTCACAATGACAACATGCGGCACCCATGTGATGACACAGGATGGAGATGATATACCAAAGGTGATTTTCAATGAAAAAATCAGAATCGGAAATCACCAGCCTTTTGTTCGTGAAGGTGCCAGCAGAGAAGAGGAGGTTGGAGGGATTAAAGGGGTTTGGTTTACTCCAGAGACATGCAATACAGCAGCTCAGTAGGTGGTTGGCTTGTTCTAGCATGTTCTTCATTGCTTTTGACTCTGATCTCCTCTTATTATCCTATCTGTTTTGTTGTTATAAGTCAACTCTAGTATTTTGTTGTTATATTCTTTAGTTTGGACTTTGGAGCAAATGCTAAAACAAAAACTTTACCAATAGGTTTTATAGATAACTGTACAGTTTTATTTTCGATCAACTTCCTATATAAATATTGCATTTTGGGTTGAATTTTCCTTCAATTTTAGGAGTACCATAAATTTTCAATTATTTTTGAAGTACCATAAAATTTTAATTATTTCTGAGAATATATAAACTGATATACTATTAATACCTATTTCTTGAATTGTTGTCACTTTTCTCATAAAAAAGAAAAAGAAAAAGAAAAAGAAAAAGAAAAAGAAATATTGTTGTTATTATTTGTATTAGGAAAGTTGCATATGAGGAGGTTGAAAAAAAAAAAAAAAAGTTCCATATTGCATTTTAGGAAATATTGATTATAGATCAATGCATAATTATCTGTCTTGGTTTGATTGATAGAGGTATGTAACCAAACCCAATAAAAAATCTATCAAATAAAATCGTATATCAAATCAACTACCTAAATGAAGTAATTATTAAAAATAATCTAATGCAATTTGCGTTTTAGATTAATACAACATATATATATATTAAAGAGCAAAGATATAAGGGAAAGAACTAAGCAAATTGAGTGTCTTTAATGTTAAATGTAAATTGTCATATACATGGTACCATAGCATAAAAATAAATACTGATTAAATTTAGGTGGAAAAAATGCAGTCAATTATAAAATTATTTTTTAATGACAATATACATAAAAAAAATATTTATGATTATTAGATATGTATATATATATATATATATATTGGTATAAGAACTTCATAAAATACTTAAACAAACCCATTGTTTTTTTATTTTTTATTTCTCTCGTAAGTGGCTGTCAATTTATAGTAGATATGACCAAAAAAATCCGATAATAAACCAAACTATTAAAAATGCTCTTGTAATAATTCCGGCTTGGAATAGGATATGTAGAGAGAATCTGTACTGCAACTGCAAGGCTTATCAGAGATATTAGAAATCAATTAGAATTTTTTTTTTCTTGATATTAATATTGGGGGCTATTAGAAATCAATTATAGAAGTTCATAAACTGTAAGATTGCGATGCGTGATGGAGACCGACTATATAAAATATGTTCCAAAAATTAGAATTTTATCAGTCAAATAATACCTGTAGTTGTACACTAGGCCAGGGACAATAAAATTTATATATTCAGGACTTCTCCACAAGTGTTTTTTATTTTATTATTCATTGGATATATTTTATTTTGTTTTATTTTACGGTTGCATTATGCAAAGTATTTAAAATAGCTTGAGCTATTGAACAAGTATTTTTTTATAGGGTTTATATGAATTATGTGTTTTGGAACTAATATTTTATAATTAGCTCATTATATATGTATATAGGAATATTAGTATGAGTGAAGTTGGACATTACATGATAGGCCATACTCATTCATAATTATTGAATTCACACGATATGATGGTTATAAATGATTCTCATTCAACAAATGATGGATAAGTCCCTTGTAAATACAATCCTACATAATATTATTATTGAACACCTTGTGCGCATGCTTAAATCTAGCCACTTCAACTATCATGCACCTTCCTCCAAAGACGAAATGCAAACAAAATAATTGAGTCTTTGGACTTCTGCCACAAACAGTACAGTATTAACGTTATTAACAAATAAAAATAAATATAAAGGATGTATATATTCGAATAAAACTAATCTGATGTTAATTAATACACTTTACTATTTTTTTTTTTGGGGGGAAATACATTATACTATGTATTTCCCAAAAAAACAAAAAAAAAAAAAAGGGAAAAAGAAAAAAGAGAAAACTATGCTTGTTGGATAGTTTAGTTGGAGACCAATCCCACGTTTCTTGCAACTGAATTTATCATAAGCCACACTGCGCGTCTGACATTAAATTAAACTCCATTGAATCTGTTAGGTTGGTCTATCCTACATTCTAATTTGCTGATCAATGTTTTTCTTAAATCTTTTTTGGTTTTCATAATTTCTTATAAATTTGAAGATACAACTATATAAATTGGTTAAATCTATATATAATTCAAAGCGCAAGATACCACATTGTGTGAAATTTGATATTAGTATTTATAGATCAATCATATAAAGGTAGTGTAAACCAAACAATAACTACAATGAATAAAATATCGGTATTGTTATAGGCTTTAAAGAAAATGTGAAAGTAAGCAACACTACGATCACCTTCAACCATAGGCTCTTTTAGCCCTTGATTATAAAGCCTCTTCTATACTTCGCTCTGCTCAATAATATTAAATCCATCCCCCTTCCATTTCAAATCCATCCTCCTTCCATTTTTTGAAATACATTTTATTAAATATTTTATTTGGACTAGTTATAATTATATGATTCACTTACAATTTATTTATGCTAATAATAAAATTGGCTTATTTATTGACTTTAGCAGTAAAGCCTTTGAACTCACACCCCTGTAATTTAAAAGCTCAATTGGATTATTCTTTTTTTTATCATTATTATATTACTATATCGTTATATAATGTATATATATATAAAATTGGGATTAACTTATCAGTGAAGGTACACAATACATACAATATGGAGAGATTATGGCTTGAGGCATAATAGTGCGAGAGTGTGTTTATTAGGCACTATTCTTGTGTTCATGTTTTCTATTTTGTAAAATTAATATTTATAAAGATTCAACTCTCTCTCTCTCTCTCTCTCTCTCTCTCTCTCTCTCTCTCTCTCTCTCTCTCTCACATCTTATAGTATAGTGCATGTGTGTAGATCATGAAAATATAGTGCTAAATTGTTGGTAATTAATCTATATGATTAAAGTTGTTAATTGATTTATTTCGTAAAGCACTAACAATTAATATCAAAGCTGTACACACGTTCATAATCTATATGAATGGGGTATTGGATTTCAATTTTACTGTATACTATTTTTATGCAAAATTTTAGAAACCTTGTTTTTGATTAAATTTTGAACTTCATTTAGCAACCCAAAAAAAATATAAAAAAAAAATCCATTAAGACTGAATTATTAACACCAATTTAATATAATATAATATGATATTAGATACAAGTATTAACTTTATTAGTAAAAAAACATTAGATTGTTATATATAAACATTTGTTAAGAATTATTGGCTAAGTACCATGCTTTGCTCACTGATAGAAGGATGAGCTTTCAAAATAAATTCTGATAGAATCATATATTGCTCAATCTTGATCAGTAATAGTATTATCAGTATTGATCAGTTAGGGATTGGACCATTGACAATAATAAAGAAGATATCCATAATATGTTTGAGTCCTCCCAACACGTGTGCTTCCTTTTTGTATTCAGAAAGTATAACAGGGGGCTCTAAAAGCAGTTCAGTGGATTTGGTGTGCAATGTGTTTGATTGAATGCTCCAAGGAAATCTACATAGACACCCTTGATACTGCTTGAAAATGTGAAGGTATACATATGTACCCACTTTCAAATACTTTAATATTCTGAGAATTATGCAATGAGTATTAAAAAGGCCAATAATTTAGCATGTAGTGCCCATAACCATTATTACTTACTACATTTTGATTCTCATATTCATATCTAGCTGTAAAGTAATGGTTATTACCTTATATAAAACCAATAGTTGTACCAATTCATGTTCAAACAAAATTATATGGTCGACAATACTTTGGAATAACATGATAATTTTAATATCTTTTATTCTCTTTTCATAATATGCTGTTAGTGAAACCTTTTTCTCCCTGTAGCATACATATATTAGGGGTTATCATGCTTTGAGCCATGCAGGTTTGGCAGATCTTACATAGTATTAATATCTTTATTGATATTAAAAGGAAGAGCATATTGGAGCCATTTAGTAGAACCAGAATAGGATTTCATATGAAGCTGACACTACATTGTAAAAGTAATGCAGAGAACAGAATGCGAGGATGCTGCTGAGGAATTTTCCAAATCTTTCATAACTTTTATAGATATGTGATGCAAATCATGAACTTTGATCTTCAAGGTCTCTGTTTCTTGCTCTGCTTTCCTTCTTTCGCAGCAATATTATGTGTTTTTTTGCAAGGTGTTTTTCTTTGCATTTTGTTTGTTATAAACCTAGATTATCTTTTTATGGCTGCTCTCTGACTATACACAAGTATATTAAAATATAAGTTCACATGATAAGTATAACTCGAACAACTACCTCTTTCTCGAGGAGATAAAATTCCTAGAATTTGTTAGTGCTATCATAACATTAGCAATTAAATATATATCAATTGCAGCACTAAGATCTATGCACAATTATAGAACTACATTTAATTAAATTACTAATTTTTTAAACGCAGTTATTGAATCATGAATAAAATAAATTTTTTAATCTGCAAAACAGAAAACAAGGTGATAGAAACAGATATTTAATGGACACACTTCTTTCTAACATTTCTCCTTCAAATTTCACTTAATAGACATCGTAGATTCGTCAAAACCCTAATCGCAATTTTATATATCGTATTATTCTTACTGATAACTTATTCCCAATTTATTTATTTATATATATACAAAATAATTAATAAATAAAATAAAAATAATAATATATATAGTGAATATAATAATAATATAATATTAAAAATAGGGAATATGTCAAATGGATTTTTAGAGATAATAGGTCTTTTAGTCCAATAAGCAAACTAAAATATTAAGTGCGTGCTTATAAAGCTTTACTGAAAAAGTCAATAAACATATTAGTCCCATTACTGGTACAAACAAACGTTATATGATTATGGCTAGTCCATATAAAATATCTAATAAAACTTTCATGCATGCTCTCAATGGAAAAGTGGCATCATTCTTTCACGTTCATCACATTCCTCACATTTTCTAGCTCTCAATCAAATTCATGAGTGTATTTTGATTGTTACTTTTGAAACTATATATAGTCCAAGAATATTTCCTCAAACTCTACAATTTTTCTGGGAAGATATAGCCATGGATAGCAAAGATGCATGTTGTAGCATACCCACCTTCTTCTTCAACAAGAAAGAATGGAACCGTGCCATCTATTTCCTCTCCATATACTACTATGGTAGGCAAGACATGGATCCCAGTCCCAAAGTACCCAAATCTCAGGATATTACCCCATAGTGAGCCTTTGATTGGTTGATTATTAGTAATGCAATGTTCTAATCTCAAATTCTCATCAAAGATGATCAAAGAATTATGTGGCGAAGAAAGCCGGGGCCGCAAGAGGATGATCCAAATGCAAATAGCGGTGCTTGTTGAGGAAATTGGTGGCGCCGTATCAATGAGTTATTACTCTTTGTAATTATGTTTGCAGAGCTTGTTAGAAATTTTGAACATCCTACTAATTCGATCTGCATCTTATTAGGACCTTTCAAAGAGAGTAATGAAAGGATCCGTTTTATGGGGAGAGAATATTAGTGACCCTTAAGAAGCCATCAACCTGTTATTGGAGGATAAAGAACAACTAGGACTGGTTTGCTTCCTTGTTGAAGGTATTAAACACTTACTGTTATCCCTTGGTAGATTTAACTATTCTTTAATTTTCTCCCTTGGTAGATTCAACTACTCTCTCCTAAAGACACAAACCGAGTAGCTCACGAGTTAGCTCAATGTTCTGTTACTTTAAATGAATTTGAATCTTGGATAGAACAAGGACGAAGTTGGCTTTTTCCTACTATCAAATATTATGTTTATTCTCCTACTTATTAATGAAGTTTTTTCTAATATATATATGACAAACACTGATGAAGACATTATTTTATTAGGCTTGAAGAAAAAGATTAAGATTTCACTACAAGAACTAGAAGTTCAAGAAGTACCATGGAAGTTGGATAAAGTTTGACTAGTGCCTTAAAGGTTCATTGGCTCTTTCAGCACTTAGGTATAAAGCAATAAAATTAAAGCCTCTTCTAGCCTTCTCCTCTCCTAAACCATCCACTTCCTCATTCAAAATTAACTCCTTAATCTAATGGTCAGCTCAATAATAGTAAATCCATCCCTATTCCGTTACTTAATCTACTCCTTTCAAAAACTCTATTCTATGCTTCAAACAAAATAATATAACTTATGTCTTATTTTGGAGGCATATGGACATATTTGGATCAATATTATATAAACATTGTTGCAATACACAATTCCAAATTCTATAAATAATGGATGTCCAGCAGATAATTTATACATTGTTTAGAGCACACCAAAATAAATATTCACAGATCAAAAAATGGACATAATTAATGAAAAAGAAAAATAGAAGGGATGCTGATGGTCAGCCATATACATATATATAGCTGTTTGTCACGGAGCTAATGCTAGTAAATGAAGCCAATCAATGATGGCTGTAGACTCGCTCATAGACTCCCCTACCTCTGTCAAGTTGCCATGGTCATCCAGTGCTCCCAAGTGATTCAACCTCTCCAGTGCTCTCATCAATGTCTCGGGATTTGGCCGATCCATAAAATCAAAACGGAGCAAATCTTCAATCCCCAGCTTCTTCAAAGTTAACACAGTATTTACCAAATCGGTGGATTCCAGTATTTCTGGTTTGGTATGAGGAAGAAAAGCAATATGAAAACTCCTCTCAGGGTACAACCTAAAGCATTTTCCCGGTCGAGTTCTCCCAGCACACCTCGTTCTCCAGTCTGCGCTTGCTTGAGTTGTAGGAACTGCCAATATGGCATCGTGGCCAAGCCAAGGGTCATAGACTCTACGTTTTGCGAAGCCAGTGTCTAAAACATACACAATTCCATCATCAATCATGGTCAGTAAATACTCCGCTGCAGTATGTGTTGATAACACAATTTTCCTTTTCCTTTCAGGATCGTTTTGGTGGTGCATTAGCATTGTATCTGGAGAATACAGAGGAAGTACATTAGCAGCGCCAGGACCAACAACATCTTGTGCTTGGGCTTGGCGATTATTATCATTATTATTATTGTAATTATCAATTTCTCTTTTGATTTCGTGACATGCCTTTTCTATCTCTTCCTCTTTGGAGAGAAAAACAAGAATATCTCCTGCTGGTTCACTCATATGCATCTTGACAACTGCCTGAATGGCGGCTTCCAAGTAATCTTTTTCGAGTTCTAGTGTGTAAAAAAGTTCAACAGGATGAAGCATAGCCTGAGGAAGCTTGACGAGTGGTGCACCTTGGAAGTAATTCTCAAACTTTCCATGGGCTTCAAGAATTGTAGGAGCACCCATCACAACCAGCTTCGGTTGGGGTCTGTTTTTCAACACCACTTGTTTTAGAAAAGCAAGTAGAATATCTGTGGCCAAACTTCTTTCATGAGCTCCATCAACAATTATAACTCTGTAGCGTTCCAGCAATCGATCACTGGCCGCCGCCATTGCTTCTCTTACAAGCATGCTATCAGTTAGATACTTTATAACAGTCTTGCAACTGATGCAGTCTTCTTCCAAAGGAACACTATAACCAACCTCTTCTCCAATGTTTACACCCATCTCTTCCGCAACGCATTGAGAAGCTGAGATTGCAGCCAATTTACGAGGCAGCGTGCATGCAATCATGCCTTTGCTACCATCATCATCATCGGCAAGATCAACCGCCTCCTCCTCTAAAACAAATTGAGGAATCTGAGTTGTTTTACCACTATAACTATCACCAACAACAATTACCGTCTGATTGGCTCTCAAAGCCTCCAAAAACTCCTCCTTCTTCTGCCAAACCGCCAAATTCTTCATCCTGCTGCTCTCCATTGCGATTCGCGATTTTATTCTTATCTAGAACTTTGGAAGATAGAGATGAGGGATATTTCTGCTGTGTAAACACTAGCTATTAGGGACATCTACAATATATACATATATACACACACGTATATGAATAGTATTATATAATTAGGGGCTACAATATAATTTCATTTATTTTTTGCTTCAATTATAATTTTCTAATAGAATTAGGACTCTTTTACAAGCAATAAAATATAATTTCCTAGACTGTTATGGTTGAAATTAATTTCCTTGTTTCCCAAGAATTTCGTTTTTATTCAATTTCATTTGGACTCATCTAGCACATTTTAAAATTTGAGCAGGAATAATATTTCTTTACGACTGAAACTAGGAAAAAAAAAAAAACAATCGGATAATTGAGGTTTTTTAATTATTATAAAACTATTGATTTAGGAAAGTTGCATATTGTTGGTGTTAGGAAAGTAAGTTATTTATTTATCCAAAAAAGTAAAGTGGACTACTTCATTTATCAACCAAAAAAGAAAAAGGAAAAAAAATTCCATTAAGCCTGAATTATAAAACCAATATAAAATATGATATGATATTAGATACAAGTATAGAATTTATTAGGCAAAAGAAATTAGATTGTTATATATAAACATTTGTTAAGAATTATTGACTATGTACCACGCTTTGCTCACTGATAGATCAAGTTAGTTATTGGACCATTGATCAATATTATTCTCGGTATTGATCAAATTATGTATTGGACCATTGACAGTACTACAGAAGATATTTATACCATATGAGAGATCCCACATCGGTTGGAAAGGGGAACGAAGTATGCCTTATAAGAGTGTGTGGATACCTTTCCCTTGAGAGGCCTTTTAAAACCGTGCGGGCGGGGTCCAAAGCAGAAAATATCTCATGCAGGTGAACTGAGCTGTTACAGTTGGAATCAAAACACCAGATCATACCCAGATCAGTGTGCCAGTGAGGACGCCTTGAGAGGCCTTTTAAAACCGTACGGGCGGAGTCCAACCAAAATTATGTGGTCAACAATACTTTGGAATAACATTGATTATTTTAATATCTTTTATTCGATTTTCATAATATGCTGTTAGTGGAACCTTTTTGTCCCTGTAGCATACATATATTAGGGATTATCATGCTTTAAGCCATGCAGGTTTGGCAGATTTTACATAGTATTAGTATCTGTACTTTTTGTCCCTGTAGCATACATATATTAGGGGTTATCATGCTTTAAGCCATGCAAGTTTGGCAGATTTTACATAGTATTAGTATCTGTACTGATATTAAGAGGAGAGCATTTTGAAGCCATTTAGCATAATCAGAATAAGATTTTATATGAAGCTGATACTACATTGTACGCAGTAATGCAAAGAATAGAATGTGAGGATGCTGCCGAGGAATTTTCCAAATCTTTGAAAAATTTTATAGACATGTAATGCAAATCATGCACTTTGATATTCAGGGTCTCTGTTTGTTGCTCTGCTTTCCTTCTTTCACAGCAATATTATGTGTTTGTTATGCAAGGTGTTTTTCTTTGCATTTTGTTTGTTATAAACCTAGATTATCTTTTTATGGTTGCTTTGACTAGACATAGCTAGGTTAAAATATCAAGTTCACATGATAAGTATAACTCGACCAGCTACCTCTTTCTCGAGGAGATAAAATTCATATAATTTTCATCCTCTCAATGGAAAAGTGGTATCGTTCTTCCACGATAATCACATTCCTCACATTTTCTTGTTCTCAATCAAATTCATGAGTGTATTTTGATTGTTACTTTTGAAACCATATATAGTCTAAGAATATTTCCTCAAACTCTGCAATTTTTCTGGGACGATATAGTCATCAATAGCAAGGGTGCATGTTGTAGCATAGCCACCCAGGAAAAGAGTAGTGTTCTTCTTCAACAAGAAAGAATGGAACCGTGCCATCTAGTTCCTCTCTATATACTATGGTCGGCAAGACATGGATCCCAATCCCAAAGTACCCAAGTCTCAGGATATTACCCCATAGTGAGCCTTTGATTGGTTGATTATTAGTAATGCAATATTCTGATCTCATATTGTCATCATAGATGATCAAAGAATTATGTAGTTAAGAAAGACGGGGCCGTGAGAGGATGATCCAAATGCAAATAGCGGTACATGTTAAGGAAATTGGTGGCTCTTTATCATTGAGTAACTACTCTTTGTTATTATGTTTGCAGAGCTTGTCAGAATGTTTGAACAACCTACTAATTCTGCATCTTATTAGGATCTTTCAAAGAGAGTAATGAAATAAAAGGATCCTGTTTAAGGGGAGAGATTGTTAGTGACTCTTAAGAAACCATTAACCTATTATTGGAGGACAAAGAACAACTAGGACATCTTTGCTTCCTTATTGAAGATATTAGACATTTACTGTTATCCCTTGGTAGATTTAACTATTCTGTGATTTTCTCCCTTTGTTGATTCAACTACTCTTTTTCTCCTAAAGACACAAACCGAGTGGCTCACGAGTTAGCTCATTATGCTGTTACTTTAAATGAATTTGAATCTTGGATTGAAGAAGGACCAAGTTGGCTGTTTCCTACTATCAGATATTATGTTTATTCTCCTACTTATTAATGAAGTTTTTTTCTAATATATATATATATATATATATATAATCTCTATAAATTTATTAAATAAAGAACTGTTCTGAGACAAGCGCTAATGAAGACACTACTTTATTAGGCTTGAAGGAAAAGATTAAGATTTCACTTCGAGAACTAGAAGTCCAAGTAGCACCATGGAAGTTGGATAAAGTTTGACTAGTGCCTTAAAGGTTCATTGGTTCTTTTAGCCTTCACATAGAAAGCAATAAAATTAAGCCTCTTCTAGCCTTCTTCTCCCTTAAACCATCCATTCCCTCATTCAAAACTAACTCCTTAATCTAATGTCATCTCAATAGTACTAAATCCATCCCTATTCCATTACTTAATCTACTCCTTTGAAAAACTTTAATCTATGCTTCAAACAAAATAATATAATATCTCTTATTTTGTAGGCATATGGACATAATTGGATCCATATTATATAAACATTGTTTCAATAACTTTAAAGCCAACTGGACAAGCACAATCCCAAATTCTATAAATAATGGATGCCCAACAGATAATTTATACATTGTTTAGAGAACACCAAAATAAATGTTCACAGATCAAAAAATGGACATAATTAATAAAAAAAGAAAAATAGAACGGATGCTGATGATCAACTATATATAGATATAGCTATTATTTGTCACGGAGCTAATGCTAGTACATGAAGCCAATCAATGATGGCTGTAGACTCACTCATAGACTCCCCTACCTCTGTCAAGTTGCCATGGTCATCCAGTGCTCCTAAGTGATTCAACCTCTCCAATGCTCTCGTCAATGGCTCGGGATTTGGCGGATCTATAAAACCAAAACGGAGCAAACCTTCAATCCCGAGGTTCTTCGAAGTTAACACAGTATTTACCAAATCGGGGGATTCCAGTATTTCTGGTTTGGTATGAGGGTCAAGATCAATATGATAACTAATCTCAGGGTACAACCTAAAGCATTTTCCCGGTCGAGTTCTCCCAGCACACCCCATTCTCCAGTCTGCGCTTGCTTGAGTTATAGGAACTGCCATTATGGCATCGTGGCCAAGCCAAGGGTTGATAGACTCTACGTTTTACAAAGCCAGAGTCTAAAATATACACAATTCCATCATCAATCATGGTCAGAAAATACTCTGCTGCTGTATGTGTTGATAACACAATTTTCCTTTTCCTTTCAGGATCGTTTTGGTGGTGCATTAGCATTGTAGCTGGAGAATACAGAGGAAGTACATTAGCAGCACCCGGACCAACAACATCTTGTTCTTGGGCTTGGTGATTATTTTTATTATTATAATTCTCAATTTCTCTTTGATTTCGTCACATGCCTTTTCTATATCTTGCTCTTTGGCAAGAAAAACAAGAATATCTCCTACTGGTTCACTCATACTGCCTGAATGGTGGCTTCCAAGTAATTTTTTTCGAGTTCTAGTGTGTAATAACGTTCAACAGGATGAAGCATAGCCTGAGGAAGCTTGATGAGTGGTGCACCTTGGAAGTAATTCTCAAACTTTCCATGGGCTTCAAGAATTGTAGGAGCACCCATCACAACCAGCTTCAGTTGGGGTCTGTTTTTCAACACCACTTATTTTAGAAAAGAAAGTAGAATATCCGTGGCTAAACTTCTTTCATGAGCTCCATCAACAATTATGATTCTATGACGTTCCAGCAATCGATCATTGGCTGCCGCCATTGCGTCCTTTTACAAGCATGCTATCGGTTAGATACTTTATAACAGTCCTGGAACTGGTGCAGTCTTCTTCTAAAGGAACACTATAACCAACCTCTTCTCCAATGTTTACACCCATCTCTTCGCAACACGTTGAGAAGCTGAGATTGCAGCCAATTTACGAGGCAGAGTACATGCAATCATACCTTTGCTACCATCATCATCATCATCATCAAGATCAAAAGCCTCCTCCTCTAAAACAAATTGAGGAATCTGAGTTGTTTTACCACTGTAACAATCACCAACAACGATTACCGTCTGATTGGCTCTGAAAACCTCCAAAAACTCCTTCTTCTGCCAAACCGCCAAATTTTTCATCCTGCTGCTCTCCATTGTGATTTACAATTTTATTTGATGGGACGGCGATCCTATCTACAGCTTTAGAAGACAGAGAGAAGGGAGATTTCTGCAATGTAAAAACACTAGCTATTAGGGACATCTACAATATAAACATATATATATACACACACACACATGCATATGTATAGCATTATATAATTAGAGGCCACAATATAATTTCCTAATAGAATTTTATTTATTAATTCTTTGCTTCAATTATAATCCTAATAGAATTGTAAAAGAGATCAATCGAGATAGACAATTAAGTAGACGAAGGTGAAGAAAGGCGCGAGAGAGAAATTAAGGAGAAAGTTGAAAGTTGATACTCAAAATTCAACCGACATATACATATATACCATGTAACATCCCACATCGGTTGGAGAGAGGCACGAAGCGGTCTTTATAAGGTTGTGGACACCTCTCCCTTCAAGACGCGTTTTGACAAAACCTTGAGGCCAGGGGGAGAAAGGGAGTGAACCCTGGACCAAAGAGGACAATATCTTGATGCGGGTGGACTGGGCCGTTACAATGGTATCAGAGCCAGTACCCGGATCAGTGTGCCAGCGAGGACGCTGGGCCTCCCCGCCAGTGAGGACGCTGGGCCCCAAGGGGGGAGGATTGTAACATCCCACATCGGTTGGAGAGGGGTACGAAGCGGTCTTTATAATGTGCCAGCGAGGATGCTGGGCCCCAAGGGGGGAGGATTGTAACATCCCACATCGGTTGGAGAGGGTACGAAGCGGTCTTTATAAGGCTGTGGACACCTCTCCCTTTAAGACGCGTTTTGACAAAACCTTAAGGCCAGGGGGGAGAGAGGGAGTGAACCCTGTGTAACACCCCGTCCCAAACCACATCGGAATTCGTGTACGTTGACCGAGGTTGACCGTTGACCGAGTGGGTCAAAAGTTGACTTTTGTTCCAGTTGAAATTTTGAGTTGACCAGGGTACTACGGCGAAGTGCATAATGCCCCGAGTTGTAGACTAGTAGCACGTCGAAAACAGAGCTACGGTTTGAAAGTTATGGGCAAAACAAGTCGTGGTGCAAACTGTCCAAAAGGTGCCAGGAGTTGACTTTTTATCGTTGTATAATTTTGCTTTGATTTTTATATGGTTGTAAAGTACTCGTCGATACGAGTTCATAGACTAGCGGCACGCTTAAATCGGACATCTAGTTAAAAAGTATAGACGTGTGAAGTTTGCCGGATACCGTAATATTTTATTATATCTGGCTTAAGTATACAGTAACACCACGTGTCGACACCTGATTGGTCCACGTGGGTGAACAGTATCACCCACGATGGCTTTTATTTGGCAAAAACGACGGGGAAGAGATAGAAAGAGAGAGAGGAGAGAGAGAGGGAGAGAGAGAAATGACCGGCCGCCGGAATCGTCACATTTTCCTGCCGATCCTTGCTACACGCGCCGGCCAGACGGGACCACCTCCCCATTTCCGGCCAAACCCCAAAATCTCACGACCGCCGGTCGCCGGACACGCCCAAATTGAGCCGGCGAAGCTCGATGGCGATTTTTCCCTCACCGCCGGCCACCACCGTTTGACCCCTTTCCGGCCATTTTTAGACCACACGCGCCAGCCACCCCTCACCCACCTCCTCATTTCCGGCCAGCCCACCAAATTTCATGGCCACCGGAGCTCCGACGCGCCGGGATCGAAGCGTTTTCTGGCGAGGCACCGAAAACCTTCAAACCCCGATTTCTTCGCCGTCCGGCCTCTATTTGCCTCACTGCTGGTCCCTTTGGAACCCTCTCCCCTTGATCTACAAAACCCCCAAAAATATCAGCCATCGGTCACCGTACGCACCGCCGCCCGCGACGGTTGCCGGTGACCGCGGCCGCTTGCCGGAAATCACTGTTCCGGCGAGTACCCAGTTGCACCGCCGGTCCCTCTCCACTGATTCTAACCCCCTAAATCCAAATCCGGGGTCCTTTTTCGCCAATTCGCGACGGATTGAGAGGATCGAAGAGTTGAATCCCAAAAGCTTTCCGACGAGATTCCAGCCACCACTGGTCCGATCTCCTGGAAGTAAGACCGGATTTGTAATCCTCGTCGCTCAAGCTTCGATTCGGTATATTACTCGTCAACTTTGGTTGTCGTTTGTGTTCGCTCCCCGGGTACCCATTTGGGAGTTACCCGATTAAAATATTAATATATTTGGTTTGGTGTATTATGGATATTTTAGGTGCACGTGCGAGTAGTGGAGTCGATCCTGCGGAGGATCTTGATTGAGATACGTGCTGAAGGTGAGTGACCCACCTTCAAATTAATTTCGGGAATTAAATTTGTGAATATTTTGTGTGAATTGAATATTTGAAATTTATATTCTATGTGTCAAATATTTAATTGATTATTGTGGAAATTATTGGTGGATTTATTTTGATTAAAGAAAATATGCATTATATAAATTTATGCCATGTGAAAATTATTTTATGGTATTGAGAATTTTGGAATTCAATTATATATGAAATTCTTGTGGTTTTAACATTATTTTGGGCATGATTTGATTTTCAAATATTTCAAGGAAAATATTTGTTTATGTTGGTGACTTCAATTTTTATAAGTATGCCCATGAAATATTATCTAACTTAATTTATTATATTTCAAAAATATTTATGCTATTGGAAAAATTTGAATATTTAAGTTGGTGGATTTGAAAATCATGGAATTTATGACGTTGATTATAAAGAAATTGTAGAGAATTTCCGGGTTTAATTGGATGGAAATAAACCCGGTATGTTTATGGAAAATTTGAGATGTATTGATTTATGATTTTTAGATGCACCGTACACGTACTGGTGTTCTGTTTATATGTGATATAGTTAGTGTGCACACGGATGTGATTAGCTCGCGGGTGGGTGTGAGTAGCGCACAGGTGATTTATGGGGTTGTCCTATGTTTGCCATTGGATGAGGGTAGGCCGCCCCTCCATGGCCGGGATACCTGTTTGCAGTGAAGCGGTGAGACGCCACGCGACCGTATGCCGGTTTCTCTCTATAACCTCCTGTCTGGCTGTACCTTAGGACGCTGGGTATTGTTGGCGCCACTGGTATATAGTGGGTGCATCAAGTGATTTTCAGAACTGGGATTTTAAAATAAATATTTTGAAATTGCATTGGAATTAAGAATATGATTAATGCTGTTTTTATTATTTAATTGAATGGTAATTTTAAATTGATTTAATTTTTCCTTTACTTAATTATTCAATAAATTAATTTCTTTTTAATTATAAATTTGGAATGCTTGACTTATTATATTTTATTTGATATTTAGCTGAATAAATTGATGTCTTGGTTTTCGAGGATTATGAATAAAGGGTTTTGTGAAAATGTTTTAAAAGGGGAACTTTTCCAACCGAGAGAATTGTAAGGGTTTTGAGAGAAAATATTATTTTCAATTAATTATTATGTATCTACCTAATTATCGTGGTATTATAATTGTATAGTAGATAAGGTCACTCACTGAGATGATTAGCATCTCATATTTTTAAATTCCGTTCCTCTAGGTACTAGGTTTTGTCGGTATTCATCCGGATGGGACTTGATCTTCATCGCTGTCTTAGTTCGAGAAGTACCCTGTTCTTCGTTTATTGAAATTGTAATACTTCTTTCACTCTTGTTGTATTATATACTTAGTAGTACTTCATGAAGCTCTGTATACTGTCTCGGACATTTATGTATTATTTATGCACTGAGTTACTGTTATTCTTTTGGAGTGTTGTAAATTTGTGGAATCAACTTGTAGTATTGTGGGAGGAATAAGGGGATGAATATAGAAGTGTGTTTTCAGTGCAGGAAATTGTGGTAAGTCCAACCCTTAGGGGAGGTTCTGCCGGATTTTCCATTGGAGGGTCCGGTAGGGTTTCCCTGGGATCAGGGCTTGTCTAAGGTTCCGGTGAGGAATTTTGGACGGGTCCTGACAGTTGGTATCAGAGCCGGACCCGGATCGGTGTGCCAGCGAGGACGCTGGGCCCTAAGGGGGGTGGATTGTGAGATCCCACATCGGTTGGAAAGGGGAACGAAGCATGCCTTATAAAATGGTGTGTATACCTTTCCCTTGAGAGGCCTTTTTCCAGTGAGACTGACAGAAACAAAACCGTGAGGGGGGCTACGGCCTGGAATACCCCAAAGCGGACAATATCTTGATGCGGGTGGACTGGGCTATTACGCCCTGGGCCAAAGAGGATAATATCTTGATGCGGGTGGACTGGACCGCTACATACCATATATGACATATCTCTGAAAATACTATCATCGATTGCACTTTGAATTTGATTTTGAGGTTTTGAGGCTTGGCGGAGTCTTTTTTTTTTATCCTTTTTATATCTGTCAGCTAGCTAGTTAAATCCAATCATAATGAAGAGGACGCGTTTTGACAAAACCTTGAGGCCAGGGGGGAGAGAGGGAGTGAACCCTGGGCCAAAGAGGACAATATCTTGATGCGGGTGAACTAGGCCGTTACATACCATATATGACATATCTCTGAAAATACTATCATCGATTGCACTTGGAATTCGATTTTGAGGTTTTGAGGCTTGGCGTAGTCTTTTTTTTTATCCTTTTTATATCTGTCAGCTAGCTAGTTAAATCCAATCATAATGAAGAGGAAGCGATTGGACATCGTTAAGGAGTCGGAGTTGAGAACTCATTCGCCTAGGTACTATGAGATCCTTCGAATATTAAAAGGGGTTAATATTAAACTGACAGAGTATGCATGACTTCTATTAACAATTTCAAAAGGGTTAATTTTAAAATCCCGTAAGAGAGTAGTTTAGCATATATATATATATATATAGTTTTGCTACAAGGAGAATCAAATTTTATCTATAAGGTAAGAATCTAATATTAAATATCATTTCGGAAAAATCAGTTTTGCGCCGGCATGGACAAATCTTCTCTATAAGCATGTTTTGTGAAAGAATATCTGCACTGGTACAAAACTGAGCCTCCTGAAATAAAATTTAACATTAGGTTTCTCATCTTATAAAGAGAACTTTATTCTCTCTACAGTAAAACCGTATATATATATATATATATATACACTAGAATACACTAAACTATGCTGGAAAAGAAAAGCTATGATGACAAGAGCAAGTAGAACTAAAGAGGTGAAATGTATTGACATAGGGAGAAAGTTGAATTAAATAATCATCATGTGAATTTATGCAAACATAAACAGTCTGAAATTGTGTGATAATCAGCATAAAATGAATAAACCAGCAGTGTATTCATGAGATGAGTTTTCAAAGATTCTATTTTTATGTATATAATGTGTTAACTAAAAAATGAACTGCGTTAATTAGGTTTGTGAAAAGGGAATGGTGATGCTCTTATAAGTGGAATTAAAGGACGTTACCAAATAAGTATTCATGCAAAAAAATGCACATGCACAGGCTGCGTGATGTGTGCGTTTGACTATGCTAAAAGAAAAGAAAAGAAAAGAAAAGTAACCTCAGATTTATAAAGTAGTGAGTTCAAAACATGAGGAGTGAAAAAATTGTTATAAATGACTAGAAAAATGTTATTTGTATTAATTTCATTTAAATTTCTGGAGATTATCAATTAATCCGTCATGGATTGAAAATTTTTTTCTTGGGCAGTTGTCAAATTCAATATTAGTTGTTTTTTTTTTTTGAAAATAGTAAATAGAAGCAATTACCTAAAATAAATTTTGAAAAAAGAAAGAAAATTTTCCACTTTATTCGAATTATACATATTTGGCCGAACATCATGAGTTTCAATTACCGAGGGACCTTTTGCCTTTGCAGGCTGAATTTCTGTAGTTGCAGAAATCTTGGGCTGTTCCCTGACTTTTGCGGTTCGCTTTTGTGGTTTATTTTATTTAATTATAATTTTATTTATTTTTGAAAAAGCAATCCTTTTATATTTTTTTTCCGATAGAAAAAAAAAAAAAATCTGATGGGATTATAGGTATCGGATCGTAATCCTATATTATGCGATATTATGGTATAGAACTATCCAAAATAATAATAATGGTTATCAAATTTTAAATCTCAAATTTTTCAACATACAGATATAAAAATTAAAAGATTTTATTCCATAAACTGAAATATTTCCTTCCACTAAATTATTGGACCTTTCGCTAAACTACCACCCATAGTGATAGAAACATCCTTCTTGCAGTGGAATGGTCAACATCTCTACTAATTCAGAGTTCAATTTATAGGACATTATATGTGAAGTTGAAGATAATTGTTAAATATTAGTATATAAATAGACGGTAGAGGTACAAATCAAATAATAATTAAAGTGAAATAAAATATCAAATAATATATAATATATGACTTTTTTTTTCTTTATTCTTTTTTTGCAAAGAATATTAGGATTTCTTCACATCCAAGTTAGCAGCACATAAAATATAAAAGGAGGAAAGAACAGCAATGAAAATGCATGAAAAATACATGAATATATAAATATTGAATAATATAGTACACTTTTTAAACGTATTTTATACAGTAACTTGTAGTGAAGTAATCTTTAATTAAGTCCTTAATTGTCATTTCTCATCTCCCTTATCTTGATTCTTGAATTTAATTAATTAGTGCACACGCTTATAAGAAGCTTCTCTGATAGTAAAAGTTATATATCATCATGTATAATCCTACTTGCATTCAAATATCATTAACCGTTTATTTTTTACGTATAAATATCATGATCAGGAGGGATTATATATCACATTGAATAATAGTAGCATTTGTAAAGCTCCGAGCGGATCATACCTTGAAAGATTTCGCTTCTTTATTGCATATTAAGAAAGCCAATCAATTAAGCAGCATCAATGGAGTTTCCGGCTACAGCTCACGTACGGCCTTTGAAGGGTTGGAGGTTTCGTCCCACTGACGAAGAACTAGTGGGATACTATCTCCTCAACAAAATCACTGGTTCTACTCCACTCCCTAACCCTAATATTGTCCGAGACTTTGACGTGTTCGGCAAGCAAGAGCCTTGGGAAATCTGGAACTCGTTTCGAAACGGCACCGACGATGATGATCCTGATCCCGATGATCTCTACTTCTTCACCAAGCCAAAGAAAACGACACCGAAAGGAAAACGGTTCAACCGCAAAGTCGGCTCCGGGACATGGAAAGGTCAAGACTCCGGGACCGAAATTTACGCTAATATCGAAACCGGTGAAGCCATTGTTATGGGACTGAAGAAAAGATTCCACTACGAGAACAAGCAGTACAAAGAACACGATGGAAGTTGGATAATGTTCGAATACTGCCTTGCTGGTTCACTGGAAAACCGTATTACCAGTCCCGATAATGATTTTGTCCTCTGCCAAATCCGAAAGAAAAACGAGAATAGTAAAAAGAAGAGGAAGAAGTTGATGATCATGAACCGTGGTGATGATAACGATTATGTAATGCCACCATTGAAGAACCAGAAGACCAATAATAATGGTGGTGTTGATGCTGATAATGGCACTATGTTGTTTGCGGTACCACCACTGCAAGCCTTGCCAATATGCCAGGAAGAGCCTCCTTTTCCAATATTGCCACAAGACTTGACATTGGCAGTGGAGGATGGCCATGGTGATCATGGTCATAACACTAATGTGCAGGTTGATCCTTTGCCATTACCACTGCCATGCCCACAACAACAACAACAACAACAACCACAACCACAACCACAGCCTCCATTGCCACAATCTTCTTTGCCTTTGCCAGCAGTGGATGATGATTCTCACATGCCTTTGCCACCAGATGGTGATTTTGATGACTTTATCATTGATTTTGGAGTACTGGATGATTTTAATTTGTAGTTCTTATATAATCTGTTTAGTTTTACGTTTGTATGTATGTATTCTTACAAAAATGATTAAGCTTTGTAAACATTGTTACTACAGTTATAATTAATAGTTAGTTTTTTATTTTTTTAATGTAATTCATTAAATGAATAACATATATATATATAGTTGTTTTTGTTTTTCAAGTCTTCATATCGCCCCCTTTATTAATTATCTGGATATAATATTCCATTTAGAAGATTAAGGATGAGATATATTTCCTTCCCAAATAAAAAAAAAAAAAATTTGGATGAGATTTATGGTTGAAATATTATATTGGAAGTATTACATTTTTTTGGTAGTGTACATTATGTATTATATGTGCAAGTTGTGAATTAATCCATACATACTGACGGATTAACTAATTATATATGAATGGTTCTTAACTTCATATAAATTCCAAGACAAAATATATATAATTTTGATTAAAATCTACATATAATTCCAGTCCAGCCTTAAGCTCTTCCATAAACTTTTTCTTTTCCCCTTTAAATTTTGAAATCCAATTTCTGGTCAGATTTGAGCATGGAGTCAAATAATAAAATCGGATAAGTATAAAAAATATAATATAAGATTTCTTCATATCCAGTATCCAATGCACACATACACACGCTCACACACACGCACGCACACATATCTTCACATCCAAGTTATCCAATGCACACATACACACGCTCACACACACGCACGCACACATATCTTCACATCCAAGTTAGCGCGCGCGCACACACATATCCATATATACAGTACACACACATATAAGATAAGAAAGGAATAAAAATAATGTAAATATTGAAGTAATTAATTTGTAATAGATAAAATATCTATATTTTAATTTTCTAATAAATAAAATTAAAACGAATATTTTATTAAAAAATGAGATGTTGAAAAAATAAACGCGCAGTCTATTGCCAGTAAAAAAGGAGAAATTAAATTATTTTTAAAGGAAATTCAGATTAATTAAAAAGAAATCCAACATCTCCCTTTCCTATTCTGTTTTGGTTCCTAGCATCTCTTGGCCTTGTACTTTATTTATATATCTTGGCCTTTGTATATATCTTGGCCTTTGCTTTATTTTAGTTCCGAAATCCTATTGTGTTGTTTTCTTTTTGCAGTTTCTCCCTGGTTAAATATCTTTGGCGTTTTTCTTTACTCTTTTTTATCTTTTTAAATATCCTAGTTCAATTCACAATGAAGAGGAAGGTATTTGACATGGTTAACGAATCCGAGTTCAGAACCCATTCACAGAGGTACTATGAGATCCTAGAGAAGAGGAAGACATTGCCGGTTTGGCAACAGAAAGAGGAGTTCTTGCGAGTTCTCAGTGCCAATCAGACTGTAATTTTGGTAGGCGAAACTGGCAGTGGCAAAACAACCCAGATTCCTCAATTTGTTTTGGAAGCTTTTGGTGACAACAATAAAGGGATCACAAAGAAGAAGATGATCGCATGCACTCAGCCCCGTAGAGTGGCTGCAATCTCGGTCTCTAAACGTGTAGCCGAAGAGATGGATGTGAAGATTGGTGAAGAGGTCGGTTACACCATTCGTTTCGAAGATTGCAGCAGTTCAAAGACTGTTCTCAAGTATCTAACCGATGGTATGCTTTTAAGAGAAGCAATGGCGGATCCATTGTTGGAACGCTACAGGGTTATCATTCTCGATGAAGCTCATGAAAGAACATTGGCAACCGATGTTCTATTCGGGTTTTTGAAAGAGGTACTGAAGAACAGAGCCGATCTTAAGCTGGTTGTGATGAGTGCAACACTTGAAGCTGAAAAGTTTCAGAGCTACTTTTCTGGTTCACCACTCATCAACGTTCCTGGTAGGCTTCATCCTGTGGAAATATTGTACTTAGAGAAACCACAAAAGGATTACTTGGAGTCGGCGATTCAGACTGTTCTTCAGATTCATATATGTGAACCTCCGGGAGATGTTCTAGTTTTTCTAACAGGAGAGGAAGAAATAGAAGATGCATGCTCTAGAATAAGAAGAGAAATTCAGAATCTTGGGAGCCAAGTTGGTCCTGTTAATGTGCTTCCTCTGTATTCAACTCTGCCTCCTGCAATGCAGCAAAAGATATTTGATCCTCCGGATGAAGCAGGAGGAAGGAAAATAGTAGTATCAACAAATATTGCAGAAACTTCATTGACAATTGATGGAATAGTTTATGTTATAGATCCTGGATTTGTCAAGCAAAAAGTTTACAACCCAAGAGTACGTCTTGAATCGTTGTTGGTATCTCCTATATCTAAGGCAAGCGCCAATCAGAGAGCTGGACGTGCTGGAAGAACTAGACCGGGAAAATGCTTTAGACTGTACACTAATAAGAGTTTTGATGAGTTACTTCAGCCTCAAACTTATCCAGAAATATTGAGATCCAATCTTTCAAATACGGTGTTAACTTTGAAGAAGCTTGGGGTTGATGATTTGGTCCATTTTGATTTTATGGATCCACCAGCTCCTGAGACATTGATGAGAGCATTGGAGATGTTGAATTACTTGGGTGCATTGGATGATGATGGAAACTTGACAAAGCTTGGGGAGATTATGAGTGAGTTTCCTTTGGATCCTCAGATGTCAAAGATGCTTGTGGTCAGTCCTGAATTTGGCTGTTCGAACGAAATTGTTTCAATTTGTGCTATGCTTTCGGTACCCAATTGCTTTGTGAGGCCAAGGGGAGCTAGAGAAGCTGCTGATGAAGCAAAAGCTAGATTTGCACACATTGATGGAGATCATCTGACGTTGCTAAATGTCTATCATGCTTACAAGAATAATGGTAAGTACTAAAAATACTTAGTTTCTTCTTTTTTAAAGTTGATAATTTACAATCTAATTTAAAATGTGCATCTTGAAATTAATTAATTAATAAACAATCTTACTTATTGTGGATTTTTTAATTTGCAGATGAAGATTCTTCTTGGTGCTACCAAAATTTTGTCAATCATAGGCTCATGAAAGCTGCTGACAGTATCAGACAGCAATTGGTCCGCACCATGGCAAGGGTTCAACTCAGGTTATGTAGTAATGACTTTAGCAGCCGGGACTACTACATCAACATCAGAAAGGCCATGCTTGCTGGAAATTTCATGCAGGTTGCTCATCTTGAACGATCAGGACACTACTTGACAGTGAAAGACAACCAGGTATTTAATAATTAATAATCCTATTAATTTATTTTGTTAATATATTTTTATCATTGTTTAAGCTGTTATTTGTTTGATAGGATTTTACTGATAATATTTACTTTTTGAATGCAGATGGTGCAGTTACATCCTTCAACAGGTTTAGATCACAAGCCAACGTGGGTGATTTACAATGAATATGTCTTAACCACCAGCAAATTCATCCGTACAATCACAGGAATTCGCGGCGAGTGGTTGGTTGATCTAGCAGCTCATTACTACGATTTGGACAACTTTCCAGAGTGTGAGGCTAGGCAAGCTCTTCAGAAGCTATACAAGAAGCAAAGACAGTGAGGGATGAAGATGAAGATTAAGAGAATTTGTAAAATTTGTAGATAGGATTCTTATAGTTTCCTGTATTTCTTAATATTCAATTTGTAGATAAAACTTGTAGATAGAATTCTTATAGTTTTCTGTATTTCTTAATATTCAATTTGTAGATCGCACTGTAAACATATATTTCTATATTTATTTATTTATTTATTATCTTATAGTCTTGTTTACCTTTATGATTTCACTTTCTGGTTGCTCCATCTGTCCATATGGGAACCTACTTGCAAGTTGGAATACATCTCTCTTCCCATGCAAGCCGAAATCATATTCAGAATAGCATTCATATCTTATTCCTGAGTTTAAAAGACATTTTTATTGTGCTAGCATTTTGACAAACTATATTTTAATTATGAAATCCTCTCTGTACTAATTGTCACAACTCACAAGCGATGTCTAAATTTAAGTTAATTGTAGGCTCATGCTTGTTATTCAGAAAACCTATGCGACTAATGATGATGACGGATATCCAAATTGTTTTCACTACACGAAACTGTTTTTAAGTGACACAGCTAATCCAAAAGCATATCCTATTTCACAAAGAAAACAAACTGTGCATACCAAAAAGTAATAATAATAATAATAATAATAAATAAATAAAAAGAGAAAAGAAAAAAGAAAATCTCTTATGTGACTGCTATATTATTGAAGCGTTAGTTTTAATACCATGCAGCACAAATGGTTTCTCAAATACACAGAAATATAGAGATAGTGGAAAATTTTGATTCCTATCAATCAAGCTCAGCCATAAATTCACAGCCTTATGCAAATGGGAGCACATCCTTTTTCTCCTAAACAATGGGCAACTTTTACATTTTGTCTTTCTCTAATATCATTCAACAAAGCAATTAATATATATCAGGTCATTACGTTACAAATTTTGAACAAATAAGTGTTTCGTATTCTCAAAAAACTAAAGAGACTTGGATGAGAAATATGCATATCTAAGTTTCTCAGGTAGCCCAAAGAGTTTATCTACGTGCCTCTCAACCTTTAGCGCCTCAAGTACAAATGAATCAGAGCATCTTAATTAACATGAGTAAATGTTAACAAGGTATAGATGTCCTAGCATGTAACATGTAATTTAATGCTTCTGGTCTCTAAAGTCTAGCATCAGAGCTCAATTCTGAAATTCAAAATCCATACGACAATTAAAATTATCAAGAAAATGTTTTAGAAGTATGCATGGCCGGGAATATTAAACTGACACAATATGCATGACTTCAGCTAATAGAGCAATTATATTTGAAAATTTGTAAAGGGGTCAATATTAAAATTCTTGAAAGAAAGCAGTTTAGAATATTTTATATATTTTATTGCCAAACTATGATGGAAAAGAAAAGTTGTGATGACAAAAGCAAGTACAACTGAAGGAGGACAAATGTATTGACATAGGCAGAAAGTTGGATTAAATAATCATCATGCGAATTTAAGCAATCAAACTTTGTGCAATTTATGCCATCCACCCATTAGTATGAAAATATTTACATCCCAAGCACACAAGATATTCACAGAAGATGGAACAAATTAAGATAAGAGTTGGGCATGATCAGGTTCTTCAATAGAACAAGCTGTCTGCATATGGAAATTGCTTGCAAGTTGGAATACATATCTGATCAGTGCAAGCAGAAATCATACTCAGAATAGCATTCATTCATATCTGTCTTAAATACATATGAGTTTAATTAATAGGCGTTTTGTATTGTGCTTGCTTTTTGACAAACCATAATTTAATTAGGAAATTCCCTCTGTTTGTACTAATGTCACAACTCACTCACAAGTGGTGTCTGACTTATTTGTTAATTGTAGGCTTATGCTTTTTTTTTCTGAAAACCTATGTGTTTGATGATGATGATGATGATGATGATGATGGATATCCAATTTGTTGTTCACTATAAAAAAGAGCCTTGGATGAGAAGAAATATGCATATCTAAGTTTCTCAGGTAGCCCAAATAGCTTATCCATGTGCCTTTCAACCTTCTGCCACCTAATGTACAAATGAACCAGAGCATCGAAATTAACATGAGAAAACGTTAACAAGGTTAGATATATCAATCTTAATACATAACACATAAATGTTTCTGTTCTCTAAATCTAGCACTAGATCTCCATTCCGAAGATTCGAAATTCATACTACAATTGTAAATGTAAATTACAATTAGTAAAAAAAGAAATGTTCACCAGTATGCATCAGCATGGCTGAGAATATTAAACTGACATATTACCAACCTAAACCTATAATGGAGAAGTAAAAGCTCATGTTATGACAAGAGCAAGTAGAACTGAAAGAGGACAAATGTGCATTGACGTATGCAATTAAGATGGATTAAACAATCCACATATTATTCAAATTTAAGCAATCAAACTGTCTGATATATATATATATATATATGCCGTATAACAAATTGAACAAACTAGAATAGAGTTGGGCATGACCAAGTTCTTCAATAAGAAAAATTCTAAACTACTTGATCTTCACCATGCCAGTACAGGAAAAATTCTTAATTTGGTCCTTCAACAAGCACATATGAGCAAATAAATTAATGCCAGCTTCAAGCAAAAGTTCCAACAAAAATTTAGGAATACAAAATGAAGGTCATTAAGCATCAAGTATGGTACGACAAAGAACAACAAATTTCAGCACATTAGAATTCGATGACAAATTTGTTTTTCTCTAGCCAAAAACAGAGAAATTGAACTCCAATAGTAAATTAAGCAGATTTCAAATTCAAATTCCAGTTCATGTACGTATATATATTAATATATATTGAATCAGTTACCTAATAACCCAAAACCTAGCCAAAGGAATTCAAAAAACAAAAAAAAAATCATTTGGTTGGAAATTTCGTGTAGTTATCAAGCCCAACTTGAATTCAATGGCGGTTTCCATTGGTGATACCAATTTGTCGCCGACCTCCCGAATCCACTCCACATCCAAACCGATTTCAACGCTCTTTGGCACCGAGGGCGAGTAAATGACCTTTGATTCTGAAAATCGTCAGACAGGAATTGAATTTGAAGTTTTTCTTCTTTTGGACATAGAGCGCCAACTGAAATTTGAACTACAACCTTAAACGGTGCGTTTTTCGGTTAAAAAGTAAGGATTTGGGTCTTGGGCTGTCAAAAAGCAAAGGATTGGGTCTAATTGGGCCGTTGAACCTAATTCCTATCACATGTCGTGTATAATACTTCAGGAGAAAAAAAAAAGAAGCATTAATTTGACTAATAATAAAAAACGCATATTATTTGTTAATGTATAAATAATAGATGATGGAATCATATTAATTATATAATTTATAATACTACAAAGAAACAACAAGGGCGATACTAATCTCCTTATGTTACACCAACAGTTTTTAAGAGTTCAAATTAAGAAAAGGATTTTAGAGCTGATCAGTTATTCTATTGTTATTGGAGCTTTAATTTGATTTGGTTAAGTTGTTAGTTTTCTATTTCTTTGCCATTAGTTATTTGTTTCTTATTTTATTGCATTGTAATATTGGGCTATTTATACTTATATATGATTTTATAAAATCCGAATATCCTAATATGATAATCATTCTATATGTATATATGGATGAAGTATTAATATTTGAATTTCAATAATTTTGCTTTGAATAGAATTATATGGAGTGCAGCTGATTTGTTATATTTGAATCCTACCTCTTTTTGAAAATATAGAAGGTATAGTCTTGCTATTTATTACTATTAGTAACAAATATCATCTTAGATAGTAAATTTTAATTGAAATATTTAATTTTATTATTTATTATTCTAAATTTAATCTAAAAGTAAATTTTGTAACTATTTAAATTGTTACTTGCATATAGGTTCCATTAGTGATTATTTACAATAGTGACAAGTTGCATTTTTTTAGAGTATCATATGATTCGTAGCTAGCAAAAGTATTTTGGATGTGGAATGAGTCCTATGGTTGTAGTACATTAAGCTTAATCAGCCACAAACACTAATTTTATTGCAAATTGACTTTATAGTTTCAACCTCTTAGTACTAGTATTGCATATAGAAGTTAAGTGATGCTATTAAGAGAGTTGAATTGACAAACGCAGTCCACTTCAGTTTGTACAGCATAGATGATTTGGTTTCTTATAATATCCCATTACTACCAATTATTATTATTATTATTATTATACATATATATATATATATATATAGAGAGAGAGAGAGAGAGAGAGTAATTTGTTTCAAACAAAATCTTGACCCAAAAAAGTACATAATTTATTATTGGGGTTATTTCATTTTAGTATTTTCGAGTATTGCAGTTTTGAAATTTACATCATTGATTTTCAAAAGTTACAATTTAAACTTCAATTTTCTATTTGTTATAATTTAGATCATATTTAACTTTTAACTGACAAGATAATTTAATAGCCATCCTATGTGAGTAACATATAGGGTATCAAAATATAATTTTTCTAAAAAAATTAAAGGATATTAAAGTGTATAATTTTTAAATTAAATTTTTAAAAATTACATTTTCGTATTTTTTTAATTTGAAATTTGATGCATTTTAATATCTAAAATAAAATCTACATGTGAGATGGCTATTAAATCTTACTAATCAAAAGTCAAATATAATCCAAATTAGAATAAATAGTAAATTGAAAGCCTAAATTATAAAATTGCAAAAGTCAGAGATATCATTATGCAATAAACCCTTTTTGCTATATTTGAATCCCTCCTTCTGTCTTGAACAAGAGGATGATATTCAATATGGAGTAGATAAGCTTAATTAAGCCACAAAGTGTAAGAGATTTGAATTTGATAGCAAATCAACTTCCTAATTTGAGTCCTCTACAACTTCCAGTATCGGATTGGATGTGGAAGTTCAGGTCCTATTAGGAGAATTGAATTTTATTGCGAATAGAATTCAATTCAATTTACTACACGAAATATATTTGGTTTTCTCATATCCCATTATTCTTGCTTTGGGAACATCTGGAATTTGAATATAGAGGATCGATGTTCATTGACATGATTGTCTGCATGCCGATTGAGTAGTTTTCTCACCGGGTTATGGCTGTGTACAACAACTCTCTTGGTGGAATTCACCAGCAGTCATGGCTTGAAGAGCAAACTTACTTTGGAAAGAAAAAAAATAAAAATAAAACATTTTATTTAGCCAAAACTGAGAACAAAGTTGAATAGATTATGTAGCCAAAAATTAAGAACGAAGTTGAATAGATGTAGGGACATAGAGGATTAGTTTGACAATTTTTTAATTTTCCTCTCAATTTTCTTGCCGGACCCTTTATTCTTTCTCCAATTCTCTCATAATCATTTTCATTCAAAAATAAAAAAAATAAAAAAAATAAAAAAAATAAAAAAAAAATTATATAACCACATACGTTTGCAATTTAAATGATGTGTGGAAGAATAATATATATGAACTGTAATTAAAGAAGTGTGATATAGTATTTTATATAAATATATATATATATATATATATATAGATTTTTTAATTAAATTTTACAAATAATTCAAAGTTATTCAGAGAATGAATCAAATACAATATATGCGTTTTATTTTTCTTCTGTGTTTTTTTTTTTATAAAAAAAAAAAAGAAAGAAGAAATTTTGCACTTTATTCGATTTGAATTATATATTTGGAGTAACATTGATCATTATCAAAAGAAAAAAATTAAAATAGTCATTTAAAATTCATTAACAAGGAATAATCTCATTGATTACAAAATCTCAATCTCATTAATTACAGACCATATAAGGATAAAATTAAAAAAAAAAAAAAAAAAAAAAAACACATAAAAAAAAGAGAAAAAAAAACCAACAACCTTAGCGTCCTAGTTCATCTTGTATTGATATACATAGGTTATGAACAGAACAGCTGCAGCGAAAGCAACAGCAAAGTGACAGCATGAATAACAGCCATTAATCATGGAGACTTTGCTGCTGCTTTCGCCCAGTTGTTCTTCATAGCCATCTCTTGATCTTCATCTTTCTTTATGAGATATCTACTTTTGTATATGTGTGTATCTATATCTATATATATATATATATATATTTTGCCAAGAATATATATATATATTTATATATATGTGCGTGGTTGAATTAGTATAGGATTTGAATTTTGTCTCAAATCGAATTCTGAGTATTGTTATATTTGAAACACTACAACTTTATTTTTAGTTGATAATTATTAGTTTTAATTTTTTTTTTCTTTTTACTTGGTTTTAGTGTTTGATGTCATATATAGTGTCATTTTCTACAAATTAACGTTCTTAAATATATAAATATATATGTAGCCAATTGTATGAAATACAAATATATATGGGCTTTAATAATAATAATTTTTAAGTATTTAAAATAATTTTAAATTTCTTTTAGATTTTTTTTAGTTAGTGTAGTGATAAAGTTATACTTTAAGTTTGGTTAATAAATTCAGTCTGCTACAATTTTATAGATGAACAATCTATATTTGATTAATCATTTTACAACATCTGTACAATGATTAAAATTATACCAAATCAATGTTGTTTTTAATTTCAAAAAATATTATAAAAGCAATTGATTTTAATTTTATTTTATATTTTATGATATTTGTGCACCAACTCATGATATTTCAATTGTAAAATATTGAAAATATGATCTTGCTTAAACCTTTATTATTTTAATTATAATGTAATTGAATAAAAGTAGTGACCTAATATTAAGTTATGAAATAATTTATCTAATGTTTCTGAGCATTAGGATTCGTAAAAATTTATATTGTTTTCTATTAAAATATTATGTATATAAATATATTTTAAATATTTATCATAAAAAAAAATCAATATATATACATGTCAAATAAATAGGGAAATGTGGAATTTTATTTACCAATAAATTATATTTTTAATGTATTTTTTCTTTTAAAATTTTTTAGATTGAAATATTATTTTACTTTCAAAAATTGAAGTCAGCTTTCTTATTATTTTTTTTTTTTACTTAATTTTAACAAGTAATAAGGTTAATCTTTCTTTTTTAGTTTTCAAATGGCATCACTAAGATTTAAAAATATATATATTATTTATTGTGCTTGATAAGTTTTTGTACTAAATAAAATTTTAATATATCATTGATATATACATCTGACATTAATTAAATTTTAAATTCTAATTATTAATGCGATTCAAAGACAAATAATGAAATTCAAAGACAAATAATGAAAGATATAATGTTAAAACTATTAAGTTATTTTGTTATGAGTTCAACTCATGAATCTATTATTTAAAATTTAGGAAACAATTAGTCTAAAATTTATCTTGTTTTCTTTTTCTAGTTGGCATCTTCATTTTAATTATTATTGTACCTAAATTATAAATTTGATTATTAGATTATAAAATTTGTTGAAATGCATTTTCTAAATTCAAATAACAAATTGCTAAAAAAAATCGCAGATATAAAAATTTAAAAATTTAAAATTATAATAACAATAACTTTTCACTTAAATATCATGATTTCTTGGCACAAATTAAGGAACATAAAGTAAATTAGCACCATTTTAATATTATTAAAGTACTTTCCAATTCAAAAACCAAAATTTTGCATGTATCTTAAGTAGTGTAATTTATTATATTGATATGACATAAAATAATGGAGGCAAATTGAAATATATTAAATCAATGGAAAGGGGGAAAAATCTATGTACCTATTTGCATTATACAGAACTACTTTCTGTATTTATTTCTTTATTTTTTTCTCTTTTAAAACTACTTTACTTTAAAATGGCAAAATAGGACTTTCTAAAAAATTATTTTATGAAGCACTTTTTAACAAAAATGTTATGAAAAATAAATGTTTATAATTAAAAAAAAAAAAAGAAAAAAAGAAAAAAAAAGGGCGCACCCAATAACATCCTTATTATGATGGCACTATCTATACCAGCTAAAGCCTGAGAATCTCATTTTCGAAATAGAAAGAAGAGAGGAGGGTTTACCACCAGTCAAGAAAAAATGGGAAAAGAGAAAAGAGCAGGAATTTGTTAGATGAGTTTCTTGATCCCGTAGTTTATGGAATATGAGTTTATAAAAGCAAAGTGATCGTAAAATTAAAAAATTTTAAAAATAAAAAAAAAATGTAATAAAAGCTTAAGAAATTAAAACCTTGTTCACAGATCTTAACAAAAAGTAATTAAATTTTTCATCATAAAAAATGTTAAATTAAATAATATTGAATCCTAAATAAAAGATGGGCTAGTTCCATTGTCTATTGTGGATGGCATATAAGATCTACCAAATTTGAAGTTTCTTGGACTTCTGCAACTGTGCAGCGACAAGCAGCCAATGGAATAAATAAGAATTATAACCGTGCAGTGACAGGCGGCTCTTGAGTCGTCATCATGTTCCAATAAAAATAATTAAAAAATAATAATAATAATAATAAAACAAAATTAATAGTAGTAGAAAATTTTCAAGTGCTTTTTGTTGAACAAAGAGTGCCATATTGCCATTAAGAACTTCCACCTGAACTTCATTAAGTAATTAAAAAAACCACCAATTATTTTGATCTAGTTGAACTCTTTTTTGTGCGGTGGCCCTCTAAGCTTAAACCGAGAATATTATTGTTATAAATCGTTTCCTTAATATATGACCAAGGTTAATAAACAAGCTAGCATTGGTCAATGATCAGCGTTTGGATTGCCAAGCTTGTCCCCATACGATTAATAGAGCAAAATCTGAATAGCTGATCCTCTGTTTTCCAAAATGCATGCAGCATTTTTGTCCACGTCAAGAAAGCGTACATGGAAGGGGGGTAAAAAAAATAAATATAAAAAATTAACAAAACTACAATGGTTTTCTTGTTTTCTTCATTGCTAACACAAATCCCAGTTCAAGATGCAGATGATCCAGCTTTTTCATCCTCCAAAAGCTTCAACTCATTGCGCCAACCTTCAAGTTTTGTCAACTTGTCCAACTGCTCAGGCTTCATATCATGCTGTGGAGTTTTTTGTTTTTGAGCTTCTGCAAGTCGAATCTGTAAGGGAGAGCCAACACATGGAAAGATTAGTACGTTGGTTAAATTCGGAATATGCTACAAAAGAAAAGTGCAATGACATTATGTACCTTCTTTTTTAGCGCACGAATTCGTTTATCGATGTCTTGAACTGGACCCCCTGGATTTAAATCCTCTGCTGAATCAACAGGAGGAGTAACTAAAGCAGGACTTGAAGAAACAGCTAGCTCATTCATTTGAGAGATCAATGGCTTGACAGAGTCAGATTCATGACCAGCATCTCCAACGGGTACCGATTCTTCCCTCTCAGTTTCCTCAGCTTCACCTTGTTCCGAGTTTTTCTCTTTTTCAAGAGCAGCCTATAGAACATAAAAAGAAGAGAATTTAAAACAAGCTGTTCAATTTAAAATGGTATTCTTTCAAAACCATAAAGGGACTTATTAGCACATTATTAACTATTTTCAAAAGAGACCTCAATTTGTATATGATAAATTTACAACTAAAAACACTAGATTTAGAATGAAAGAGGCGATGCCTTTTCCAAAACCAAGCTGCTTTACTTGAAAACAGAGCTACTAATCTCCTAAATGAGTATCCAAATATTTATATTTTGTATTCCTGCAATTTACTAGTCAGAACGATCAAATGCATTTCGTAAGCCTCTTCTAGCCTTCTCCTCTCCTAAACCATCCGTTCCCTCCTTTAAATTCAACTCCTTAATCCCACCAAAGCCTTAAATTTCCTCTGCTCACGAATACCAAACTCCTTATTCCATTACTTTACTCCTTAAATGATTCTTTCAAACCTAGATTTAAGTTTTTTTTCCTAAAGACAGCCACATATTCCAAAACCAGAATGATTCCTACATGTTATGCTCACCCCGTCCAAAGGAAAAACATGAAATGAAACCTTAATCCATGAATTCCTACAACTTCTTCATGGCATTAGACCATCAAAATTTCAGATATATACCATTAAGAACCTAATCTCATCCAAATCACGATCTGCAGACTAAAGATCCTAACACAACTTCTACACCCTCTTAGCTCCTTTCATAACCAACCTTTCAACAAATCCTTAAAAAGGAGAACATCTTTAAGCCTGCAGTCTAAAATATGCATATGTCCAGGATCACTTACGGTAAATGGCTGCCTAAAAGTATCTTAGTAATTTCCAGCACCATAGTCTAATTTTAAGAATGTTTTTAGCTCTATATTTATGAACTTATTTTTTTTCTTTTAAAATCTAAATAACAAGAGATTTTCCAATTATTAAGAGGCTATAAACAAAACAGACACAAGATAATAAACATACAGAAAAGCATACAGAATCAAAGGTTCAATTATTGAATAATCATTTTCCCTTTCTAAGCATCATTCAGCATAACAAATCCTAATTCCCTGAACAGGACGGCAAGTACTATCCAACACGGACATCTTGTTCCAATCCTGCCATACATCAAACCTTTAAAGCTGGGGAAGAAAATTGGAAGAATTTGAAAAATGGATACAGCTTGAAGGTTTGTGTTTCTTCTTAATTCTAACTTTTTACATTTCATAACAGCGTTAACCATCTAACTTATGTATTTGAGATATAGTAATAAATCTATATTCAACAAAAAAATCATTTGACATAGAAATTTCCATGGGGAGATTTCGCCATTGCTTCTCTCCATCCGGAAACTAATAATTGTTCAATAAAATAGAGAAAGAGCACGCCAATGCGCAAATGACAAACCTGTAGCCGTTTCTCCTTCTTTCGCTCGTTTCTCTTTACAGCCTTGGTCTTGGGTTTTGTATTATCTGGGGTAGGATCATAACCTGGAGGTCCTCCATCCTGTGAGGCCATTTCCTTTTTCCACTGCATTACAGAAAGACAAGCAACATCCACGTTGATCCATTCACGGAGAACAACCCACAAAAAAAAAGTTTTCAACTTTTCTGTTTGCTTGTTGTATAATAGCAACATTTGATAACCTTGAAAATGTAAGACAAATAAAAAGAAAAAAGACATAAATAAAAATCATAATTTTTATTGTTGGATCCCCAAGAAAATTTTTAAAAAAACCCAACTTTATTAAGTCGAATAAACATAGAAAAGTTCCTTTCTTTAATTTTTAAGCTCTCCAACAACCACAAGGATCAAAAGACTATTGGGTTTCGCTTTTCCTCTTTTACATACACTATTTCTATATATTTTCTCACTAACCAAAAAATAAGTACCGAAGTAAGCGACTATGACTATGACTCAAAATGGGTCTTATTGATAATGCAAAAAGAAGCAAACTTTCTATTCAATTCCTTATAATTTCCCAGAAACCAAACAAAACGGTATCTAAAAAAATAAGGTAGAGAGTACGGCAACATAAAATTCGTACCAAAGCACCTTTGGATTGGTAAATGGCGACTTCGTCTTGAGGGACATAGCCAGCACGAATCCGGATGGGCTTCCGGAGAGTACCATCAGGTCGTCGGGTCGGGGCGACAATTCTCTCACCTTCTTTTAGGTTTCTGCTCAGCTCCTCCAACTGCTTAAGTGGCTCCTCTCCTCCTTCTCCTCCGCCATTGTTAGTGGTCGCCATAGCTTGATTAGCTGATCACCCAATCGATGAATACCGGATTCTTTCTGATTTCTACTTTTACTTTGTTTTACTGCTTCTCCAATGGTGGAATTTTCAGTAGGGAAAAATGAGCAGGGCCATCTCTCTCTCTCTCTCTCTCTCTGTTTTTTAATATAATTTCACTTTGGCCCCCTGTTTTGCAGTTTATTTTACAATGCAACTTTGTTTTAAAAAATTCCACTATACTCCTACACATATAGACTACCTGTCAACATGCTCTATTGAATCATATTCGTTTCATATTATATGTATCAAATATTCATATTAAATTTAATCAATTTGAATATAATTTTTTATTTTTTTTATAAAAATAGATAAATCTAAATTAATTCATAAAATTATTTAAATAATTCATTAAAATCCATATCAATTTGAAAATTCAAATCTAATTTAGATTTGGAATAATATATATATATATATATATATATTCTTTTAATCTTGCAAATATATTTATTTATTTTTATATTTTGAAAAAATTAAATAAAAAAATATATTTAAACAAATTTAAAATAATAAACTAAGTTTTTCTACTATTTTAAAAATTGGCATAATTATAAAAATACCTTTCCTTAATAATAGATTTAATTGATCTATCATATTTTACCCATTAATATTTATTAATTTATTATATTTTATAAGGTACCACTTATAAGAACTCAATACGATATTAATAATTTAAATTCAAAAAATTATTGTAATTATAATGTGAATTCATGTTGTATTTGAATCTTTTTTTTTTTTTTTACCAATTACTCAAAATAGCAATTTTAAGTTTTAACCCTCTTAGCACCTATACATTTAAAAATAAAAAAAGTAATTTTTTCACAGACAAAATGGCCATAATTATGGTAACAGGTCATTGTTAGAAACTAAAAAAAAAAAAAAAAGGTTATAATTTCGTCCATAATTATAATTAAGGAGAGGTTATACTACTGATCATAATTTTGTTTTGAACTTTTTTTTTTAGTTTTTTTAAAGTTTTATAGGCTTTAAGAAACTAATGGCTATTTTTATCAAAATTAAAAAAATATCAAGCCCCATTTAGAAAGTATTAAAATTATTTGGAATTTGAAATTTTCTAAAAAAATAATTTTTTTTATAGTTTGGATGGCTTTTAGAAAGATAAAATTATGGTAAATGATGGAAATGAATCATCCAAAAAGCAGTGTCATTTTAAAATTTTTTAAAAAACTAATTTTATATATTTTATTAAAAAAATATTTTATCCTAAAATTTTAAAAAACTCTAATAAATTATTCATAAAAATTTTGAATCTTGAAAAATGAATTTCTGATAAACTAATTCTCAGTAATTGGTTTCCTTCAAAATTTCTATACTTCCTAAATAATCCAAGTAAATTTGCCCAACTAAAAAAATTGAAATATATTTACATAAAGCAAGGATTTTAGTTTCTTTTTTTTTTTTTCCTGGAATTTGTTTTTTCTTTATCATAACATCAAATGGCAGTCAATAATGTTATATTTTAGGGTTATTTCGAAAAATAGTCACCCCGCAACATGATTTTTGAAGAATAGCAAAAATTTTTTTAAAAAAAAACTAGCCACCTTGAGACAAAAATACCTTTGATAAAATTGAAAATTACACAAAAGATTTTTTTTACCCTTTCCTTCTTCCTTTACACAGCCGTTCGGGTAAGGGTTTCTCTAACAGGCTACTCTTTACATCTCATCTCCTCTCAATCTCATTTTTTGTATTTTCTCATATCTGAAACTAAACTCAGGTAAAAATTTTATCTTTTTTCTTATTAGATGAAAGTAAGGAAATATGTGTTTTTTTTCTTTTTTCTCTTTCTCTTTTTTCTTGTATTTTTTGTTAGTTTTGGAATTTTTAAGCTTTTTATTTAATATGGATATGCAAGAAATTAATTTATGAGCTGTTATATGTGATTTTAAAGATACTTAGGTGGTATATGGTTTGAAAATGGGGGAAAATTTGTGTAAAACTGAAAAATTATGAAAAATAGAAAAAACGGAGGAAATTTGGTGAAAAAGATGAACTTCCGCCATTTTCCTCCAGTTTGTCAGTTTTTGCAAGTTTTCCTCTAATTTTTTGCCAATTTTCCACCAAGTTTCCGCCAGTAGGAAAAAGCTATATTTGGCCCAAAAAAAAAAACAGAATCAACTTTTTTAATACAGTTAATATGTTTGTTTAGTATTATTCAAAATTTTATATATTTATTGATTTAGTTTAACGTTATTCATTTAATTTTGTAGTAAAATAGAAGATGATAATATTGTAATTGCAGTTTTATACAATGGAACATTGGTACAAAATGATGGTGGTAATTGGGAATATCGAAATGGTAAAAATATAATGGTTTCCGTCGGCAAGAGAAGTACAAAATCAGAGTTAGAGGATAAGATTTTCAATTCTATTGAGATAGATCGAAATGAATATTTGCTAAAGCTAAAATGGATATATGGACGATGTGCAGAAAAGTTGGATCCTACAAAAATATGCTGTGATAGGGATGTGAAATGCTTTCTTCAAGAAGTGAGGAATGGAGGGATGAAAATGATGCTGCCTCCATTGTATGTTGATGTGATTTTGAAAGTTAAACATGCATGTAGAAATGTTCATCAAACAGCCTTTGCTTCGGATAGTGGAAGTAATCTTCATTCCTTTTCTTGTCCTCCAATTGGCATTCGTCTACCACAAGTTTTCGGTACTGAACCTATTTAGGCTATATCTTAGGAAATTATGGTTCAAGAAACTCAGTTTAGAGATCAAGTTGATGTTCGTGGGGCCTGGACATCATTTAACATCCACGAAGGAGTTGATGTTGGAGGTGACTATGCTGAACGGTTTCCTAACGATGAGGAGTATGAGCAGTTGTATAATATTGATAATGATGGGAATTACAATGTAGCAGAGGATGATGTTGATCATAATGATGTACATTTTGATCATGAGTTTCCGGACAATGATAATGATATGCATCCTGAAATGAACAATGAAGGAGTTGATGATGTTAGGGTTCATCGTGCTACAAGTGACCACATATCATCGAGCAGCAGAAGTGGTTCTATGGCCATATTTTTGTCAAAGTTCACTGGCTGTGAGAGCATAGTAGTTGGACAATTATTTCGCAACAAACGTGACTTACAGAATAAACTGAGTATCTATTGCATGCGAGAAAATAAGGAGTTCAAGGTGATACGATCAACTACACAACGGTATGAGGTTGTATGCTTGGAGAATACTCGTAAATGACGACTACATGCAACCACATTTAAAAATGGAGAAATATTTGTTGTGAGAATTTTTGATAATATACACAATTGCTCATTAGATATCGTGCATCGAGAACATAAGAAGGCCAGTAGCTGGGCTATCGGGCAATGTATCAAATCTAAATATGAAGGTATTGCACGTGTTTACAAACCCAAAGAAATTCAACATGATTTTTTGCAGAAATATGGGATGAATATAAGCTACAACAAAGCATGGAGAGGTAAAGAGTATGCACTTAACAGTGTTAGGGGATCTCCAGAGGAGAATTTTGCTAAGTTACCTGCCTACTGTTATGAGTTAGTGTCGAAGAACCCTGGGACTGTTACACGTATTGAAACAGATGATAATAACAATTTTGTATATTTTTTTATGGTGATTGGAGCAAGCATTAGGGGATTTAAATCCCACATAAGACCCGTGTTGGCTGTTGATGCAACTACATTGAAAGGGAAATACAAAGGGTACATGTATATTGCATCGAGCATGGATGGCAATAAGCAATATATCATTTGGCTTTCGGCATTGGAGATGGAGAGAATGAGCAAGCATATACATGGTTTTTCCAAAACCTCAAGGATGCCATTGGAGATTTTCCGGATTTGGCGTTTGTGAGTGATAGACACCCCGCTATTGAAAGGGCATTACGCAAAGTTTTTTTCCAATGCATACCATGCGTTGTGCACGTACCATATAAGCAGAAATATTAAAGCAAATGGACATGCAAAAGATGAATCAATAATATAATGTTTCATGCTCGCAGCTAGTGCATATTTGGTTGAAGATTTTGAGTTTTATATGGGGCAAATTGAGGCAAAAAACAGTAGGGTTGCCCAGTACATTTGATCATGTGACCCTACAAGGTGGGAACGTTCTTTTTGTCCACCAATATTGCAGAAAGCTTGAATGACATTTTTCTACATGCTAGAGAGATGCCAATAGTAGCATTAATAGAGCACATACGGGATTTACTGCAAAGGTGGTTTTATGAGCGACGTATTGCAGGTGTAAAATTGACGAAGCCTGTGATTGACCATATGGAAGAGCAACTCAAACTACGAAATTTGGAGTCTATCGGACTACGTGTGAAAGCCATTAATATGCATGAATTTCTTGTGGAAGGTGAAAGTTTGAGGGGTACAGTTAATCTCCAATAAAAAACATGCTCATGCAAAGTCTTCGATCATGATCAATATCCTTGTGATCATTGTATTGTCGCTTGCAGAGACCGTAAAATTGCTCCTTATGGCTTGTGTTCTCATTACGACACCGCGGATGCATATCGTGCAGCTTATGCTGAGTCCATTTACCCTTTGTTAGATGAAAACCAGTGGCATATCCCAGATGATGTGGCAAGTTTTATTGTTCTTCCACCAAGATGGACACGTAGGCGAGCCGGTAGGCCGAGGATGCAACGTATACCATCCGAAGGTGAAGATGTTATTGGACATAGATGTAGCTGATGCAGTGGTGTTGGACATTATAGGCAGAGATGTACGAATCCATTGTCTTATGCTTCGAATTATAAAGTTTTAATTTAGTGTTATGGTTTAATATGTTTTGATAATTATTTCATATATTGGATATAATATTTTCTACTCCACGGTGGAAGATTTATTAGCAATCTTTTTTTTTTTTTTTTGAATTTAATCCCAAATGAAAAGAGGCTTTCTGGAGTTGATTTTAAATCTTTAGTTTACATATTATTTTATAAAATGTCCAAATGATTTTGAAAAGAAAAACAAATATATATCATTTTTTCTTTTATTTAAAATGGTTATTGATTTTAAATGTCAATATATTTTTTGTTAATTCCATCTTCATCTTATATAATATTTGTCTCCACTCTCAATTTTTTTACCCCACTATTAACTTAAATAATATATTAGAAATTGATTTTCCAAGTGGAGGAAATTAGTTTCTAATAGGAGTAAAAATTATTCAACGATTTCTGCTTGGAGGAAATTTTTTCCAATGGGAGGAAACTATTTCCGCTTGGAGGAAAAATTTTCCTCCTGGCGGAAATTTATCCAGAGGCTTTAATTGATCTTTATATGGGATTTTCGACTAGAGGAAAATTTTTCTGCCTAGAGAA
Organism: Ziziphus jujuba; assembly: GCF_031755915.1. Taxonomy (NCBI): domain Eukaryota; kingdom Viridiplantae; phylum Streptophyta; class Magnoliopsida; order Rosales; family Rhamnaceae; genus Ziziphus; species Ziziphus jujuba. Next base: position 27,157,455 of record NC_083387.1, on the reverse strand, counting down.
AATATTTTCCGACAAGCGGAAAATTTTTTAGAATTTGCAATTGAGCTCGTAAGACGTTTGTGCATAATGGAATTCTAATAAATAAACATGGCACATTTCCTATAAGGTCAATTACTTATCCTTACATCAATACCACATCATTATCTTTGTTAAATTAACATTATAAGCCACCATTATCTTTACAATTAAAAGTCTAATATAATAAAGAATATGCATCTATAAACATGACAAAAGGAAAGAAAAATGCATCACCACCCAGCTCATATGCTTAGTTCTTTGTTGTAAGCCTCATATGCATACTTCTTCCTAAAGAACTCCATGTCATCTTGTGTGAATGTCACTGGTAATCTAGCATGTAAAAACTCGATGGTCTTGAGTGTAAACATGCCACAGTCATCACTACAAAAAAACAATTATTATAACATATATTAGTATTATTAGAACCATATTCAATAGTTAATATTTATTCAACAAACATGTACGTATTAAAGGGTTTTACCCGTTACTTTGCTGAGGGGAATTTTGTGCCAATTCACATGTAAACTCATCAACGGAGTCTACAAGATCCGACCGCTGCTCATAAAAGGATGCAGACCGCAGTAAATATGGTAACATAATGCATAATTTCTGGAAATAAATTTCTCTCCTGTTTCGGTTGCCAGCCTTATCTGAGTCATATACAGTCATACGACGCTCTTTCAAGTCCACGTGCCCTACCAACCAATGTATGTTGTGTTTGTTTAGTGGAATCAACAACTGTCAATACATTACAAGATTTCAGTTAGCACAACAAATAAAGGAAGGCACATGAATAAATGAATAGTTAACATTATACAATTTAGACATGTATATTGTACATGATTTACGCATTTCCATGGCTTCGACTCCTTCATTCAAATCCCCAATACATATTCTTGCATTGCATATGAGAATTGGAACTTAGATGGATTGGCGAGGAACTTTCCATAACACTGCTCAATGTATACCTACAACAAAATAAATTATTAGTTACCCAAAATCAAAATAACCACATATAGGACACCTGGCCTTTACTTACCCAAAATCCTCCATCTATCACCTCAAAACTAGGATAAAAAACATCAGGGAATCGATTGGCACGTACATGAAATAAGGTAGGACTTCCATATGCTGCATTGAAAGACGAGTTAATTTTAAATTACATTCATGCAGTTGAACAACTATCTATGGAATTTATCAAATTATAAAATAAAAATCTTGATCGAAAAATACTTACATTGTGATTCAGCTACTTCTCACTGGTTATAAGCAACTGGAAAAAGTCTTTACCCGTAGACAAAATGTCCATATCAAACTTTGCTGCCTAACTGGACTTCATAAATTGGTCAAAAATTTTTACAAGTCGCGTGGGTACTGGTGTGTATGGGTCAAACTTCAAAGTAGAAGATGCACCTGGTAAAGTGCGATGTAGTTTTTTCCGCAATCCTCCAACACTGTAAGGAGTTGTAATAGCTGCTGCCGCCTTCCTATCCCACCTCCCAATATCTATATTTTGCTTAGCAACTGCTACCTTTCTTGCACGTCTCCTAACAGGAAACTTTGATGAAGATACTTTCTCGATAATCGTAACACTTGGTCCTGCATCATCTACAACAGATGGACGTGACTGTCTATCAACGGGGGTTGCATTGGGACCAAACTCTTCTTTATTTTCATCCCCTTCAACGTCCGCTTCCATCCCATCTCCCAACCCGTCAGCACCAACTCCCACTCCTTGGTGCTTCATTAACTTATCAAGCTTGGTGTCTAAACTTGCAAACTCTCTAAGCATGGGGATTCTTAAATCCTTAACATCTTGCTGTACATTAGCCACTTCGCCTTCAAGGATAGTTAATCTCTCTCTCAAAGGTACCTAAAAGAAACAATAGTGATTAGTACTTGCAATAATAAAAAAGATAAACATTCATACAATTTATTCAAACCTCATCATGGGATGGAGTCATTGGAGGTTGGGATGGAGTCGATGGTTTAACACAAACATGAGCAGCAACTCCTGCAGTCGATGATGAAGGCTGGTCTGTCGGCTTATCTCCCATTCACCGCCTCCCTGCTTTACCCATAATTTCCACAGATGCCTCTTTCATTTCTTACTTCTTCCACCTCTTGTAAGTGGAAGACCTTCATCTTTTTCATCATGACTTGCCTGTGGTGGCTTGTCTCGGACAGCAGGTGCAACATTGTATGGAGTACTGTCATGACATACATCCCATGCAATTTTGCCGATATATGCATGCTCAAATTCAGTTACATTCATTAAGCCATGAACGGGATACTACAAAAGACAAAAGGGATTATCATCAAGTGATTATTAAGTAATACTAATATTCCTACAAATACTGCAAAAGTCTATAAATAATGTTACTATGTTGGAATGTATATTTATATATATATATATATATATATATATATATATATATATATATATATCTATTTGTACATATAAGTGGAAGAACTCATATACTTACATCACGATGATCGAAGAGTTCAGTAGCCTAAATCTTAGCACTTGTGAAATATGCCAATTAAGAATTCGAGGGAATGCCATGTCCGGCAACTTCTTTCCCAATGCTTGACCTAACGAAGGAATTGTCTTAAAACCCCAAATCTGTCAAACAATTAATTAATAATGAATAAGTAAAGAAATACACACCATAAATACAAGTGTAACAAACTTACCATGAAAGCCAAAGGAAACCCACAAAGACTATAACCCTTTGACTTGTTTAAAGCCATGGACTCTCTATGCTCAAAAGCACTATTCAACTATCTAATGGTGGTAGTATATGATAAAGTACCCCATGGATAGTTATTGAAGTACTCTAAATCGTCCACCATCTCCAAGTGATTATGAGGTGCGATGGCCATGCTTTCTTTGCCTAGAAGAACTGTCTCTTGGAAATATAATAAAGCCAACTTCAATCTATCATCGTCGGCTTCATCATCACCTTGACACTGTGTGGTCATGAAAGCTACGGTCATCTCCGAGTTAGTGACCTTTCGCTTTCTGCCAAAATATATGTCACTAATACGAGTAGAGATGTTAACTCGCCTATTAGGTTCTTAACCAAACCGTAGACCTGTAATTATGTTGACGTCTCTCCACGTAAATCTAGCACCATGCCCTCCAAAATTGAATACCATAGAATCCTTGTCGTCGCAAACACACTACCTATACAACATGCTGTTGATGATGTGGCCACTAAATTGTATCTCGTTGGTCTTCAAAAAGTGGCCAAAACAGCTATCCTCGAACTTTTTTATTTGGGCTGGAGTCAGCTTGAACTTAATATCTGATACGGCTTTCCAAAAGTTCGATCTACAATTAACCTTTGCCCTCGATATCTCCAAGTCCCAAAACCTTCGTTGGTAATCTGAATCCATTTATCTGCAAATCAAATACAACAAAGCATAACATATGGAGGAAACGTTTTTTCCGACATGAGGAAAGCCTAGAGGAAAATTTTTCCGCCTGGAGGAAAAAGTTTTCCACTTGGACGAAAAAATTTTCCGCCTGGAGGAAAAATTTTCTGCCAGGAGAAAAAAATTTTCCGCCTGGAGTAAAAAAATTTTCCGCCTCGAGGGAAAAATTTCCTCCAGGAGTAAAAAAAGAGGAAATATTTTCGTCCAGGTGGAAAATTTTCCAAAACTTAAATGACATACACCTAACAGGATTTGTGCAACAATATAATGAAAATGGCTAAAGAATCTTTTCGAACCAGCGCATATGTGGATTTAAAAGCTACAATATCTTCTATATATTAGTGTACATTATATAAACCAACCATGGACATGTGACATTGCTTCCTAAGGATAACCTATAGTTCTAACACATATATTATGGTTTCACATTCAAACCTCGCATTAAATTCAAACAAAAACACAACTTCATAATAGTTTTAATTTCACATTTCACATTCTAACCATGCAACACAAACATTTCCGTCACAACAAATAACACAATATTATAAGCATAGCTCATATTGACAAAGGTTCAAAATTGAGCAATTTATAAAGAGATGACTTATTATCTCTAAATAATCCATTATGAAAATTATCAACAATTCTGAAACACCATTTAATGCAGCACAAGTAAAGGTTCAATAATAAGTTTGTTACATTAAAGCGAAATTAGTTTGCATAATATTTTCTATTTTGTTTAGAGAAGCAACTTACATTAATGGGGAAGAAACCGCCACTAATGCTTCTCTATCTATTTATATATCTCTCTCTATCTCTCTCTTTCTCTATCTCTGTAAGTATGTGTAATTTTCTCAGCATACACTTGTAACTCTACGAACGCAAATTTTGTGCTTCAATTTTCTGCTCGGTCCATCACTTGCTCCGACAATGCTGAAAAATATAGAAAATCAATATTAGTAACAAAACTTAAAAATTTATGTATTTCTTAGTTTAACTAAAATGAGTTAACTAAATTGAAACAAATTTACAATAAAACATTTATTAATCACGACAATAATATCACTATACAGCTTTGACAATTTTTAAAGCTACATGCCAAGGAAATTTATAGATTCTAGCTTCTATGAAAGAATAAAAGGCATTAAATACTTAAATAATAATACAAAAGCAGTCAGCTTGTCATAGACATTTCCAACATGAGCAAAGAATGAACAGAAATAATAATAATAATAATAATAAGAAGAAGAAGTAAACCAACTCCATACAAGCAAAATAATAAGCTAAAAGAATTATATGTATCAATAACTATTCTTATATACTATTACCAAAAATTACTTTACTCTGATACTTTAATTAAGGTTCAGTTTCACAAGCAATTGACTTTCAAATATTCTACGATCCTTTCATCAAATTTCCCCCAAAAAATAAAAATATTAATAAAAAGAAAAAAGCTTTTGTGGACCATGGTCCATAGATAATATAACACGTGGCTTAGAGTGCATCAGAAAAAATAATTAGGTGAAAAAATTGCAAGTTTAAAAAGAAGATTGACAGGGTCTAATACAGCTCTACTCAATGAGCTTACTCATTATTCTCTCGGTGTGTCTCAGTATGAGACCTGGACAGAGGAGGCACTGTCATGATTAACTCATAATACTCTAATTTCATTTTGCTGAATTCATGTACTGCTATTTCATCTTAATGATATTGACAAATTTCATGTAAAAAAATGAAAAAAGAAAAGACCTCATGCTCACATGTGGATAGAGCAAATTGCTTATACCAGAATGTAAGCAACTTAAAGGTCACATACGTTAGATTTGATTAAAAGAATTATATATAGATTAATAGTTTCATGAGTTGTCTAATTTGTTCCTTCCTTGATCATACTCCCAAAACCAAATGATTAGAGCTTCCAAAATATTTTCCATGTGTTAGCATATTTTATTAAAAAAAAAAAAGTTGTGACTCCTTATAAATTTGTGTTTCTTAATGACTTTTTCCTCCTACTGGTTGATGTTTAAATTTTAGTAGAAGATATTTTTAAGTCTAAAATTGGTTTCAAAACCCTACTGTTAAAGTTTCTCTCCTTTCAACATTTAGCATTTTGATCCAATAAAGTTTCTAAGTTCTAAGATGGTGCCAATCATGAGAACCCTACTAATCAACAGCCATAAATTAAACCAAACCTTTGCAAAAACTAAGAAAAATACAAAATTTAGGATGTTGTATAATTTATTTAATTTATGGTCTCACACTCAAAACAATAGTTTTTTTACATATATATATATATATATATATATATATATATATATATATATATATGTATGTATACACATGGACGAAAACAAGCTTTCATTCCAATGCCAAATTGTATATTGTTTGCTTTGTACTTTTATTTGTGAAAGATAAGGGAGTAAAAAGAAAAAGGGTTGGGTTATTAACAAAGAAATGTAAATTCAGTCTAACCACCCAGTGCAGGATATATGACCATCTAGACCAAACCACCTCTTTTCCAGTAGAAAATTGACCAAGGAATAAAACAATCTCTTGCTAAAACCAGAAAATGACCCCAAGGCAAAAGACGATCTTTTATTAGATTCACTCACTCAAAAATATCACCATCAAGAATTAAATCCAAACTGCAAGTTATATTTCATTTCCTTAGTGGTTTGATCAAATGCAGGGTACATGAAACAAAAGACGAGACAAAATAATGGGATTATAATTTGAAAAACTAATGAATCATTGAAAAAAATTCTAAATGCAATAACAAGATTTTAGATGATGCATTTCGTTATCAAGTCAACAAGACAATAGCTCGAAGTCCATAATACCACTAGCTAGAAACCATTAGATTCTTTAACAAGGAACAAAACAAAAATAACAAGAAATTATAATTTGTCATTGAGATGTGGACATTAGATAAATGGGGAAGTGCGTGAACAAATCAAACTTATTGAATATTGTATTATTTATCCACATCCTGATTCATAATAAGAAAAATGCTATTCCAATTTTCAATCCTTTTTTTTAATCCTTCTTGAAGCACATTCCATTTTTCAATCTGCTCTCCAAAATTTACATATTTAAATAGTAAATGTAACATTACCTATCTACACTGCAACATTCAATTACTTTTCAAATACTTGGCAACAAATAAAAGAAAATAGAGGAACGGAGGACAATAAATAAATGAATAAATAAAACAGAGGAGTTCTGAAATGGAGAAAGTTCCTTTCAAAGTTATTGCTCCATTTCCAATAACATTTTTTTTATGGATGAATATGAAAATGGGATTAAATTGTTCCCACGTAACATTTAGATATTTCCAAAGAGACTAGCTCTTCATTGCCTAAATATTGACAAAGGTTTAAAAATCAAGGAAAGAAAGTAAGCCAAAGAAAATCTAGAAAACAAAGAAAGCAAAGGTTTATAATTATTTTGGCAACCTCTTAAAAATTGAAAAAAACAAATGTTACTCAGATGCATAATACATATTACAAACCCAACCATATTAAAAATAACAAACACAATACCAAAAGCGAGACCCATTGGCTCGAGGTTTAAGTTATGCCAATTGCCTACCTCTCTATCTCTTCCCTGGAAGACTTGTCTTGGTTGGACGATGGTGGCGTGACGAAGATGACAGCGGTGCGACGAAGACGACACGGCGAACAAGAGGTTGGACCAGAGCGATCAACGGCGAATGATGGTGTATCTTTCCTCTACCTCTGGGTGGTGACAGTGATTGAGCTTTTCAAAAGGGAAAGTAGAAAGAAACCCTAATTGTTGAAAGGAAAAGTTGAAAGAAACCCTATTTCGAAAGGGAAAGTAACAATAAGAAAACGAAAAGCAACCAAAATAAATAAATAAATAAATAAAACACATGCATTTTGATAGAGAAAAGAAAAAAATATCTTCATTAAGGGTATTTTCGTCCAAAAACATAAAAAATGGGCTAGTTTTTTTTAAAAAAAAAATTTGCTATTCTTCAAAAATCATGTTACGAGATGGCTATTTTTTTAAAAAACTCTATATTTTATTTTGCTAAAATTAGCCCAACCTTGTTATGATCAAACTTAGATAATGGGCTTTCCCATTTGGGACAAAGTTAGGTCCATAAAGAAATTAGAATTTTTGGCATACAGAAATGGTTCTGAACAAAGGTCCATGGATTTTATGTTTAAAAAATTAAAAGAGTTTTATTGAAAACTAACCACTTTACAAATCACTTTTTGAAAAATAGAAATTTTTTTTTTTTTAAATTTTAGCCAACTTTTAGTACATCAGGACCAAAATACCCTTTGTACTTTTTTTTTTTGGGTCTTTTTTCTCTACCGAAATGCAACTTTCTTTTATTCTGTTGTTTTTGGTTTTTTTTTTTTTTTTTCCTCCTTTCCCTTTTCCTTTCGAAACACAACTAGGGCTTTCGAACACAGCTAAGCTTTCCCTTTCCCTTTAGAAACACACCAGCGCCATTTTCACTTTAAGCAAAATTGTCCTCCCATTCGCGAGTGTCATAAAAGAACCAGTTTTTGGAAAATTGTCCTCCCTCCCCATGCCCATGCGATGTTGTTTGATTTTCGTCTTTGAGCAGAGAGACAAGTTTCTGGAAAATCACAATTGGCTTGCAAATTTCTATAGAAGGTCCACATTTTCGTCAGTTAGTTTGCCGAAGAAGAAAGTGAAGGAATCGTGAAAGAAGAAAGTGAAGGATTCGCTGAAGAAGAAAGTGAAGGAATAGCTAAAAGAGGTAAGAGTTTCAAGAACTTTTTTTTGACTAAAAATATGGACTGAAAATCAGATTGTGGAATGTAGGGGCCACGTGAAGCCGATTTTCTTCTACATACTGTCTCTCTCTCTTTCTTTTTCTCTCTGCCTTTACTAGCTTCTATCACTCTCACAAGAACACTAAGCTCAGAGACTCACACACTTAGATCTGAAATCCATAAACCCAAAATTTCTTAGTTCCTAGGATGATCTGGGTAAGCATTTTTCTCTTCTATACTAGCAGTTTTGTTTTTGTTTTTTTTCATTGTTAATTCGCTGTTTATGGTTCTGTGGAATTGTTTACTTGTCTTTGATTCGGGAAATGGTAGGCAATCTAAGAAGTAGAGCTTTGGTCCTGCTCTTGGCTTTTAAATGTGGCGTTTTTGGGTTTAGGGTGGTGGTGCTGCATTTTTGAGGGCTCTATGTTTGTCGATGCTCGAGTTTGAAATGAGTTTAATGTGATTATGTTAATGGAAGCTTATAGTTGCTATTGGGTTTGTGATCTTGTTCATGTAATCTATGATTTAGTGCTTTAATTTTGTCAATTTAGTGATTTAAGTGGAATGAGCTACTAGTTCTTTGTGGGGTGAATATTTGTGGGGTTCTACTAAATTGAGTTAATGCTCTGTTCGGGTCGAAAGAAAATGTGAGAAAAGAAAATGTAATCTTGTTCATGTAATCTTCATCAACTGCATGTAGTTACCTCATATCCTGACATCTAAAGTATTGTCATTTTTTTGGATGTTTGGATAGAAAGAAAAGAAAAAGAAAAAGAAAATAGAAAGGATGTTTCTCCTTTTCATTATTGTAGAGTTATTAGTTAAGCATTTCTGATCCTAGTTTTTGAAAATTTTGTGCAACCCCATTTCTGATCTTTAGGTTGCTGTAAGGTTTCTCTTCTTTCTTGCAAACTTTTTGTTCTTAGTTTTGAAGCTTTTGTACTATTAGTTAATATATTTTTTATCATTGAATTTGTTTTGTTCGATTTTGATTTCCTATTAATGAGTTCTGTTCTTTCTCTTTGTTTTGGACTACAGCAAGAAAATTTCAGTTACTTTGACAAATCATATTCTCCTCCAACTCCAAACATTAAGCTAAAAAAATATCAGCTACATTAAATATAATCAAAACAGTATAATAGTACAAACTCAAGAAGAAAATACATTTAATAATATATAGGGAATAAAAATTGAAAAGCAAAAAGCTGTGGATGATATAGTGCATAGTTAAGTAGAATGTCTAAATCAATGCCTGATTAACAAAGTAGCATTCACCAGCTTTATCAACTTGATGGTTGATGCACAGTGCATTCTAAATTATTTTACAAGACATTAATATCCAAGTGAAGGTTTGAATTCTCATTAGCATCATCGAATAGAACTTATTATGGGACAGCTTTATAATTTTCATTCAATTTGGACTTCATAAGCACCATTAAAAGTTATAGATATATGTGCGAAAATCATCAAACCTCACTTGTTTTGAGCTTACTGACCCACCTCATTAAAGTTTATGTTACAACAATGCATGATCGGATTATTGCAAAAAATACAACATTGAATTTAAATCTTATTTTTATTATTATGTGCTCAAAACTTAAGGGAAAAAAAAAACTCTAACTTTTCATATATCTATTAAGCATTTGTTTATCATGCAAACTAAGTTAGTATCTTTTTCTTTTTCTTTTTTTATAATTTAACTCTTTCTCTAGCAAACAATTCGTAATTTTCATAAGGAGAAGATTAAAATACATTGAAATATATTTGCAATTGAAGCTGTTATGTATGGATTTTAGTAGACTACATATATATATATATATATATATATATATATATATATATGTTAAAACAACTGTATTTAGAACACACAATTTTGATTGGCCATCGACTAGGCATAGCTTAGAAAATATGTAATAGTAGTGCTTTGATTAGATTTACGAGATACACTTGAGCTAGCTTGCCATTTCTTGCCACCAAAAGGAATAAATAAATTCCTTATAGCTATCAGCAGATGAAATTAAACAAATTAATAAGACAAGTTAAAATATTATCCTTCTTTGTTCGTCTTGTAAATGTCATTTGTAAATAATTCACCTTTATTTTATTCATGTTATTGGGGATGATGATGGTGGTCAGCTTGCAATCCTTAATTTATATCTATAAATATAACAAGGGGACAGATTGTCAGGTCCAAAACAGCAAAATTAAAATATTGCAAATAATTTTTTTTATGCTATGCTAGTGAGTGAGTGTTATTATGGCTGCATAAAAAAGAAATAGAGAGAAATGGCAATGGGGATTGGTGTTATGGTTTAATATTACTAAGTCAGTATTCCTACTTCTTGATCCAATAAACAAAATAAAACCTTTTATATTGCCCTTTGAAATATATGTGGTTTTGATATAAGGATAAGTAATTGACCATATGGGAAATGTGCCGTGCTTATTTATTAGAATTCCGTTATGCACAAATGCCTTACAAGCTTAATTGCAAATTTTAAAAAAATTTCCGTTTGTCGGAAAATATTTCCTATAGACGGAAAAATTTTCCTCCAATTGGAAATCCCATATGGAGATAAATTAAAGCCTCTAGATAAATTTTCGCCAGGCAGAAAATTTTTCCTCCAAGCGGAAATAGTTTTCCTCCTGTTGGAAAAAATTTGCTCCAAGCGGAAATCGTTGAATAATTTTTACTCCTATCAGAAACTAATTTCCTCCACTTGGAAAATCAATTTCTAATAGATTATATAAGTTAATAGTGGGGTAAAAAACAATTGAGAGTGGAGACAAAATATTATATAAGATGAAGATGGAATTAACAAAAAATGTAGTGACATTTAAAATCAATAACAATTTTAAATAAAAGAAAAAAATGATATATGTTTGTTTTTCTTTTCAAAATCATTTGGACATTTCATAAAATGATATGTAAACTAAAGATTTAAAATCAACTCCAAAAAGCCTCTTTTCATTTGGGATTAAATTCAAAAAAAAAAAAAATTGCTAATAAATCTTCCACCGTGGAGTAGAAAATATTATATCCAATATATGAAATAATTATCAAAACATATTAAACCATAACACTAAATTAAAACTTTCTAATTCGAAGCATAAGACAATGAATTCGTACATCTCTGCCTATAATGTCCAACACCACCGCATCGGCTACATCTACGTCCAATAACATCTTCACCTTCGGATGGTATGCATTGCATCCTCGGCCTACCGGCTCGCCTACATGTCCATCTTGGTGGAAGAACAATACGACTTGCCACGTCATCCAGGGTATGCCACTATTTTTCATCTAACAAAGGGTAAATGGACTCAGCATAAGCTGCACGATATGCATCCGCGATGTAGTAATGAGAACACATGCCATAAGGAGCAATTTTACGGTCTCTGCAAGCGGCAATATAATGATCACAAGGATATTGATCAAGATCGAAGACTTTGCATGAGCATGTTTTTTATTGGAGATTAACTGTACCCCTCAAACTCCCACCTTCCACAAGCAATTCATGCATATTAATGGCTTTCACACGTAGTCCGATGGACTCCAAATTTTGTAGTTTGAGTTGCTCTTCCATATGGTCAGTCACAGGCTTTGTCAATTTTGCACCTTCAGTACGTCGCTCATAAAACCACCTTTGCAGTAAATCATGTATGTGCTCTATTAATGCTACTATTGGCATCTCTCTAGCATCTAGCAAAATGCCATTCAAGCTTTCTGCAACATTGGTGGTCATGATAGTGTACTTTCTACATGGACAAAGAGAACGTGCCCACCTTATAGGGTCACATGATCGAATGTACTGGGCAGCCCTACTGTTTTTTTGCCTCAATTTGCCCCATATAAAACTCAAAATCTTCAACCAAATATGCACTAGCTACGAGCATGAAACATTGTATTATTGATTCATCTTTCGCCTGTCCATTTGCTTTAATATTTCTGCTTATATGGTACGTGCACAATGCATGGTATGCATTGGGAAAAACTTTGCGTAATGCCCTTTCAATAGCGGGGTGTCTATCACTCACAAACACCAAATTCGAAAAATCTCTGATGGCATCCTTGAGGTTTTGGAAAAACCATGTATATGCTTGCTCGTTCTCTCCATCTCCAATGTCAAAAGCCAAATGATATATTTGCTTATGGCCATCCATGCCCAATGCAATATACATGTACCCTTTGTATTTCACTTTCAATGTAGTTGCATCAACAGCCAACACGGATCTTATGTGGGATTTAAATCCCCTAATGCTTGCTCCAATCGCCATAAAGAAATATACAAAATTGTTATTATCGTATGTTTTGATACGTGTAACAGTCTCAGGGTTCTTCAACACTAACTCATAACAGTAGGCAAGTAACTTAGCAAAATTCTCCTCTGGAGATCCCCTAACACTATTAAGTGCATACTCTTTATCTCTCCATGCTTTGTTGTAGCTTATATTCACCCCATATTTCTACAAAAAATCATGTTGAATTTCTTTGGGTTTGTAAACACGTGCAATACCTTCATATTTAGATTTGATACATTGCCCGATAAACCGGCTACTGGCCTACTTATGTTCTCGATGCACGATATCTAACGAGCAACTGTGTACATTATCAAAAATTCTCACAACAAATATTTCTCCATTTTTAAATGTGGTTGCACGTAGTCACCATTTACAAGTATTTTCCAAGCATACAACCTCATACCGTTGTGTAGTTGACCGTGTCACCTTGAACTCTTTATTTTCTCGCATGAATAGATACTCAGTTTATTCTGTAAGTCACTTTTGTTGCGAAATAATTGTCCAACTACTATACTCTCATAGCCAGTGAACTTTGATGAAAATATAGCCATAGAACCACTTCTGTTGCTCGATGATATATGGTCACTTGTAGCACGATGAACCCTAACATCATCAACTCCTTCATTGTTCATTTTAGGATGCATATCATTATCATTGTCCGGCAACTCATGATCAAAATCTCCATCATATGATCCACATCATCCCCTGCTGCATTGTAATTCTCATCATGATCAATATTATGCAACTGCTCATACTCCTCATCGTTAGGAAACCGTTCAGCATAGTCACCTCCAACATTAACTCCTTCGTAGATGTTAAATGATGTCCAGACCCCACGAACATCAACTTGATCTCTAAACAGAGTTTCTTGAACCATAATTTCCTGAGATGTAGCCTGAATAGGTTCAGTACCGGAAGCTTGTGGTAGACAAACGCCAATTGGAGGATAAGAAAAAGAATGAAGATTACTCCCACTATCTGAAGCAAATGCTATTTGATGAACATTTCTACATACATGTTCAACTTTCGAAATCATCTCAACATATAATGGAGGCCGCATCATTGTCATCCCTCCATTACTCACTTCTTAAAGAAAGCATTTCACATCCCTATCACATCGTATTTCTGTAGGAGTCAACTTTTCTGCACGTCGTCCATATATCCATTTTAGCTTTAGCAAATATTCATTTCGATCTATTTCAATAGAATTGAAAATCTCATCCTCTAAGTCTGATTTTGTGCATCTTTTGCCGACGGAAATCATTATATTTTTACCATTTCGATATTCCCAATTACCACCATCATTTTGTACCAATGTTCCATTGTATAAAACCGCAATTACAATATCATCATCTTCCATTTTACTACAAAATTAAATGAATAACATTAAACTAAATCAATAAATATATAAAATTTTTAATAATACTAAATAAACATATTAACTGTATTAAAAAAGTTAATTCTGTTTTTCTTTTTTTTCCGTCAAATATAATTTTTTCCTACTGGAGGAAAATTGGCGGAAAATTGGCGAAAATTTGACGAAAAATTGGCGAAAAATTAGCGGAGAACTTACGAAAACTGACAAACTGGAGGAAAATGGCGGAAGTTCATCTTTTTCGCCTAATTTCCTCTGTTTTTACTGTTTTTCGTAATTTTTCAGTTTTACACAAAATTTCTCCCATTTTCAAACCATGCGCCACCTAAGTATCTTTGAAATCACATATAACAGCTCATAAATTAATTTCTTGCATACCCATATTAAATAAAAAACTTAAAAATTCCAAAACTAACAAAAAATACAAGAAAAAAGAGAAAGAGAAAAAAAAAAAAAAACACATATTTCCTTAGTTTCATCTAATAAGAAAAAAGATAAAAATTTTACCTGAGTTTAGTTTCAGATGTGAGAAAATACAAAAAAATGAGAATGAGAGGCGATGAGATGCAAAAAATGGTCTTAAAAAATCCCTTACACGAACGGCTATGTAGAGGAAGAAGGAAAGGGTAAAAAAAACTTTTTGCGTAATTTTCAATTTTATCAAGGGTATTTTTGTCCCAATGTGGCTATTTTAAAAAAAAAATTGCTATTTTTCAAAAATGGAGTTGTAAGATGGCTATTTTTCGAAATAACCCATTAAAACAATAAGTCATGATGACATGAACAAAAAATGGGATCCACATTAATTTATTTGTTTTACAATATCACATAGAAATTTTAATATCTTTGTAATTCTTTTAACATGCCAAATTCTCCTATCACTGCTTCGTTGTTCCTTCAACAAGTCCCCAGAAATGAAGTTCCCATTTCAGAATACGTGTTATGTCATTTTCTTATATAAATTAACAGAAACGATCTCTTACATAGAATCGCTAAGCTTATATATGTAGGACAACCAAAAAAAAAAAAGAAATGGAAGAAATATTATTTAACAAATCATACCAGGCAATAGTTGCACAAAGCAAGTTTTCACTCTCAAAAAGTGCTAAAATTGTGAGCAGCCAAATAATTTCATCAACTACATGAAAAGTCATCAGATTCTGAATCCTCATTCTCTAACTTGGTCAGTTTGCCATTTTCAATTGATGGGTGATGAATAGACTGCAAGAAGTTGAAGTAAGCATACTTGATGTCAAACTGCATATCATACCCTGTACCATAATATTACCAACTGTTTAGCAGGGAAATATCACCAACACCCCCGAGGTTTGACAAAGATGCAATAAGAACCCTAAGGTTGAAAAATAATCACATAGACCCCAAAAAGTTAAAAAATCATAACTTAGATCATGATGAAACCTAAATTTAAGGCATAGCTTTATCCTTACAATAGTTTAAGGCAATGGTGCGGCCTTGGCAATCTGGACTTTGTCTAACATGATGAAACCACATGCTTGGCCTGCATGCATCAGCATCAACACAAACATACTAAGCCTTATCATTGTACGTTTACAATTACAGTACAAGGAGTGACTATAATAGCTGCTTCAAAATAAAACAAAAACAAATGACAATTAACCAATTTTTAATGAGACGTCAAAAGGAATTTATTGTGGTTGGTCCTCATTTTAATGCTTTTTAAGCTGTAAAATTTGTTAAACTCTCAGTATATTACAAAAAGACAAGATCCAAAATAAAATATCTAGTTTGTGAATAAACGAAAGCAGGAAACTGACTTGATTTTGCCCCAAAAAAAAAAAAAAGGGACAAAAAATTGGAAGTAACTAGTTCATCTCTCATCCAAAGGCAATGTCCAGTGAAAAGACAAACAGACAGAATGACATATGGATAAAAGAAAAACATATTGCAACATGTCTAAGAAAAGTGAAACAACCCAATTCTCAGAGACATCTCTCAACTGAACACTCTTGTCTCAGAAGTTTCTACATTTCAAAGTAAGAAAATTCCATGGAAATCAAACGACTACACTCCTATGTTTGAGATGAGTATCATGGTTACAAAGTGAGAGCAATCCACCAGCTCTGACAGATATCCAATTCTAATGTCCATGCTTAAGGCAGGCAGGCATTAATTAAAGTGTAACTTTGTTCTTGTCTTTAATTATTGCCACACTAACAGTTTATGAATGAAAAGTTCAACTTGATGTTCCAAATACTTAAGACAAAGGTTGTTATATGGATCAGAAGGTGCAGGTATGTGTTTTGTGTATTAAAACCTTTCAATTTACAAGTTCATAAATTCACACAGAAAATCAGCAAAACTGACTTACAAGTAAAGAATCTCTCCAGGATAGACAGTACATTCGAATGGCTTTGGGCCATTAAAATACAAAGGAAATTTGGACATCTGCCCATCTTTGGTTTCTAGAGAAGGGTAAGGATCCACACTGCACCAAGGCACATATCTCAGGGGTTTCTCCAATTCCAATCTGAATTGTTCAGTTTCCTGCAATTGCAAAGTAAGGAAAAAGATGAAAAATTAAAAATCAAGAGAAACACAAGATATGGAACCAAGTGCACCTGAAAATAGGAATATTGGGCTGCAGGATATTCACGGATGTACATACGATGGACATCAGTAGGAGGAAGAAGCAGGAAGTGCTTGCGGCCAGTGACAACAGCATAGAGATTCTCATAGTGGTCCTTGTGGAAAGAAGTCTCTGAAAGATGGTTGCCAATCCAGAGGTTGACAGCCTCAGGAAGGCAGCCAAGAGCTTCCGTGGCCCAGTGGATGTGGGGGTCACAGTCTGGGGCCAGGGCCGAGTACTCAGACCTAAAGCAATCATTCTGCTGCTGAGCATAAGCCACGACTTTGGAATGTATTTGTTTGCTGTTACCGCCAGAGCTGATGAGGCTGAGAGCTTCATGGATTGGCATGCGCTGAACATGAGCTGAGGCAAAGCAGAGGGAATCAGAGCATGTGGATGATGATGAGGCATCTTTGGATTTATCATTTTCTTTGAGGGGAACAAGGGCATCTGCTCGGCCATTAGGGGTGAGGTGGACGGAGATCAGTTGGTCAGAAGAAAAAGAGGACATAGCTTGAACAAGGTAGGAATCACAAGACCAGTTAGAGAGGGCAGGCCAGTGGTGGATGGCATTGGAAATGATGCAAGGCTTGTTTTGGGAAACAAAGTCCCTTAGGAATTGAAGGGGGCTCGGGGGTGATTCCAAGCGCTCTACTTTTCCCGAGTTCCCAAGGCTCAGCTCTCTCACTTCCTCCCACAATGCCTCTATCTCCATTTTTTGGCCTTCAACTCTGATGGGGAGGAATAAACTGAACCAACCTGCACTAAAACAAATTTTTAGCTTAACAACATTTCAAAAATGTCATTACAAAGGCTTTTCAACGACAACCTTCACAAGAATCACAAATACTAATGTAATTAAAAAGTATCAATTACATTTTAGATTGTCATTAAACTATGTCACTTAAACAGTATTCATGACACAAAATGTCTAGAAAATATATTAATGGCATTTGGAAGTGTTACCAGACTATGCTAGTAAGAGCATCCCCAAAGGAAACTTTAAGGTAAAAAAGTATATTCTCTATAATAAAGGACATCTTTTAAAATAACTAGTAAGATTTGAAAATGCTCTCCAATAAAACTCTCTATTTAAGTTCTTTATTTTTATTTTGTCTATAAACATTTATTGTTTTACTTGTAAAACCTTTATTTTATATAAGCTACATAACTCTTAAATATTATAATATTGATATAGAAAAATATACTACATTCAATTAAATTATATAATATTAAAATAAAAAGTGATTTTGAAACTTTTCATATTAAAAAGTCAAAATAAAAAATCCATTCTTTTTTAAATACTCTAAGTAAACCATATTTGCAATTTTAAGTGTTACAATTCCATGTTTCGAAGACAAAAATACACTTCACTATTTTATTTTGTAATGCCATTTAAAACACATATAATGATATTTCAAACTGTTAATAGTATATCACATTTTCATAAATTCGGGTTTTTGAAATTATAGCTTCGTGCGGCTAGACCCAAAAATAAAATGCATATTCCAGCTCTGAAGCAAAAACATTTACTCAGCTCACTCTATGCATTTAGAAATTCTTGCTTTATATCTGAAACTGGGATTACGATCAACGAAGCAGCACTAAGTTTAGACAAAACAGAAAAATAGAGAATTTCCTTATTTAGAAGAACTCAAAACAGAGGACTGAAATATTTTGAATCAAAATTTCCCAAATACTGGGTGGTTTGCAAGGCCAAAAAACAAAAAAAGGTAAATCAAATTCTCAAAACTTTGAGATTTTAAAAAAGAACCCATTAAGAATATACTGACAATTTTCCAACCACGACCAGGATTAATTAGATGGTGAACTAGTAGTGGGCATTTGAAACTCACCTGGTCAACGACGACAACAACCCACCACCGATTACGAGAGGCCGAGAGACGAAACCCATTTGATTATTGCTTGCTTCATTGGAATACCAGAAAGCAATAAAAGAAGAAGAAGAAGAAGAAGAAGAAGAAGGTGACTAGAAAGTTAGGGCACAAAATCAGGAATTGATATTGGCGCCTTTTACTTCAATTAAAATATATACATATACATATATATATATATATATATAGTTTTTTTTTTAAGAAAAAAATGTATATATACATTTTCAACTGATGTGCAACTTAAAACTTTTTTTTTTTTTTTTCACGACAGGAATTTTATAAGATTTGTGGAAAGAAAAATTACATTAACTTTTACTTATGAATTCAAGATACAAGGCCTTGGTTAAGAATTTACCAAAAAGGAGTTTTTTTTTTTCCACAAATAATTTCATAAGCTGACAAATTTTCCTAATTATTTGTATTACATTAATTGTTAACTAGAGTAAATTGGAAAAAAAAAAAGGGCTTTTTTTTTTTCATAAAAAAACACCTAATGATTGTCATAAATTTTTTTATTTAAAAAAAAAAACATATATATATATATATATATATATATATATATATATATATGTTTGGCTATAAGTTAATAAGTATCAATTGGTCAATAAACGTTTTTTTTAAACCAAAATTGAAAAGCTAAAATTTTAGATTTTTTCAAAAAATTTATACTTTAAGCTTACATGGAAATATTAAAAAAGCACCGAACGATATTTTCTAAATA
Organism: Ziziphus jujuba; assembly: GCF_031755915.1. NCBI lineage: Eukaryota > Viridiplantae > Streptophyta > Magnoliopsida > Rosales > Rhamnaceae > Ziziphus > Ziziphus jujuba. The sequence goes on along the minus strand of NC_083387.1, from coordinate 27,138,323 downwards.
TCTATTAGCTTTTCAATAATAGAAAAAAATATACAGTCAAAAGCTATTTTTACATAAATTTTACCATTTGGATCTCAATCCTATTTAATAAGATTTTTAGGAAGCCAAAGCATCTTTTAGTATTTGAGTAATTTTTAAAAAATGATTTTAACTTTCAAAAGTATTTATAACCGAAATCAATAAATATTTCTAGAAAAACAAAAATAAAAATAAAAGCAAAAGCTTAAAAAAAAACCCAAATAGGATCAATGATAAAATAATAAATGCATTAAGTGAAAGAGTTATTGACCATCAAAGATAACTAAAGGCTTCTTTTACTTTTATTTTACACAACTTTGCTTGTTTACTTGGTTTTCAATTTAAAATTGATGGTGAGAAGAGAGTTAAAAAATAAAAGATGAAAAGACAAAATAACTTTTCAATTGTTTATGTAACACCCCGTCCCGAACCATGTCGGAATTTTTGCACGTTGACCGAGATTGACTGTTGACCGTTGACCGAAGGGGTCAAAAGTTGACTTTTTGACCCGATTGGAATTCTAGGTTGACTGAGGTACCGTTACGGAGTACACATTGGCACGAGTTTGTGGACTAGTAGCACGTCGAAAACGGAGCTACGGTTTGAAAGTTATGAGCAAAACAAGTTGAGGTCCAAACTGTCCAAGGGGTGCCGGAGTTGACTTTTTATTCATGCAAGGTTGAGCGTTGACTCATGCATGGTTGTGAAGTGCTCATCGATACGAGTCCGTAGACTAGCGGCACGTCCGATTTGGACATGTGGTTTGAAAGTTATGAACCTGTAGAATTTTTCAAATACTGTATTATTTTAATATTATTTTTGAACGTATAACGATGTGCCACGTGTGACTTACTGAAGGTGACCATGTGTCACCATGGTGAAATGCCACATGTCAACCATGTGTAAAATCAAATTATTTTTATTATTATTTTAAATAATAATATTTTTATTTATTATTTAATTATTAAATTATTTTTATTTTATTTCTTTTTCTTTTTCTTTTCCCCACGTGGGAAAACACCTCCCTTTTCTTTTCTTTTTCTTTTTTTTTCTTTTTTTTCCTTCTTCTTCCCCGAACCATCAAAAACCCAGCAAAGGCTTTTTCTCTCTCTTTCTCTCTCCTTTGACTCTCTCACCCTCTCTATTTGACCACCGTCTGGCCGGATTGCAGTCCCCGGAATGCCACATGCGCCGGCCACCGGTGTAGCCCGTCCCGCCGCGACCTCAGCCACCAAATCTCCAGGCCAGCCGCCGTCGGACGCACCCAGATCGGGCAGGCGAAGTCGCGGCGGCGAGGTGAAATTTTTCCGGCGATTCTCGCCGTTTCCGACCAACCCAGCCCGTCCCATACCTCTATCCCACCATTTTCGACCCCTCTGAGTCCATTTCCGGGGTTAGTTTGCCCAAAATCCCCACCGTTTGAAAGATCCCTCAAGATCAAAACCGGCCGAAGCTTCCCGACCAAATTCCGGCCACCTCCGGCAGAATTGGGGTCGATGGAGACCGGATTGGTGATCCTCGTCCCACGAGCTTCGATTCGGAGCACCGGTGAGTCGTAGAATTGATCCCGTGGTGGATCGTAGGTTAATTGCGTGCTTCAGGTGAGTGACCCACCTTTAAAAATATTTTTGGGGTAATTAATTGTATTTATGTGGTATTAATTTGATATCTGTAAATTGTGCTCATTAGTGTATTTTAAATACAATCGGGAAAAATATTATTTTATATATATATTTACCCATTGGTAATAAATGGAAATTTTGGGGTCATTAAGAAATTCCCGATTATTATTTTATTGTGATTAAATGGTATTTATTACACATGAGCAAGTATTTTCAGTAATTAATTGCGTCTGGATTTTATATCGTTTTTGGCAATTAATTATGTTTAAATTGATATTTAAATTATGCTCATGTGGTGTGGTTTATTTATGGTTTTATTTTGGTTTAATTCATTTATTATGCATGAGCAAAGTGTATTTTGGTAGTATTTGTACGTGGTTTTAAATTTAGTTTTTTCGGGCATAATTGGGTTAAATATTTTACGAAAATATTTGTTTAAATTTTATAAATTATGCCCGCAGTATTTTTATGGTTGCATCTCGTATTTCGAGAAAATTGTGGTTTGTTGTTATCGCTGTTTCGTACCAGGTTGTTAAATAAAATATGTGGGATGGTAAGTGTGATAAATTAATATATTTCCCACGGTAATTTTGAAAAACGGTACGGTTGGTTATTAATGTTTATTTTTAGACGCACTCATACAGTATTGGTGTTCTGGTGTATGGTGTATGGACACGTGGTAGCGCGCGGTTATTATGTGGTTTAGCGCGTGGTTATTACTTCACCCGTGAGTTGCCATTGGACCGTGGGCAGGCAAGTTTGTTGTGCACAGCCGCCCCCCTCCTTGGCCGGGTGATGGTTGTAGCAGCGGTACTGTCGGGACGCCGAAGTGCCCGTTGCAGGTTTCTCTCTTTAATCCCCCCGCCAGTCGGTGCTCGGGACGCTGGGTATTGGAGGGCATCACCGGTATATGGTGTGGTGCGTCGGTGTAAATTGCAAATAATGTTTTAAACCCCAAAGGTGTTCTAAAATTATTTATTATAATTTATTGCAGTTTATTTATATTTGGGATATTTATTTATTTATTTATTTATTTGTTGTTTATTAAATTATTTGGTCCCTTGGTTTTCGGGGAGTACGTACATCGGGTTTTGTGAAAATGTTTTAAAAGGGGAACATTTCCAACGGAGTGAATAGTGAGGATTTTGAGAGAAAGTATTACTTCAATTGTTTATTTATTTATTTAATTAATTGTTCGGTATTGATTTATTAAATTCTTTTATTTGGTATATTATTAATATTAAAGGTGTTCGGTAGTTAGGGTCACTCACGGAGATGATTAGCATCTCACACTCTTAAATTCCGTTTCCTTAGGTCCAGGTTGGAGACGTTGATTGTCCGGGACGAGCCCAACGTCTCAGTTTGTTGCCGAAGGTTCAAGAAGTTTTTCTTCCCTTTTTCCTCTTCATCTTGTATTATTTCTTTATCTGTCATTTTATAAATTCCACATGTAACTGTATAATACTCTGTATACTGTATTGGACGTGTAGTTGTTTTTAATGCACTAGGTTGCTGCTGTTGTTTTATTTTGAAGTGCTGCAATTTGTGGAATCAATTTGTAGTTTGCGGGAGGAATAAGGGAATGTTTTTAGAAGTGTGTTTTCAATGCAGGTAAATTTGTGGTTAGTCCATCCCTTAGGGGAGGCTCTGCCGGATTTTCCGCTGGAGGGTCCGGTAGGGTTTCCCTGAGATCAGGACTTATCTAGGATTCCAGGGAAGGAATTTTAGACGGATCCTGACAGTTTAATTTTTGTAGAATGGCAAAAAACGATTTAGAAAATGGTTAATTGAATTTTAATATTTTATATTTTTGTCAAATTTAAAATTAGACTTTTAAGTTTAAAACATTTTATATTATATTTTCAATTTACAATTTATTTTTTATTAGTTCAATTTCACAATTGATTAACAAAAAAATTTAAAAATTAACTAGTTTTTTTCAATTTACAAACGGTTTTTTTCTTTTTCTCTTTCCTAAAACATCTTTTCTTTTTCTTTATTTTTTAAAATTGAAAAAGTATAACTGATGGATTTTTTAACGTTAATTTTATTTATTTTTTCACTATAGTTTTAAAAATATTATTTATCTCCTTTCAATATTATTATTACTTTAATAATGTAACATTATCATAATCATAAATAATAATGGAAGCTTAATTTACTAAGTTATTGATAATTAATACTTTAGATAAGGTTAAACTTTTTATAACATTTTTAATATTATATAACTTTAAATAAGGTAACTATTATCATAAATAATAATCAAAGTTATATTATGGACCATGTAATTATTTGATATAATAATTATATGAACAATAATAAAAAAAAATCAGTTTAGTTTATTTTAAATAATATAATTATTTCTAAAAAAACTATATAAATAATAAAAAAATTAATTTTGTATTTATTGATTAAAATAAAAATATATATATAATAAAGTACAATCCAACCTCAAATATGCTATAATATTAATATAATACAGATTAACATAAGACGTATTTTATATATTAACAAAACATAGGCTAATATCCATATAATTGGCGTTTAGTAGTGCAAAAACCACCATAGTGCAAAATATTCCTAAACACTTAAAAAAAAAAAAAAGTCCTAAACTCTCTTTCTCTCTCAGCACGACGATATCCGATCTCCTTCTCTTTCGACGTGACATCGATCTCCGATTTGCTTCTCTCTTGACCCCGATCAATACCTTCTTCTCTCTCTCTGTGAAGCACCCAACCGAATCTGCGTTCTTCTCTCTCAACTCAACACGAATCACCAGCCTCCATCTCCGGTAGCGGCAAGGTGGAATTCTAAACTCCAGCCTATTTATGTTGAATAAATTAATATTTGTGGGCTTGGCATAATCAATTACTCACTTATAGGGTCTATTTATGCCATTAATGGGACTGACTTATTTTATTATTTTGTAGTAGGACCCTTGGTCACATACTCTCTATAAGACTCCAGTTGGCCCATTGGACTGGAGGACCAACTCTCTTTATAAGCCCATTGACTTATCCATATTTTTTCTAGTATAATTATATTATCAAATTATTATTATTTTATGTGTGTCAAAATAAATGGATAAGTCTAACTTACAGAGACTATTTAAAGGGTCTAGGGCAAATAGACAATAATATGTCATATGGTATTTTGATATTAGGGTTTTCAGAAATCTGAAAGTGGTTTAAGAATAGTGTGTCCATAGGCACTATTTTACGTTGTTTCTATTTTGCAGGATTAAAGATCTAATTTATCAATGGCTGCGTTTGGAGGTTAGTAATTTATGATTAATGGATTTTATTATGTATATTTAGATCCATAAAATTTCTAACAATTGGTATCAGAGCAGTGGTTAATATGCATAGTAAATCTCCTTGTAATCTATCGCAGTTCGCATGTGAATATTGATCTGTGTTTTGGCCATTCATGATTGATTATCAGTGTGTTCTAGATATATATATATATATATATATATACGTTGCTTTACATTAATTTTTCTTTTTTTTTTTCTTTTCTTGATTTGTATACATATGTAAATTTTGAGATTCAAGATTATGTATTCTATTAAACATATTTACGTATATATATATATACTCATGGTCGATTATTGTTTGTTCTAAAAAAAAAAATAAATAAATAAATAAAAATTAAAAATTAAAAAAAACCTGGGTTTTCGGCGACCGAATTTCACATGCTTGGGTGTTATAATTTTCTGGGTTTTGGACCAAATTGATTTGGGGAAAAAGTTTCCCAAGAAGACATGAAACAAACGGCACCAATTTTGCCCAAAATTTTCTGGAATTTCTTGTGTTTTCATGGGTGTTTGTTAGTGTTTTGGCCGGTTATAATCTTGAGTTTGGGTGTTAGTTTTTTTTTTTTGATTATTTTTGACCAAAATTGAGGTCGGATTATGGTTTCCTAAGAACAGAGGATTCAAATGCCGCCAGAATGGTTGAAAAAGAACGGTGGCCGGAAATCAATTTGCTGATGGGTTAAACAAGCGGGTCGAGTGACCCATTACCCATAAAAACGGGTCGAACCGCGACCCGGTTGTGTGGAGAAGAAGAAGCACATGACTTGTCGTGTGAGGTTGTGTTTGTGTTGTTGCTGACATCATCACGGTGATGTCATCTCTGTTGTGCTGACATCAGCATGATGACGTCAGTAGCCGAGATTTAAAAAAAAAAAAAAAAAAACCTGTTTTCTTACTTATATTTATTCTCATTTATTTAATTTATTATTGATTAATTATTTATTTATCTATTGTTTTTTATTTTATTATTATAAAGTAAAAAAAAATTTTATTTATTTGTTTATTGGTAATTAGTTCATTTGTTTATTTGTTTAATTATTTTATTTCAAATTTATTGAATTAAATTAAATATCTATATTTGTCGAATTGGATTGTGTTAGCTTTCCCTAAAAAGGGTTTGTGCCTAGTTAGCATAGTAGTGTGGAATTTTAAGTACTCAAAACTGTCGTGAGACTTATTTTGTCTGCATTATGTGTACCAATGTAATGTATGTTGGCATAATTAATGGGATATTTTATATTTACCTATTTCATAAAATTGCCAATATGTTGTTATCTCCTACTTATTAATCAGGATCTATACGGGATAACTAGACTATCCTGTCGGTGGTTTTAGTTACTTTGTATGACGCCTAAAATGGCAGTGGAAGTTAATTAAATGCCATGTATTACAGGTTCTGAGTTGCCCTGTCGGTGATTCAATTCAATGCATTTGATTGTGGTTATTTGGTTGACTGTCCCTGGCCCGCGTAAGGGTATCTTTAGTGCTACAAAGACCCTAAGCGATATTTATTTTTATGTTTTTGTGTTAAGGCGCTGGAAAATAGTTATTGTTTTATATATATTAAATGTTTTATTGTGCTTGTTATTTTCACAGTTAATAGCACCCCGAATGTTCTGCCTATGACTGCCATGATGAAATTGGATGGGATAAACTATCAGAAGTGGAAGAAGACTTTAGTTATGAATTTGACATTTATGAAATTGGATTTGGCTTTAGATATAGATCCACCAGAGATACCGACTGATGAAAGTACTGCAGCAGCTAAGAAACTTTATGAGGATTGGAAACACTCTAATAAGTGTTGTATGATAATGATGGAGAATTACATGGATGAGGCCATATATGCTAGTATTCCCAAAGTGGATAGTACAAAGGAACTTCTTGAGGAGATAGGAAAGAAGTTTATCAAGTTTGATATGAATGAAAAGCATCATTATTTGGACCTATTGAATAATACCAAATATGATGGTATTAAAGGAGTAAGGGACCATATTATGCTACTTTCCTCCTATTATAATAAGCTGAAAGACCTTAAAATGGATATTGGAGAGGAGTTCTTGACATATTCGATAATGAAGAGTCTTCCATCTCAGTTTGATAATATAAGGTCTAGTTTGTATACTAAGAAAGAATGATGTAGTTTGGAGGAATTAACTACTATTCTTGTAAAATAGGAAGATAATATTAAACTCAGTAGGTCAAGATTTATTGCTATAGTTTCACATCAGGTAGATAAGTCCCAGAGGGTTTTCCAAAAGAAAGGACAAGGATTTAAGCCTGGACAAGTATTTACGTCTAGACAAGGATTTAAGCCCAACAAGAAGAAGTTTTCTGGTATGAAGCCAAAAGTGCCTAGGGATGGAGCTCATCACATAGAGGAAAGGAAAGCCTACTTCAATGGAAAGTGTGGCTACTGCAATAAAGTTGGACACAAGAAGATAGATTGTTGGCATTTAAAGGGAAAGCAAGAAAAGAAAGGTAATATTTTAATGATTGAGACCAATATTATTGATGTGCCTATGAATTCTTGGTGGTTAGATACTGGAACAACAATTCATGTTACTAATTCGTTGTAGGGGATATTAAGCCGAAGGGGCCCAACCAATCTTGAGCAGCATGTTTATATGAGAGATAGCTCAAGAGTGAAGGTGGACACTGTGGGAACAATTAAGTTGAAGCTTGCCATTGGATATGCTTTGGAGTTGCAAGAAGTTTCTTATGTACCCTCAAATAGGAGGAATTTGTTATCTATTTCACTTTTGGATAGTTATGGTTATAGTTTTTTGTTTGGAAATAACAAAGTTGAATTATTTAAAGATGGTAAAGTTGTTGGTTTTGGAACTTTATGTGGCAATTTATATAAGCTTGATTTATTTAATAATGGTCTCAATTTCTCTATTAATTCTATTGTTGCTCCTATTGTTGCTTCCAAACGCCCAAGAGTTAATGACAATTCCTCAATGTTATGGCATAAACGTTTAGGACATATTTCTAGGCACAGAATGGAAAGGTTAGTGAAGGATGGGATACTTCCTAATCTTGATTTCTTTGATCTGTTGACTTGTGTTGAATGTGTGAAAGGGAAATTAACTGCCAATGTAAGAAAGGATAAGTTAGCTAGGTGTGGAGATGTTTTGGAGTTAATCCACACTGACATATGTGGACCTTTTACACCAACTGCTTTGGATGGTTATAGATATTTTATTACCTTCATTGATGATTACTCTCGTTATGGACATGTTGAGCTTATTTGTGAGAAGTCAGATTCTTTAGTTGTCTTTAAAGAGTTTAAGGTAAAGATAAAGCTTCAAAAGAATAAGAAAATAAAAGCTGTAAGGTCTAATAGAGGTGGTGAGGTTTATTGTAAATATGATGAGAATGGAAAGAACTCAGGACCTTTTGCTATTTATTTGTGTGAGTGTGGCATTGATGCGCAATATACGATGCCTAGTACACCTCAGCAAAATGGCATAGCTGAGAGAAGGAATAGGACTTTGTTGAATATGGTAAGATCTATGTTGGCAAATTCTAGTTTGCCAGACTATTTTTGGGGAGAGGCTTTAAGGACGGCGGCTTATATTTTGAATCAAGTTCCAAGTAAGTCTGTTTCTAAGACACCTTTTGAGTTGTGGTCAGGAAAAAAGCCTAATTTGCACCATTTTCGAATATGGGATTGCAAAGCTGAAGTAAAGATTTATAATCCCCAAATTAAGACGTTGGATCCTAAAACCATTAGTGGATATTTTGTTGGCTATTGTATATGATCTAGGGGTTCAAGATTCTTTTGTCCTTCTCACACCACCAGGATCGTGGAATCAGACAGGGCCATTTATTTTGAAGATGATTTGGGTTTGATGATAGTAATGGTCCAAGGGAATCTCAATTTAGAGAAGAAAGTGTTTTCATTCCCAGTATAGTTGTTCCTGATAGAGATATTGTTGATCTAGTAGTTGATGAACCAGTAGTTGGTCAGAATGAACTCATTATTGAAGTGCAAGATATTCCAGCTATTGCATATGCTGATGTACCTTTGAGGAGGTCACAAAGAACTAGGAGATCAGTTATTCTTAATGACTATGAGGTTTACTTGCAGAAGCATGAGTTTGACATAAGTGATGATTCAGATCTAATCACTTATGAGGAATACATAAGCAGTTCGCACTTAAACTTTTAGTTGGATGCAATAGAAGATGAAATGAAATCCATGGCATCAAATGGCGTTTGGGATTTGGTTGAGTTACCATTGGGTAGCAAGTCTATAGGGTGCAAATGGATATTTAAGACTAAAAGAGACTCTAATGGTCAATAGAGAGGTATAAGGCTAGGCTTGTGACCAAAGAATTTAGCCAGAAGGAAGGAATTGATTACACAGAGACATTCTCTCCTGTATCCACAAAGTTATGGCAATTGTGGCACATTATGACCTAGAGTTGCATCCGATGGATGTCAGAACTGCTTTTCTGAATGATGATTTATTTGAAGATGTGTATATGGTTCAACCAGTTGGCTTCCAGCAAACAGGGAATGGTAATTTGGTTTGTAAGCTTAAAAAGTCAATTTATGGTCTTAAGCAGGCTTCGAGGCAATGGTATCTTAAGTTTGATGAGGTTATCATCCAAAATGACTTTAAAGAGAATGTTGTTGATAGATGCATATATATAAAGGCCAGTGGGAGCAGTTTTATATTTCTGATGTTGTATGTTGATGACATATTTTTGGCTACTAATGACACTGACCTATTAGCTGAAACAAAGCAGATGTTATGCAACCATTTTGATATGAAAGATCTTGGTGAGGCTTTTTTTGTTTTGGGCATCAAGATTGTTCGAGATAGGACTAATTATGTGTTGCAATTGTCTCAGAAAACTTATATTGATAGAATCCTTAAGAGATTTAATATGCATAATTGTTCTCCTGAAAGTGTACCGGTTACGAAAGATAAAAAGTTTTCTAAGGATCAGTGTCCCAAGAATGATAGAAAAAAGGATGGCAATGAAGAATGTTCGCTATTCTTCAGCAGTAGGTAGTTTGATGTATGCTCAAGTATGTACACGACCTGATATAGCTTTTGCTGTGGATGTACTTGGTAGATTTATGAGTAATCCTGGTCCTATCCATTACCAAGCAGTTAAAAAGATCTTTAGGGATCTTCAGGGTACTAAAGATCATATATTGACATACGTCGCACCAACTTTCTTGAAGTAGTGGATTATAGTGATGCAGACTATAAAGGTTGTGTAGATAACAAAAAATCTACCACTGGTTATATAAGCTTAGCTTAATAACTTCCCACATATCTTCATTTATCAATTCCACAATTTAGTGATAGGATCAGATCATTCTGATTTCATTTCAATATCATATGTATAATATATACATACATACATTCTTGGGTTTACGTTTTGGTTTTTCTTTTTTTTTTGACCCTAAATCTTATTTTGCTCTTATATAAACAGTAGCCAACAGTGACAAGGCATGCAGTATCGTGAAAAGAAGCAAGACTTATTCTGGAATACGTTGGACAACAAACACTTACGACATTCCCTGCAGGGATTTAGAGAAAGCAGACCATGGACATTGTTGGCTTAGGTGTGTTTGCTTCTTCTGCTGAATTTATATCAGACTATCAGTAAAATTGTTTTTACTGCTTCTGGTTGATTTCCAGCTTACCAATAAGCTTTTTGGTATATTATATCTACATATGGATCATCTTCCATCCTCTCTTACAGAGTTTGAATCAAATGTAGACAAAATTAAAACAAATAACATGGAAATATAAAGTGCTCAATGATAATAAATAATCCTTCACTTTTGTCTTTTAAATTTTTTTCAGGGTCCAGTATTTTTTACCATGGATCCAACCTGCAAATTATGTTGTACCTGAAGGGACAACCCTTAGAATTTCTTATTCTCTCGCTGTACAAATTGATACATACATTACAACTGCAACAATGCCACAAACAAAATAAGATAGCTTCAATTGTAAGTGGTTCTCAAATACCAAACAAGCAAAATGTAGACATCAAAAAGACTGGAAAGTTGTTGGAATTGACCTTTATGTATAAGTTTGAACTAAAATCATTGTATGCTTAGTTAGATTGACATTTTTTTTTTTTTTCTATTCAAATTTCCAGAAGAATAATAAAGCAAAAAATTTTTTTAACACACATGAATCCTCAAACATATAGAACATCATTCTAGCAGTTAATATTCTGGAGCCAAAATTTAGGCATCAAGCAATCTTTCTTTGGAATGTGCCTACTTACAATTTTTTGGAAATGTCAATGCAGACCTTGCAGACTTTAAGAGCTCCTATTCTATGTCCATCGCTTGCTTCTCCTCGTCACTGTTGGTGACCCATAATTTGATAGTCCTATCATGCGATACAGTAGTTACGCAATGCCCATCTGCAATTAGCAACAATGTCAGTAGATTAGAAGCATGAACTAATCTCCAAAATAGACCAGTTACAGAAGAACGAGTTTTAATCCAAGACAAATCCAAAAGCAAGTTTTAGACTGTCTACCCTTTGCATTCTTGGGCTAATGCACACATCACATGCTGTCAAAAATCAAATATATGTATTTGATGGTGGCTATTGCTATCAAAGAGTATAAATATTATCACTGATGAAATAAAAAGACTCCATCCTAAAAGCATATATATGATGCAGGATCTGATGCCATCTATTTTGAGACAGCTAGATATCATATATAATGGAGCCTGAAATATTTATTCTTTAAATTAAGATTTTCAAACGTATTTTCATAATGAAGTTAGGAGCTGAGATGGCAGAAACCTGATTTTTAACATACTTCACTCTTATATTATTGATCTTTTAGCACAAAATTTTAACTCAGAAATAGTATTTATTTATAGATTCTCATATACACGTAAAAGAGGTTTATAAATTAATAAGTTCAAATTGACTGTTACAGGTGTACTTGCAGAAACAATCAAACAGAAACCAAAATTTAAATTTTCCCTTGATGCTGACATGAGACTATTTTATCAAGCCTGACCAATAACCAATTATGCTCAAGTGAGATATAGTTTATCAAAATATAGTAACAAGAATTTCAAGCATAAAGTGGATTAAGTTTAAACATCCAAAGACATTTCTAGGTATAAAGAACAACTATCTTTCAAAGACAACAAGAAAGAAAGGAAGTCCCCGAGCAGGTTAACCTATATTAACAATGAATATATTAACACCAAAGTGGAATGGAAAAAAACAATCAGTATAAAGGCACAACCAGGTAACTTACCTCCAGCAACATCCAAAGAAGTCACTTTTGCTTCATGTCCAGAGAGTGTCTTAACAGGTTTAAAATCACGAGCTGACCAAATCTGGCAAATGCACACACGATGAAAAACATAAATAAACAAGATATCAACCAAAAATAAAAACCAACTATAGTGTAGAGAGAGAGAGAGAAAAAGGAGAGGGGGGGGGGGGGGGGGGGGAAGAGAAAAAAAAAAGGAGAAGCCATATTTCAACCTCTATGCTGGACGGAAAACAAAATACCTTTGCCGTCATATCATATGAAGCAGTTACCAAGAAATATCCCTCTTGGGGCTCAAATTTGACCTGAGAAATGAGATTGGAGTGTGCTGGAATGGTGTACACTGATTTCTTCTTTCTTAAATCCCATATCCGACATGTGTTGTCTTCTCCCCCAGAGGCTAAATAGTAACCATTTGCTGAAAAGCTTAATCCAAGAATCTGAATAATTATAAGAGACGAATGAGAGTGTGAGAAAAGTGTCAAATATTCAGAAAATCAATTCATCCATACAGAAAACATTGAAGATATGGTATCTCACTGGCTTGACATGGCCCTCCAATGCGAGAATGCTTCTGCCAGTTCGGAGGTCCCAAACACGAGCAAGAGAATCCAGTCCACAAGATGCTGCTAATGATCCATCATTGTGGAATGCTATCCCATAGACACTCCTGCTGTGACCTTCTTGAAGAAGCAATTCCGCACCAGTATCAACATCCCACAGTCTCCATGTCTTGTCAAAGCTAGCTGTACCCAAGTACTTTCCTGATGGATGGAAAGCAATACGTGCAAGACGATCAAGATGGCCTTCAAAGGTTTTTAAGAGAGACCCTTCAGTGTTCCACAACTTTGCAGTCCGGTCAGCAGAGGCAGTTGCTAAAAGGTTGTTAACAGGAGAAAATGAGATATCAGTAAGCCGTTCTTTATGTCCTTTTAAGGTGGAAACCTTCTGTATTTGAGGCATGCTCCACAACTTAGCAACTCCACTTAAAGCACTGAAATGGCAAAGCAAGCAAGAAACAATTCAACATTGTATTCTGAAACAGACTTTTCCAATACCATCAAAATAGCCAAGCCACTTTCACAGAAATCCAATCAAGATTTAGTTATCACTTTCACTAGGAAAAAGAAATGTCCAATACTTCTCATTTTATAGCTAATACCTAACTGGAAAAACAGGGTGCCAAAGAGATGGTGTAAAACAAGTTGAGAATCCATCATTACCAATTAATATAAGATTTTTGAACAGCACCCATAGCTACCCAACCATTTAGTGCACATTTGGACTAGGAGAAACGTGACTCCTAGTACTATTCATTTTCCAGAACATCTATTTTCAACTGAGAATACAAAGCCAGTAAGGCAACCAATTTAAAGGAATGGATAACATTTATAACCATTAGAAACAAGTTGGAGATCATCATCATCAATCACGTAAAGTTTTACAAAGGACACACATAACCCAACCAACATTTACTTAGCAATTGGACTAAATAAGAACATAATTCCCAATTATCTTCATTTTAAGCACTATTCTTTAATAAGGAAAGGCATCCAGTCGGGCAACTATTTAAAAGATTGCATACTATTTATATACTACAGTCAAGCTGGAAATCCACCGTCATCAGTTTATGTAATGTTTCATAAACAGCAAACATGTTCTTAGAGTTAACTAATAAAAATCAGACACCAGTGGAGTATAGAATTCTGCTTATTCTAGAGAAGAATATGATCTGACATTAGTTTCAAGAATCCTTAAAATTTAGTTTGTCAAAAAGTAATCACAATACAGAATGGCCATAAGATATGAAAGGAAGCATGGCAATTTAAGAGCAATGTAAAGTAAGCATGGTAATTTAAGATATAAAACTGACTGAGTATTAGTGTCCATGCATGAGGAAAGAGATGTATACCAAGTAGCAAGCAGAGTTCCATCTGGTGAGAAGGAGCAACCAGAAAGTGGCCGGTCATCCCCAATTTCACTGCAATCGAGGGCCAAAGTCTCTGCCTGCCTCAGAGCCCAGTCCATCTCTGCATCCATATCTTCATCTGGGTCATCCCTTCTCCTTTGTGCACGTTGAAGCCGCAATGCTCCCCTCACAAGTGAGTACTTAGCAATATCAATTCTAGCATCCAGAAGGGCTTTCGGCCCTTCAGTAAAAAAAGGGTACTGAAGCATCTCTTCGTCAGCTTCCTCTGCTGCAACAGAAGCTGCGGCCTCCTCCTCCTCATTAGCTTTCATCAGCTTCTCCAACTGCCCTTCAGTATCTAACCTTACCATAATCATTCGCAACCTGTCTCTTCTTTCCATCTCCCTTTCTCCAAAAAGTGTTATGGGTTCGCCAAGCCGACGAAGACGAGCCCGGACAGCCATGTCATTAGTAGGAACTGCAAGAGCAGCAGCACGGCGCTTCATCAGTAGTTCTTGCATTGCTTTTTCTTGACGCTCCCTCACTTGTTTGCTTTCCTCAGATATCTCATACTCCACACTTGAAGCAGTAGCACGGGCAGGTCCTAAATCATCAGCGTCAGAATCTGAGTCACTAGTTCCCACCTCACCATTTTGTGGGACTGGAGGCTTAATGACAGGAGGGGGAAGAGGTGCCAATGGGCGGATAGCAGGGGAAGGAACTGCAGGAAGTGGTGCAATAGAAGGAGCGACTGGAGGTGAGACTAGTGGTGGAGTAATAGGTAGCATTGGTTGAAGTGTAGTATTGACACTGACAGTGGATGCCGTTGGTTCAGCATCAGGAATTGGGTCAGATGATTCCATGGGACTTGATGAAGGGTTTTCCTCTTCGGCTTCCATGATACCTAACGAAGAGAAACTCACAAAAGTTAGTAAAGCTTACACAAAGAACTTAAACATGGAATGAGCATAACGAAGCAAGAAGAGTTTGTGAGAATTAAAAACAAATTAACTTTTTATGCATTAAGCTTCTAGGACAGATCTTGTTATCAAAGAAGAGCATCATATGGAAGCAAAAATTGTACTTTAAATCAATAGGCCAAAGCTAAAAATACTACTTAAAAACGTCTTTAACCTGCTTTACTTAAAATCACAACCCAAAATATTGATGCTAGTTAGGAAACAACCATGCACCTCGTAGTTAATACATGAAACAGAGGATATAAACTAAAATAACATTCAACTAAATTTCACAAGAACAGAACATCACTGTACATATGTTCGGCCAAATTTCCAAAGCCTGTAGAGTTTCATATAGGTTCCCTCCTACTGTAATTAGACAAGATTAGAACTAAGTATAGATATCCCTAGTGTTTTTCATTACAAATAAACTCAACCTTTACAAATACCTTCAAAAATTCAATAATAAAAAAATATATATATATATATCAATAGCCATTAGCAATCTACATAACCATCCAAAATCTTTAGAAAAGATAAAACAAAACAAAAACAAATAAAAAGGAACACTTCGATTCTGAAGAAAAAATGCATGAAAGAACAAAATATAATGAACAATCATAGAACCTAATCATTCAAATCCAATACCCATTAAACTGTACTTGAATTCATATACCCATTGCAGACCATCGGAAGTTGAGAAGGAAGAAGAATGAAGGGAGGAAAAAAAAACACTCAAATAGTACACCGAAATATGAGCTCCGAGATAAATTCATCCTCTAATTTCCTTTTATCCGTACACTTGTGTAAATTAACAATAGCATTTCCAAATTAATAATGAAAAAATAAAGTAAAGCAACGAACAGCACACAGGGAATGAATGTTAACTAAAATTTTCCTTCAAAATTTTCAATCCAAACAAACAGAAAGATAAAAAGGGGAAGATGAGTAGGTCTTCACCTCTAATGGAAAGACGAACTCAAGCCCTCTCAGGTTTCAGCGTCAGCCCACTCCACTCTACTCCTAGCCTTCCTCGCCGATTAGCACCGCGTTCAGATTTTGAGGGTTTAGGACATTGGGGCCAGCTAAACGGTGCGTTTCAATAGTAAAAATGAAAGGACGGTGCGGTTTATATTCACAAAAACTTCCTCTCACTATTCACCAAAAAAAAAAAATTCCTCTTACTTATATTCAACAGTAAAATAAAAAACTCCCTTTTTATTTTATTGGAACAAATGTCGCAACATTTTAAAATTGAATCATGTAGTAAAATTTACCAAGTATGTATATATATATTATAATTGTTAAGTAAATATTTTTAGGAAAAAAAGAGAAGGGTACTTTATGTTTTTCAAAATAATAATTATAATGTACATTATGTGGAAAAGAATAAATAAATTTAATTTGAAGTAAAACAATGATACAAGAAAAAAAATATTAAATTATTTTTGTAATTAGATCGATCTGGTATGATATTGGCTACAAGCTTGTGTTTTTAAAAAATATTAGTTTTTCATAATGTAATTATTGAATCGTTAGCTTTAATTGTTATTTTGTTTTTTGGTTTTGGTTTTTGATTTTCGGAAGGAGTTTTAAATATTGCAAAAAGGTTACCCCCTTTATTTCATTTTTTTAACATAATAATAATATATAAAAAAAAAAAAAGGTATATTACAACATGTTATCAAGATTAAGTTTTTTGCTGAAAGTTATCAAGATTAAGTTAAGATCATTTATTTATCATATATATAATTTGGTCATTTTAATATAATTTAATTTAGTAGTACATATATATGGGTCATGAACTAAATTTATATATGTAGTATTTCTTATTTTGTTACTAGTAATAATTGGTAAATTTATAATTTTTTAATTGAATTTATTTTTCTATTTCTCTCTTGTATGCGCTCCACGCTTCAGCCTTTTTTTTTTTTTTTTTTCCAATTCCTTACCAAATATCAAACAATAGTTTTTTTCAATAATATTTTCCCCCTTTCGAGTTAAATACCATATTATTCATTAATTTGTTTTCCTTGTGTGGGTAGTTTCATCCCTTAAAATGAGCCTTCGGTCTAAGGCCACAAGTAAACCCCAAGCAGATGAGCCCATTAAGATAAAGGTCCAAAAGAGCAACTATAAAAATCAACCTTGCCAACCTCTTAACCCCTGGTACATAGGGGTTTTGCCATTGTAGCTTCGAAATATAGATTATTGATTCCAAAACCTTTTGCCAAAAATTCATCATTCACTCAATCTAAGGATGTCTTTTTCTCAAACATTGTTATTAGCTATTAACCCTACTGAAGTCGTGAACCATTTTTTTACCTAGTGTCCTAGAGCTTGTTATGCCACTTACAAAGAAATTTTTCATTTTGATTTTAGGTAACAATTTGCATATATATATATATATGGCTATTTAAAAACGTTATGATATATGTTCTTTTGCAAACAATTTAGTGGCTTTTATCACTGTTTTCTATAATAATGATTCCAACTTCAATCATTTCTATTCTAGTGATTAAAAAAAAAAATCGAACATTATAACTTAATCCCCATATATTATTATAAATTTCCATAGAAAAAACTTGAAAGCATAAGAACCATTAAGTTCATAGAGATTATATATTGATACAGCATAGAAGCATAAAACACATGATGAAATTTGAAATACATAAGGTATAAATTATTGGGATATCATGAGAACGAATTATATTCCGCTCTTCACCACAATTGTTGTTATGAAAACTTATGGCGTAGGAATTAAACAAAACATTTCCAACAAAATAAATAAATATATATATATATATATATTAAGTAGATAATCACTTAATTGCTTGAAGGCAGGATAATTGAATTCTTCCTAATCTTGGAGACCAAATGTTTTTCACGCACTGCACTGATATTAAGCGAAGCTTGTAACACTTCAGGTGACAAAGCAGCCAACACTGATTCCTCACTAGCTAAATCTTCCAAAACAGGCCTGAAAAAAATTAAAATTAAAATAACAGATTAATTATCATATAGTTAAATACATGCTCTAAAACATGCATATATTTGTACATTGTTCTACTCATTTAAAATCATATTCTATTTTTATTTTTATTTTTCCATAATTTTTTAAACAAGTTAACAATGAAAAAGCTACGGTTAATTTTTAAAAGTATTAATGAATGTTCTTACTCTGTATTGGTTATGATTGAGATGCACTCCATCCCTTCATCACCAGCAAGTTTTGCAACGGCGAAAAACGCCGGAACGACAACCAGCTGACCAGCCTTCACCTCGCTGTCCAAAACCCGTTTTCCGTTAAGTCCCACAATTTGGATCCTTCCACCACCATTCAGAACATATATCAATCTAACACTGGAATCAGTAGTATATGTAGGAGAGCTCATGGCATTGGCATGGAGTTTCACATGATTGGCAGCCAATCCAACTTCACCAATAAAAGGAAACTTGGTTTTGTTCAATGTAGTCACTATTCCACCTTTCTTCACACAATCATCAGCCTCAGCAGAATCAATGTTGTAAACAAGTTCTTTGTTTTTATTTTCTTGAGGTTTAGGCATATTGGCTTTTGAACCTTCTAGCTTAATAATAAAAACCCCAGATTGGCTTTTCACCAATTCATTTGCTTCATCTTTGTCCAAATCAAAAGCTTTGCTGGTGAATTCTGTTGAAAAACCTCCTAGTATTCCAAGACCACCAGCTAAAACGAAATAGGTGAATTCTCCAGGAATGTATGCTTTGGTTGTTTGTCCAAGAAATACAACTACAAGTTCAGAATCTCCATTGTTGAACCACCATGAGAGTGATCCTAGAGGTACTGGTACTACATCTCCTTTTTTAAGCTTCAATGCTACTTCCTTGGAAGTATTGGGAAATACCATTCCAACTACTCCATCACAACCTGTGTTATATATTCATAATACATTGTAGAAGAAAAAGTTAAGAGTAATTTCCACATTAATCAAACAATTAAATAAAATATAATGAGAAGTTCATGATGATATATGTAATTATAAAGTTATGATATGATGTGAATATTTTTTAACCTTACAATATGAACTAATAATTTTAAATTTTATATTAGAGATATGAGCTAGATTCGAATTCTAAAATTTGTCAGAAAAAGTTGTCCCCCGTGAAGACTAATTATATAATCCTATATTTTGAAATTCATTTGCCAAGGTGTAAAATTAGCTGTTAATTTTTAACATATATAACTTATAGACTTGCATTAATATATACAAAAGAGATAGTTATTATAAATTATTATTGTTGTTGTTGTTGTTTTATTTTTTGGATGAAATAATTCAATGAGTTAGCTTCGCAGAGACGTGTGATATTTTGTGGTTGGCAGGGGAAACTGAACCATCCACATCGAGAACTCATGGTTTTGGTAGGATGTAGATTTGAGAATTTTAAAAAAAGAAGACAAATTTAACATCTCTATCAATCTTTAAAGGTGTGTGGCCGTCAGTGAGAGGTTAGCTCTCAATTTGTTTTTTTTTTTTTTTTGGTGGGGGGGGGGGGGGGGGGGGGGGTAACTTTTGTCAATGTTGTACCAAAAAAAAAATATTGTTCAGTCCATTAAAAAAGGGCTGGGGGGGAACCACTTTAAATGCCAAAAAAAGGACAATCTGAATATCTTATGATGATAAAATTTTAAAGAAAAAAATTTGCAATTAGTAACATCCTAGTTATAACTCTAATTTTTCTTTTTTGACATTTTTAATATGTATCTTTTTAGATTTTAAAATTATAATATTCAGTAGATGTATATTAATGAGTGAAGTTTTTGTTTTTTTCCGATAATATATGCATAGTTAACTAACTAGTTAAGATCTGATTCATGGAGAAATGTCAAGTAAGAGGTATTAAAATTTTTAATATGATAAATACATAATTTTATAAATATAAAGAAATTTATGAAACCATGAAAAAAAATGGAAATTATTATAATTTTTGCATATATACTAAAAGCTAATTACATTTTTTTTACTTTATTTTTTCAATTAACAACTTGATGTATAATATATTTAAATTTGAGTGTGTAATTAATAGATCCAAAAACTAGTTCTGTATCTATATTAAATATTTACATTATATATATAGGATAAATTAGTTAGAATAAACTGATCATTTATATTTTATGATGACTTATGTACATTTTATTTTGATTTTATAAGACAAATAAATTGAAAATTTACATTTCATCCTGATTTATTTATGTAATATCTTATGTTAAATTATGATATCTTGATGTAATTATTATTACAAATTAATATATCTCAATGTAATAGTTATTACAAATTAATATGTATATATATATATATATGTGTGTGTGTGTGTTTGTATGTGTGTGTCTTTCTGACATAATATGTTTTTAGCATTTAAAATCATATATATATATATATATGTGGCATTGCTATGATACGGTCCGTCTGCATACGGATTCGTATCAAAATCGATATTTTTAAAAAAAAGTGTTAAATTTACTGTTTTATAGACACATAAAATCCGATATTTTTTTAAAAAAATATTGATTTTGATACGAATCCACATACAACAAACCACATACAACAAACCGTACCGTAGACGCACCTTATATATATATATATACACACACATACACACATATTTATATATAAAATTTTGTTAAAAACCGCATTGGTCTCATACAATAAACGATTGGTGTGCACCCTAACAAAACTTTGTCTATATAAATATTATATGGACTGCACATGATGAAAATGAATTTTGAAAAAAGGAAAATAGAAATCTGTTTGGATTACCTTGAAGAACATAACCAACTTTGGAGCTATCACTATAGTGGGGAAGAGCAAAGCCATTGGGTTGAAGAACAAGTCTACCAGCTCCAAGCTTTGCCTGAGCAAGCAATGGAAACTCTTTGCTCGACCATCCATGGTATGATCCACCATCTCCTTCGAATATCGTCTGACTAGCGAACCTCGGATTCAAATCCATCTCCATTATTAATATTAGCTCTTGAGCTTGAAACTAATTAGTATATAATAATTTCCTTCAACAAATACTGAACAGCAAAAGGTAGAAGAAGATATGAGATCGAAATCCTCGACGAAGAAGAAAATGGGGTAAAAAAATGAATATTTCAGCTAAAATCAAAGTATAAAAATGGCGGATCTTGTTTTTTGGCAGAGAATTAAGATTTAAGTGGGAAAATATTTGTAAGGAATTATTGCAGGAGAGGAAGGGTAGAAACGAGGAAGGTATATATATATACATATAAAGGAAGAAAAACAAGGAGGTGTTTGGTTGAGTAGGGAATCTGGTTATCTTAGTACGACCTTGGAGTAGGAAAACATTATGAGTTTGTAGACTTCATGGCAAACACGGCCTTTTTTTTCCCCTCCTCTCGTTGTCTAAAACAAACACGTGTTGCCACGCTGTAATCATAATCATGAAATTTAACGTGTTCGAATTTTATTTTTTCTCCCCACAGTGGAAATTTCTTTTCTCAACCATTTACATTTTTCTTTCTTTTTGAGATAAACCACTGACATTATTCAGTTAATATTATAATTCACATGTTTTTTACTTTCTTATTTATTAGATAGAGATCAAAATTAAATCCGGAAGTTGACTTTTGGAATACCCATATTACGTTTCTTAATAAAAAAATGGTCTTTGAGAAACATGTGAATTATAATATTAACTGAATAAAAAATCAATTTATATATTCTCTTTTTTTCTTAATAAAAAAATGATCTTTGAGAAACAAATCAATTTATATATTATCTTTTTCTTATATCATATGTGTCATGTTGTGCAATTATCTGATGAGAACCTAAATGTAGCAAAGTCCATTTTAAAATTTAAATCATCAAGTGACGTGTAACTTTTTCTATGTGTAATTTTTGTAACACATCATGAATTTTTTTATTTTTTTTTTATAATTAAAGTCATTAATATTCCAAACAGATTTTCCAATTTGATAGCTTCTCTTTAAATATTATCTTGAGAGAATCTACAGAGAGTCTCAAAATTATTTCTTATAGGACCACTGCTTCATATATTTATATATGTATACATAAGGTGTATATATATTTTAGGTTAGAAAGACGGCTAATATGTTTGTCAAATCTCGAAAAGCGGACAGCTACTACGTATGTCGGTAATCTAATGAGTGGACACCATTATTTGAATTCGCAACGGTCTGAACCGTAGAAGATTCCTCGTCCAATTCTAGTGAACCATTTTAGAATTTTGAAATTTTGTCCTACTTTTGGGTCTTCAGCTTTATAAACTGAAATAAATAAATTAGAGGTCCCCAAATGACCCAAATCAACCAGAAAATACCTTCTTTTTTTTTTTCTTTTCTTTTTTTTTTTTTTTTTTTGGTTGCTTGAACAACCAGACAATACCTTTGTATATTTTTTGTTGCCTGAACAACCAGACAATACCTTTTTGTGTATATATATATAACTTTATTATAGAGAGGAGATGAATTTAATGTTAAATATCATTTTGAAAATGTTAGTTTTATATTAGTATAGATAGATTCACCTTATAAGCATATTTTATGAAAGAATACTTGTGCCGATGCAAAACTAATATTTCAAAATTATGTTTAAGATTAAATTACAACTTTATAAAGAGAATATGCTCCTCTCTGTAGTAAAGTTATATATATATATAATCGGTTTTAAGTAAATTTTATTTTATTTTATTAAATTAAATTTTATTTTTGATAATTATTATATTATATTAAAAACTTAGAATTTAAAATTTAAATATTAATCAAATATAAATTTAATAAGATGCTAAAATTTTATTTAAAAAATTTATTTTATATAATCCAAATGCTAAAAAAAAAGTTTAATTCAAATTTTATTTAAACTTGATTATATATATATATATATATATATATATATATCAATCAGGTTGGATTTTCAATAGGGCTAAGTGGGAATCCAGTTATAGATGTTGAATTTTATTTAAAAAACAAGTACAAACCTATTTCAAAGATAATTATTTTTTATAGAAAAATAAATGTATTAGAATATAATTTAATATATTCTGGGTAATTTCGCATCAAGCAGTAGTAGTACTAACTACTACGCACTGCTTATTGAATATTCTGGGTAATTATAATTCGATATTTGATGGAACTATGAATCCAATAGCTTGCAAAAATTGAACAAAAAGAAGATACATGACGAACAATCTAACAGATCAAAATACATCTTTTCACCGAAAAAAAAAAAAAGAAAGAAAGAAAAAGAAAAAGAGAGATAAAAATATACGACTATGGAAATTAAACAATATTGGCTCTAAAATTAATTATATCATATTTATTATAAATTTAATAAAATAGGGATAAAATAAATATATTTAATTGAGAGGATTCAGATTTTTATCAACAAGAAAAAAGAAAAAAGAAAAACGAGGAGATTGGATGAAATAAATTAATCAAAGATTACAAACTTAACATTTAAAAAAAAAAAAAGAAAAAAAAGCTTACAAACTTAATCAAGGAAGTAAAAAAAAAAAAATCAAAATTGGTAAATATAAAATTAAGGATTCGCTTTTTTTTCTTTTGTCTTTTTTGTTTTTTCTTTTTTCTTTTTTAATCTTTGAAGTTGAACTAAACCAACGGATAGATGCCATATACATAATTAAAATTTCTTAATTTAATTAAAAAGGTAATTGTAAAAAAGAATCAAAATCAACAAAAGCCAAGGAATTTAACCACGACGATGTAGATTCCTTACCAACATTATATTCTTGCAAGAAAACTATATGCTCTTTTTTTTTTTGAAAAAAAAAAAAAACTATGATATGTTTAATCACCTGTTTTAACAGTTATTTTTTTAAATAGAAATTTGTTCTCAAAATAAAAATATATTGTTTGGCCATTAGTTTTCAAAAACTATTTTCATAGAACAAATAGAAAAGAAAATAAAAAATAGAAAACAATAAAAGGATATTTTTTTTATAGTTTTAAAAAAAAATTAATAAAAAAAAATTAAAAGTATGTTGATTTACTGCATCTGGTATTTGAGGGTAAATAAAAAAAAAATAAAAGTGACAATTTGCCCCGCATAACGCGAAACAGCATGCAGTGCCCCTAAAATTATGTTTTTGATTTTTAAAAATTATTTTTAAATACAATTGACCAAACACTCATTATTTTTATAAAATAATAAAAAATTATTTTTATTATATATTTTAAAAATAATATTTTGAAAGCAAAAAACTTAAAAATATGACCAAACAAAACTTTATTAATGTTCCTTATTAATGTTCCTTAAGTTAATTTTCATTTGTTGGCTGTAAAACTAAAAACATTTATGGCAGGAAATGCTGAATAATCAACATGCTGCTCCAGCGATTAATCGAATGTTGACTATTCAGCATTCTTGCTGCAGTTGTTCATAGCTTAGTCCCACGACTGCTCAATATTAGTATACCACCAAAAAATTAAAATAAATATATACGTATATAACCCATAAAGATCGAATTATTTTTTTTTCAAAAACTTTCTAACTTTAGTTTTTATCAGTTGCGGCTAAAACTAGTTGAAGTTTGCGGCTAAAATTAGTCAACGGCGAAAAAGATATTGATTTTTTATAATACCCTGAAGGATGTTTCTTTCTATCGGTTGCGGCTAAAATTAGTTGAAGTTTGCAGCTAAAATTTGTCAACGATGAAAAAGATATTAATTTTTTATAATCCCATGAAGGATGTTTCATTCCCCCCAAAAAAAAAATAATAAAATAAAATAAAAATAAAAAAAACTTCGATTTGATAGAATTTGTCTTTGGGTATTTTTGTTTTTGCTTTTAATTAATAATCCTTAAATTTTATGTTTATTTTTTTTTATTTTGATTCAAATATTTTTTTATTCTCTCTCTATATATATATATATTTTTTATGTTTAACCAAAATATATTTTCTTAAAGTTCATAAAAGAAAGCGTGCATATATGTAATTTTGATCTGCAAGAATTCTTGGTTTGGAATATCGGAATTGGTTAACGAAATCTACATTATCTATCCACATTATATACATAGTTTTCAGATTTAAAAAGCCAAACAAAAATTTAAACAAATTCAAAAAGGAAATTCAGATATTTGGGCAACGATTAGAATGTAAAACACTCTATTCCTATTCCGTAACTAAATCAAGAAAATTATATTTGTCTTTTGGGTTTCTCTTTATATAATAAATAATTAAACAATTCAGGAAAACAAAAAGCAGAAATTGTCGCGCTCTCAAAACGTTTTGATTATGGCCTTCGTTCTTAGTAGAAAAGAATTTGTCTCTTTATAATTTGGTTTTGGGTCATTATTAATGCTGATCATTTGACACATTTTTATTTGTTTTTAATCAGCTAATTTTTGTTTTATTCAAATACTTATTTTGCAATTCTTAATTTTAATTTTTTATTTTTTCAAAAAAATTCAATTTTATGTTTTGGGCTTTCAATCCATTGTGGATGGATGGGGCCCAAGGTCAAAGCCCAACTACAGAGACTTGACCCAATCGCTAACACGACCAACCAAATTTCACTTTTACTGTTTATATATTTCCTTAAGTTTTAAATGTTCGTTATTTTAGTTGGTTTTATCATTTGTGGTCCACTTTAATGTTAATGGTTAGGCCGTAACTTGGAGATTTTGTATCGGAAAAGTATTAATTTCAAGCTAAAAATTATAGATTTGACCAAAATTGTTGGGTTTCTAAATTCCAAGAATTTTATTAAAAACGAAAACACCAAACCAAAATAAACTTTAAATTGCTAATAAAATTGGAAGGATGGTTTAGTTTAAAGTAGCAGACTGTGTCGAATTTTTATTGAAAATGGACTTTCTAATTTTAATCTAATTAAATATTATTCCTCTTGAAATTTTAATGTGCTAGGTGGGTCCAATTAACACACTTCATGTTCATAAAAAAGTACTTTTGATTTGATATATGAAGAGAAAGAGTCTCTAAATTCCAAATGAATTTTGTCCAGACATTCGTAAAATGAATTATGTCCGTAACACTATAAAATTGATTATATTTAAAAAAACTGTGTCTGTACAGGTGTTCAGAAATTTCCACATATGAGAAAAATTATATGTACATATAAAGTTAAGAAGTTGGAAAATAAATTCATAATCCTATATATTATTTACAATAGATAATTATAAAAAAATAAATTATTTATTAATAAGGAAATTCAGAAACTTGGGCACGAAAGGAAATTAATTTTCAGCCATAGCAATTAATCTAAGGAAATTTAACTCTCTTGCTCTCCAAAGAAATAGTCCCTCTCTCAAAGTTGTAGATCAAATGGCCAAGAATTTGGCGGCTTGGCATTAGAAAGGAGGAGTTTTTGGAGATTTTCAGAGTCAATCAGACCGTAATCTTGTTGGTGACATTCACAATGGCAAAAAAACTCAGCTTCCACAATTTGTTTTAGAGAAGGCTTTTGATTTTGATGATGATGGCAAAGGGGTAATAAAGAACAAGTTGAGAAGTGGGGTATTCTGCACCACTTCTCACCTTGTTGCCGAAGACATGGAAGTAATTAATAAAAAAGAGAAATTGAGAATCTGGGGAAGAGCTGAGAGGAAGTTGGTCCTGTTAATGTACTCCTCTGTAATCATCTCTGTTTTCAACTCCACCAAAAGAAGAAATTTTCATCGGCATAAAGAAGGAAAATTGTGGTATCAACAAATGCTGGAGCAGAGAATTCACTGGGTATTATTGATGGAATATCATTTGGGAGCACTGGTTGATCAATGTCCATGGAATCGACGAAGGTAGGGGAGTCTATGAGCGAGTCTACATCCATTACCAATTGGCTTCATTTACCAGCATTAGATCCGTCACTAATAGCTATACCTCTATAGGCCAAATTTCAAATGAATTTATTTTTCTATTTTTTATAATTTATTAATTGAATTTATTTTTCTATTTTTCTTTTGTATGCGCTCCATATTCCGGCCTTTTTTTTTTTCCTCCCTTTTTTTTAAAAAAATTCCGTACCAAATATCAGACAGCATTTGGAAGAGGATTAGAATAATAGTTTTTTTTCAATAATATTTTCTCCCTTTTAATCGAATGAGATAATCCCATTTTATTTATAAATTTGTTTTTCATGTGTGGGTTGTTTCGTCTGTAAAAATAGCCTTTGGTCCATGGCCATAAGTAAACCCAAAGCAGATGAGCCCATTAAGATAAAGGTCCAAAAAAAGCAACCATAAATATCAACCTTGCCAACCTATAACCAGTAGTGCATAGGGGTTTTGCCAGTATAGCTTCTAAATATAGATTATTGATTCCAAAACCTTTAGCCAAAAATTCATTATTCACTCAACCAAAGGATGTCTTTTTCTCAAACTTTGCTATTAGCTACCAGCCAGTCGTGAACATTTTCTTACCTAGAGTCCTAGAGCTTGATATGCCTCTTACATCAAAAAATTTTCATTTTGATTTTAGGTAACAATTTGCATAGGCTATTAAAAAACGCTATGATATATGTTCTTTTGGGAACAATTTAGTGGCTTTTGTTGTTGTTTTCTATAACAATTATACCAATTTCAATCGTTTCTATCCTAATGATTACAAAAAGAAAATATATTGTGACGTAATCTCCACATATTATTATAAATTTCCATCGAAAAAACTTGAAAGCATAAGAACCCATTTTCATACAGATGATATATTGATACAGCGGAGAAGCATAAAACACATGAGAACCAATTGTATTCGGCTCTTCACCATATTTATTGTTATGAAGACTTATGGCGTAGGAATTCAACAAACGTTTCCAACCAAAGAAAAAAAAAGAACGAACATAATTATTAAATAGATAATTCATTAATTGCTTGACGGTGGGATAATTGAGTTCTTCCTAATCTTGGAGATCAAATGTTTTTCACGCACTGCACTGATATTAAGCGAAGCCTGTAACACTTCAGGTGACAAAGCAGCCAACACTGATTCCTCGCCAGCTAAATCTTCCAAAACAGGCCTGAAAAAATTAAAATAAAAATAACAGATTAATTATCATATACTTAATACATGCTCTAAAACACGCAAATGTACATTTTTCTACTCATTTAAAATCATATTATACTTTTTTTTTTCATAATTTTTTAAACAAATTAACAATGAAAAAGCTAGGGTTAATTTTTAAAAATATTAATTAATGTTCTTACTCTGCATTGGTTATGATAGAGATGCACTCCATTCCTTCATCACCAGCAAGTTTTGCAACGGTGAAAAACGCCGGAACGACAACCAGCTGACCGGCCTTCACCTCGGCGTCCAAAACCCGTTTCCCCATAAGTCCCACAATTTGGATCCTTCCACCACCATTCACAACATATATCACTCTAACACTGGAATCAGTAGTATATGTAGGAGAGCTCATGGCATTGGCATGGAGTTTCACATGATTGGCAGCCAATCCAACTTCACCAATAAAAGGAAACTTGGTTTTGTTCAGCGTAGTCACTATTCCACCTTTCTTCACACAATCATCAGCCTCAGCAGAATCGATGTTGTAAACAAGTTCTTTGGTTTTATTTTCTTGAGGCTTGGGCATATTTGCTTTTGATCGTTTCAGCTTAATGATCAAAACCCCAGATTGGCTTTTTACCAATTCATTTGCTTCATCTTTGTCCAAATCAAAAGCTTTGCTGGTGAATTCTGTTGAGAAACCTCCTAATATTCCGAGACCACCAGTTAAAAGGAAATATGTGAATTCTCCAGGAATGTATGCTTTGGTTGTTTGTCCAAGAAATACAACTACAAGTTCAGAATCTCCATTGTTGAACCACCATGAGAGTGATCCTAGAGGTACTGGTATTACATCTCCTTTTTTAAGCTTCAGTACTACTTCCTTGGAAGTATTGGGGAATACCATTCCAACTACTCCACCACAACCTGTGTTATATATTCATAATACATGGTAGAAGAAAAAGTTAGAGTAATTTCAACATTAATCAAACAATTAAATATAATATAATAAGAAGCTCATGATGATATATGTAATTATTGAGTTATGATATGATGTGAATATTTTTTAACCTTACAATATGAACTAATAATTTTAAATTTTATATTAGAGATAAGAGCTAGATTCGAATTCTAAAATTTGCCAGAAAAAGTGTGTTCCCCGTGAGGACTAATTATATAATCCTATATTTAGAAATTCATTTGCCAAAGTGTAAAATTAGCTGTTAATTTGTAACAGATATAACATATAGACTTGCATTAATATATACAAAAGACATAGTTATTATATATTATTGTTGTTGTTTTATTTTTTTTATTTTTTTTTATATTTTTTGGATGAAATAATTTAATGAGTTTGCTTCGCAGAGACGTGTGATATTTTGTGTATGGCAGGGGAACTGAACCATCCACATCGAGAACATATATAAGGTTTTGGTAGGATATAGATTTGAGAATTTGAAAAAAAGAATACAAATTTAACATCTCTATCAATTTTTAAAGATGTGTGGCCGTCAATGAGAGGTTAGCTCTCAATTTTTTTTTTGGTAACTATTGTCAATGCTGTACCAAAAAAAAACAAAAAAAACTATTGTTCAGTCAATCGATTAAAAAAAAGAAAAAAAAAGCATTTTAAATGCGAAAAAAGAACAATCTGAATATCTTATGGTGATAAAATTTTAAAAGAAAAGAATTGCAATTAGTAACGTCCTAGTTAGAACTTTGATTTTGTTTTTCTTTAATTTTTAATATGTATATTTTTAGATCTTAAAATTTTTATATTCAGAAGATGTATATTAATGAGTGAAGTTTTTTTCTTCTTTCCGATAATGTATGCAAAGTTAACTAACTAGTTAAGATCTGATTCATGGAGAAATGTAAAGTAACAGGTATTAAAATCTTTAATAAGACCAATACATAAGTTTATAAATATAAAGTAATTTATGAAACTATGAAAAAAAAATGGAAATTATTATAATTTTTGCATATATAGTAAAAGTTAATTACACCTTTTTTTACTTTATTTTTTCAATTAACAACTTGATATCTAATATATTTAAATTTGAGTGCATAATTAATGGATCCAAAAACTAGTTCTATATCTATATTAAATATATACATTATTTAAATAGTATAAATTAATTAGACTAACTTGATCATTTATATTTTATTATGACTTATTTGTATTTTATTCTGATTTTGTAATGCAAATAAATTTGAACAAGTTGATAATTTACATTCAATCCTAACTTATTTATGCAATATCTCATGTAAAATCATTTTGATGTAATAATTATTACAGATTAATATATATATATATATATATGTCTTTCTGACATAATATGTTTTTAGCATTTAAAATTATATATACATACAAATATACACATATATTTATATATAAGATTTTGTTAAAAACCGCATTGGTCTCGCACAATAAACGATTTGGTGTGCACCCTAATAAAACTTTGTGTATATAAATATTATATGGACTGTACATGATGAAAATGAATTTTGACAAAAAGAAAATAGAAATCTGTTTGGATTACCTTGAAGAACATAACCAACTTTGGAGCTATCAGAATAGTGAGGAAGAGCAAAGCCATTGGGTTGAAGAACAAGTCTACCAGCTCCAAGCTTTGCCTGAGCAAGCAATGGAAACTCTTTACTCGACCATCCATGGTATGATCCACCATCTCCTTCGAATATCATCTGACTAGCGACCCTCGGATTCAAATCCATCTCCATCATTAATATTAGCTCCGGAGCTTGAAACTAATTAGTATATAATAATTTCCTTCAACAAATGCTGAACAGAAAAATGTAGAAGAATATCTGAGATCGAAATCCTCAATGAAGAAGAAAATGTGGGAAAAAAAAAATGAAAAATTCAGCGAAAATCAAAGTATAAAAAAGAAAATGAAGATTTAAGTGAGAGATTATTTTTGAGGAATTTTTTGGATGAGAGGGAAGGATAGAAATGAGGAAGGTATTTATAGAGGAAGAAAAATAAGGAGGTGTTTGGTTGAGTAGGGGAACTGTTTAACTTAGTACGAGTTTGGATTAGGAAAACATTATGGGTTTGTAGACTTTATGGCAAAAACCGCCCTTTTGACGATGTTTTTTTTCCACCTCTTGCTGTCAAAAACAAACACGACGCTGCCACGCTGTAATCATAATCATCAAAATTATATCTACAAGTTGACTTTAGGAATACCCATACTACGTTTATTTTCAAAAGAAAAAAAAAAAAAGAGGCTTATTTTTTTTTTGTTCATGTTAAAAATGGTCTTTGAGAAACAAATCAATTTGAATATTTATTTATTTGAATACAAGATTATATATTATCTTTTTCTTATATCATATATGTCATGTTACCTAAATGTAGCAAAGTCCATTTTAAAATTTAAATCATCAAGTGACGTGTAACTTTTTTATGTGTAATTTTTGTAACACATCATGAATTTTTTTTTTAATTAAAATCATTAATATTCCAAACAGGTTTTCGAATTTGATAGCTTCACTCTAAATATTATATTGAGAGAATCTCCTCGGAGTCACAAAATTATTTTTTGCATGATCACTGCTCTCTATATATAAATAGGACGGCTACTGTATTTGTCTTTGTTTAAAAGAAAACTGTCAG
Organism: Ziziphus jujuba; assembly: GCF_031755915.1. Lineage (NCBI taxonomy): Eukaryota > Viridiplantae > Streptophyta > Magnoliopsida > Rosales > Rhamnaceae > Ziziphus > Ziziphus jujuba. The sequence continues at coordinate 27,106,565 of NC_083387.1, read as the reverse complement.
AACTGTACAATTTCCAAACAATGTCAGAACTGTACAATTTCCAAAAAACTGTTAGAACCGTACAGATTTCTCGTCCAATTCTAGTCTACCATTTCAGAATTTTCAAATTTTGTCCAACTTTGCGGTCTTCAGCCTTATAAACTGGAATGAATGAATAAATAAATTACAGGGCATCAAATGACCCAAATCAACCAGATGGTAGACAAAGCCTCCCTACACATTTTGGAGAATATATATATGGAATCAGTTTGAAGTAAATTTCATTTTATTTTATTAAACTAAAATTTATTATCATAATCATTAGATTATATAAAAAAATAAAATTCAAATTTCAAATGATTCAATATCAATTTATTAAATTTTAAAATTTTATTTTAAAAAAAAGGAACTATTTTATATTATTTGAATCTAATTATATATAATCCTATATCAATCTGATTGAATTTTTCAATAGGACTAAGTGGAAATCCGGTAATAAATGTTGAACCTTATTTATAAACAAGAATAAACCTATTTGCATCACTCGGTAATAGTACCAGGCACTGCTTATTGAATATTCTGGGTAATTGTAATTCAATATTTGATGGAACTACGAATAGCTTGCAAAAATTGAACAAAAAGACGATACGTGACAAACAATCTAATATATCAAAATCTACCTTTACCCAACCAAAAAAAAAAAAAAAAAAAGAAAAGAAAAAAAAAGAGAAACATATACGGCTATGGAAATTAAACAATATTGGCTCTAAAGTTAATTATATCAATATTTATTATAAATTTAATAAAATTGGGATAAAATAAATATGCTTTAATTAAGAGGATTCAGATTTTTATCAAAAAGAAAACAGAAAAAAAAAAAAAGCAAAAAGGAGGAGATCCTACGAAATGAATTAATCAAAGATTACAAACTTTATTACTCAAAAAAAAAAAAGAAAAAAAAAAGAAAAGAAAAAAAAGAAGATTACAAACTTAAAGAAGTAGTCAAAAAAACTCAAAATCGGTAAACATTAAATTAACGATATATATATATATATATATATATATATATTTTTTAACCTTGGAAGTTGAACAAAACCAAAGGATAGGTGCCGTATACATAATTAAAATTTCTTAATTTAATTAAAAGGTTATTGTTAAAAAGAATCAAAATCAACAAAAGCAGAGGAATTTAACCAGGACGATATAGATTCCTTACCAACATAATATTCTTGCAAGAAAACTATATGTTCCTTTTCCTTTTGGACGAAGAAAACTAAATGTTCCTGAAGTTAATTTTCTTTTGTTGGCTATAAAATTAAAAACTATTACGGCAAGAAATGCTGAATAATCAACATGCTGCTCCTGCGATCAATCGCATGCAGACTATTCAGCATTCTTGCTGCCGTTGTTCATAATTAAGTCCCACGACTGCTCAACATTAGTAGACCACCGCAAATTAAAATTAATATATATGTATATAACCCATAAAGATCGAATTATTATTTTTTTAACTTTTTAATTTTAATTTTCATAAGTTGTATTCAAGTATACCTCTTATACACTTTTTTTTTTTCGGTTTTTTATTTGATAAAAAAGTCTTGTTTACTTGAAAAAGATATTAATCTTTTGTAATACCCTGAAGGATGTCTATTTCAAACATATATATATATATATATATATATATATATATATGGGATCACTTCGATTTTGATAGAATTTGTCTTTGGATATTTTTATTTTGGCTTTTAATTAATAGTCCTTAAATTTTATATTTATTTATTTTTATTTTGATTCAAATATTTTTTATTCTCTATTTTTTATATTTTAGTTATTATTATTATTTTTTTAAAGTTTACCAAAATATATTTTCTTAAAGTTCATAAGAGAAAGCGAGCATATATGCAATTTTGGTGTGCAAGAATTCTTGGTTTGGAATATCGGAATAGGTTAATGAAATCGACATCATCTCTCCACATTATATATATAGTTTTCAGATTTAAAAAGCCAAACAAAAATTTAAAAAAATCCAAAATGAAATTCAGATATTTGGGCAACAATTAGAATGTAAAACAGTCTATTCCTATTCCGTAACTAAATCAACAAAGTTATATTTGTGTTTTGTTTTCCTCTTTATATAATAAAACAATTAAACAATTCGGAAAATAGAAAGCAGAAATTATCGCTCTTTCAAAACGTTTTGGTTAAAATATGAAAATAAAAAAAAAATATAGAAACTAAAATATGAAAACTAATTCTAATATTGAAAGTTTTTATTTTTTTTATTTTAAATACAATAACTAAAACTATAATTAATTTTGTTAATTTTGCATATGACCTTCCTTCTTAGTCAGAAAGAATTTGTCTCTTTATAATTTTTTTTGTTGGGTCATTATTAATGCTGATCATTTGACATATTTTATTTGTTTTTATTCAACTTGTTTTTATTTTATTCAAAGAGAAATTTTTTTTACAATACAAAAATAATTATATACAGTCTCATAAACATTTAAATTATCAAAATATCTCATCACAATTTTTCAATTTTTCTTAAAAAATTGATTTTTAATATTATCTTCTTCTCTTAAGCTAGCATCTACTTGTCCAAAAAAAATAAAATCAAGCAATCACCCAATCGATCCGGAGAAACACCGACAATCTGCTGGTGATGGCCATGGGATCTCTAGCAAAATTCAAATGATTCTCCAATGCCAATATTTTTTTTTTCTTTTTTTTTTTTATAAGTTTTGTTGTTGTTTTATTTATTTATTTATTTTTTTATTAACGTGTGCTCTCCTCTTTCGCTAGCTTAACTTTGTTCCCATTTAGAAAAACAACTTTTTCTCTGTAAATATAAACAAATCAAAATAATTTTTTGATCATTTTGTGAGATGGGTTGGGTTTTGCTCTTTCATAGAGATATGAATGGATGTTTGATTGTCATTTAAGAAAGAGAGATGGAGAGAAAAGAGAGAGAGAAAGAGAGAGAGAGGTGGGTGGTGGTGAATGTGAAAATGTGAATTAGAGCAATACTCCGGTCAATCGAGAACAATCGGCCTTCATTGATGACATGTATATTGGTAGGCACAGCCACTCTAGCCAGAGTTCATTTAAAAAAAAAAAATTAAAACTTTAAGTTTCATTAAAAAACTATATATATATATATATATATATATATTTATTTATAAGAGAAAAATTTGGTATCAATGGCATTGAAAGACTGCTAGTATCTAATTGGAGGTCAGGTAGCAACCTCTACGAGATTGGCATTCCTCTGGTGCATCATTGGGTTTGGAGAAGAAGACATTAAAAATAAATTATTAAAAATAAATTGAAAGTTGGACCTTTTTGTAAGCTAAAAATACCAAAAATAAAAATAAAAATAAAATAATAGGGGTGTTGTTGTAATATAAATTTTTAGAAACTGATTGTATTGTAATTACAATTTCTCTTATTCAAATACTTATTTTGCAATTCTTAATTTTAATTTTTTATTTTTTAAAAAAATTCAATTTTTTGTTTTGGGCTTTCAATCCATTTTGGAGGGGTGGGGCCCATGGACCTAGGGCTACAGAGGTGCTTAATCGAGAGGGCTTCTTTGAAAAATAGCTACAAATGTAAATTTGAAAAATAGCAAATTTTTAAAAAAAAAAAAAAAAAAAAAACTCACTTTTAACTAATTTGGACCAGAATACCCTTCATAAAGATTTTTTTTGTTTTCTTTCTTTTCTCTATCAAAACGCATGTGTTTTTTTTTTTTACTTTTTTTTTTGTTTGTTTTTGGTTTTCTTTCTAATTTCCTTTTCGATAGCTAGGGATTCTTTCTACTTTCCCTTTCAAACACCTCCTCTACGCTCTCAACACCACTGATATCGCCTTCTCTATTTCCACAGATTTCCTCCATTTTCGAACACCGCATCTGCAAAACAAACTATGAAAGAAGCAGCGAAATACAAGGTCACGAAACCATCTGTTTTCACCTTCACACCCGATTCAAGTCTCGAATCGCATTTCTTTGACAGATCTCAGCTCTTTGAGTCAGGTTTGCTTCTCTTATCTTCCTCCTTTTCTCTCCATTTACACCCCTGCTCTCTCTCTCTCTCTCTCTCTATCTCTCTCTCTCTCTCTCTCTCTCTCTCTCTCTCTCTCTCTCTCTCTCTCTCTCTCTCTCTCTCTCTCTTTTATCTTCTTCAACCTCTGGAAAACCTAGCTTATAGTTTCTTCTCAAATAGCAAGGGTTTGAATTATCTACATGAGAATTATAAACTGAAGATGGCACATAGGGGTATTAAAACTGCTAATATCCTTGTTGATGATGCTTTAAACGCTAAGATATCAGACTTTGGGAATCCTATCCTTTATGCAGAGGATGGACAGGACAATGAATTTAAGGTCATCAAAGTAGAAGCAACACGGTGAGTAAACAAAGAACCAGTACCCCCTTTGAACTTAATTTGTACTAATTTGTAAATGAAATGGCTATTTAATTTTATACATATAATCAAATTATAAGGGAAAGAACAAGTACTATAATAACCAGTATTTCTAGATTGATACAGTGGATACATCATAAATGGCTCTTGAGTACCCAATGTACGGAAAGATATTGCAAACATACTATGTCTATGGTTATGGGGTTGTTGTACTTGAAATTGTTAGTGCAAAGAAAAATGCAGAAAATAAATTCAACCAGAAGCAGTGTGAGTTTTTGGTAGAGGAGGTTAGCAAGCAGAGAAGCATGGCTGCAAACTTATTAAACTTCAATATTATGTGTTAATTAACTTAATTTGTTTAAATATATATTGCAGGTTTGTCTTGCAGAATCAAAACACAAGCTACTGAAATTAGTGGATAATTAACCATCTTAACGTTAGCAGTGAAGTGCACCAATATATCCACCACTGTCAGACCCAGCTTTCCTCCATGGATAAGACTTCCTAGGGTCTTTGCAAAAATTATTTCAAATCTCTTCTTCATGACGATGAACAACCACCACCTTTGCTTCTCTGATGATCTCTATATGCTAGCTCTTTTCTCAAATTAAGAAATTGTTTTTGAGTTAAATTTTATGTGAAGAATTAAGAGAGACCAGATCATAAGTTATTAGAGAGAGCACTTTTCTTGCATAAATTCTTTTCTTTTAAGGTACATTGTGTATTTTTATGTTTTTGACACAAAACTCAATCTCTATCTATTCTTTTACTTTTTTATTTTTTAAAATTTTTTTATTCCTCTATCTGTACGCAAATTAAATCAATACCACTTTATTACTATTTCTATTCAATGTATGTTGTTTAATTTATAAACCTGAAAGAAACTCTTATAAGAGAAAACAAATCCTATCCTTTTTTTGGAAAGGAAAAAAAAACATCTATTTTTATGTTTAAAATCTATGCTTACATCGCATGGTTATTTTATAACTTATTTTTTATTTGATAATTTACAACAGAATATCTTATACAAGTTTTCTAACTTGCAATCAAATATATATATATATATATATATTTTAATTTTGTATGGCCTCATGTGGACTTGAGCAATGGACCTTACCTACACAGCTCACTCCTGAGCTTAAACACTCCCTAGATCCCAGTCATTGCCTTCCCTTCTAAAATATCAATAGAATCCTTTTCGTTACAAATTTACTTATTTGTATTTAAAATTTTTAAAGTGGATAAAGAAATATTCTTATTATACGATAAGAAGGATTTAACAAATATAGAAAAAACTGGGTATGATCTCACTGTTATCTGTGCTACAAATTAAAATTTGACTGTTTAATATGCTTTTAATTTTTTTGTTTCTTTTTTTCTTGAAAAATTCCAAGAGAGGTTTTGCATGGTGGTTTTTTTTTTTTTTTCCTTTGGTGACGTCTTTAAGAATTTGAGGACTTGCATATGGCATTAAACAATATGATCTATATATAATTAAACAATATGATCAATATATAAATAATTAAGTTTTGTTACGAATATTGATTTTCTATTTCTTTTTGCATTGGAAGAGCAAGTGATGGATTGAGTAGAAAATTGAAACACAAAATTTGCAATCGTAGAGTTACAAGTGCATGCTGAGAAAATTACACACACATTCACAGAGATAGAGAAAGAGAGAGTGAGAGAGAGAGAGAGAGATAAATAGAGTTCTTCAGGAGGAAGTATGCTCATGAGGCTTACAACAAAGAACTAAGCATATGAGCTGGATGATAATGCATTTTTCTTTACTTTTATCATGTTTATAAATGCATCTTTTTTTATTATATTAGCATTTTAATTGTAAAGATAATGGTGGCTTATAATGTTCATTTAATGAAGATAACGATGTGTTATTGATATAAGGATAACTAATTGTGTCAGGACCCGTCCAAAATCTTGATCCCAGGGAGATCCTACCGGATCATCCTATGGAAAATCCGACAGCATTTCCCCTAAGGGTAAAACATGCCCAAAATTTACATGCACGAAAATACACTCCTATATGGTACCACCTTATTCCTCCCACCTTACTACAATAATTTTCATAGTAGCTGCACTCCGATAACAATTTATATAAAACACATACGTATATATATGCAATAGGAATAATCAACTAAATAAACAGCCAAATATATCTTTAATCATTCATGTCTGCCCACACCACCCACTAATTGCCGTAAATTTCAAATATATTTCAAATATTGTGTTACAAAATATACCGATGGTAATATAAGAAGAAAAGTAAAACAATTATCACATCAACAACAATAATAATAATAGCAATCGTTATCATGATGAAAATAGTACTAATATCATCTGTCATATTTACTCGGAGGTAATCACTTGTCCAAGAACTATCACATAATCACAGCTGTCCCAAGGACTATCTCATCTGTCCAAAGGCTACCACTTGTCCAAGGACTATTATACTTGCCCAATAGCTATATTTCTTGCCTGTAGGCTGTGATACTTGTCCAGATATATCATATGCTAATAATAATAATAAAAATAATAATAAATAATGGCAATAATAATAAAAATAATAATAATAATCATAATGATGATGATAATATTAGTAATAATGAAAATAATTGTAAACATAATTCTGATAAATAATAATTGTAATTTTAATAACGAGAATAATATTAATAATAGTAATGACAATAAAAGCAATTAAGTATAATGCTAGAAAATCAGGTTATGAATAGATAGAATAATACGAGATCAAATAATAATTTAAAATTCAAAAAAAATATTATCAAATATACACTCGTATCAGGGGTACAAACGATACCCTCCAACATATTACGCAATCCATGATTCCAGCTGTCGCCAGCACCCTGCTATCAGTATAGTCCGGGTGGTTGCTTAGATTGGTCGTCCAATCTTCTGGATTCGTAGGCAACATAGTGAGGAAGCTAGCTCTTCATGGACCACATCAGATCTCTGTCCCCGTACGGTATGATACATACAAATATAACATATATATATACACAAAAAATACTTGATGCACATACTATATACCAGTGGTGTCTTACAGTGCCCAGCCTCCCAAAGCACCGTCTGACGGGGAGATTAAAGAGAGAAACCGGCATACGGTCGCGTGACGTCCCACCGCACTGCTACTTAAACTGTCATCCCGGCCATGGAAGGGGGCGGCTATGGCCAATATCAAACTTGCCTGCCCTCGGTCCGATGGAAACTCATGGGAGACATTACAACCTGCATACTAATCACATCCATGTCCACCTACGAGCTAATCACATCCATAAGTACAGAACACCGGTACGTGTATGGTGCATCGAAAACCGATAAAATTTTTTTTAACATTATATATTTTTTAAATATAGTATAATATTATAAAATTTGAATTTTATATGATACACTTAAATTTATGCACTTTTATCAAATTCACAAAATTTCATGCATAAATAAATAATTAAACACATAAGTATAGTTTTAATCACAATAATTCAATATAATCAATTTTGCAAACCTTCAAGTTAATTCATACTAAATGTCAATAGAACCACATACAATTCCACAAATAATTAAGCATATAAAGATACATTCTATTAGCTGTCATAATTTCACAGTATAGTTAACAATAATTTAACAGTAGTTTAAAATCTACAGCTTTCCAAATTTAAGAAACATTAATTCAACCCATATTTATGCAATTCAACATAATTGGACATCATCAATATAAATAGCAATTATTTAAACATCAAACATACATTTTTCAAATTACCACATTAAAATAATATTATTTTATCCAAAAATGGCATCTTTCAAAATACTCCATCATAATTCACAATCGAAGTACCTATAGAAAGCTAAATAGACGAGAAATACGTTACCGACTTCCATTGGGCTCAATTCGACCGACGGTGACCGGAAAATGGATGGAAAGATTCGGTCAAAGTTCAACTTCTCATATCTCTCAAACAGCAAGGAATTGAGCTGAATGAATCTCAAAATTAAGCTTAGAAGGTCCAAAAATAGTAGAAAGGAGTATCAATTTGGCCTAGTGATGGCCGGATCACCGGAAAATCAACTTGTCGTCGCCGACAATGGAGGCCTGATCCTGGTGTGTCCAGCGACATTCGACCTTGTCCTTCCGATTATCGGCCGGGTTTTCCATCGGCTTTCTACCTGTCCGGCTCATGTGGCCGTCCGGTGGCCGGAAGAGATGCAGCAAGGAAAGACCGACGGGAGGAAGAAGAAGGAAGAAGAAAGAAGAAGAAGAAAAGAAGAAGAAGAAGAAGAGGGGGCCCGTGGTGTTTTCCCACATGGGGGAGAAGGAAAGAAAAAGAAAATAAATAAATAAATATATAAAATAATATTAAAATAATAATATAATATAATATAATATAATAATAATAATAATAAAATAATATAATATTTAATTGTCTGAAATGTGGCAATTCTTTATCGTGACACGTGGCACCCTTATAATGCTACACGTGGCATCACTGTTCACGCACATTCACAGATCGATGAATAGTAATAGCTATCTCGGAAAAACTTCACAGGTCCGTAACTTTCCAATCACATGTCCAAATCGGATGTGCCGCTAGTCTACGAGCTCGTATCGACGAGTATTTCACAACCATACATAAGTCAAAGCTCAATTTTACAAGAATAAAAAGTCAACTCTGACACCCTCGGACAGTTCGAACCTTAACTTGTTTTACTCATAACTTTCAAATCGTAGCTCCGTTTTTGACATGCTACCAGTATACGGACTAGGATCGATGCATACTTCGCAATGGTGCCTCGGTCAACCTAGAATTCTTACCGAGTCAAAAAGTCAAAATTTGATCATTCTCGGTCAACGACGTTCAATTTGAGAAATTTCCGGTGTACTTCGGGACGGGGTGTTACAAATTGACCTTATAGAAAATGTGCCATGTTTATTTATTAGAATTCCATTATGCACAAACATCTTACATCTAGCTCAATTGCAGCTTCTGTAAATTTTTCTGCTTGTCAGAACACTTTTCCTCCAGGCAAAAAAAATTTCCTCCTATCGGAAATCCCTTATATGGAGGTCCATTGAAGCTTCTGGATAATTTTCCGCCTGTCAGAAAATTTTTCCTCCAAGCGGAAATCGTTTCCTCCTATTGGAAATTTTTTCCTCCAAGCGGAAATTGTCAAAAAATATTTACTCCTATCGAAAATTAATTTTCTCCACTTGGAAAATCAATTTCTAATAGATTATTTACTTAATAATAATCTAATAGATTATTTAAATCAGCTCTAGAAAGCCTCTTTTCATTTGGGATTAAATTCTTAAAAAATAAAATTGCTAATAAATCATTACCGTCAAGTAGTAAATATAATATCCAAGATATGAAATAATTATCAAAAAATATTAAACCACAACACTAAATTAAAACTTGCTAATTCGAAGCATAAGATAATGAATTCGTACATCTCTACCTATAATGTCCAACACCACCGCATTATTTATATCTATGTCCAATAACATCTACACCTTGGAATGCTATACATTGCATCCTCGGCCTACCGGATCGCCTATGTGTACATTTCGGTGGAAGAACAATATGACTTAACACGTCATCTGGAGCATGCCACTGTTTTTCATCTAACAAAGGGTAAATGGACTTAGCATAAGCTGCACGATATGCATCCGCGATGTAGTAATGAGGACACATGCCATAAGGAGCAATTTTGCGTTCTTTGCAAGCGGCAATACAATGATCACAAGGATATTGATCAAGATAGAAGACTTTGCATGAGCATGCATGCATATTAACGGCCTTCACACATAGTCCGATAAACTTCAAATTTTAGAGTTTGAGTTGCTTTTCCATATGGTCAGTCACAGGCTTTGTCAATTTTGCACCTACAGTATGTCGCTCATAAAACCACCCTTACAGTAAATCCCATATGTGCTCAATTAATGCTACTATTGGCATCTCTTTAGCATCTAGTAAAATACTATTCAAGCTTTCTGCAATATTGGTGGTCATGATAGTGTACCTTCTACATGGAAAAAGAGATTGTGCCCACCTTGCAGGGTCACATGATCGAATGTACTGGGTAGCCCTACTATTTTTTGCCTCAATTTGCCCCATATAAAACTCAAAATCTTCAACCAAATATGTACTAGCTGGGAGCATGAAACATTGTATTATTGTTTCATCTTTCGCATGTCCATTTGCTTTAATATTTTTGCTTATGTGGTACGTGCATAGTGCATGGTATGCATTAGGAAAAACTTTGCGTAATGCCTTTTTAATAGCGGGATGTCTATCACTCACAAACACCAAATCCGGGAAATCTCCAATGGCATCCTTAAGCTTTTGGAAAAACCATGTATATTATTGCTCGTTCTCTCCATCTTCAATGCCGAAAGCCAAAAGATATATTTGTTTATTACCATCCATACCCGATGCAATATACATGTACCTTTTGTATTTCCCTTTCAATGTAGTTGCATCAACAACCAACACGGGTCTCATATGGGATATAAATCCCCTAATGCATGCTTGAATCGCCATAAAGAAATATACATAATTGTTATTATCGACTGTTTTGATACATATAAGAGTCCCAGGGTTCTTCAACACTAACTCATAACAGTAGGCAGGCAACTTAGCAAAATTCTCCTCTAGAAATCCCCTAACACTATTAAGTGCATACTTTTTACCACTCCATGCTTTGTTGTAGCTTATATTCACCCCATATTTCTGCAAAAAATCATGTTGAATTTTTTTGGGTTTGTAAACACGTGCAATCCCTTCATATTTAAATATGATATATTGTCCGATAATCCGGCTACTAACCTGCTTGTGTTCTCGATGCATGATATCTAACGAGCAACTGTGTACATTATCAAAAATTCTCACAACAAATATTTCTCCATTTTTAAATGTGGTTGCACGTAGTCGCCATTTACAAGTATTTTCCAAGCATACAACCTCATACTGTTGTGTAGTTGACCGTGTCACCTTGAACTCTTTATTTTCACGCATGCAATAGATACTCAGTTTATTCTGTAAGTCACGTTTGTTGCGAAATAATTGTCCAAGTACTATGCTCTCATAGCCAGTGAACTTTGACGAAAATATGGCCATAGAGCCAGTTCTGTTGCTCGATGATGTGTGGTCACTTGTAGCACGATGAACCCTAACATCATCAACTCCTTTATTGTTCATTTCAGGATGCATATCATTATCATTTTCCGGCAACTCATGATCAAAATCTACATCATTATGATCAATATCATCCCCTGCTGCATTGTAATTCTCATAATGATCAATATTATGCAACTGCTCATACTCCTCATCTTTAGGAAACCGTTCAGCATAGTCACCTCCAACATCAACTCCTTCGTGGATGTTAAATGATGTCCAAGCCCCACAAACATTAACTTGATCTCTAAACTGAGTTTCATGAACCATAATTTCCTGAGATGTAGCTTGAATAGGTTCAGTACTGAAAACTTGTGGTAGACGAATGCCAATTGGAGGACAAGCAAAAGAATGAAGATTACTCCCACTATCCGAAGTAAAGGCTGTTTGATAAACATTTCTAAATACATGTTCAACTTTCGAAAGCACCTCAACATACAATGAAGGACGCATCATTGTCATCCCTCAATTTCTCACTTTTTGAAGAAAGCATTTCACATCCTTATCACAGTGTATTTCTGTAGGATCCAACTTTTCTGCACATCGTCCATATATCCATTTTAGCTTTAGCAAATATTTATTTTGATCTATCTCAATAAAATTGAAAATCTCATCCTCTAACTCTGATTTTGTGCATCTCTTGTCGACGAACACCCATTATATTTTTACCATTTCGATATTCCCAATTACCACCATCATTTTGTACCAATGTTCCATTGTATAAAACTGCAATTACAATATCAATATCTTCCATTTTACTACAAAATTAAATAAATAACGTTAAACTAAATCAATAAATATATAAAAATTTAAATAATACTAAACAAACATATTAACTGTATTAAAAAAATCGATTCTGTTTTTTTTGGGCCAATATAGCGTTTTCCTACTGGCGGAAAATTAGCGGAAAACTAGCGGAAAACTTGCAAAAACTGACAAACTGGAGGAAATGGAGGAAGATCATCTTTTTCGTCAAATTTCCTCCGTTTTTACTGTTTTTCATGATTTTTCAGTTTTACACAATTTTTTCCCCATTTTCAAATCATATGTCACCTAAGTATTTTTAAACTCACATATAACAGCTTATAAACTAATTTCTTACATACCCATATTAAATAAAAATCTTAAAAAATACAAAACTAACAAAAAATACAAGAAAAAAGAGAAAAAAAAAATACATACCCATATTTCCTCAGTTTCATCTATTAAAAAAAGAAAAAAATTTTACCTGAGTTTAGTTTCAGAAATGAAAAAATACAAGAAAAAGAGAGTGAGAACAGATGAAATGCAAGGAGTGTTTGCAACCTGTTAGAGAATGTCTTGTATAAAACATGAATGGGTGTTTAGAGGAAGAAGGAAAGGGTAAGAAAAAACATATTGCATAATTTTCAATTTGGTCAAGGATATTTTTATCCCAAGATGGCTAGTTTTTTTAAAAAACAAATTTTTTGCTATTCTTCGAAAAACCATTTACGAGGTGGCTATTTTTCGAAAAAACCGTAATCGAGACCCTGCATTTGTTTGCCGATGAACCAAAGGCCAACTACACGGACTTGACCCAATCGCTATCACAACCAAGCAAATTTTACTTTTTACTGTTTATATATTTCCTTAAGTTTTAAATGTTTGTTATTTTAGTTGGTTTTATCAGCTGTGGTCTACTTTAATGTTATTTGTAGGCCGTAACTTGGAGATTTTGTATTGGAAAAGATCAATTTCAAGCTAAAAATTACAGATTTGACCAAAATTATTGGGTTTCTAAATTCCAAGAATTTATTAAAAATGAAAACACGAAACCAAAATCAACTTTAAAATGCTCATGGGAAAAAAAAGAAAAAACCAACTTTTAAATTGAAGCGCATTATTGAAAGGATGGCTTAGTTTAAAGTAGCAGAGACTCTGTCGAATTTTTATTGAAAATGGATTTTCTAATTTTAATCTAATTAAATATTATTCCTCTTTAAATTTTAATGTGCTAGGTGAGTCCAATTAACACACTTCATATTCATTAAAAAATACTTTTGATTTGAAAAGATATTTATGCTATATATATATATATATGAAGAGAAAGACTCGGCAAATCCCAAATGAATTTTGTCCGGATACTAGTAAGACGAATTTTATTCGGAACATTTATAAGAATTGATTAATTTTCGACAAATCGTGTCTCTAATTGGCAACTCCTTTTCACTTTATATGACCGTTAGTGGGTTATTACCATCGCCAGTTCCATAATGGGAAGACATGAGTTCTATAACAACTTATTTTTATTTCCCCAAAAAAAAAAAAAACTTTTTAGTTCAAAATTGTATATATAATACAACATACTTTGCCCTATATATATATATATATATATCAATAATGCTAGCTAGATATTAATAATAATAATAATAATTAATTTAGAAACTTATAAGCATATATTATAATGCCCATATACAAGTTCTTCTATCAAACCCAAAAGTTTATATAATTATTTATGTAACTTCAACAAAGCAAAAAGTAAATCCATAAATATTACATTGTTCCAAAAGAATAATTTTAGTTTTAATTATAAGTTTAGTTTCTTATTAATTAGTAATTAAAGAAGCATTTTTATTTTGTGAAAAAAGTATTTAAATAAGCATGCTACAACTGAGAGATTGTTGATAAGTATTAGCGTTACAATTGTAAGTATGAGATAAAATAGAAACGTAGATACATGAGGAGATAATATATATATATATATATATATATATATATATATATATATACACATATTGAAAGAATGTAGATAAAAAAAAAAACAGGTTACGAAAACACAAAACAAATGAGAAAAAAAAAATCATAAGCATTTCCAAGAATAAATGTAGGAAAATTACATGAAAAAGCCCTAGGTGTAAGTGTTGAGCAAGATTTAAAATTTCGGTATCAATGGAAATATAAATATTTAAAATATTGAAATTTCCATGAATATTTCAAAAATTATTAAATATCAATAAAAACTTACAAAAAATAATGGAAATTTATTTAAAAAATAAAAATTTTTGTTGAAACTTTATAAATTAAATTAGCTTATATAGTTAATCGATTATCAAATTAATTATAAAAGTTATAAAAATATCGAATAGATATTATATTTCTATTAATTAATTTAATTTATTGTGAGCGACAATGATCATAAATAAATTATTATTGATAAAAATATGTAAAAATATATATATATATATATATATATATATATATATATATATATATATTTGATAAAAATTATTTATTAATTAAGATAAAATAATTATTATAATTACATTAAATTTCATAAATATCATCTCAATACTTATAAAATTCTTAGAATTCTTAGATGGTTAAAAATTATTGGTTTTTTTCTCATTTTTATTTTAAGATGCCAAATGCAAAAAATAATTATTAAAAGATATATCTTTTTGATAATTTTTAATCTAATTATTAATATGTAGACTATAAAAATCTTGTATTAAATGTAATTGTTCATGATGTTTAGTATAATATATTTTTATTTGCTTAAAGTTATTATTTTAAATACTATTAATACCAGTTCTACATAATATTATATTTTCATATTATTATTTTATGAAATTATTTTTCATTCTTATCTAATCAACTATTAATCTATAATTATGGGATTCTAATGAATTCTTTATACAAAATTTATAGCAAGAATATATATACGTTATCAATAAATAAAATCTATCAAGGTTATTAAATTTAATTCACTCCATTTTATTCATATCATTAACTATTTAAAAAATAATTAAAAGGTTAAAAAATAATTAAAAGATGAAAAAAAAACTACCACTAAAATTAATTTGGTAAATTATTTACTAACCATCAATAATATTTATGAATTTTTTTATAAATTTTTAAAAAAAAAATTTCAAAGATATTTTTTAAATTTTCATAGAAATTTTAAAAATTTACATGGAAATTTTTGAAAATTTTAATGGACATTATGGATTTTTTAACTAAATTGTTAAGGATTTAATGTGAATATTTTGACAGAAATTCTCACGAAAATTTTGATGATATTCTGAAAATTTTGATGGATATTATAGAAATTTTATCCGTTTCATTTGAAATTAAATTTTTTTTTCGATCTCTTAAACAAATAGAAATTTTTTAAAAAAAAATTGTTGAAAATTTCATATATTTAAAAGCTTGGTGTTGAAAGGGGGGCACAGCCATGCTGAATAAGTTAATTTTTTTGAGTTCAATAAATAGGGTAAATTGTTAAATAAGTTAAAGAATAAAAAAATAAAAAGATTAAATGGAAAAAAAAAAATTTGAGGGGACGGATGCCCCTGGGCCGTATGTGGGTCCATCAGTGTTTATAATTCAAAAATAGATATTTTTATTTTAGAAATCAATCCATAAATTTATTTTTTTTAATTTTAGAAATTTCTTCTAATTTCTCTTTTTTTTAAAGGAAAACAAAAATATTGCATGGATTATGTATATATTATCTGAATACAGTTTTCTCTAATTCATTTATTGAATGAGAAACAGATTTGAAAATTGAAAAAAAAAAGTGTAAAATCACTAAATCACCCTTTCTTCTATATTTTTGAAACAAAACCTAATAAAATAGAGGAAAAGGGGGACATATAAAATCACAAGAACTTACTTTGTTTTGGCAGATTAGCCTCTGTTAAATAGTTAAAATATTTATACTTGGTTGTTCTAATAAATACAATTAAGCAAATTTTGTAAATTTAAAGTATTTTTTAATAATCTGCAATCAAAACTTCAAGTTTACAATTATTATTAGGGTTAATTACACTGCACTTCCTTAATGTTTTTCTTAATTATAATCAGAATCCTGATGTATGTGATAATTACAAATCAATCGCTATGGTTACCAAATTGAATTTAAAGTTGACGAAGGAGGAGCATAATAGTCATTTGACACATCCTTTCCTAAACTTGAACCGAGCCATCTCACACCCAGTCAAGCCCCTGACCAGCCTCTTGTTCACTTCGCCTAGCGGAATCTCCGGTGGCCAAACCCCATCCATGGAGACCTTCATGCTTTCGGTTTCGAACACGAAGAGAAGGACTTTGGATTTATTGGCTCCTAGCCCGAGAGTGAGTGTGCGCCAAACATGGTGAGCCAAGATTGTGAAGTTTGTGGGCAAGAAAGCTGTGGTTGAAGGGAACAGAAGCTTGTGGTTGTTTGCGTTCTTGGTGTTTGATTTATTGCCACTGTAATTGTTGGTTGTGGTGTTGGTGGGTGTGAGTGTGGGTGTGGGTGTGGGTATGGTGGTACTTGTTGTGGGTGGGAAAGAAAGGAGTTGAAAAAGTTCTAATGGCCTAGCACGACGGATCGTGAAGGATTTAACAATGAATTGCCCACCGAAACGAATACCTTTTACATCAGAGCTGGGTTTGAAAGAGAAATCTGAAGTTTTTGTGGTTTGGTCATTTGGGTGCTGGTGTTTTTGCTTCTTGTTTTGGTTGTTGATCTTCTTCTTCTTCTCTTTTTCTTCCATGGATTTTTGTGGGAAAAAAGAAAAACTGGATTTTGGTTGTGGCGGTGGGTTTTGTTTGTGTACGTAACAAACCAATCTTGAGCTTTTGATGGTATAATAGTATTTAAGTGTTTTTTTTTTTTTTTTTTTTTTTGGTTATAAAGATTTTAGAGTAAAAAAAGAGAGTGAGTAGTACTGGGCATAAATATGATTAGTCTTTATTCTATTCCGACCAGTAATAGAAGGGTTATATTTATTATGTGTTTGCCTTTATTAATGTTGGTTATATATATAGTTATATTATTACTATTATTTATTTATTTATTTATTTATTTTAGTTGTGTTAAATAACTATTATGCCCTTCTTTTGTCAATTTTAACACCAATGTGGTAACGACAGTAATTGATTTATAATTATTACATATATCAGGATATTTGGTTGTAATTAAAAAAAAATTTCACATATGTACAATGTAATTAATCCTTATTATTATTATTATTTTGATTTACCACGGGTATCCCGACGCCCTTCTTGGATGGGACCATCAAGATGTAATATCAAAGAAAAAAGTATCATAAATTATAGATAACTCCATTATGAAATGGGAAATATACATATAATACGTCCCCATAGGTACAAATAAGTGAGCTGGTGGAATTCTTAAATTTAAGGATAAAAATTAACAACAAAATAAAATGCTTCGTGCTGACCACCAGCAACATGGAAAGATTTATAACATAAGAGAAAATTAATTCCCACAAGATTATTTCATTTGCTAATTAAACTAAACTGGAAAAGTCGTAATACTTATATATTATTTGCTTATATAATTAATTTAATTTGTTGGAGGGAGGATAATGGAGTTCTTCATAATCTCTGAAATAAAGTGTTTTCCAGACACCGCACTAATATTGAGGGAGGCTTGTAACACCTCAGGTGACAAAGCGGCCAGTACCGATTCATCGCTAGCTATATCCTCTAAAATTGGCCTGATCAAAACAACATTGAAAAACAAAATTAATTTACAGTGCTTTAAAAAAATATGTTTGGAATTAATTGGTAAATAAAATCATTTATATATCTACAATTTGATTAAACAAAAAGAAAACCTCCTAATCAAAATCAAATCCAGTGTAGTCCTGCGTTTCAAACGAGTATTAGTTGACAAGATTAATTCACTAATATTAGTGTTCTTACTCTGCACTGTTTATGATAGAGAAGCACTCCATTCCTTCTTCACCTGCAATTTTTGCTTCGACGAAGAATGCTGGTACAACAACCAACTGACCAGCCTTAACTTCAGTATCCAAAACCCTTTTACCCTGAATACCAACAATTTGAATCCTACCACTCCCTTTCACAACGTATATCACTCGGACGCTCGAATCAGTGGTGTAAATGGGCGAGCTCATGGAATGGGGTTCGAGTTTCAAATGAGTAGCAGTCAATCCAACTTCTCCTATAAAAGAGAATTTGGATTTGTTAACTGTAGTTACTATTCCACCTCTCTTTACATTTTCATCATCAGCCAAAGAAGAATAGTCATTAATGTTGAAAACCAATTCTTTGGTTTTGAGCAATTGGGGTTTTGGCATTTTTTTCCCAGCTTCTAGCTTGATTATGAGAACCCCAGATTGGCTTTGCACTAGCTCTTTTGCTTCATCTTTGCTCATATCAAAAGCTTTGCTTGTATACTCAGTTGAGAAAGCTCCAAGTATTCCCAGACCACCAGTTAAAAGGAAATACGTAAATTCTCCAGGAACATAAGCCTTTGTGGTTTGGCCCAAAAATACAATAACTAGTTCAGAATCTCCATTGTTGTACCACCATGAGAGTGCTCCTAGAGGAACAGGAATAATATCTCCCTTCTTAAGCTTTAGAACTACCTCTTTGGAAGATCTTTTTTTTGGGAATACCATTCCAACTACTCCATCGGATCCTGTAATCAGTTTGGTAATAGGACAAAAGATAAGTAGGGTCCTCCTGTGGGCTCATTCTATAAACTACCATGTGATGTGACAGAGGATAAATTATAAATTAATGGGTTTTTATAAGATAAGGTTTTCATGTTAGTTGGATTCGTATTTGCTACGATTGTGATATCCGAATTTCTTTTCAGAACAAGAAAAAAAAAAAACAAAAGAGGTTATCCGAATCCGACATCGAAATGTACAATTCATAATTCATAAAAGGAGCAATGACCGGCGATTAACATGGTAAAAACATTTTCTAAAGTAGTAAAGATTTATTTGTCTAGAGGTAAAAAACTAGTAATGATTAATTTGTAAAAAATTAAGATGCGATATAAAATAAATAATAATTATATTAGTATATATGTAATTTTTTTGGGTATAAAATTAGTCTACGAGTTAGCTTTCTAAAAGGGAGGCTGGATATCTTTTTTCTGGTAGGAAAAAATGGATCATCGATTTCTATCCACACAAACAAGAATATTAATTAGGATAATATTAGTTATCAAATAAAAAATAATAAAAATAAATAAGAAAACACAAATTAGAATATTGGAGCGGAACTAGCTTGTCCTTCTTCAACTAAAACATAACAAATTGCGAGAAGATCGACAACACATTTCAATAGAACCCTACATATATATGTGTGTTTATGCATTTTATTTTTTCAAATTTTACCTTTAAATTATAAAGTTTATATTATTGGATCATTATATTAGATTTTAAATTCTGTACATACAGTCTCCGTAATAACAAAATAATAAAATTATATACAAAAGTCAATTAAGATTCATTGACAATTGTGAAAAAAAAAAAAATAATAAAAAAGGATAATTTGCATATAAATATATGGCCATAAACTTTGACACAGAAAAAATAAGAATCTGTTTGGTGAAAACGAACCTTGAAGAACATAACCAACTTTGGAGCTATCGGCATAGTGAGGCAGAGCAAAGCCATTGGGTTTCAGAACAAGCTTACCAGCACCAAGCTTTGTCTGAGCAAGCAATGGAAACTCTTTACTTGACCATAAGTAGTATCCTCCACCTTCTCCTTCAAACAACGTTTGGTTGGCGGTCCTTGGATTTAGATCAATCTCCATTGCCTTGGCTGCCAGTAGCGAAAATAGCAAAATGTGGAAGAAGAAGGAGGAAAAAATCAGAGCCATTGAATTGAATTAAATTCTAAAATAACTGAAGATGAAAATGAAAATGAAAATTAATAGAGTATATAAGATATTATGCTCTTATATATATATATATATATATATATGCATATAATATATGTATGTGTGTGTATGAATATTCATGATTACCTGATTTTTTTCAGAGAAAACCAGAAATGCTAGGTGAGTATATTTATTTATGTAAGAGTTCTGAATGAGGAAGAGAAGAAAGTGAGGGAGTATTTATAGAAGGGAAAAAGCAAGGTGTTTGGCTGAGTAGGAGCACTTCTCTATTACGTGGTGGTGGTAAATTGGAGTACTACAATTGAATTGTAGATTTTTCTACTTTTGATCAAACACCCTCTATTTCCACGTGTTCTGTTCTGGTAAATTTTTATCATTGCCACATAAAATTGATTTTTTTTTTCTTTTAGTAAATCAAATCAATAATTGATTTTTATTTTTCATTTTCTAAATTTATCTTTTTAATAATTAATCAAAAAATCAAATGGTATATCCTTTACATTTATATAATCATATATAATCATAGAATTTAAAATATATCCTTTTTTTTAAATTAAAAATTATTGTAATTTGATAAAAAAATTCCCATGAAAAAATATAATAATTTTGGTTATGGATTGATATGTCTTTGTTTGACAAATTTGATATACATAATAAAGTTATATTTTAACAGTTTAAATTTTTAAAATCAATTTTAATTTAATAGCTAGCCTTAATATATAAATTAAATCAAACTCAAAAAATTAAAAACGATATAGTATATATATATATATATATATTAACATTAGTGTCTAACCTTTAAACCATACATACCCATATACATCCTGGTTTTTCAGTACCCTAAGCTTTCCTTTTTTTTTTTTTTTTGACAAATTGGGATTTCAGAACTTGAATTCACACGTTACATTAGAGTACAAGACAATTGCAATACAATTGTTCTAATTATCTCTAAATTTGGTAATTTTTTTTTCTCTTTTATCAAATTGTTTTTGCTTTAATTTCTTGTTTGGATGCGTGCATACGTGGATGAGACGCGTAAGGTGGGCATTACACACATGAATAAATTAAGGAACAGAACTATTTCAAATTAATATAGGGAAGAAAAGTATATATATATATATATATATACAGGGGCCATTAATATTTATATAAAAATTATATATAAAATTATGATATATTAGCAACATAAAAAGTAGATCATGGCAAATTGCTATGGTTACCATTTGTCAAATTAAAATTTTCTTTTATATATAAGAGCTAACATAGTAAGTTTACTCCATAATTATTATCAGTGGAGGATTTGATATATTGTAACTATCAATATTTCTATTCTGGAGGATTTCGTCTACCTTTTGATAGAAATGATAATTTGATTATGCATAATAAATATCCAATTATATATAATCATAATGGCATTTCTGTCATAACTATGTACGCATAGTAGTGAGGCGTAAAAACTTGCCTCTTTGATGTTGAAACAAGAACTGTAGCTCCGTCTATCAAACAGATGAACTGTAGCTCTTCTTGCAGCCAAGGGTCATGCTATCGATCTTTTCACTATCTCAATCCGTCAAAAACATAAAAAAAAAAAAAAAGTAAAAAAAAAAAAAAAAGTAAAAATGGTTCAGGTAAATTTCGCATTTCACTGCCGACATTAAATTATATCTTCCCGAGTTATGATTATATTCAATAGGGTTATGGACGTGGACCCCGTAAGATTTGGATTCATTTCCAAATCTAGAATATTTACACATGTACGACAAACATGTCTATTATATTTATATGCAACATGTCATGAAGGATAAAATTCAACAAATCAGCTTGTTGAATATTATATATATATATATATATATATTTCTTCAAAAACAGAAAGAGAATATTATATCTATATATATATATATTGATAAGTTGTAATAACAAAATATATAATAAATAAAAGATAAATGAATAGAAATTAAATAATATAAAAAAATAAAATTGGTTACTTGTAAGACCAAGAAAATGGTTGTATTAGGGAATTTTAAAGTAACCCAAAAAAAAAAAAAGCTTACTTAATTTTAATAATTTTAATTTTTGTTTTCCTTCTTGCTTTAAGTATTTTGTAAGGTTAGTTTTGCTATTAAATTATTTTTAATGAAAAATTTTTTATACTTTGTCCTCTTTCGTATTCTTTTCATTGATTTGAGGGAGATTAATTTATATATTTTAATCTATTTATTAATAAATATAAATTTAATTACTTTTTTAAAATAAAACAATCAATCACCCATTATACGTATAATTTTTGGTACTCTTATCTAAAGAAGATACGAATTGTGAATGAATCACAGAAAAGATCACACGAAATATCTTTTATAGAAAGCATAATCATAACGATTAATTAGTGTTATGTGTTATTGTAACAGCCACACGAAATATCTTTTATAGAAAGCATAATCATAACGATTAATTAGTGTTATGTGTTAATGTAACAGTCCAGACCACCCGCATCAGGATATTGTCCTCTTTGGTCCAGGGTTCACACCCTCTCTCAAGGTTTTGCTCACAAAACGCGTCCTGAAGGGAGGGGTATCCACAGCCTTATAAAGACCGTTTCGTGCCCCTCTCCACAGCCTTATAAAGACCATTTCGTGCCCCTCTCCAACCGATGTGGGATGTTACAATCCTTCCCCCTTGGGGCTCAGCGTCACAATCCTTCCCCCTTGGGGCTCAGCGTCCTCGCTGGCACAGATCCGGGTATTGGCTCTGATACCAGAGTAACAGCCCATTGGGGCTCAGCGTCCTCGCTGGCACACCGATCCGGGTATTGGCTCTGATACCAGAGTAACAGCCCATTGGGGCTCAGCGTCCTCGCTGGCACACCGATCCGGGTATTGGCTCTGATACCAGAGTAACAGCCCAGACCACCCGCATCAGGATATTGTCCTCTTTGGCCCAGGGTTCACACCCTCTCTCCCCCCTGGCCTCAAAGTTTTGCTCACAAAACGCGTCCTGAAGGGAGAGGTATCCACAACCTTATAAAGACCGCTTCGTGCCCCTCTCCAACCGATATGGGATGTTACAGTTAAGGAGAACAATATAACAAGATATGAGTTTGTAACTAGTCGGTAGATGTATTAATACATTTTTAACGAATTATATAATACAACAATTTCCATACGTGCATGAATGGTTAAATGTATTGGGAAAGCCCACAAATCTCTTTTTTGATTCAACATTTGCAGCAAAAATTGAAGAAGAATGGTAATGCGATTTGTTAAATGCTATTGTCATAAAAATAAAAAATAAAATACGCACGAAACTATATATCATAGAAATTAATCAATTAAACATAAAAATATATATATAATAAAATAAAATTGAAATAAAAATTTTTAAAAAATTACTCAATAAACTCTGTGGCAGAAATCATAAAAATATCAAACCAAACCGAGTATATATATTCTGGGCTTGACTAAATGACTCATTAATTATATAATGGGCTAAAATATAAAATTAAAAAAAAATGTAACTAGCTTTAATTTTATTCTTTGCAAATAAAGCATTTTACTTGTATATATATATATATATCATAAATCAAATGTTTGATTGAAAACGTATAACGTATATATATATATATATATATACACATATTCGATAGGTATCAAAGAAATACGTATCAAAATAGGGTTTCCTTTTAAAATAAAGCATGTTAAACCCATAACCAAGCGTAATTCATTTCATATGCAAGGATTGTTTATCAAAAAGAATAGATTTGAAAAGAATTTGAAAATTAAAAGAAAGTAAAGCACTAAATCACACTATTTTCTATAATTTTGAAACAAAGAAAATTCATATAAAATTAGAAGAACTTACACTTTTATAGTTTTAAGGATGATTAAAACATGTTTCAACGTTTGATTTGGCATATTAGCCTCTGTTATTCCTAAAATATTTATATTCCGATGTTCTAATAAATACAATTAAGCAATCTTAGCAAATTTAAATATTTTTTTGCAGTAATCTGCAATCAAAACATTAAATTTATGATTAATATTTTATTGACACTGGTCGAGTTCTCAAACTTAGCCATAGATAAAAGATAAAATTCATAGAGCTAAGTATCAAGATATAATATCAAAGGAAAAAAAAAAAAAAAAGATCAAGTAAGTTTGATTCAGTTCATAAACTATTTATATATATAATTTGGAAGTTATGAATTTAGATACTGAAACAGAAATATTATTTTAATGATTAAAAAAAAAAAAAGGCATATAGATAAGTCTGTTATGAAATAGGAAATATACATATAATAGGTACCAATCGGTACAGGTGGAATTCTTAATTTTAAGGATTAAATTAACAACAAAATAAAATTCTTCATGCACAATACACAACACTAAAAAATCTTTCCCACAAGATTAATTCATTGGCTAATCAAACTAGAAAAAGGAGAAATCATAATAATTATATATAATTTGCTTATATAATTAATTTGTTGAAGGGAGGATAATTGAGTTCTTGCTTATCTCAGAAATTAAGTGTTTTCCAGACACCGCACTAATATTGAGGGAGGCTTGTAACACCTCAGGTGACAAAGCTGCCAGTACTGATTCATCGCTAACTATATCCTCTAGAATTGGCCTGAAAACAACATTAGAAAAACATAATTAAATTACAGTACTTAAAAGATGTTTAAAATTAATTTGTAAAAAAATCCTTTATATATCTGTAATTGGATTGAACAAAAGAAAACAGCCTAATCAAAATTAAATCCAATCCAGTTATGCATTTCAAAAAGAGTTTTAGTTAACGAGATTAGTACACTAATACTAATGTTCTTACTCTGCACTGCTTATAATAGAGAAGCACTCCATTCCTTCTCCACCTGCAATTTTCGCTTCGACGAAGAATGCTGGAACAACAACTAAGTGACCAGCCTTAATTTCAGTATCTAAAACCCTTTTACCTTGAATACCAACAATTTGAACCCTAGCACTCCCTTTCACAACATATATCACTCGGATGCTCGAGTCAGTAGAGTAAATGGGTGAGTTCATGGAATGGGGTTGGAGTTTCATATGAGTAGCAGTCAATCCAACTTCTCCAATAAAAGAAAACTTGGATTTGTTAACTGTAGTTATTATTCCACCTCTCTTCACATTACCATCCGCCAAAGACGAATCAATGTTGAAAACCAATTCTTTAGTTTTGTGCAATTGGGGTTGAGGCATGGTTTTCCCAGCTTCTAGCTTGATTATGATAACCCCAGATTGGCTTTTCACTAGTTCTTTTGCTTCATTTTTGTTCATGTTAAAAGCTTTGCTTGTGTACTCAGTTGAGAAAGCTCCCAGTATTCCAAGACCACCAGTTAAAATGAAATACGTAAATTCTCCGGGAACATAAGCCTTTGTGGTCTGGCCCAAAAACACAATCACTAGTTCAGAATCTCCGTTGTTGTACCACCATGATAGTGCTCCTAGAGGAACGGGAATAATGTCTCCCTTCTTAAGCTTTAGGGCTACCTCTTTGGAAGATTTTTTATTCGGGAATACCATTCCAACTACTCCGTCAGATCCTGTAATTATTTTAATAATAAGACAAGAAATGTAAGGTCCTCCTAGGGTCCAAGAAAATGGGACATTATGCTATACAGAAAATAAATTATAAATAGTTTTTATAATTAAGATAAGGGTTTTCATGTATTCTAATGTCTATTTTTCCACAATAGGTATCCGAATTTCTGTTTTAAAAAAAAAAAAAAAAGTGTTATCCGAATTCCGACATCCAATGTATAATTCATGCATAATAGCAAGAGCAACAGTCAGGGATTAAAATAGTACAAACAATTTCTAAAATTATCAAGTTTTAGTACAAATTTACTTGAGAAGTAAAAAACTAGTAATAATTAAGATGTGATTAAAAAATAAATAATTATTATATTTAATGTGTATATATATATATATATGTATATATTGGTAAAATTAGTCAACGAGTCAGCTTTCTAAAAGGTCGGCTAGATATTTTTTTATGGTAGGGAAAAATGGACCTTCTATTTCGATCACCACAAACCAGAATATTATAACCAAAAAAACACAAACACAAATCAGAAAATTGGAATGGAGCAGAACTGCTAGTCCTTCTAAAACAAAACAAATTGTTAGTGATGGACTAGAAAATATTTTCAAGGGGCACCATTAATTTGGTAGATTTTAATTTCTTTCAATAAAAAGTCAGAATCATATACATTGATGATAAAATATTAAAAAATATTCATAAAATAGAAAAAATTAAATAACAATTTTCTAATTCAATCTATTTAAAATTTATCCTCCATGAATTTTAAAGTATTTCCCCATATTGTTTGAATTTAGCATTTATTTTCAATGAAGAGAATATATAATGTATTACATGAACTATAAATTAAAATTAATTATGATATAAGATTTATTCAAATAATTTCACAAAGAATTCATTAAAAATTTATTTATAAAAAAGAACATTATTTTCCAGGGAAAAAAAAAAGGCAATGAAAAAATTTAATTTTGTTAGCAATTAATTAACCCAATGAATTTTGTTTTTTTTTTTGACATATTGAATTAAAATTGGAAAAAGAGAATTAGCAAAGAAATGTAACAAAATAATGGATAACTATTAACTATATTACTATTAGAAACTATCACATTAAACTAAATTAATGTTGACAGATTTGATAAAAATAAATTTAAAATTTAAAACTTTAATTAATTAGAATTTATTAGCTATTGTTAAGTCATATTTTAAATAAAATTTTAAAAAAGCTAACTAAAATAGTGAAACATAAAAAATAAAAAAACATATAGAAAATACAAGTACTAATCTTGTTAAATGCTAGAGCCATCACTTTTAATAGTAAGCCATTTAATTTATTTTTTAAAAAATGATATGACATATTAGATTGGACAAGAAGTTGTTTTTTTTTAATTATAAATTATAACAATTTAGCTAAAACGAAAAAAAAAACTAAAATAAAAATAGAAAAAGAATACGAAACAAATAAAAAAAACTAAAAAACCAAATAAAAGGAGAAGCGACTGAGATTGAAAACAAAAAGCAGGGGCAAAATTTAAAACTGAATGGCAAAATAGTAAATATATAAAAAAATAATGAAAGAAAATTAAAAGTAAAAAAATTTCGAGAAGGGGTACGTGTCTCCCGGGTTGTTCCTGGTCGGCCCTCAGCTAAAGACAACATTTCAGTACAGTCCTCTATGGATACAGTCCAGCTCAAAGGATTATATATTCAGAATGTGATCAAAATCAAAATATGTTGCGGGAGAATCAATTATCCCTCAACATGTTGTAGGAGAGAATGCAACATATTCAAGATGTTAATCTTAATCAAATTCTGAATTTAAGCCGTGATCAAGACCTAATCGTGATCTTATATTTATTAGTTTTTCAAATTTTTTAAAAATCTTTACATATAGTCTCCATAATAGCAAAATAAATAAAATGATATTCACAAGTCAATTAGGATTCATCTCAGCGGAAAAAAATAAAAAAAAGAAAAAAAGAAAAGGGAATTTTGACAGCAAGACAATAAAATCTGTTAGGTAAAAACGAACCTTGAAGAACATAACCAACTTTGGAGCTATCGACATAGTGAGGCAAAGCGAAGCCATTGGGTTTCAGAACAAGCTTACCAGCACCAAGCTTTGCCTGAGCAAGAAATGGAAACTCTTTACTTGACCAAGCGTAGTATCCTCCACCTTCTCCCTCAAACAACGTTTGGTTGGCCGTCCTCGGATTTAAATCCATCTCCATTGCCTCGGCTTCAAAAAGAGAAAATAGCAAAATGTGGAAGAAAAAGATGAAGGAGGAGGAAAAAGTAGAAGTCGGAGACATTGAATTTAATTAAATTCTAAAGAAATTGAAGATGAAAATGAAAAAAGAAAGTACTAAAGTATATAAAAGGTTTATTATGCTCTTATATTATATATTTAAATGTGTTTGTGTGTGTGTGTGCGTATTCATGACTACCTAACTTTTGCAGAGAAAATCAGAAACGCTAGGTGAGTATATTTATTTATGTGAAGAGTTTTGAATGAGGAAGAGAAGAAAATGAGGGAGTATTTATAGAAGGGAAGAGTTAGGTGATTGGTTGACTATCTCTGTTACGTGGTGGTGGTAAACTGGAGTAGTACAATTGAATTATAGATGATTTTTTTTTTTTTTTTTTCTGTGCAAACACCTTCTTTTTCCACATGTTCTGTTTTGACGAATTAACTTCCACCATTACCACATAAATTGATTTTCCTTTTTCTTGGATTGCTATTTAATCAAACCAATAATTGATTCATATTTTTCATTTTTAAAATTTACCTTTTCAATAATTGATAAAAAGATTAAATGAGATTGCCTCAAAGATATGGGACGGTTGTTGATTTTGCATAATCACCATCCGATTATATATGATTGCATTGATCAGATATAGGTGAATGATATCGATCATATAATGGGAAAATCGCTTTTGGTAGCATTTTTGTGATAACTACATATATATGCACATATAACGAAGGTTTACAAATTTGCATTTTCTGACGTTTAACAGATGAACTTAGCTCTCCTTGAAGCCAAGGATTTTTCTATCGATCTTTCGCTATCTCATTTTGTCAAAAATATATGTAAGTCCACGAATATGACACAAATATATCTAAAATAATTAAAGAGTGGTCTGGATCTTGAAGCTGACCCAAAAAAAAAAAAAAAAAAAAAAAAAAGGTTCTGTTAAATTATATACTCTGGATCGTCTACATTAAATTATTTCCCTGAGTTATGATATTTTTGGGTATGGTTATGGATGTGGACCCCACAAGGGTTGGATTCATTTACAAATCTAGAATACATATATAAAGACTCTTTCCAAAAAACAACCCCAAAAAAAAAAAAAATGTCTATTATAATTATGTAAAATATATCAAAAGAACTGAATTCGTTGCCAATACCGCTTGGAAGGGAGTGAAGCGTACATCATCGTCTGCATAAAGTTCGAAAAAATCCCTTGAAATTTATATTATATATATATATATATATTTAATAAATTGTAATAAAAAGTATATTATAAATAAAAGATAAATTAATTTTGTGTGAAGAGATAAAAGGAAATAAAATCATGTGTATTAATAATGAGTAAACATTACTTTGATATCATTTACAGAGAGTGTGTGGGCAAAGCTTATTCTGGAGCTACCTAAGTAAGATTTCAATTCAAAAGTAGATGATTATGAATAAAATAGTTCATTTAAATTATATAGTGTATGCCTTTTTTTCTTTTTTGTTCTTTCATTTAACACTCTCTTAACTTTCAACTTAAAGGTACCTTTCGTCCCATCTCATTGATTTATGGTTTTAATACTAAATTGGATTACCAATTTTTTCAAAAATTTAACTTAATAAAAGATGGACTTTTATTTTTTATACTTTTTCTCTAGCAGTTTTTATAAAAAAAAAAAAAAAAATTAACCCAATACAAGAATGTTATAGTGTTTTACAAAATAATAATAATAATAAAATAAATAAATAAATAATGACAGTAAAATTGTTTGCTTATAAGACTAGGAAATTAAAATTATTGCAACAAGAGAAGAATGGCAATAAATAAATAAAAAGTATGCTTTTTATAAATTTAATTTTTGTTTCCTTTGTTTAATTGTTTGTGAGGGTAGTTTTGCTATTAAATTATTTTTAACGAAAACTTTAATAGTTTTTCCTCTTTCGTATATTTTTTATTAATTTGAGGGAGATTAATTTATGTATTTTACTCTATCTATTTATAAATATAAATTTACTTTTATTAAAATAAAACAATGAATCACCCATGTATTATACTAATAGTTCTGACACTTCGGAAATAGACGCTTTGGCCGCTAATACGGCGTGGGATCCATGTTGAGTACTCTAGTTTTATTTTATTTTATTTTCAATTTTTTCCCCCTCAGATGACTTTGTAAAAATGTATTAATAATTTTTTTGTTTAAAAAGAAAAAAGAATAAAGAATTAATAAATTTTTGACAAATTATATAATACAAAACAATTTCCATACATGCATGCATGAATGGTTAAAATGTACTGGGGAAGACCACAAATCTGCAGATAACCCTTTTTTTTTTTTTTTTTTTTTCGCTTGCTAAAGTTGAAGGTCATGAAGATTGATATTGCAATTTATTAAAGTGCTATTGCCAAAATTTGAACATTTTATAGCAAAAACCATGTATTGAAAAGTAAAAAATAGCTATTATACCACGAACTAAGTTTGGGGTTAATTTGGAAGTGTGTGGAGTGGTGACTGAAATGGTGGGACTAATGTCTTTTCTTTTTTTGGCTGAATGTGGCGTTGTTGCCGATAGTGAAGAAAGAGACCTTTCTAGCTGGATTTGTTGATTTTGCTGTGAAAATTGACAAGACAAGCTATAATATAGCCAAAGCACGTATTAAAAATGGCCTAGCTAGAAAATGTCAAAGTTTCAACAAATAATGACCAATATGAAAGCATAAAAATAAAATTTGTTGAAAGAAACCGTTAATAAACAAGCATTGATAAAAAAATATATATAATATATTGTTAGAGTTAGTGACCCGAATTCTTGTTGACCCGACCCGAAAAACTCGCGGTGCGACCCATTTGGTGAAACTAATTTTGGAGAAAAATTTGGGGCTCTAGAAGCGGAGGTCTCGGGCCTTTTAGGGTTTCTTCCATACTATATATATACATATATTTTTGTTCGGCCGGAATAAGGGGTTTTAGGGTATCTCGATTTTGGCTCACCTTTTGTACCAATCTTTCGATATTGGATTCGCCTCTCCCTGTCCGTGGTTTTTTCCGTCAAAGGTTTCCACGTAAATTGTGTGTTTGTTCTTCGTTTTCTTTGTTTCCGTTGCTATTTGTTTTTCTTCCAATTCCGTAACATATATATATATAATTCATTTATAATGCGGATGTTTGTATACTTTTATAATGCAGATTTCAGTATTAACGATAATTTTTAAAAAAATTATTATTAATATTAAAATCCTTCCTATAATATGGTGGGGACTATCCACGTTTTATAATTTTCTTATATTAATATACACAAAAAATATATATTTATGGATATGGTAATCTTGAAAAAGACTTGAGAATTTTGGGCCATACAAATGTCTGAGGCAAAAATTGTGATGGTACGAATAAGAAGTAAAAGCTAGAGGACATAATACCGCGTTTGGAGTTGTATAGAATTTGGACAATAATATAAATTTGTGCACATGGCACAAATTTTGAATTACTATATGCACCAAAGAGGAGGATGGCTTGTGAAATATGGCTTGTGAAATGAAGGACAGCGTACGTCCCATGAATGAAAATAGAATATATATGATTTTGTTACAATTTTTTTATTTTTTTTATTATTATTATTATTTTTATTTTGTTAATTAAACTTCAACATATGATTGATCTGTTTGAGAGATTTTGACTTAGTTTAGGTTACTGTAGATTATAAAATAATCAATAAAAGCTTTAACAATCAATTTTTTTACAATCTTATTAGTGTTTAGTAAATTAGTATTTCAATATTATTAAAAGTTTCAAAATTAGAATTTGAATGTTTGATAAAAAGCCTACTTAACTATTTTGATTTTATATAATTGATCAAAATATATATGAATGACTATTTTTTATGTATATATATATTCTTACTATAAAAATGGTTAAAAACGAATTTAAATTAGAATATATAATAGTAATTTTAATTTTAAAATCTTGATTATACAGGAATTTAAGATGCTACTCCAAACTACTTTTCATATTTTTTTTTAAAAGAAATAAATTATTAAAGAATCTAAAATTTATAGGTTTATCAAATACTATACTTAATAAAAAATTATCTTATAATCCAAAATTAAGGTTTAAAAACAACCACAAACACAAATTATATAATACAAGTTGGAAGGTACCAACATAGTTGATTGAAATGTCCTCAATTTTGAAACAACTTTAGACATCTTTGTTCTAAAAAAGCAAATATATTTGTGTATTTATATAAAGAATGCCATTCTTGAAAGGGGAGTAAGAATGTTACAACTTACAAGCACATTAATATCTTCCAAGTAAAATAATGAAGGCACAAAAGTGTTATAAATAATCAACATTAATACTTACATGCAATTTTTTTTATTTTTTATTTTTTATTTTTTTAAGTTATCTTCTAGGTCCTCCTCATCCATGAAACTCAAACTGCATATTCTTGAACACAGATGGCGTGCTTAACCACAGAAACTACCGATTTATCAATAGCTTATATGCAAAAATTAAAAATTAAAATTTTTTTTAAATCGATATCGATCTATTTCAATACAATCAATAAATATGGGGAATTATAAATCTAAGTGGAGGAGTGCAGCTTTGAAGAGTAGTATATATACATATATATATATATATATATTTTTTTTTTTTGCTGATGAGGTACGAATTCAGTTCATAAGCTGGGATGTTAGTGCAAGCTTTGAAGAGTTTTTATGGATTTGAAGTTAATACTATTTTATTAAATCATGAATACATCCATATATATATATATATATATATATATATATATTATGGTTGATCTGAAATTGGAGAGATTCGTACTCACAATTAGTATTATTTTTTAAAAAAATAATGGCTGTCCTAATCACAATGATAATTAATGTTAATTCCAAAAGGGGTTAAAAAGAAAAATTACCCTTTTCAATTTAACATATGCTTGAAAAAAACTGCTTGAAAGAGGAAAACCTTTACTACTAGTTCCTAACAATCATTATTATGAAGCCGCCCCAAAAAAAGACATGAAATAATAACAAGCATAATAATTACAATAACAAAAGAAAAAAAAAACCTTAAAAACTTAAGTAGCTTTCCACACTCGTATAATTTTAGTACGTACTGTAACATTTATATAAACTAAAAAATAATAAAATGGATAGCTTTAATGATAAAATATTTCTGTTTTTGGTACGAGTTTCGAATCATAAAATATTGATGAATTATTAAAAAAAAAAACATAAAATTATAAAAAATATTAAACAAGAAAATAAATAAGACTACTTTTTTTTATTTTTATTGTGATTTTGAATAATGGATTTTCAAATAAGAAACAATTATTAATCAATTATTTCCTAAAAATAATAAGCAATTAAAAAAAAAAAAAAAAGATGCAGAAGGTGTGAGGGCACAATGCAATAAACCGCAACTCGTTTTGGGTTTACCAAGTTACGGCGTCGTTTCAAGACGACGTTTTGATCTGAAGAAGAGGTGGTGCGGGCCCCACCTACGGGAAATCATGACCGCAGATTCGTCGACGAATGCGAGGACCAAGGATCTCTCCCCGAAACACTCGACGCCAACAATCTGAAACACATTTTTGGTGGTCGTTTTTGTTTTTTGTCGTCTCCAAAATGAACGTGAAACAGAAAGCAGAGATGAACGAATAATCAGACCCAGTAAGTAAAAAAGTTCCAAATTTTTTTTTTCTTTTTTTTCTTTTTTTCTTTTTTTTTTGCACAACCCATTTCGATATCAACTAAGGGATATTAACTAAAAGCAAAGAAAAAAACTAATTTAAAGCCTTTTTAAGTTCTGTTACTTTATATGGTTGATGAAGATTTGCAGAAGCAGGGTCTATCTCTCTGCTGTTTTATGGATTGCAAATTTTTCTGTTTATTTCATATGGGTTCAGTTTTTATTCGAGGGTATTTGTATTATATAAGTTCTTGTGAGTCTAGTTTGTTTTTCTTCTCTCAAATTTGTTAGGTTTTTATTACTGGATTCTGGGTTTGAGTTCATAATGATAGTGTAAAAGTTTTATCTTGGGCGAATTAGTACATAGAACTAAAATGGGCTTGGTGATAGATTATTCTCTGAATAATAGATGTCAAGTAATACTTGGATGAGAAACAAGAATGCACAAGTACTGTTTGATGGAAATTCTGCTGTATTGTTCTAGTTAGTCTCTTGAAGCTAATGTGTGTTGATATCCTATATTTTGAGAAATTGTCTTTAAAACTTCTTCACGCTTTCCACTTGAGTATTTAGTTACTTGCACGAAATCTCATTCTATTTGTTGATACAATCCCTGCTAGTTGTACTTGTTGTATCTGTGGGGAGTTACTAACAATGGCTAACCACCCAGTGGACACTATTTTTAGCTTGAAATAATTGCTAGAAATTAATCAATGTCAATCACCAAATAGCTTTATTTTATCTTCAGTGTTTTACAGCGTGTTATACTTGAATTTGAGTTTACCTACCTTCATAATTTCTGCCAACTTACAATCATTCTTCTCCCATATTCTGTCTAATGGAAATAAGCATGTGTTCGGTTGGAAGTAATAGCTGTCAGATTGACTTGCAAGTACAAATTGTCAACTTGTCACTTTGAGCAAATTAGCTGAAATTTTGCACCTTATGGAAGATTTTGATACGATGTTATATTATATGTATATATGCCACTTAACATATAACTGGGTTTTTTTTTTTTTTTTTTTTTTTTTTTTTTTTTTTTTCTTTTGGGTTATAGCGAAAACATCTTGTGCAAGTGAGAACTACAAACTACTGCAGTTCCGCTAAAGGAGTCTGATGTGGATGTGAACATTAAGATAATGGAAAGTTCAGCAGGACCAAAGTTTTGTGCTCCTGAGGGTGGAGAAATGCTCAATCTAAATGACAATAGAGAGTTGAGTGTTCATGAATCAAATGGTAACATGGAACCCTATGTTGGAATGGAGTTTGAATCTGAAGAGGCGGCCATGGTATACTATGATCAATATGCTAGGCGTGTGGGCTTCATCATTCGTGTCGGTAATTGCCATCGTTCGAGTCATGATGGATCTGTTATCAATCGTAGGTTTCTCTGTAACAAAGAAGGTTTTCGTGTTAATAATAAGAAGACAAAAAGGCTTGAGGTGAGGAAACCAAGGGCGATAACTAGAGAAGGTTGCAAAGCAATGATCATGGTGAGGAAAGAGAAGTCTGGGAAGTGGGTTGTCTCAAAGCTTGAAACAAAACATAGTCATCCATTGGGGATATCTGCTGGCAATAATCGTCGGAGTACCATTCAGGCCAGACCACAGGTCAGTTCAAATAAATGATAGATGTTTACCACATAAATTTTCATCTTTATTACAAGCATTAGTAAATTCTATCCGCAAATCAATTTTAAAAACTTTTCAATATGGTTCTCAAAAGTCAAGAACATTGAATCTAGTATTTGTCAAATAGTTGTTAACATCCCATTGCTCCTTATAACTAGAAAACATAATACAAACACTACTTGCATAATGAGTATTTGGAGCTTAGCTGTAGTTGTTGGTTATACTTCTCTTATTGGCAAAAGA
Organism: Ziziphus jujuba; assembly: GCF_031755915.1. NCBI lineage: Eukaryota > Viridiplantae > Streptophyta > Magnoliopsida > Rosales > Rhamnaceae > Ziziphus > Ziziphus jujuba. The sequence continues at coordinate 27,070,945 of NC_083387.1, read as the reverse complement.
GCTTTCATTGAATTTGAACTACTTGAAAAAAGTTTCAAATATGTTTTCTTTACATTATGAACTTGTGTATGTGTAGGATGAGAAGGATAAGAAAATTCGTGAGCTATCCACAGAGCTCCATCGTGCCAACCAGCAATTAGCACAGTGCAGAGAGCAATTAGAAATGATCTTGAAAGATATAGAACAGCACACAAACCACCTTACTAAAAGTGTTCAGGATGTAATCAAGAATGTAAATCAGATTGAAGTTGAGCATAAAAAGCACTTATAATATGGTTAGTCAATGTACATTTCTAGGATATTTTATAAAGTTTTGTTTCTTTTCTAGTTTGCTAGAGTCAAAGTTCTGCAAACCCATGGCAACTATACATTTAGTGGTTTTTGTCTAAGATATAATTCCCATACTGATTTCTAATTTTTGTAGTCTCTTCTGTTTCCAAGTAAGAAAAATGTGTGAAGCACCCAAAATTTAGGGGAAAAAGCAAATATGTGTGGCAATTATTTGTCGTTCGATTACTTAGCATAAGAATGAATATCCTAAGGAAAGAAAAACAGAAAGTTAAATAGTTCTAAACTGAAACAAATTGAGGATTAAGTTTTAAGCATAGATCGCTTACGGAGTTCAAGCTTGGTGTAGGAATTTAGTCTTAGATCTGTGATCTGCTCGAACAATGGCGATCTGTATATTGTCATACAATTTTTCCATCGTCATCAACTCTTATTTTTCCTATTGGAAAAGCCAGTCAGCAGCCTCCACCATTCAATCATCTCTTCTAGTCTAGAAAAGTCATAAAATGGTGCATCTTCACAGATATTATAACATGGGTTGTGACTGGTTAGCTCCAAAGAGGTTGACTAATCAGTACCTGTTTGTAATTTCCATTTTTCAGTGGCCTTCCTATTGCCTCATCGATAAACTTTTCAATTATGAGTAGTATATTAGGTTTCAAATAAGTATTCAACCATTAAAAATGAGTTTGACAATATGAATTTGATAAATTCATTCAAAGATGATAGAGATTTTGCTTATGACCCGCCCAGTAGTTTGTTGATATGTGTCACCCATGTGATGTCAGACTGCTACCAACAAGTCAATTTGTGCATATATATATATATATATATATTTTTTTTTTCAAATCATTTTCGTGATGGCTGCATTTGTTTAAAATCATATATTATATTGTGCAAATTGTTTTTTTCTTTTTATTTCTCCAATTTATAAATGTAATGAAGTTAACGTGGAATGGAATTTGTAATGCATATCTTATCTCCAAAATTAATTTATTGCTGTTGGTTTGAAATTTTGATGGATGTCCCCAGGGTCGGTGGCCCTGAGAGTGTGGAAGATGTGATTATATAGTTCCACATCATGGGGATACCATAACTATGAGTATATAATAGGTTATATATCTATATATATATATATATATATATATATATATATATATATATATATATATATATATATTTTTTTTTTTTCATTTAAAGAGTTTTCTTAGAGAAAAAAAGTTATTTTTACCAAAATTAATGAGAATAAAATTTGCTTCTAGAAATTAGAGAAGAATTATTTTCACATGATTTGATGCATTTCAAGGTTTACACATGGCATATTTAAGATATTTGCTTCTTTTTTTTTTTTTTTTTTTTAAGGTTTATTCATATAGAAATAGTAAAAGATGTTAGTGGATTTAACTTGGATGTGAGTTTTAAATTAGCTTTCAAGCATAAATTAAATGTTTTACTTATTATTTTTTTCTTTCATGATATAAAAAAAAAAATTGAAATACTATATTTTTATTATGTATTAGTTTTACATTGAATGATTATTATAATAATTTTATTATTGTTCGTTCTATTTGTGTTCGTAAATAAATGAAAAAGGTTAATATATATATAAAGAGATGTAAAAAGTGATGTTTCAAATTTCAGAACTAACCCAAGATGTCGGTTAGACGTGAATTCTCCATTATAACTAATAAAAGTGGCATAATTAATTAACTTGACCCGTCAATTATTAAAACAAGGAAATGATGGAGTTTGAAATCAATATTGGGATTTGAAGAATGATTCTGCCAATTTAAGAATCAAATGTGTTTTAATGGAAAAATATTACATATATATATATATATATATATGTATATATATACATAGTCTTTCTTTTAAAGTATGTTTTCTTTTTCTTTTTTTTTTTTTTTATAAATTTCTTATAATTAACTAGTAAAAGTTAAAAAGTCCATTTTTTTTCTTTTTTCCTAGAACATTCTAAATCCTACTGCGAATTTATCTCAAAAAAATTCTCAACTAAATGTTGCTATTTTTCTTTTATTCATTAAATTTGTTAAAAAATTATGCAACGATATAAAATTAATTTTAGTGTTGAAAAAAAATGTTTAATATGTATAATTTTGAAAATGGTTTACAAACTTTTAAAAAGATATATGTATATGTATATCTATATATTAGAAAATAAGAAAAATATATTAATATTTGATTGACTTTTTTATTTCTTTATTTTTTCGATAACAATATAACAGAAATTGCTCTTTATGACAAAAGTAGATAAATAAATAACATCGACAACTTTTCAAAAGCAAACAGCCTTTAAAAAGTTTCGAGTCATAGCGCTTTATCCCAGCACCCCAATATCCTAACTTTTGCATCATTTAATAGATTAGGGACCCGCAAGAAAAGGAAAAAAGATAAAGCTAAAAATTTATATATAATAAATAAATTAAAAAAAAAAGGCAATTATAATGCGATAAGAAAAGGAATTTTTTTCAAGTATTGTGTTTTTTCAATGTTCAGACAACTGTGTATATCCAAGTATTGGTTAGGACATTTGTGCAATACAACTTTCCTAAGTTATAAAAATATCCCATAATTTAAAATTTATAAAAAAAAAAAAACTTTAAACCCTTCAAAAAGCAAAACGAAAAAAAAACAAAAAAACAACCAAACAATCCAAAACAATCCCATGTTTATTATTACAAAAAAAGCAAAGCATCTTCGTCGCTCTCAACCTCTTCAAACAGACAAAGACATCAACAAAAACATCATTTGAAAGCAATAAACAAATGCAGAGAGGAAAGTTCACAATCATCAAGTTCAAAAAAACAACAGAGAAACCCATAAACCCTACAACCTCCGTCAACCATGGCTGAGTAAAACTCCATCTCTCTCTCTCTCTCTCTCTCTCTCTCTCTCTTCCTCTGTTTTTCTCAATTTGATTCTTTATTATGCTATAAAATCTCATAACAAAAACAACCTAGATTTTCAATTTTCGATTTTCTTACTTATTTTTGGGTTTTTTTTTTAAAATTTCTGTTTCTCTGTCATAGATCTGAAGAGTACCCAAAAGAGTACTACAACGACCAAGACAGCGGGAGAGCAAACTCCATGCCATCATCATCAATCTCAACGACCAGCGTCCATGTCACCGCTCTGGACGGTCTGGTCAACGTCAACTCGCTCTTCACCATCGCCGTCTTCGTGGGTCTGTCCCTGACGACGCCGGGACAGCGCAGCCTCGAGAACAAGACGGCGTGCGACGCCGGCGTTGACGTGGCGAGGAAGCTCCTCGTGTTCGAGGTCGTCTCCTTCAGCTTCTTCCTCTTCTCGTCTCTGGTAGCTCAGGGTTTGAAGCTCGCCATTAACCTTCTCAACAGCAAAGATGTTGACGAAGCGTTCCGGGCCCACATCAACCTGAAAGCTCTGAGATTTGGGATGATGGGGTCGGCGATTGGATCAGTGATGGGTTGTATCTTTTTGGTGCTTTCGATGGTGAATGTGATCCAGATCAGGCTCGGAATGCTGTCTTGTGGAAGCAAATCGACGGTCCATGCTGTCACTTGCTTGGTAGTTTTGGTTTCCTCTGCCCTCTTGGTTTATATTTCTACTGCTGTTTATGCTTTCCTTCACTAAGCTTCAATCAATCTTTGTATGGTTGTATCTGTCCCATGTTGCTTCATAAAGTTTATATCTTTTTCTTTTTGTGGGGCTGATTGTTTCTGTGAAAGTGTAGCTCATTTGGGTTCTTAGGTACCATGTTGATCAGGCAGAAAAAAAATGCTTAATTTTTCTTATACTTTCTTAGCCTACAAAAATGCTTAATTTTTGGGGTTGTTTTTGCTTCTTAAAAGTTCAATTTTTGAGGGACTACCATTTTTTGTCAGTTTTGAAGTGTAGCTGATCATTTGTAATTTGAGTGTTTGGCTTAGTTTATTTGGACCAGTTTGCTTTGCTGAAGAGGATTTTCTTAGGAAAATCTGCTGAATTGAAGAAGGGGCTGTACTCCAAATTGCTGGGTATTATGAGTAATATATGTGTGGAAGAGGTGGTCTGAACCTATGGAGTAATTAATGTTTGATGCTGTATACTCTGGTTATGTTCCCTCTCAGTCTTTCCCATCCGGAATATTGGGTTTTATCTGCATATATGTTCTGCATACATGGCTTTGAATCCACATGCTTTTCAGATCTGATTGATCATTTAATATTGTGACACCTTGATCCATACATATACATATATATATATATATATATATATATATATATATATATATATATATATATATATATATATATATATAATGCATGTATTGTGACACCTAATAATCCATCAGAAGAATCATGCCAGCTAACGTTACTTGATTGATAATTCTTACCCAATATTGATTAATGAATTAAAGTTAACGGCTTTTGTTCGTCTTTCCTTCTTGGTAAGTTTTTGTTCTTCTTCCTAATGGGGCAGTTCTTACTCATGATCCATCGATATGTTTCCTTTTTTAAACTACTAGTGAACATATCACGCAACCTCATGGTAAATCATCGATCACCAGAACAAAAGTCATTTTTAATGATATCCACATAATTTTTACGTGTTCATACAAGTAAATTGTTCTACTAGAAAATATATTACAATTGTTGGACCACAAAAACTTAATCAGCCAACCAGATGGCTTGCTGAGATGCAGATTGGATCAATGTAGGTCCGACTTCCATGGACCTGGACATGTACATAGAAGTCTCTAATTCAATCATTTCCCGTGTAGTTTCATTCGTCGTTTGCGATCAGAAAATGTTGTAATCTTGGACATGAACTTTGTGGTCCTTGGAAAGTCTGTTTATCGAAAATGTGATTCTTCCTTTATCCATTTTGCGAGACAAAGTTTTATTTTAATTTTTTTGGTAATTGCGAGAGAGTTTTAGTTTGGGAAGAAACATTATGATTCTAGAAAGGCACCAAATCTAGAAGCAAAGGAGTGAGTTGTTTACACGTCAATCCAATAAGAATGAATTTCATGGTTATAGCTTATAGCTTGGCAAATTGGCAGTGTGAAGAAAAGGCTTTGACTTTCAAAATGTTTTGCCCCATCACATGCAACACCCCAGCTGAAGATAAAACAATTCCACTTTCCAGCTCCAACCCAAATTTAGTTCTCTAAATTTCTCACCACCCTATTCATCTTTATACATATTTTGCTAAAATCACAGGATGGCAAGTTATATTTAATGATTGAACTTTCCTAGTTTTTAAGTTCGTTTACTTAAAAAATTTCTCCATCACAATAATGTTGAAAGATATTTGACAAAATTTAGTAAATGATACTTACAAAATTTCTCCATCACAATAATGTTGAAAGATATTTGACAAAATATAGTAAATGATAGCACTTGATGGAAGATTTTTTTTCTTTCTGTTTTTCAAATATATCAAGTAATTTTTGTAACATAAGGTGAAACTAAATTCGACAAAGGACAAATCCTAATACAGCTAATTTTTGCCTCTTAATAAGGTTAATCTCTTAATCTGGGCTTCTGCTCGCACAATAAATGGGGAGGGGCAAGATGAGGATTTGCTAATTTCGATAAAACTAGAACATCTCACTAATCCTTATAACTACAGGATAATTAAGCTCAGACTAAGTATCTAGACCAAGAGAACTAAACCTACAGGTGAAATTTACAGTCAGGAACTACAGACAGTAGCATATCATAGAAGTTGTCCAAAGAAAAATAAAATGGACAATCTATTGGAGATGCTAACTGTTAGAAACCGCCAACCTCTTCGATTCAATGTCTTTCACGCTTTGAATTATATCATCAATGTTTCTTGATAGGTGACTAGAATGTTCTTCCATCTCTCTCAAAACTATATCAAGCTGTTCTTGATAAGCTGCAGACCGCTTTCTCTCACGCTGTAACTCAGCAGTCAACTCTCGAATTTTCACATCCTTCTCATCCTGTAGAAAACAGAAAGGAAAAACGAAGAGAGAAATAATTTGTGGAGGACCAATAGAAATCCCAGAAATCACATCCTCGGTAACAATAATGCAAAAAAGCTCCTATGTGAAGCCTTGAGGGAAAGCTAATAACTGTTACCAAAACTAAAACCCTAGCTGTTGCCCTAATCCATTGAGTGGACATTTGGCGCTTTCTCACTTCATCAGAGTGAATGACAATGAAAAGAGTCTCTTAGCCTAGCTCCAAAACCTATATGCTTCAAGACCTCAATTAAGCAATTACAGTTCAGAGGTTTTTATTACATTGTGGCATTACCAGATTGTTGACAAAACTATTTTAATGCAGTGGATTGCAAAATAATATTATATTAATGACAGATTTATTACTAAATCACTTTGTTAAACGCTAACAATCATCAAACGAAAAAGTTCGTTTGCCAAAATAATTGGTTAAAAGTTAATTTAAAGGCATCATAAGTATCATTACTTAAGATCATAGATATAGCAAGACCAGTCTGCCCAGTCAACTCCATACAACAAAATGAGATTTTGATTCATTACTGTAATCACTAGAAGCACTAGTTTGATGTGTCTTAACTTTCAGGCTTCTAAAAAATTGCTTGAAGGAATCCTGGCAATAGTGCAATTTAGGGAAAAGCATAAGACTAATAGAATGACATGCAAATCCTTAAGTTTCCAGATCTTAAATAAATAGAATGACATGCAAATAGAAAGCTTAACTCCTTGCCTTACTACATAACTGTAAAAGTCTGCATCACCAAACCTAAATTTTTAATCGATACTTGTATTCAATAATTACAACCATAAATTATAAGAACCTGATGACACAACCAATACAATAATTACAACCATAAATTATAAGAACCTAATGACACATCCACATCGTGCCTCCAGGCTCTAGATGCTAGTAAAGAACTCAGAAGAAAATCAAGTAAGAATAGAAAAACTAGACAGTAAAAAAGGCATTCATAGTTACTTTTTTCTTTTTCCCCTTCTCTCTTTTATTTATTTATTTATTTTTTTGAGTTCAACTTTTCTATAAATCTACTAAAGTAGGAGGAATGCCAGAACTTCACACATAGCAAACAACAGACAATGAGTTCATTCGCGGGAAGCTTTACAAAAGGAAATAGGTGGATTAACAGAGCAAAAAGAACAAACGAAACTGCAACAGAGCCTAGATCCACAAGAAATGTCTTAGGTACTTATCCAATTGAGCAGGTTTCCCAAACGAAACTGCAACACAACCTAGATCCACAAGAAATATCTTAGTACTTATCCAATTGAGCAGGTTTCCCCTACTTGTTGTAAGCAACATTTTAACTATACGACATGACATATTATATTCAAAACCCTACAGAATGTTCATGTAAGGGGAAGGAAAATAAATTTTCTATTTTAAGACAAACAGTGTGTCCAAAGTTACTAAGAAACCCAATATGTTGCATTTCAGAATTAAAAAGTGCAAACTGATAAGAAAGCAACAAGCTAGAGAATGTACAAGCTAATAAGCACTCACTGGTGTTTGAGATAGAAGCATGCTTCGACGACCATTGGCAGGTGTAACTACCAGCGGATGATTGTGCTCCTTTACAAATCTTGTTACAACCCATTTACCAGTTTTCTCCTTTTTTACCACTATCATTGCTTTACATCCTTCTCTTGTGATTGCTCTAGGTTTCCTATTCTCACTTCTTTTGGGCCTCAACTTACGAAATCCCTCTTTATTACACACAAGACGACGCCAAACAACCTTCCCATCACGCATTGATCTCCGAAATGCATCCACACGCATTATAAACCCCAAGCTTGTAGCGTACGCATCATAGAACACCTTGGCAGCCTCTTCAGATTCAAACTCCATACCTACATATGGTTCCATTTCTGAACTTCCCTCAGCAGTGGCTATCTCTTTTCCACTGGAGTCATCTATTGCATCCCCATCATCAGCCATAGACTGGTGTTCATCCACTGCCAGAAGAAACTCTCATTAGGCTCAATAACACTGGATGTGTAGGAAGGCAATCTAAGGTTACATTTAATGGAATTCAATATAAACAGCAACTTTGTGAAGTGCAAATTTGAATTTACATAAAAAATAATTCCAATTAACAAAATAAATGTTTTCAAAGCCTCGAAACAGTTCCTAATATCCTAGATGACTTATATTTGACCATCCAGGAACCATACTTTTCTTCCAAAAAAGAAACCTTTTTTAACTAAATAAACCAACAAATAACACCACTTTATTTTCTTGATCAACAGCTCTGTAGCTCTAACTGTACATACCAATGAAGACAAATACTCATAAGATCAAAATTGTTGGTCAAAGAACCACAACTAAGCAAATTTCGGTCCTCTTAGCTACGGTTTTCGACCAAAAAGCCACTGGACTATCTGGCCGACAAGAAAGCAAGCGAGGAGAAAATGAAACTGGAAAGCAAGAATACCAAGTTCCAAATTGGGGGTTTGATATTTGTTAAAGTTTCCAACTTGACTGTTTCTTTTCATCCCCTGAAGTTTTCTCAGGAACCAAACAAAGTCCCAGTAATTCTTTAAAAACCCAGAAAACAGAATAAAAAAATGGACCCCTCCCAAAAGAAAATATCCAGAAAAAGAGTTAAATTAAATTGAAAATTGAGGTTTGCTACACTAAATGGACTACAAGTTGATAATAAATTGCATTAAATGTGTTTAAAAAAAAAAGAAAGAAAGTATAATTCTAAGTAATGGAAAATGGTAGAAGAAAAATGATAACACTCACTTAGATTGAGAGAGATCTTGATCCAACGGTTGGTTTAGGCTCCAGCTCCGCCAGAAAGACAGAGGGACAAAGAGAAGAAAAGGGTTTTGGGTTATGTTTGTTGAGGAAGAGAAAAAAAGAAGAAAGGTGGAGGCTTGAGAGGTAAGCAGAGAAGGCTGAATCCCAGAAGGCTTGCTGGTGGGACTGTGAGAGAGAGAGAGACAGAGAATAGAGATGGTATCAGAGTCAGAGAGGCTATACACAACAACACTCTTTCTTTCACCTCGTAAACTCAGTGCAATTGCCACCTCAGCGTTCTGGCTCCTACTTTTGGAAAGGGCTTGACTTGGGGCAAGGTCATCCACATTGGATAATATTTTTTTGTCTTCCTTTATAAATCATCTCATATATTTTTTTTTTTTGGTCGTCAAACACTATACGAACATATGACATGGACGAAATTGGGAGCAATGATGTTATTTATTTATTTTTTTTTTACAGTATTTGAGACTTGACATTTATTCTCATGGTAATGATTTGAGTTGTCTTTTAGTTGATATAATAAGAGTTACTAGGTGAAGATAATATAATGAGTTTTTGCTACATTGCACATAAAGTTTTTGATTCTGCAGGGAGGAATTCAAACTTAAATCTTTGTCTTAAAAAGTAGTAGTTTTATCATTTCCTGTTAGTAATATTGGTTTTCTTTCAAACCTTATTTTATTATGATATTAAACTATTTCTTTTGTTATTCAACCCAAAAATAAAATAAATAATTTTGTACTTTTTTTTTTTTTTTAAACTCACATTAGTAATAATTCCATACTTTGATTAGAGAAATCCATCTATCCTATCCATTCTAGTCGATTGCAACCAAAATAGTAGCATCTCTACCCACTTTTTGTTTTAGATTCTTAATAGAAATTTAGTTTCTTCAAGTCCAACATGATCTTGTTGCACCTGTATTTTGTTCTAATTTTTGTTTGAAATCACGCATATGGAACCTCTCCTCCATTTTTTTTTTGGTGAACATAGGAACCCTCTGCAAGAAAAGCATGAAAAGATCGAGGTGAATTTATGAATAATGTTATTAAATTATTCACTATATGATATATATTATAATACTATTATTGATATATTTTTAAAATTTAAATATAACAAAACAAATTTTTTAAAAATTAATTAATTAAATATTACCATATCATTTACTCACCATTTATTAAATAAATTTAATCAACATTTTACCAATTCCTAAAATATTATTGTAACGAAAATATTTGAGAAGATTATATATATATATATATATATTTATTTATTTTTATATTTTTTAGGAACATCCAAAATTTAAGCATAGGATTAATAATTTTTATTTATTTAAACTTTGGAAAGTACTATATAATGCATTGATTAGAAGTTGTATGTTTTTTTCACCATTTTCTCTAAGAGTTATTTTAATGATGTTGGGAATTCCAACTTTTTATTTAAAATATTTCACTAAGTTAATTGATATACAATAATTTGTATTTATTCTTTTATTATATTAAATAATATGTATAAAATAAAATGTAATAATATGAATACATTCAAACATAACCTAATTGACACCCAAAAAAAAAAAAAAGAAAAAAAATGGGTTCACATAAAAATTTGCTTTATATAATTGTTTTTAATATTACTAACCCAAGAAAATAAGAATCCTTTAATTAATTGGCCCAACCAATCCCTCCCGCCTTGTTATTTGGGTCCGAGCAACCACACGGAATGAATGCCCATCAGAACAAGAACCCAATAAAAAATAAAAATAAAAAAGGTTAAATTCGATACCCAAAAAAAGAATTTCAATTTGTAATTTTATTTCCAATTAGGCCCTCTTTATCTTTTTTCGGTTTGCAAAGTAAGACTCGCTCACTTCCAAAATATCGCTCCGACCACATTTCCGATTATTCGATTTCTTTTTTTTTTTTTTTGTTTTTTGATTCTCGCCGATTTCTAATTCAGTAAGTTCTTCTCCTTTCACGCTTCCACTAATCTCTGAAATTCTTTAACTTTATTTATTTATTTTTTTAAATTTTGCAAAGTCTCTGTAATCAGCCATCGATAATGACCCGCAATAGTTTAACCATAGTCCCAAAAATAGTTACCTGAATTTTCCCGAGAAAATAGCTGTTGCGAAATTCTTGTTCATGAGAAAATGTAGGAAACTGGAAGTAACTCTGTTTTTTTGACTCTCAGATCTCTAACCACCACTCCACTGAGCTCGCCACCCACATGGGTTTATGGGTTTTTATTTATTTTCCTTTTTTTTTTTTTCGTTTCTAATTTGGTAATTTTTTCTTTGTTTATTTGTTTCTTAAATGTTCAAAACTTTGCATATGGTATCAAAACTTATTTATCTGGAATGTCGAAATTATGCAACTTTATTTATTATTATTATTATTTATTTTCACCATGGTTTTGTGAAATGCAAATTTGTATGCTACTCTGTTCGTCTCCAGGTATAGATACTGAAATTTGAGGTTTGGGGAATTTCTGTATCTGGGGTTTCTGGGATTTTTGTTACTGAAAATGTAATGACATTGATACCAAGCATTGTATTGTTGGGTCAGAATTTTCAGATGTATGAAAGCGTTGGTCATGGAGTTATTAATTCGTTTTTTCTTTTCTTTTTGTAATGAAGAAAATTGTTCACCAAAAGATGGAGTTTCTTTAGAAAACTTGTTTTTGACAGTGAACAAATAGTCCTGTTGGATGCATATTCTGCCTTTTTATGGCTTGAAATGAACTTCCTTTTTACTCTGTGATTCAGGAATGCTTTGCCTTGTGTTTGGAACTTGAGCAATCATATCGTTTGCAGTTACTTCTAAACAAATTTAACTTAGTTTAGATATTTTAATCTTTTGAACTAGGAAACATGAAATTCTAGACAATAATATGAAGAGAATTATTATTATTATTATTTTTGTCCATGCTGGCCTTGGTAGGATATTTGCTTGATTTCAAATTTAGGAATTGCAGAGTGGTTTTCATTTTCATAATGATATTTTATCTGACTAATGTCAGTGCAAAAATGTTGACAGTTCTTATAATATAATTCTGTATGACAGTGGATTTGGAGAAGGGGGATGGGTTAATAGACAGCCCTCTTGAAGTAGACATAGGCTCTTCAGGAGGTCCAATTATTGAGCCATATGTTGGTATGGAATTTGATTCTGAAGATGATGCTAGGAAATTTTATGTTGAGTATGCCAGACGGTTAGGGTTTGTAGTGCGTATTATGCAACGTCGCCGTTCAGGTATTGATGGAAGAACGCTTGCCCGACGTCTTGGATGTAATAAACAAGGTTTCTCTCCTAACCAAAAAGGTCCAATTGGACCAGAGAAAAAGCCTAGACCTAGTGCTCGAGAAGGTTGTAATGCAACAATTCTGGTGAAAATGGAGAAATCTGGAAAATGGGTCGTAACAAGATTTGTGAAGGATCATAATCATCCTCTGGTTGTTACTGCCAATGGCTTTAGTACAGCGGTTAGTGCCTTTTTAAAGTTTTGAGTGCCTTTGCCTTTATTCACTGTGCTTTAGAAAAATTTTGAGATAATAGCTAATTGCGCTTTTTTTTTCCAACTTAGTTTGCTGAACTTGCATTATTAGAGCTTTGTAATATTATACATGCCTTTGTAATAATACATATTGGAAAACTTGTTTTCTAAATCAAACAAGGATAATGTATGGTATAATAGAGCTGTAAGGTAGAATAGGATATCTAGGCAACCCACCGTAATTAAGAAGAGCTTTAAAGGGTTGCACAACTAAGGGCAGTGATACATGGTTTAAAGGCTCTAATAATTTGATCTTTGCGTTGCATTAATTAAGGAATGGTTCTCACATGTTCAGATATGTAACATAGGGTTATTACAAGAATAATGAATTCATAAAATATATTTCTGAACTTGATACCAATAAGGTTGATTACAGATTTATATGCATTAGCATGCATTGGAAGCTATAAAATAGCCATTCTTGAATAATTGTGGGGAAATTGTCATGTTATGGCTCAATAGAGAGTAAAGGTATGAGAAGCTTTTCTGAAATAAATGCATGTTAATGATTAAATTGGTTAGTACTTGGAGGTCAAAATTCTACTTTTGGTGGGCTGGAAGTTCAATTAAGTCCGTTATTGACATATATCACATAATTTGGGAAAAAAGGAAGCAGTGACTTGTGGTCAGGGTCTTCTGGGGGTAGAAAAGCAAAACCTTATTTTCTGTGGAATATGCAATTCCTGCAACCAGGACAACTTCAGAGACCTGCTAGAGCAGAGATATGGAAGAATCCTTATTTTGTCCAGAAGATGATTCGACCCCAGATCGTGATAGCTATTTTTCTTTGTTCTTTTTTTCATTACTGCGTTGCACGTGATTAGGAGAGCTTCATTGATGCATTTCCTTCTTTTCATGCTGTAAGCTTTGAGCTAGTCTGGAAAATTCAAAATCCTACAGAATTAATTGTCTAGAGTTCCATCTTAGAGGGAACATGGTGTCTGTCTACCTATGACCTCATCTTGTTTTCTTTTTGGATGTCCGGAAAAGAAACAAAGGGAGTTGGTGCAAGGGAGAATTAACTAAAGTGAACTAAATCCGTATACTAAATCCAAAATATTTAACATATTTTGAAATAACTTCTTTATTTCATTATACTATAATGTTATGGGCTGGGCCCACATTTTGGTTGTTTGAATTCATTTTTAGTTTGCAATTCATTTATTTCTATTTGTAGGGTGATAAGGATAAGAAAATTCAAGAGCTTACCATGGAGTTGGAGCATCAGGAGCGACTATGTTCAACTTACAGAGAAAAATTACTAAGTTTTATGAAAAATGTTGAGGAACAAACAGAGGAACTCTCTGCGAAGATACAACTTATTGTTGAAAATGTGAGAAAAGTAGAATCCGAAACTCAAAAACATTCCAAGCGTAGATAGCCTTTACAATTATTAACAGATTTGTTTATTATCTGTACCTGTAGAATTATTAAATTCCATCTCCTGGAAAACGTTTTTATTATGTACAGTACTTGTTAGAAACAGCTTCACTTCAAAAAAATAAAAAAAATAGAGAACATAACCAAATTATTGTGCCTTCCCAATATTTCCTGATCAATTCTATATTCTATCATGGCAACAATATTACAAAGTACAAATTACACTAACTTTGTAATCATTTTATTTAATAAAATGAAATTAATGAAATGAAATAACGAACACGAATATAAACCACTGAAAATGACGTCCATTCATGCCGTGCGTTGTTATAGTACATGAAAGAGTAGTGTGAACACTTTACATCCCTATAAACACAAATTCAAGACGGGATAGCTGGTGGCAAAGTTACAGTTCTTTTGTACATTCATATCTCTCACCATGACATCAAAATAAAATAAATAAATAAATAATTAATTAAAAAAAAAAAAAAAAAACTAGAGGACCACTCAATTGTGAACACTTAGCTGTACAAAGGCAACTTTAAGGTGGCTAATGGGATAAAAGAGTCGAGCTCAGTTTCACTTTTTGTAACATGTTAATCTGTGAGAATAATATCAACCAGAATATCAGTGGAATCCTTCTACAACCACTGAGGCGGGTTAATGATTGTGTGAAAGCTTCTGAATTCCAGGCTCAAATTCTCTTATGTTGTTAAGAACTCCTCCAACTTTCATTGACAGTTGTTCTGTTTGTTCCTCAACATTTTTCAAAAATGAAAGAAGCAGCTCTCGATATAGTCGGCATACCTGATCTTGATTCTCTAGCTCCATGGTGAGTTCCTGAATCCTTCTATCCTTTGTATCCTGAAAATGTTAGTTTATTTACAAGCTAGCATCAAAATGTTACAAGCAATCTACACATCATCAGAAATCTAAAGTTGAATTTCACCATTAAGTGTATGTTGCATCCTTAATAAGTTTTATGCCGTGTCCTGAAAATATTACCCATGTTCATGATCTTCTATCTTGACACTTTTGCATGGTACACCATGCCTAAATGACAGAAAATTCATGAGCAAAATGAAGTATTTTCTTTATGTTTCAACAAGCAGACTAATTATACAACCAACAGATCCCATTATTTTTCGAAGGAATAAGGAAAGAAAACTTGTACCCTGAATATAATTCCAAAGTATCGAATCAATAATTCCAAAGTATCGAATCATCAAACTATTTTATTACTTGAAAAGGTCAGACCTGTAAAATTTCGACTCACTTCAAAACATCAGTGATCTATATTCTTATTCATATAACAGCTAGTGAAACAGATAAAGACACACTATAGAAGAGATGAGGAATCAAAATAATTATATTTGGTAAGAACAAATTTGATATTACATGTATGATTTCAAAAATGCAACCAGTAAGTAGCAAAACAAGTAATCATGGCTTTCTTCATGATCTACTCATAGGATAAAAAGAACAAGTATAAAATTCAATTCTATTACAAATACATGCCATAAGAGATAGTGAAACTTGTATTTTTCTCATTAGATGAGGAAAACTCACCACAGAATTCCAAGAAGGGCGTTGAGAAACAATAAGTGGATGAGTATGGTCCTTTTCAAATCTTGTAATAATCCATTTTCCTGATTTATCAACTTTGACCAAGATCATTGCCTTGCACCCCTCCCTCATGCTAGTCCGTGGCTTCCGAGATGGTCCATAGTCATATTTAGCTTTAAGATAAA
Source organism: Ziziphus jujuba (assembly GCF_031755915.1). Classification (NCBI taxonomy): domain Eukaryota; kingdom Viridiplantae; phylum Streptophyta; class Magnoliopsida; order Rosales; family Rhamnaceae; genus Ziziphus; species Ziziphus jujuba. The sequence continues at coordinate 27,055,215 of NC_083387.1, read as the reverse complement.
ATCCCTGCTTATTGCATGAAAATCGACGAGAAAGAATTCTCTTGTCAACCTCTGATCGACGACACTGATCAATACGCACCACAAAACCTACACGCCTTGCATATTGATCATAGAATGCCTTGGCAGCCTCTTCAGACTCAAACTCCATACCAACATATGGTTCTGGGATTGGACCTTCTTCATTGGTAACCAAGTCCGTCTCACCAGAAGTTTCATTTGTTCCAACTTCCACATCTAAATTCACTGCCACACAACATCAAATAAATGTAGACATATAGAGCACTATGCGCCTTAAATATTTGTGTGTGTATATATATATATATATATATTATTGCATACAAAAGCTCATTTTCCCCTTACGAACAAAAGTGTTTTGAATCTTTTACCGTTAGATTCAAGTAGAAAAAGTTGATTTGAACAAGCAGCTATACGACTTCTAGGAAGTGCTTTACAAAAGTCTAAAAATAGAAAGTTCAATAAATTTTCATTTTCTCAAGCACAAATTTTTTTTTCTCAGAACTGAAACAAAGCTCAATTCTGTGAAATACAAACAGGGTATTATTCCTAAGCATAATCAGAAAAAAGATGTAAATTCTGAGAAAAGGAAATGCCAAAATTAAAAGGTTTACACAAAAAGAGCAAGAATTTTTTCTTTTTTCTTTTTAATTATTTTTTGATTCTTTTCTTGTGGTATAATTATGCACAAACGGTTTATTTTGACTAAAAATAACCAGATCATATAACATGTTGCTACTAATATTAAAAAAAAAAAAAAAAAAACTCCAAAACAATTTTCTAAAGCTAATTTCAAGGAAAGCATGAAACTAACTATAAAGAGTCCAATTATCCTACTCATTTTCCCAGAAACCAAACAACGTCAAAATAAACTTGTTATTCCCAATCAAAGCAACAAATTTGCAACCTTTTACATAAAAATTCTTAAAATTAACCAAAAAAAAAAAAAAAAAAAACAAAAGAGTTCAGCAGAGAAACGAAGATCTTACTTACTGAAATTTGAGCTCCGCTCCGCGATAATGAAGTTGAAACAAAGCTTTTGGGATTTGAAATTTTATTTATTTATTTTCCTTTTTTGAAATTAAAAAAAAAAAATTCTGATTTTGTTTTTTTTTTATTTTTTTATTTTTTTTAACCTCTCTTCTCTCTATCGCTATAATGCATACAAAACGGTAACATGTAGCCGTATATAGGATCGAGAGCGAAGCAGAAGTTCAAAGGTTGAACAACGACGCCGTATAGTCCTTGTGATCGAACACAGAAAGAAAACGACACGTCGTATAAAAATTTACAGCGTCGTAAACCCGAACTTTTTTCCAGGTGGGCCCGACAAACGAAATATCTGGGTGATGTCACACGTGTCCTAGTGTGTCGGTCTTTTTCCAATCGGTCTCAGACTCTCAGCAAATCCACGTGCTCAACCGGAGCGCTCTGCTTCTCTACGGTTGTGCTGCTGCGGTCCTACGCTTCGCCAAAGTCGTCGTTTTCTTCTTCTTCTTTTCAAAGCCTTCGGCTTTTTTTCTTTTTCTTTTTTCTCTGCCAGTTTTTACTATTTCTAGTACTTTTTTCCAACCTCGCTATTCTCAAAATCATTTTTTTTTCTATTTGGGTTTTATTGCTTTTTCAATTTTTTTTTTTTTTTCTTCTTGCTTCTTCTTTACCATTCGATCAGTTTTCAGATACTTTGATACGGGTTCTGAATCAAAGACTTTTTTTTTTTTTTTTTCTTTTCACGGTTAATCCTCTGTTTGGTTTCCTGGATAGTGGAGGGAAAATTGCATGTCTGAATTGAATTGATTTGGGATTTTCTGGGGTTTGGGAAACGAACGATCTTTAACCATGTGGAATTAGTTTTGAGGAGGTTCTATGTTTGTTGATGCTTTCATGCAGTTTCTTAGCTACATTGACTTGAAGAGTCTGACAGCCTAGCTATCTTTGAGAATCCATGTCAGGTATGGACATAATTCTTCACTTTCTTACTTTCTTTTCTTTTTTCGTGGTGGGTTTAGAAGTTTATTTTGTATGGTTTCTGTAAATAAGTATATGTTTGCCGATTGTTTTTCAATTTAGTTTCTGTTTTTGAAGATCATAGTATTGGTTGTTCTGATATTTGTTTAATGTGTTTTCAATTGAGGTAGTGAAGAATGTGAGCTGCAATTATAACAATTTTACTTTATACGGATTGTAATTAGCTTTTCTATATGGCTTGAAAAAGATGATCAGAGATGGAGATTCAATTGATAATTTCCGTCCTATCTGTATTGTTCTAAATTTGGTTGATAATTTCTATAACCAATGTGAAATTGATTGCCAAATGGAAAGCTCTCTGTTCATACCATGAGTATATTGAGGTTATCAAACTGCCATTTTGTTCTCTATCCTTTTATCGCATACTGCTTTATCCTCTATATAAGTATATTTGACGGTATTTACATTTGTAACTTTAATTAAATTTCCTTGTAACCAGTGCCAGATGCCAATTTTGGAGTCGTTCAAGTTCTTAGACTGTGTTTCTGTACATGGATATCTATATGAAACATTTGAGATATTCACATTCGAAGGTCGAAGACAATAGTAAACAAGCGTCTATTTAAATGCATTCTAGCCCTAAGGATACTTCTTGAAGAAGCAAGAATTTTAGTAAAGGTAGAATTTTAATTCTTATTTATTTGGATAGGTAGTTCTTGTTATTAACTGCCTGAAAAGACATCCACTGAAGTTGATATATTAATTTCTAGTAACCAATTTTGTTTTTCACTTTTTGTACATTAGAGATATATGTTTTGGTGCCAAGCAATTGTCTTATCTGTTTTGGTGATTAGCCAGCTAAAATTATTTGGCCCACTCTAGAAGCTACCCACTGATTTGAGTCGGGAGAGTGTGTTGACCGTACATTATAGTATCCTTTGCCTGCATCAGACAAACTGTTACTATAGTGTACAGATGTGTTTATAGTATAAAATCAATTAATTCCTTCAGTGTACCAGTCAAGAACTCATCACTGTTACCCTTAATTTTCTCTGTAATGTTTCCAGTGTATTTGGAGTCGGCCTTATTGTGGGGCTTGACTGTTCCTACTTGTTAGTGTTTACACATGGAGGAGAACATTTTCCACATTATCCTATTAATGAATGTTTAGTTCGGGTAATTGTATGTAATGAATGGTCCATTCCAGACTTAATTTCTGTTTTACCTTTAAGTTGCTTGCACTTCCATTTTCCATTTTGTTCAGTTTATAGATGTTCAGATACATTTTTACCTACCTAAATATCCATTATAATGCATACTTCGAATATTTTTGTTTTTGTTTGCTAGATTACAGAGTAGAAAAGCTGAAAAAAAGAAGAAACCTGAAGCTGCACTCCAGCTTGCAGACTTGTGATGGATGTCCAACTTGTGTAAATCTGTGCTTGAAGTATAATGGAAAGCACATCTAATCAATCATTTGATTCAGATGATAGTGACAGATGTTTGCAGCTTGAAAGCTATGATGAGCATGTGCTGGTTGATGATGATGTTTCAAAAAGCATAAATTTATGTACAGAAGGAGATAATAAGATCAAAGAGCAGTCCAATGATAGTCTACTGATAGAAGGCGATACCATAGAACCATATATTGGCATGGAGTTCAAATCAAGAGATGATGCTCGAGAATTCTATGTTGTTTATGGCAGGCGTACTGGGTTTAATGTACGCATCCACCATAACCGACGTTCACGAATAAATAACATTGTTATCGGTCAAGATTTCGTTTGCTCAAAAGAAGGTTATCGGGAGAAGAAATACGTGTACAGGAAAGATAGAGTTCTTCCTCCACCACCTATCACTCGAGAAGGCTGTCCTGCAATGCTGAGAGTAGCTTTAAGAGATGGAGAAAAATGGGTTGCTACCAAATTTATAAAAGAGCACAATCACACATTAATGTCTCCCAGTAAAGTTCCATGGCGAGGATGTGGGAAAAACTTGATCAGTGAGGTATGTTTCTGTTTCCATTGAAAATGACATTTAAATATAACTGACATTTACTCGGAAAAAACTTTCGTGATATAATTAGGGCTTCCATTTCCTTTCACGAGATACTTAGCATTCATATTTCATAGCATAGAAGTTAGTGAAGTCACTTCTTTTCTACCTTTTACAATATTTTTCCTATGCTTTTATCTGACAGGATGAGAAGGATAGGAGAATCCGGGAGCTGACTCTTGAACTGAGCAATGAGAGACAAAGATGTAGGCGGCGGTGTGCAGCATACCAAGAACGACTGCATGCGGTTTTGAAAGATATTGAGCAGCACACAGATCATTTGTCAAGAAGAGTTCAAGATATAGTTCAACACATAAAAGAAATGGAGAACGACCAAATTGAGGATTCAGATTATTGATATTATTTGTACAATTTTTCCTCTACCCTTGATGCTTGTAAGTTGTAACAGATGTTTGATCTCCATGTTCATGAGCTTGTACATACTCAAAATGAGATAAATTTTACACCTTTCCATGAGTTTTCTTTCATCCATTGTCCCTGAATCATGGTTTATCGCTTACTAATCGGCAATACTGGGAATTTTTCATTTTGTTGTCATCTCACTTTTTAATACCTTTTATTTACGCACAAGTTGGTACAAAGGCAGGAGACAAGGATGGCTTGTAAAAGTTAAAAAGTTCCTGTGTTCTCCTGTGTGATGAGTTATTAAGTTCTCGGTAATCTCATGGTCTCCACAAAATAACGCAAACACGGATGGAAGGTCCACCTTTGAGTTCCCAAGTTGAAATAAAATTTCTAGAATTTTGTTGAAAGGGAATCTAAAACTAATCCTTCAATTTAACATTTTAAGAATGATAGTTGTCCAAAAGACTATCAAATATAATTTTGTCGTTTGATTGTCTAAGAAGTATAAAAATGTTGGAGATAATTATCATTATGTAAAGCAAGTTGGAGATCCCATAAGGCAGAATATAGAGACAAATAGCCATACTCTAAATTCTTCAAGGATTTCCTACTTGAAGAGTTTAATGGAGCTTAAAAGCTGCGCTGCCTTTTAATCGAGCTTGGCCAAGAAATACGTGCCAGAACTGTAGGGCTAGCTGTAATATGAAGGCAATTTTACAGTTGACTTGAAAAATGGATGTCTAGAATGAAGATTAGCATGATGAAATTGATCTTTTTGTGCAAGAGTTCTAGGGTGACAAAGTTTAGGCAGAGGGCAAGACAAAAATAATTTATCCAAATAGATCAAGTAAAGCTACAGCTAGTTCTTTATTTAATGAGGCTGTTGGATTCCTTTGTATAAGCTACAGTTGGTTCTTCAAATCTTCTAAATAACAGCATTGCAAACATTCTTTGTCCGCATGGTTATCTATGGAAATGCATAAAATGGATAAAAATGCACATCCAATATTGAACCTTGGTAACTAGGAGTTAACCCATTGTAACCTACAGGTGCATTTGTATAAGTGTAGTAAATTATATCAGTCATCATGGATAACTTACAAACCTCTATCTCCTCCTCTTCTTCAAAAGAGAAGCAGCACGAAGAAACAGCCGATCAACATCATCAAAATTTGGTGAGTTCACATCCTCATTTGCTGATTTTTGCTTCTTTGAGTCTACAGATATTTGATGTAGGTGATCTTCAAAATCTTCCTGTTCAACACCAGTTTCCACAGGAAACTTTTCAAACTCATCCATATAAAGGGGCCGTTCTGCCTTCTCCTCAGCCTCAGCATCTGAGTCAGAGTCAGTCTCAAAAATATCAGATAGACCTTCAGAATCGGAAACCATATCTGCGTCCATTGCAAGATCATCCTCAGAGCCTTGCTTGCTTGCATCTACAATTTCTTTCAGCTTCTCTGAAGGCTCCCAATCAAAGCTAGCATGCCTCCCAAGGTCTTTACTCTCAATATCAATTTCTTGGGTTTCTTCAGTTGTATCTATTTTACTTTCAGGTTCACTTTTAGCTTGAGCTCGAAGCAACTCAAGGTCCTGTTTGAGTCTGGGAATGTATTTCCTTACAGCACGGAGGCCATCTCTATACTTGGATTTATCCAAAGCCTGAACGGCAAAGGAGAAAACGAACAATAAAGTTATACATGCAGCGAGTAAATGAACAATAAAGACCAAAAGAGAAAAAAAAAAAAAAAAGGGTTTCAAAGACTACGTATAAAGTTATACATGAAGGACAATTGGGATTCCAGTTGCTCTCATATCACCTTATTTTCATGATTTAAGAAGTAGAAGACATTAGAAATATCTAAAACTGCCAAAGGATCTTTAGCACTTGAAATGAAATATTATATGGGTATTTTAGTTCAAATGCAGTTAAAGAACAAAGGTATATATATTCCTAGACTAGAAGTCCTGCAAGAGTGTGGGTGGTGGCCACCAATCTTCTATACACCAAAATAAAAATTAAAAATTAAAAATTAAATAAAATAAAATAAAAGAGAAAAGAACCTTTTTCCGAGGAAGAGTAATTCTGGGTGACATTATCTCTGTTGGCGGTTGAGAATAGTTCTTCCCTCTGTACATTATTATTGTATTCTCTTCATGAATTTCAAGCACAATCCCTCCAGTTAATCTTGCCAGCTCAGCAGCAATTTCTTTAACCTCCTCAGGTGAAAACGTCTTCACGATCACCTGCAAAGTCTGATGCTTCTTCCAATGCAGGTGCATATTAAGAATAACACCCTGATATATTCCCCGTCTTCCAACTGGAACATAATTCTTGCATTTGAGACCCATCTTCAAAAAGTAAAAGTGTTCTTCAGGTGTCAATATCTCTGGATCATGTTTTGTTTCTGAAGAATCCACAGGCTCAATCTTCTTAAGAGCTTCAACAAGCCTTTCCTCTTTCTTTTGAGCCTGTGAAAGACGGAAAGGGGGGGAAAAAAAAAAGAAAAAAAAAAGGGTATTATATAAATACACACAGTGAGCAGTATATACGATATGTATGATCATGAAATATTTTGCAGTCCATATATTTACACCATGAAAACTGCTAAAAGATTACCCAATGTACTAAAGCAATAAGTTCAAGGTAATCTTCCAAGTTATCTAATATTAAATCTTAGTCTAATATTAAAAAGCAAAAAAAGATATTTTTTTGGGTTGTCAATGAACATCTTTAATTTGTGAAGCATAATGACACAAGGAACGCAAACCCTATCAGTAATACCAAAGCCAAAGGCTTGCCAATATAATACAGAGACTTGCCTCATGAGTCCTATGACATCAACACCCAGAAATCTTGTCTAATTCCAATCAAGTAATTTAAAGGGACAGCACAAACATCCATCCTAATCACTCAACAGAAACAACCCAGTTTTAGCACAAAATTGCATTGTACGATAAGTTAGTAAACTAGTTAAAATACTTCACCTATTCATAAACTCACCAAGTAAGATTAGACCCTTGATACAATATTTCCATAATCAAGGCTAAAGTTCACAAAATTAGAAAAGAGTACCCAAAAGGATTAAACACATTAATAACACTGAATGCCACTGGCAACAACAGAGGTTCTCAGGATAAGATTTCAGTCCAAGCAACATTTCAAAATGATGCAGGCAGCTCATTTCTAATCAGAAATAAATAAAGGAAGAAAAAAGAGGTTCCTAGAAAATTAAAACCTTAGCAGCGTTTAGCATGTGAAAAGTGACCCATATCTTGGATAACCCAGCTAGGTGGTTTATAACTTAGAATATTACCTTTCTCAATTTGTACAGAATTTTTTCCTCTGCTGTCATTCTCTCATACTCTTTCTTCTTCTTCCACCTGAAGAACTTCAGCCATCTCACTACAGCTCTTTTCCCCTTGAGCTTTTTCCTCTTCACTTTACCACCACCACTACCACCATCATCAACTGCATTGCTTTCAGAAATTCTTGGGGGCTCCACAAGTTTGTCAACCGTCTGAAGACAACTAACCGAGTGAATCCCTCGAAACCCATATAAGAGAAACTTTTGAGCACCAAAAGGGTCGCCAAAAACAGGTTCCTGAACCAAAACCTTGCATATAATATCACCCAAACTACTACACAGTAAGTAAACTTGAAACCAAAAAACATATCTTTCTCTACAAAAATGCTAAAACTCAATAGGGACCATATATGAAATTTAACCAATACATTGAAATACAAATATTAGAAGCATTTTGTGTCTTCCCTTGCAACCAAAATCTAAAAAAGATCAAATTGTGAAGATTGTTATTCACTGAAATCAAGAAAAAGGGAGAAGTACCTCAGCCTGCTTCTCCGAAGGGCTGGCTTTGACAACAAATACTTCATTTGAATATGAGATTTGCAGAGAGGCAGCGATCCCAGAAGCCTCATCGCCCTTCCCATCATTTTCTCCATTTCACCGAAACCTCTGTAGACTTCGTCGATAGAAAACCCAATTTGCTTTAGCGGTTTTAGACATTTTGGTATTTTACTCTACTCCCCCTTCTATTCATTTATTTTTTTTCTTTTGAAAAATAAATTGCACATTTCTTCTTAAAATTGATTTTTTTTTTTGAAGGATTTAACAATTTTAACTTTTAAATATTGTTTTTTTATATAGTAAATATTGTTTGTTGAATAATGTCAAATTTGAAGCATTTTTTATTTATTTTAATTTTTTTAATTATTATCATTATTGTTTTGCTGAATAGAAGCATTTTTTAATTGCTCTAACGCTCATGTGTCTTTTTTATCCATATCTAGCCCCTTATAAAAGTGTTTTTAGAAGGGTAATATTTACATTTAGCTTTAAAATTTATATTAATAGTACCACTTTTATCTACTTAATTTAATTTATTGATTTTTTTTTTCCTTCTAACACTTGGGAGATAAATTTTTTAAATTGTTAGAATGGAATCAATAATGAAAATATTGAAATCTTGACCCCAAAAAAAAAAAAAAAAAGGATAAAATATTTTTTGGTTACAATTCATTAATTCAATGTAGTGTAAAATGAGTGATATTGTTGGTTTCATTATGCTATTAGCTAGGTTAGTCAGATTTATATATTCGATGGAGGAGATTAACTAGGAGAGAGGTGAAAGCGAAAGAAAGAAAATATGAAAAGTAAAATATGAAAAAGAAATTAGAAGCTATACATAGGATAATATAGTAATCATTTATCATGAAATGTGTATATACATATATAGTTTCAAAAACAAAAAATTCCTGTCCCCAGTTTATTCGAAGCAGATTATCAATTACTTATGTGCATTCACCATTAGAAAACAACTTTAATTTTAAATAAATTTACCATTGAGATTTGAAAATAATGGTTATACTATTAAACTGTCTCAATGGAGATAATTTATGGTTGAGATAGACGGTTCATATTGGTATATATAGCACAAAATAGAATTTAGGAGTTTCTTTTCCAAAGGGATAACAATTTTCATAATAACTAACATGCATAATTCTTACCAAAACACATGAATCGTTTGAAAAGTTGATAAATTGTAACTGGGGCAGTCTAGCATGCAAACTAAATAAATGTGGCCTTTGCAGCCTTATTGCATTTCAAAGCAAACATATATACAACTAAAAACATTCAATCTTATCTCAATGGCCAGAGTTAACAAGCTAGTTAGGCATAATAGACTACCAATCCTCCATCATAATATATCAATTTGGAGCACTCAACATCTAAAAACAGAAAATATTCAAAACAAGTTAGGGAGTAAATGCAATATAATAAACAAATAAAAACAAATTAACCAATTTATACAGAACAAAACTCATTTGGATGAAGGAGGATCCAAAACTTGCATGAAATCATAAAAGCTCACAAATCAAAGAAATATTGGTCATCAACCTATACGCATAAATAAATAAAAGATTCACGGGTTAGTTTCTCTGAATTTTTCGTTTTGTCAAATCTTCCAACAAAAATAAATAATAAATAATTTGAGGAAATTTCAATAAAAATGCTTGCTAGGAGTGAAACCAACAAAATATAAGAACAACCAAAAGGACATAAATTAACAAAACGAAATTAATCTCATTAAAGGAAGCTATGTAAAAGATCTCACTTGCATGAATATCATATTGAAGCCCACAAACCAAAGAAAATATTACAATTTCTTTTTTCCCTCTTATCAAAATTTACAAATCAAGCAATATTCATCAATAGGGTGGGGGTCAACCTCTGACAATATATATATATTTTTTCCTTCTTCAACGTCTTTTCCCTAAACTCAAAAACCCGGCCAAAAAAAGAAAAATATAATAAAACCTTAATATTCATGATGATGATGATCCTCAAATTCAATCCTCATGATCAATTTGTTGTCTCTCAAGTATGTCAACTTGATCCCAAAGCAGCAAAACCACCACGTTTCATCATCTGTTTGAACTCCTTGAAATTTACCATCCCATCACCATCCACATCCACTTTCTTTATCATCAGCTTGCAATCATCCACCGTCCTTCCTTGCTTCAACCCTAAAGATGCCAAAACCGACCTCAACTCCTCCACCGTGATAAACCCATCTCCATTCTGATCGAAAACATTGAATGCTTCCCTCATATCCTCCTCTTCGTCTCTCTCGTCCATTATAGTCTGGTACAAACCTCCGAATTCGTCAATATCTACGTAACCATCACCGTTAAGATCGATCTTATCGATCATTTGAGCCAAGTCTTTGTCTGGAATGTAAATGCCAAGGTTTTCCAAGGAGTCTTTAAGCTCCTTCTTGGTTATCCTGCCGTCTCCATTGCGGTCGAACATTTGAAATACTCGTCTCAATTCTCCGGGATCCATTTTGAAAAATAAGATGCAAAAAGAAAATGAAACACACGTAAATTTGGAGTGGTGGAAATTTGATTGATTATCTTTGTTTGGTTGAGAAAGAAAGAAAGTGGAGAATAAGAAGGTAGCAGAAATGGAAAATGGGAAAGTAAACGGTTGAGAAGAACTTGTAGAGAATATGCGGTGGAAGAGAAATCAGAAATGGAGTTGGTTGAAGAAGAAGATAGAGAGGAAGGAGAAAACTTTGGTCTGTTTGAGTAAACTATGCCCCATCAAACACGTTCGTTCATTGGTTTTGGATTTTCTTATTTTTCTGGTAAAATACGCGTTTTCTAGTGGTTGAATTATTAGGTGTTAAAAAAATTTAAAAAAAAAAAAAAAAAAACAAAGACACGTTTTCTGTTGTGGAACTACTTATATTTTAGGTTCACCCAAAAAACCAACTATTTTTTTTTTTTTAAATTTTTTCACTTGAAAAAAAAAAAAAAAAAAAACCAACTACTTATGTCTATGTCTATGAACTCTCTCACATCCTTTATATCTATATAGATATATATATATGATTTTATTTTGAGGATTAATATGAAAAGGTTTTTCTTTTCAAACTCTTATAATGCATTAAAAATTAAAATTCAAAATTATATTTATTAGTCATCCAATCTTAACATAATTTATTTTTATATATAAAATTTTAATTCTAATATTTTGATGTGATCCAATGATTATCAGTAATGAAGTTATAAATTCTAACCTTTTAATGTAATTCAATGGTCATAAAAAATGAAATTTAATTTGATAGAATAATCCTAATCTTTAATATGATCCAATGGTCATCAAGAATGAAATTTAGTTTGATAAAATAAAATGAACCTTACTTTGGATTGATTTATAAATAAATACGTGTCTATATATATTACTTTTTCTTTAAAAAAAATTGACATCATTTTTGCACATATATTTTTTCTATGAATAACTTTCGGAAAACAATTTAATGAAATTGACAATAATGCTAAAATTATTAAAATATTTAATAAATTTATTTATAAAATAATGCAACAGTAGATAATATTTAATTAATTTATTTTTTTTAATTCACTTATATAATTATAAGTTAATTTTTTTTTGAAATTATATGAATATATAAACTAATAATATTTTAAAAATATATAAATAAATTTAATAAACATTTTAGTACATGTCGTGATCAAATTAAATGTACACAATTTATGTTTAAAACTATTTTGTATAATTAAAAGAAAAATTATATTATTGGACTAAACTTACAAAAACATTATAGTTTAAGTTTTATAAATTATAATTTGGAGGGGAAAGTGCAAAAGGTAGAAGAATTAAGGTGGGAAATTGTTTTTCTTTCACTTAGCCCTTAAAAAGTGGTATAGCTTAACAAGTCAACAACCGGAAAAGATAAGTAAACTAAAATAAAAGACATTTGGGAGTAAAAAAAACAAAAAAAAAAAAAAATGAAGGTATAGGGAGTGGATTCATTGCCTAAAAGAGTAGTAGAAATTAATAAAAGACATTTTTTCCCCCCGGTAATAAAAGACTTATTTGACAACATTTATTTTGTGGAAGATTTAATGTGGTACAAGGGTTTTTAATAAAATATTTTATTCATGTTTTCCAACTCTATCAAGTGTGCGTATATATATACACACACACACACACACACACACACACACACACACACACACACACATAATAACTAATGTCAAATTGTTGAATTTCATTTATTTATAAATGATTATTTTATCCTTTTCAATTATCAAAATACAAGCCAATAGTATAACCCCCAAAAAAAAAAATATATATATATATATATATACACAAGCAAATAGTACAACCCCAAAAAAAATAAAAAAAAATACAAGCCAACGGAATCCTAATAAAATTATAATTCATAAGCCAATATTTGGACAAAAAGAATTATATGCCATTAAAATTGCAGAGTTTTGCTGTTGGACACTGTCCAGTGTCCAAGTTGGACATTCAATAAACTTATTGGTGGACGATTCTTCTTGTTAGTATTGCGTTTAACCAAAATCTTATTTATTACGCTTATAATCTGTGTTTTCTTTTTTTTTTTTTTTTTTTTTTGGGTACAACAGGCTTATAGCTGTTGGAATATGTATGCTATATAATTTTAAATGGTATTGTCCTGTATTATGTCACTCTCTTTTTTAATGAGGCAGGTAGCGTCTGAATAGAAATCTATTTGAAGATCTTTTGTTCTAGAACCTGCTTGGTAGTAAATTCAAAAATTAAAAAAGCATTAATTTTTTTTTTTTTTTTTTTTTTTTTGCTTTCTAAAAGCATTCATTTGATATTATATTATAGATATATATATATATATATAATATTTTCAGGAAAATTGGTTTATGCACAACTATTCCAATTTGCTTCCATATCCATACAATTGTTTTTTTTAAAAAATTAATTCATTAACCAAGGAAAACATTTCCAAAAATTAAGATATGAAAGAGTGGATTTATTCCAGCTATGTGCCCAATAACATCATGGAAAGAAAAGATGTTATAGTCGAGTAAGCCGGATAATAATGTCGCAAACGAAGAAATTGCCTCAAAACATTTTAAACGGGTTTTGGGACAGAGTGCGTCTGCCAACATTTATTTCTTCTAATCCAAGGTTTCTTAAACATAAAATCGGAGGAAAATAAAGTGGGAAGAAAAAAACGAAAGAAAAAAAATGAAGAAGAGAAATTAGGATTTTTTTTTTTTTTTTTTTTTGGGGGGGGGGGGGGAGGGGGGAATGTACCAGTAGTAAAAGGGCCTGAAGAATCAGAGATCAAATTCAGGCGAGTGATACTGGCGATTTGAATGTCGCAAGGTTCTCACAGAGAATTTAATTGCCTGGATCGTTTTCACAAATTCAATATCCAGTCAAGAAGCTGATCTTGCTTTTCATATCCAATTTCATAAAAACAACAAAATCATAACCACAAAACCAAATATTCATGTGCAGAATGAAAACTGAAATACAGGATTTAAAGAGATTGACTAAGAGAAGCAAAGAGGGATTATCCATGTCGAATAACAAAACACCCCGCCCCCCTCAACACCCCACATCGCTCGTCTATTATATACAACTGCGCATTCGCAGATTAGGGTTTTCTCTTGCTTGGTTTTTGAAGACCACAAAGGGGTAGTTTCGTCATTTTGGTAGTCCATTCGATATAGACTGACTGCTGATTTAAAACCCATATAACCTTGTTTGGGCTTGCTCTTCTCTGGCCCAGCAAAAAAAAAAAAAAAAAAAAAATTGGACTGATTTAAGTCCAAAATCATAGTTTTTATGATAGCAATCATATTCAACGTTTAAAAATCTATTTTCTTGAAGAAAATTTATATAAAATAATATCCTTTCACCCCTTTCCAAAGAAAGGAAAAAACATAAAAACAAAAAATCTCCCCAAATTTACACTCGAAATCAATAATTCTTAACAGTTGACTCTCGAAAAACAGAAATTGATATTGGATATATATATATATATATATATTTACTTAATGAGAGTCCAATTTAATGATTTTTGGTCGAATTATATCCGAGTATACATGCTTTCACTAATAAAGTAATAAAATATAAAGTGCATTACAGAGGATCCTAGCTATTATTTTATTATTTTTAAATGATAAGTAATACAGAATTTTGGTGCCAAAAGTTGCCATGGTTTTTCTTTTTCAAAAAAAATTGATGTCAAAAGAATTAATTATATTGCCAGGAAAAGCCTTGTCCCCCGCGCCGCGCGCCCCTCCCATCCCCCCCAACACCAAAAACCAAAATACATAACACATTATCACAATTCACACACAGCAGTTTGATAAGTCAATTTTTCGGAAAAAAGGGAAGGAAGGGGAAAAAAAAAAAAAAAAAAAAAAGTCTGAGAACTGATCTTATTCAACTAAGGTCTTTTTTAGGTTTCTTCAAATGAGCTTATATCATTCACTAACGTTAATCTATCATAAAAACATAAACAAAACTATATCATAATAATATAGCAATTGTACCTCATAAATTAACATGAGGAAATCCTAGCACAAATGCCTTATTAGCCTCTTCAAGGAACATATTAGCCTCTTCAAGGAACATTTCAATAACAGATTTGCCCATTGCACCTCCAAATGTTGAAGATCAGGATTAAAATTAAAATTCTTACATTTCAGGAACCCACCCTAGACAGAGCTAGATGGGTTAAATGCCATTTTAAACAGAGATTTTGACAAGTTTAAGTTTCCCTAGTGAAACTGACACAAATTAAAAACTAAACATTATGGTGATCTAGCCTTGTAGAGATCAAACAGCAAAATGTAACAAGAAGAAATCTAAGTTAAAATTTGCTGAGCTTTATAACACCATAACTGACGCTAATACGCTGTTTGAAATAGGCAATTAAAAGTCAGTTTTAGCTTTGAGCTTACAAACTATTACATTGAATGATTCTGACTTTTATAAAAAAATTTGTGCCACAGCTGGTTAGGTCGAGATTTTCTACAAAGAGCTTCAAAGGGGAAAAACATACATAACTATTTTGAACCTTAAGACAATCTTACGTGATTCCTAACCTTAAGACATTCTTACATGATTCCTACTTTACCATTCTATTTCTCAACAGCAAAAAGAATTGACAACATGGTAGTTACATTAAAGTTCCTTTCACATATAATTTCTAAATGCTAACGAAAAGTTATGACTTTTGATTTTTTCATTCTATGGCTTAAATGTAGAAGCAAAAACTATCTTATATGGAGCCTGAAATCCAAATTGTAAAAAAGGATCAAGCATGCTAAATGCTCTTGAAAAATTGTTTGATGGATGTGGAATTCCTCTAAACTATACGATCCTAGGAACAATAAATCTCACACATCTTCCTTTGACTTTGAGCACTGTTCATAACATAATAATGACATGGAAAATGAGAAAATAGAAGAATTGCCAAACGAGCACAAATCAGACATTTCAAGGACCAAACAAGTCAAAATTAAATTTCTCAGACCAATATTTATTTAGAAATAGTTACAATAGACAATGATACAACTTCCTCAAACCAGTATACCAACAGCAAGACAGCAGGACACCAACATTGGCAAAATGACCATTAAAGTTTATTAAGCTCATTATGACTATTTCTTTTGATAAGAAACGTATTATAAACTTTAATAAGTCTATTCAAACCATGAGCCAGTTCCTGAATATTAAAATCCAAATTACTACATTAAATGTCCCTCAATGCCTTCTTTTTAGCTTAGTGTAAGTTCATGCACCTTCAAACAAGATGCATGTTTACTAACCCATAAGCTTGTTTTTCTAAGGTCTATATGTAGAAAGATCACAAAATGACAACATTGAAATGCCAACTTAGAAATATGTAAACATGGGAGTTAGGTGAAATTAATTCAACTACACGCTACCAAAAAAATAAAATAAATAATGATAATAAAAAAATAAATAAAAATTAAAAGAAATTAAAAAAATCTTTAGGGAAACTCCAATCTTTTGAGAGAAACTTGATTTCCTATGTCGTATGAATAAAAAAGTTTACTGTTCAGAGACTATCATGATAATAAAATATGCAGACAGGTTATCATCTCTCAAAGTGGAGCCTTCCTGTGAATGGTGTATCCTATCTTTTTCTTAATCACTTTGACTTAAAAACTTTGACAGACATCCTCCCATACGCAAACGTGATTTCCATCATATTTCATCACTTTCTAATAAGGAAATCTCTTGTTCAATAGTATAAATTTGCTCTAATCCAGTTATGATACTGTATAACCAAACTCATAGAAAGACAACTCCAATCTATTATTTTTCGTAGGCAGGAAAATGCCCAATTAGGAAATTCCTATGCAGATTTCTTCAGTACACATATATATTTTAATGATGTACAAAAGTTTGCACGCATTCAAGCAATAACAGTAAGTGATTGGAGGTTTGATCCAAAGTCGAAGCTCTATATCAACTCTAAACAACAATTACCAGTAAATGATGGGAGGTTTGATCCAAAGGTGAAGCTCTAAATCAACTCTAAATAAAAATTAACACTTACCTCAAGTTACTTCCATTAGAGAAAAATTCTCAAAAACTTAAGCTAGAAGATCATACGTGTCAACAGAACACCCAAAAAATTCCTACATTGCACTGACCAAACTATTCAACTCACCAGAAAATGCACCTCAATTTTCTCCCAATAATCAGTGTATCAAGTTTTCAGTTTAACAATTAACACTAATACCAAGCTAAAGTAGATTTTAGTAAAGTTCAATTCAGGTCCCATGATGTTGCCATCCCTTTGCAACAAATTCCAATTATTATTGTTATTATTATTTTTCATACAAGCAAATTCCAAATTCTCATTCTTTTCTACTATTTTTTGTGGCAATCCCATAAAATGCCACCACTGCTACAAATTATTAATTGAATCAACCACTAGAGAAAAATGTGGGAACTTGATTCTAGGTAACAACAAAATGAAATTCCGATATAGTCAAAATCATCAAATTAAAGGGCAATCTTATACAGAACCCATCCAAATTATGCCAAAACGTAAAGCTTTTTTTTTTTTTTTTTTTCCCCAAATGTATATCGGAATAAGCAACAACATTATTAATATCCAATCCAAACCAGAGGGTAAAAAAAACCAAGTACAGAAAACAAAAATAACATTCATTTTTTTTAACCCTAGTCCCTTCTTTTGCATTTGCAAGAAATGGAGCTCAAACCAATAAATTTACGGAATATCCCAAGGCTTAGGCTCGGGGACAGCCACGACCATACCTTGAAGTTCAGGTGTGAGAACGACTTGGCAACCGAGCCTTGAGTGCTTGTTGAGAACCCTAGCCCTAGAATTCCTCTTGAGGACGTACTCTTCATCGTAAGACCTAGGCGGAAGCCTCTCGAGCCATTCCTGAGCAATGTTGACCTCGCACTCGGCGGAGCAAGCGTCGATCTCCTCCAGCCGGTGGGAAGCCGGGTCGATCAGGCCGTTGTTGGCCAAGGCTTTGAGGAGGGTGTGACCGGAAAGGCCGACGATTTCCCTCTTCTTGCCGTCGAGATCGATTGCGAAAAGCTTGACGATGCGGTCAGAGACTTTCTTGGAGGAAGAAGATGGAGATGGGGATGGCGTTGGGGTTGAGCTTGAGGCGGAACATCTTGAAATTAGGGATTTGGAGTAGAAGGAGAGAGATGGAAGACGGTGGATTTGGGCGCTCAGTCTCTGTAGGTTCGCGACGGCCATTGTCGCTTCTTTTTTTTTTTTTTTTTTTCTTTTTTTTTTGTTTTTTGTTTTTTTTGGGTAAAGGAGATGACAGTAGGAGGGGTATCAAAATAGACACGCTTCAGTGATTGCATTAAAAAATTGAAAAAAAAATTGAAAAATAAAATAAAATCTTACGGTTAAAATAAATAAATAAAATTGTGGAAAGGGCAGAGTCCATTTATGTTGTTTTTTTATCTTATTTATTTGAAATTAATTGTTCTTTGAAAAAAAAGAAAAAAAAGAAAAAAAAAGGCAGTGTGTTACACTTTGAAGTATTGATGGACCATACTTTGACAAATAGTCTCATGGGCAAAATTACTACTTTAATATAAAAAATAAAAAAAATGATAGATGCATGGTGATAGTTTGTCATTGACTTATAAATTAATATAAGCTAATACTTTTACACTTGATCTTAGCCAATAGGCCAAGAAAGGTATAGCTAATATTATTCAATAAACAACACAATTATTTTATTTTTTCCATACTAATATTCAAATTGAGCAATGATAAAGTAAAATATTTAAAAAAATGTTTTTTCCAAACAAAAGTGAATCGTGTGGAATTCCTCTCTTAACAAGGCAGTGTAAAAAGCTTGCTTCACTTGAAATGCTAGTAGTAGACATTTGGAAGTAAAAGAACTTATCATTCTGGAGACTTAACGAAGTAAAGAGTGATCAGTAATGTTCTCCATTGGCTATTGATTGTTATGCTCTAGATAGTAAATGTGAAGCAACCCCTTTTGGTTAACAAAAAAAATCTTCAAACAGAAACAAGAAGAGAAAGATTGTGTACAAGTTTTGAAGTAGATAGGGAAAAAAAAATTGTGTTTTGGAAGTTTCAGACTGTGATTCTGAAAGAGAGTACTAAACAAGAGAAACCTTTGGGCGAGTAATGCATCAGATACCTAGCTTAAGATCTAAAGCCAAGTACAAAATCTTTCTCTTTTTATACACATTATATCACACACTGAATTCAATGTCATCTTCTTCCTATGTACATTTTCCATTCCTGGTTACCAGCCAAATCCACCTGCTTTTTGTTATGAGAAAATATGCAATCCCATCGCAACCCATTTTCTTGCATGCGTAGATTGTTTTGCTGTGTCATTGGCAAATTTACCAATCTCATATTTCCTCATGTTAGCCCTTATGGAAGAAGATCAGGTATCAGAGGAGAAATTGTCATTGTCCAGAGTTCTGGACAACCTGCAGATCCTGTAAAATCAGCTTTCATTCAGATATGCAGTGCCACTACAGTTGACCCAAGTAAGCTTTCAAATTTTGAGTCATGGATTTCATGTCTTTTATGAATGTTATAAATGAAAGAAACTTGAATATTTTTAATTTGCACAAATGCAATGTCAACTTTGAAGTGATTTTCATGTGTTTGATTTTCTGTATAACAGCAACTGGCAAAGGAAAATTAAGTGAGAAGGCATATCTTAGATACGGAAAGAGCAATGTAAGCAATGGTGAGAAAACCACCACATATAAAATCATGTTCCGAGTGGAACCAGGATTTGGAACTCCAGGAGCTCTTATCATAACAAACCAACATGAGCATGAATTCTTCCTCAAATCAGCTTCTCTTCGAACTCCTAACAATCAGACTATTGAATTCGACTGTGGTTCTTGGATATACCCATTTGTGAAAACCGGAACTGGTCGAGTTTTCTTCTCGAATACAGTAAGATGCATTACATATATTATGGTTTTATTTGAGTTTTCTTGTGTATATTTCCAAATGTAAGTGAATAACTCAGCTTGATGTTGTGGTAGAAATATCTTCCTAATCAAACACCTCATGCTCTACTGAAATTGAGGAAGGAAGAACTTATTAGCATGAGAGGAGATGGAGAAGGCGAAAGGAAGGAATGGGATAGAATCTATGACTATGACTACTACAATGATCTGGGAAATCCTGACAAAGGTAAAGAACATGCTAGACCTGTTTTGGGTGGTTCAGATTTGCATCCGTTTCCTCGCAGATTAAGAACAGGTCGTCCACCTAGCATTGCAGGTATATATATTTGTACAAAAAGAACAAGTTCTATCATTTCAAATAACTCAGTATACTTTATTGGTGTTAAATTGATCTGATTGTTTCCAACTTGATGACTAATTTTCAGACCCTTCAACGGAAAGCCAGCCAAATATGGTTAACATAGACAACATATATGTTCCTCCAGACGAATGTATGAGCTCCAAGAAAATGTCTGAGGTTATATCCAGCTCAATCCAAGCTGCTGTACCTTTCCTTATCCATGGGGCAAAATCATTCTTCGAACAAGAGTCGAGCAGTTTTGAATCGTTTGATGAAGTGCATTACATTTTTTCTGGAAATAGAAGCCTAATAGTGGAGGAGTGGATCACAGAAAATCTGATAAATGTACTTCCTCCTAAGGTCTTCAAAGAAATTACTTATGAGAGCATAGGGGCCCCCTTCAAATCTCCATTGCCTCAAATTATAGCAGGTGATCTTGCAATTTACTCTTACATATTTTTATACACCCTGCATAATAATAGACATTTTCATTTCTCTTTACAAACTCTGGTGTTTCAATATCTCAGAGAATGAATTGGCTTGGAAGAGTGATGAAGAGTTTGGCCGCCAAATGCTCGCTGGAACTAATCCAGCACGAATACAGCGCTTGGAGGTATTTTTACCTTCTTCATAAATACTTCTTAGAAGGTGAAAAAAAGTAGTAGATTTATTATTCAGACTATGCTCAAGAATGGCGCTTCGTGAATCAGTACAATTAACAAGGAAGATATCTAATTTGGTTACTTCTTCATTTTATTATTCATCTTTACTTAAACATGGACATCGTTGGTTCAAAAGGCAAGATTTTAATCTCCATTATATCTATGTATCATATAAGTGAACTACCAGACTCTATTTCATATCTTTAACTTGCAGAAATTTCCACCTACCAACAAAAAAGGAAAGATCGGTGCAATGATAGAATCACATATACAGGACAACCTTGACGGCCTATCGGTTGCCCAGGTAATAAACAAAGTCTCTTACTGCAATTTTGTTTCAAAGAGAGGTAACTTGCTACAAATTTTGTCCTTTTTGTTTAGGCAATAAACCAGTGCAGGCTATTCGTATTGGATCACCATGACTACCTTATGCCCTTTTTAGAAAGAATGAACGCAAAGGATGATTGTGTTTATGCATCCCGTACACTACTGTTCCTAAAGAATGACAAAACACTAAAGCCAATAGCAATAGAACTTAGTTTGCCCTCACCTTATAATGGCGATGAGCTAGGTACAGTGTTTATTCCCGCAAGAAAGGGTGAAGCAGCCGCAATGTGGCAAATTGCTAAAGCTCAGGTTGCAGCTAATGACTCTGTTTACCATCAACTGATCAGCCATTGGTACGTTGATCATAACAGTTCTATGATATTTTTTATTTTTTATTTTTAAATTAGTTCTCTTCATTCTCTAATTACAAGTTAAAGCAAGAATTTTGGATTAGTGATTTCTTGTCCCACAAAAATAATTAAAATGATGCTTTTCATACAATGATGGATTGGCAAGTAACAAGATGAAACATAACCAAGAATATGATCCTAATTCTTTAGTCACATTTCTGTGAACATAAATATTAGAAGTATTTACCAGGTTGATGCATGTTTTAGGTTGCAAACTCATGCAGTGGTCGAACCATTCATCATTGCCACTAGAAGACAATTGAGCATGATGCATCCAATCCATTGGCTACTACATCCTCATTTCAAAGACACCATGCACATAAATGCACTGGCAAGGAATATCCTCATGAGCTCTGGAGGAATCCTCGAGAAGACATTGCATTCTGCAGAAATTTCCATGGAGTTGTCAGCTGAGCTCTACAAAGATTGGAGATTTGATGAGCAAGCACTTCCAGCTGATCTACTCAAAAGGTACTTATTTCCAAGAATTGATATTGTTATCTACTCCTTCCTTCTTCCAGTAGGGCTATTAGTTCGAGTATAATTACCACAATTCCATTTCGTGGAAAATGGAGAGAGATAGATATACAAACTCTTGAGCCATTTTACATAGAAAACAGAATCCGGGCTGGAAATACAAGTTATTTTCATGGCTAATTACTGCTTTCATGATAAGCGAATTTAAACATAACTGCATTTTATTTTTTTACTATAAATGTAGAAATAGAGGAGTGGTGAACATACAAGGAGAGAGAGAAAGTCGGAAGATCTCAGTTCACATTATTCACTAAACAGAGCTTTATTTCTATATTCTAACAGAGTTCTTTCATGGGAAAAATATTCTCAGGGGTATGGCTATAAAAGACCCAAATCCATATAACCCAACTGGGGTTCAGCTCCTATTCGAGGACTATCCTTACGGTGCAGATGGACTTGAGATATGGGTTGCCATCAAGACTTGGGTTACAGATTTCTGCTCTATCTTCTACACAGATGATGATTCTGTCTCATCTGACCAAGAAATCCAATCATGGTGGTTGGAAATCCGAAATGTGGGTCATGGTGATAAGTGCAGCGAGACATGGTGGTACAGAATGACAACTCTCTCAGACCTAATTCAAGCTTTGACAACCCTCATATGGACTGCATCAGCCATCCATGCTTCTGTCAACTTTGGGCAATATGCATATTATGGATACCCTCCAAATCGTCCCACATTATTCAAAAAGGACATTCCCTGGGAAGGAAGAGTTGAATATGGTGAATTCCTCAAGGACCCAGATAAATATTATCTAAAGATGTTGCCTGGAAAACTTCAAATGAGTCTCAGCGTAGCACTACTGGAGGTACTTTCAAGGCACGCATCAGATGAAGTGTACTTAGGTCAAAGATCATCATCAATGGTGTGGATAAACAATGAAGAGGTTGGGAAACGATTTGACAAGTTTAGCAAAGAGCTAAAACAGATAGAGAAAAGAATCACGGAGAGGAACAGAAATCCTAATCTTAAGAACAGAAGGGGCCCTTCTGGTATACCTTACACACTTTTGTACCCGGATACCTCCAATGTTGAACTCAAAGGGGGTATCACAGGAAAAGGAATTCCTAATAGTATTTCCATTTAACATCTTTTCATACTCGTTTTGTTTGCATGTTCAACACAATTCTGTAAAAAAAAGGGATTGGTTCAAATAAATTTTCTAAATTGTGAACCTATGGTTATGAGACAAGTTAGCCATTCTAGTTTACTTAAATAATTATTTAATTTCGTCACTTAATTGCATGGTTGTTCTTGCTTGTTAATTTACAGAGAAACTATTTGAAAATGACTACACAATACAACAATTATATGTGTGGTTACATACTCATGTGCAGACTCGAATGTGTCTTATTAACAACATCGGCCTTGAACAGCAAAAGATGCAGAATCAACATTTTCTGAATTGCCCAGCACCATATGAGCAACCATTTCAGCAGTCCCCAGAGCCTACAAATTTGGACCAAAATAACCAGCAACAGTTATGACATTTATTGAATTCATATAAACTCCAGAGAAGTGACTGTCTGCTCTACCTTAGCCAGTAAACAATATGGACAGAATCATAACTTAACAGTGAAACTGGCTAATATTAGACAAATTGTGATTCTAGAAACTTTAGATTGCTTTACATCTTATGAGAAATAACAAATAATATTACCATGGCAAGTCCAAATCCTTCATGACCAGTTGCAAGAAAAACATTTGGCAAGCCTGGCACGGGCCCAATCACTGGCTTCCCATCAGGCACTGAGATAGCAAAGATTATAGACATTCCTTAATTTCACACTAAAAGACACAATTCCAAAATAGGTACAAATAAAATATCTATCCTAGAAATCCAATAATCTGATGTGCCTCTTTCTTAGTCGTTTGTAGAGAATAATAGGATTTAAAACTCACTGTAAGGTCGTAATCCTGTTCTCACTCTTCTGCTCTTAATAAAATCTGACAAGGGTCTTTCTCTTAGTTTGGGAAAGAAATCCATGGCCCTATTCCATATACCGTTAACAATGGATTCTTCCACTTCAGTGCTGAATCCAGCAAACTGGCGGCTGCTCCCTGCAAAGAAAAATTATCATTCTGAAAGTGAAATATACTTGGTTCTATATACTGTGAGAAACAGACACAGTAATTAAGGATTGCAGTTGAAACAAGTACGCAGGCAACCATAAAGTTTGAAAGAGACAGATATGAAGAAACTATAGCAGAAACTTGGGCTGAAAAACACTTCAAGGCTAATGGTTAGTTCCAGTGAAAGCATGTATTAGGTACTTACTGCCAAATTACCTTATATAAGAAGCAAGCATGTCGTATAAACCAAACAATTGGGGGGAGAGAGAGAGAGAGAGAGAGAGAGAGAGAGAGAGAGAGAGAGAAGCCAGGAAATAATTCCACGCTACCAGAAAGTTTCTTAATAACAAAAGAGAACAAAGAAATGAAGATAGTATATTATTTAAAGGAATAAGTTAAGTATATTTCATAATTTATAGACATAAAATCATGCATCTCTGAGCAAACAGTAGGAGTCACTAGCATAGACAAGAAAAGGTCTCTATGTCATTAATATTGTCCAGAAGATAACTGTTAAATTTATACCAAGAACAAAGTTCCCCATTGAATCCATAGTGGCCGTCATTGAAATAGACAAGGTTTGCCCATGATCATATGCTTCCGAAGCCGAGATTCCAGGAAGTGGAGTTGCAATTTGATGGTTAACATATCCAGCCTCCATCAGACCATGATTAACTTTAAGGGAATCGAAATTCTCAAGCACTAACAGATGACCCTGTTATGCAGAGTGAATATCATATTAACTATGGCTCTTGCTTTCTGAACAATACTATAAGTATAAGAAACACAAAGAACACCACATGATTTGCCTGCATATTTTCACGTCAACTGATGACTCGTTCCTATGCAAGGATCATGTTCAAAAAGATATATATCTCAACCTTTTGATACCAATGAGTCTCAAAATAAGCACTATGCGTAAGAGAAAGATGGTAACGAAAGGGAAGATAAATGGAAAGTGGAAGAAAATATGAAAAAGGATTCAATATTCATGCAAGGCAACAAAAAAAAATTTTTTAAGTTTACATAGTTTTTTGAAAAAACTCTAGTAAAGTGTATAATCTTGCATTACAGCATTGTACAACTTTACCTAACATGTAAAAAAAGACTTTCATATTAAGTTAACCCTAAGTTCAGAAAAAAGTTAGGTGGACTTTGGACAAAAGTTTCCAGTGCTTGGTACTTTTATCTCTACTCATCCACAGATACTCCTTATTTCCCTTAACCAAAGCAGTGTAAAATATTATGTGTTTGGAAAAAGAAAATCAAGCAATATCAATAAATGTAAGAATAAATCATTACACATTGCAGATTCAGACCTTTCTAGGTTTTACAGGGACATCCAGCACAATTTCTGACTCTCTAAACAGGTCATGCATCAGTGACCCACTCCAACAACCAGCTGCCACAACAATGGCTTTCCTACTATACAAGGTGTTATTAGAAGTTTTAACAGCTATGACATCCCCACTGCTGTCAGACCTGGCAATACAGATCTATAACAGTCACTCGAACAGTGTATATCACATCCTTAATCAATTTCCATGTAATATCTGTTGTCCTACCATTGCAAGTTCCGGTACAACCAAAAAGGGTGACAACAAACCTTAATAAACTTGTCACTGGATCATAAAAGAACTCAGCATATCTGCCCTCAGATGAAAAATGTCTGTTGACCTACAAAATGAATCATAACTATATTAACAATTACACACAAAAACCATATAATTCAAATGCAGAGAAGGAATAGGAGAATGCCTAATTCAATTATGCAAAAAGTGTGTACATACATATGACAACCTTTTGAAAGAATGCAGAAGCACGTTGAGCATCCAATTGACAGTCACCAGGTACAAACGCAGCCCCACCATCTTTGTCAACCAGGAGATCAGGTTCCTCCAAAAGCAAATCACCACCAGACAGATACTCTGCTCTCAATCCAGCATCCTGTAGCAGCGTCACCCTCCTTTTCAATGAATCCAACTCGTCAGAGCTTGTACCAATTAACAAGCTTCCTGCAGAAGAGAATACCTATTACATCATGGTTTTAACAATTAGCTTATCCTTTAAAGAAAAAGAAACCGCAAAACCGACACAAACACATCACTTTTTTCCCCGCCTTAAGCAAACTTTAGAAGCTCATATGTGCAAAAACTCTATTCTTCACCACTTATTCAACAAGTAGAATCTCAATTAGTTTACTCATCTGAGCACTTCTTCCTCAACCCACCATTATTGTATAATTGCTTGGTGATCGAAATTTTGGTGAACTCTATCATCTAAGTAATGTAATCAATAAGAGAGAAACTAAAGCAAAGAAAAACAACAAGTAACATCCATATCTACATAGGAAAAAAGCACTAATTTCTTCTGGGGATACCTGTATTCTTCCACCCCAAATGCTGAAGAGGATCCAAACCCTGTTCACGCATACTCTCAGCCAACATCACCCAAAGTCTATGACTTCTCATAGCCAAGTCCCATGTATCAGAGCCAGGGGTTTTGTTTACCATCCACAAGTATCCCTGCCCTATAAAGGTTAGGAATTTCCTATAAAAGTATCAGACTTTACCAAATATACACTTCCATTAAACTCAGTTGCTTCACAAATTTTCTCTTTTTTTTTTTTTTTTTTTTAAACTACGTTTTCTCAGAAACCAAACAGATAAAATACAAGTAGGAGAACAACATACCAGCACCAGTGGCACCAGAACAAGGCACATCTTTGTCTACCACAGCCACGGATAGGTCCGACCCGATCAGGAGCTGCCGGGCAACGGTCAACCCGATGATTCCAGCTCCGATGATGACGACGTCGAAAGTGTGATGCGATGCGGAGATAGGATTCGAACCGGGTCGTGCGAATGGACCTGTTCGATTCCGTGGATATTTTTGGATTGACAACAGAGACAGTTTCCCGGGTAGCTTCGAACCGAGGAAGCCCGACTGGTAGGCCGAGGTAGAGGATCGAGTTTTGGGCAAAAAAACTACGTTGTCTCTATGAACGTTAAGCTTCGAAATCGAGCATAACGTTGAAGCCGAACCCATTGCTTTCGGTTTCAATTTTCCAAAGCCTTTTTTTTTTTTTTTGGGTTCTTGTGTGAGTGAGGAAGTGTGAGAAGCTTCTGAATTAGCAGTCCAGTAGACTTGAAGTCGATTTCCTGCACACTGCTCAATTAAAAACACGTCGTCGTTCTTAACTACAAAAATGTTCAATCTAATACTTATTTATATATATTTTGTCCATATTCTATATCTTCTACTTAATTATTTATTTTTTTATTTTTTTAAATACATAAATTCAATCACATTTTTGTTTTGTTTTTAATTTATATATTCAGAGTTTTTTTTTTTTTTTTTTGGCCCTTTTTTTTGGATAAGTCAGATTTATTATAACTTATGGTTTCAATGTTCATCCATCCTTCCTACACGGCCATAAGCAGCCTTTATATATAAATAGCAAAAACTTGAGCCACTTTAGAATACATTAATATCTTCTTTGCAACACAATTTGTTAAGACTTTTGCTAAAACATTCTTCTATATTATGATTAGAAAAGCCTCTTGAATTACTAACATGCAACTTTTCCAGCCAAAAAAAAAAAAAAAAAAAACAATTTAAAACTTTAAAAAAATTAATTTTTATTAGCAGACAAATTAGATTTATTTATTTATAAACAATGCTATGACAAAAGCAATTTAAATCTTCAGATAATATAATGTCCGCACCATATACTTGTTATAAATGAGCAGGGATAATTGTCCAAAATATTATTTAAGGAATGATAAAAGGGTGTTTAAATATGAATATAAGAAATTGAAAAGTTTTCAAAAACTAAATATATACCTTTAGATTATATTAAAAAAGGGTACAAATTATTTATCGAGATAATTTGTATGGGGAATCCCCATGTATATATATATATATGATTAAATTTATATATTGTAATTTCATTTTAATTGCTTTTTGAAATTTACAATTGTAACACAAAACATTAAAGAAAAACGTTATATCCCTTTGGACAGCTCATCTGATAATATATTTATATATGATAACTCGCCGTCTAATATTTAAAATCCGGTACAAAAATTTACCCAAAAAAAAAAATCAGGTAAAAAATCACATTTTCAATTTATTAAAGATAGAAAACATTATAAATAACCAAGGAACAAAATTCAGTGAACATAGATAGGAAACCAAAATGTCGGTAGATACCGTTTCATAAAGTATATGGAAAATGTTTTCATCTGTAACTATTTTCTTTTGTTTTTGTTTTTTTTGGGTGAAATATTAATATATATAGAAAGAGGGCACGTATTACGTATAGTTTTGGGAATTTTAAAATTTCTTTCCATGCCTTATTAAAATGACAATCTTCCACATTTCACATTTTTATTGTTGTTTATACTTATGGTATATTATAAGAAAAATAATATTTGTTATTAGTAGTGATTGTCACCGTTCTATGTAGCAGTACATTCTATATATATATATATATAAAAGTAAAAACAATTTACACAGCAGTGAGTTCATATATATATATATATATAAAATCCACATAAATATTGAATCAAATTCTATGTAAAATAATAATTCTTACCAGTGACATATAGTAGTACTCATATTACAAAGATGAATCCAATCAGAAATTGGTATCTTGGAAAAGCCCAAAAAAAAAAAAAAAGCATCAAAACCTATGTAAGTATAAATTATCAGTTACCAGTACATAAAGCTAATAACATTAATAGAAGAGGAAAAAAAATAAAATAAAATAAAATAAAAAATGTGACATTGGAAAGGTTCATACGTGAAATTAAGAGAACCTTTGGCTGAAGTATACCTGGCAATTCGGGTTGGTGGGTTGTGTTCGTGTCAACCCTTTTAATAATCGTGTCAAAAATACCTAACCTGAACACGACCCATTTATTAATCGTGTCAGGTATCTAAAACACTAACCCGACCTGTTTATAAACAGGTCAACACGACACGACCCGTTTAACACGATTATTTTAACGGGTCGTGTTGACCTATTAACCCGTTAACCTGAAATTGACCTATTAACCCGAAAACTAACCTATTAACCCGTTAACCCGAAAATTAACCTATTAACCCGAATTTTTTTTTAATTTTTATGTTTTTGTTTTATTAAAGATGTATTTTTTGTTTTTAAAAAATTAGTAATAGAAAACTATTTTTATAAAATTTTTAATTTATAATTTTTTTTAGTTATTAAATATTATATTAGTGATAAAATATTAATTTAAAATTAAATTTAAATGGGTTGTAATAGGTATATAATTGTGTCGGGTTGAAACTGACACGTTTAATAAATGGGTTGTAACGGGTCAATTTCGAGTTAAGCAGGTCAACCCGAAAATGACACGATTAATAATCGTGTTAAACGGGTTAACCTGATTATGACCCAAACCATTTATAATAAACCCAAATCCATTTATTCCGTGTCATTTTTGAGTCGTGTCGCCGTGTCATGATCCAAATTGCCGTGCATTCCATCGATCACCTCCAAGCCTATTCATAAAGTTGACAATTCTTTGAAAGCACTATATAACCCAATGATATTCCAAGTACAATTCCACACCTGTACCCCATCATTATTATCTTGCAGAGGTCAAACCTATTTGTTTGCTCATAGTGATCACCTTGTTGTCGTGCCTCATGATCAATATTGCTGCTGCATATTTTGGATAATGGAAATCCATGTAACCCAAAGTTTTCACTGTATGAATTATTTTCAAATGTGTCAGATTGTTTGCCACAAGGGATGGAACCGATCAATCTACTGTTAGAAAGGTTTAACACAGCAAGAGATGTTATATCTTTCAATTGCTGAGGAATACCACCAACAATTAGATCTGAGGAGAGGACTAACCATTTAAGAACAATTAAATTCTCCAATGATGGAAGAAGAAGATCCATTAATTTATTATGAGAAAAGTTCAGAACTTTCAGTGATTTCAGATTCCCAGGCATTTTTGGAGCCTCTCCATCAAAATTATTTTTGGAAAAATCAACTGTAGTGATTTATTTATTTAGTTATTTTGGATTTTTTGTAGTTGAATGAAATGGCCTTTCGTTATTACGTACACATCAGTTTCGAAAGTGTAGCGTTATATTCCAATTTGCTGGTATTTGCTGTTCCCCACATTGCCATCAAACTTTGGAAATATTCTGCAGGCAACATTCTAAAAGGAAGTCTAACCAATGGATCATGATGAGCAATGAGACCATAAAATTTGTTAGATCCCAAAATGAGAACCTGCGGCAATGGAAGAGACTCCAACCAATAGGGGAAAGTACCATTTATCCTATTATTGTTTCCAATATCTAAAATTTCCAACTTGTTACAATTGAGCAAAGAAAGTGGCAACAAGCCTTCCAATTAATTTCCATTCAAGTTTAGATTGTTTAATGAGCATTGCTTTGCAAACAATGTTGTAGGAATCGTTCCATCAAACTTATTCATCTGCAAATCCAAAACCAAAAGATTGCCACTAAGATTTCCAATGCATGGAGGAAGATTCTCATTCATGCTGTTGTTAGCCAAAGCAAGAACTTGAAGAGATTTAAGGTTGCAAATGGATAAAGGTACCTCTGCACTCAATTGATTGTGTGATAACAAAAAGATTTCAATGGAAGGTGGTGGAATTGGAACATCTCCACCAAGGGTGTTGCGGTGAAGATCAAGAATTTGCAGGTTTTTCCAGGGAATAATTTAGAAAGACGAATATAATGCATAGATTCACTACCCACATTCCAAAGCCATTATGGAACATTGACTCTGATTTGGTTTTGTGAGAGGTTTAGATGTTTTAAACTAGGCAAAATCCTAAAGATTGGCCAAGGAGTGGTTGGAGTAGATAAAACTCCATGAAAGTAGTCTTGCTAATGAACACTAGCTCTCTGCCATTTGAAATATACATATATGTGGGCATTTATAGGAATGTCATGCAAGTTTGTGTAATCTTTGTGAGATCTCCATCAATTGAATTGAATGTTAACAAGAAATCTGCCGTCTTTTCCGTACCCAACCCTGTTTCTATATATGGGCAATCTATTTTCATGAGACTGTAAACTTTTCATTTTGTCTTCATACAATTTCAAATATCATAGATTGAAAACCCTTTTTTTTTTCTTTCTTTTTTTTTTTTTTTGTGTCCTTCCTTTTAGAACTCAAATTCGAATCTAACTGTGTCACTTTGGCTATTGCATGGTTCATGGTTGTACTACATGTCGTGGTCTGAACTCTTATGGCAGTAAGACTTTCAAAATTTGGATAGCTGTGGAAGAGCAAATTTGTATCATGAATAGGTAGAAGTTAGCTACATATATCGAATAATTTTCACCGAGTTCTATACAAGGCTATGGTCTCTGCAAAGTTGACTTCCTCGTGTCCTTATTGATAAGTACGGAAAAGTCTCCAATTACCCGTTATAGAATATAGCCCAGCCACTGTCACTTCCCTTCCTTTCCTAAAATGGAGGCAGCAATTTGAGGGATATTAATCACGCTTGCATTGGCACTACTTGGTACAGAAAAGTTAGGCTTATAATCTTTAACACCTTGCTTTCATAATTAATGAAACATTGGTCAATTAAATTTGATCCTCCTATGCATTATTATTACATCACTAAAATCTAAAAGGTTTAAATTTTGTTTGTTCTTTCTAAATGTGGAGTGATAGCTATTTTAACCAACAAACAATTTGATTTCACAAGCTGAGAAATTATTTCAGCAGTAGGCTCACATGCAAAACACAAGCTGAAAAACCTTACCATAAACACATTTATAATTACCCATAATGTTCTAATATCCAATAGTACTACTGAAATGCAATTTGGGAGTTTCAAAAGTTAATTTTACTATAAAACCAAATAGATTATTTACTCGGTACAATGTGGATCGTGATCTATGCTTGTTCTACATTAATAGGAAAAATGTGAAAAAAAAAAAAAAAAAGAATCTAAGAGAAAACCAAAAATCAAAGTTCAATGAGCATCCGTGTATAGGGTAAAATATACACCTTAAGGCCCCGTTTAAGATTAGGAATAGAAATCCTAATTTAAGAACAGAAGGGGCCCTTCTGGTATTCTTACACACTTTTGTACCCGGATACATCCGATGTCGAACTCGGAGGAGGAATCACAGGAAAAGGAATTCCTATTTGTATTTCCATTTAACACGTTTTCATACCTGTTTTGTTTGTATGTTCAACACAATTCTGTCGAAAAAAGGATAGGATTCAAATGAATTTTCTAAATTTCGTGTATCTACATTAATGAGACAAGCTAGCCATTCTAATTAAATAATACTTTCATTTTGTTATTTAACTGCATTTGTGGTTGTTCTTGTTAATTTACAGAGAAAATATTTGAAAATGACTACATGAAATACAACAATTATACGTGCAGTTACATACTCATGTGCAGACTTGAATTTGTCTTATTAACAAAGTCGGCCTTGAACAGCAAAAGATGCGGAATCAAACTTTTCCCGAATTGCCCAGCAGCATATCAGCTTCCATTTCAGCAGTCCCCAGCGCCTACAAATTTGGACCAGAATAACTACCAAAAGTTATGACATATGCTGAATACATACAAACTCATGAGAAGTGATTGTCCACTCTAGCTTGGCCGGTAAATAGGATGGACAGAACCATGGGTTAACAGTAAAACTAGCTACTATAATGCATATCGATATTATAGAAACTTTAGGTTGCTTTATATCTTAGGAAAGATAACAAGGAATATTACCATGGAAAGTCCTCCTCCTTCATTCTCGGTTGCAAGAAACACATTTGGCAAACTTGGCTCAGGCCCAATTACTGGCTTCCCATGAGGCACTGAGACACCAAAGATTATAGACATTCCTTAATTTCACATTAAATGACACACTTCAAATGTAGGCACAAATAAAATATCTATCCTAGAAATCCAATAATCTACATCTACCTCTTTTTAATGAGGTTATAAAGAAGATTGGGATTTAGGACTCACTGTAGGGTCTCAATCCTGTTTGCAGTCTTCTGTTCTTAATAAAATCTGAGAAGGTTTGTTCTCTTAGTTTAGGAAAGAATTTCATGGCTTTATTCCATATGCTATTAACCATGGATTCTTCTACTTCAGTGTTGAATCCAACAAACTGGCAGATTGTTAGGTCCGGTGAAAGTATGTATTAGGTACTCACTGTGAAGTTACCTGATACACAAGAAGCTTAGAAACAAATATATCACATAAATCAACTGATTAGAGAGAGTGCGGAAAAAGGTGAGGTAACAATTCTATTCCTGCCAATGTAACAGAATTCTTAGTAACAAATTGAAATATAGGAATAGAGATAGTATATTATTGTAAGGAATTAGTTAAGTATATTTCATAAACTAAAGACATGAAATCATGTATTTCATAGCAGAGAACAGAAGTCATTAGTAAAGAGAAAAATGTTTTCATGTCAACCATATTGTCCACAAGATAACTATTAAATTATACCAAGAAAAAGGTTCCCCATCGAATCCATAGTGGCTGTCATTGAAATAGACAATGCCTGCCCACGATCAGATGCTTCTGAAGTCAAGATTCTGGGAAGTGGAGTTGCAGTTTGAAGGTTGACATATCCAGCCTCCATCAGACCATGATAAATGGAATCAAAATTCTCGAGCACTAACAGGTGACCCTGTCATGCAGAGTAATATCAGTTAGCTATTGCTCTAGCTTTCTGAACCAAGCTATAAGAAACACACAGCAAATCCACATAATATGCTGACATATTTCAATGTCAATATGACATTCTCTTACGACCCTATATATCTCAACCCTTCGTTACCAATGAGTCAGAAAGCACAAAATTATGCCTAAAATGAAAGATAATAACGGAAGGGCAAATAAAAGATGGAAAGCAAGCAAACCAGAAAGAAGCGTACACTATCCAAGTGTTCATACAAAGA
Organism: Ziziphus jujuba; assembly: GCF_031755915.1. Taxonomy (NCBI): domain Eukaryota; kingdom Viridiplantae; phylum Streptophyta; class Magnoliopsida; order Rosales; family Rhamnaceae; genus Ziziphus; species Ziziphus jujuba. The sequence continues at coordinate 27,021,147 of NC_083387.1, read as the reverse complement.
AAAAAATCAAAATTGAAATTAAAATTTTCCCCCCAAAAAAAAACAAAAAGGAAAAAAAAAAAACTGGACTAAATTGTTATATCTTGCATTGTACTCTTTACCTAATAAGTTGTCTAAAAGAAGTTTCACATAAAATTTGACCCAATTTAATAGAAAACTTAGTTGGACTTGGGACAAAAGTTTCGAGTGCTTATCCCTTCTTTCTCTACTCATCATGGATACTCTTTCAATTCCCTTATAGATTCACACCTTTTGAGGTTTTACGGGGGGCATCCAGCACAATTTCAGATTCTCTAAAGAGGTCATGCATCAGTGACCCACTGTAACAACCAGCTGCCACAACAATGGCCTTCTTACTATATAAGGTGTTCATGGAAGTCTTAATAGCTATGACCTCCTCACTGCTATCACATTTAGCAATTAGGATCAACAACTGTCACTCAAACAATGTATATCAAAACTTTAACACACACTTTCCATTTTTAGGGCCAGTCATTGCAACTTCTAGCACAACCAAAGAGGATGACAATAAACCTTACTAAACTTGTCACTGGATCATAAAAGAACTCAACGTTTCTGCCTTCAGATGAAAAATGCCTGTTAACCTACATGAACAGTAACTACATTAACATTGCAAAATGTGTCAGTGTGTGTGTCTTTGTATAGATGTCTATATATGCATATATGCAATGGTACGTTGAGCATCGTATTGACAGTCACCAGGTACAACTGCAGCCCCGCTATCTTCATAAGCAGGAGATCAGGTTCCTTTAAAAGCAATTCACCACCAGACAGATACTCTGCTCTTAACCCAGCATCGTGACAGATACTCTACTCTTAACCCAGCATCCCATAGCAAAGTTACACTCGTTTTCAATACATCCAGCTCTTCAGGGCTTCTACCAGTTAAGATGCTACCTGCAGAAGAGAATACCATATCATAACACGGTTTTCACAATTAGTTTATCCTCTAAATAAAAAGAAACAGCAACTTCTACACAATTATCCTCTAAATAAAAAGAAACAACAACTTCTACAAGATCACATCATTTTTTACTTTTTTGCCCTTAAACAACATTCCTAAGAAAAATTTATAAGCTCATACATATGTGCATAAACTTTACTCCTTCACCACTTATTCTACAAGTATAAACTTCAAAAAATCCCTTCTTCTTCCAACTTTTTGATCTTCCCATTCATTACCTGTGGGGCCTTCTTCCCCTAATTCTTTCCATTCTACCAACGAATAATCTATAAGAATTCGCAAATCTTTAACTTATTATTGTTTGATGAACTTTTGGACGTTTTAAGCAAAATAAGCAAACTCTTTAATCTTTATTAAAACAATGTAATCAATAAGAGAAAAGAAGCCAAAGAAGTAAAAGTTTTGTGGGATACCCTTATTCTTCCAACCCAAATGTTGAAGAGGATCCAATCTCTGTTCACGTAGACTCTCAGCCAACATCACAAAAAGCCTGTGACTTCTGATTGCCAAATCCAACTATGTGTGCCAGGGGCTTTATGTACCATCCATAAGTATCCCTGCACTAGAATTACAACCACCTCAAAATGACAAACCACAATAGGAGAACACTTTCCTCTCAAACTTAACCAAGAGAAGAAGACCCAACATTGAACACACTATGTTCTAATTTTCCCTTCTTTTTTTTTTTTTTTTTTTTTTTTTAAACTACATTTTCTTAGCAACCAAACAGAAAAATCGAGAAGAACATACGCACCAGCACCAGTGGCACCAGAACAAGGCACGGCTTTGTCGACCAGAGCCATGGTTAGGTCCGACCCACCAAGAACTATCGGGCAACGGTCAAAAGTGTGATGCGATTGCAATGCGGTTGTGGAAATGGACCGGTTCGATTCTGTGGAGCTTTCCGGATAGACAACGGAAATGATTTTCTGGGGAAGCCCGATTGGTAGGCCCCGAAGCTAGAGAACTGAGTTCTCAACGGAGTTGAAACGCTGTCGTTTCTATGAATGCTAACCTTCGAGCAAAACGTTGAAGCTGAAGCCCCTGCTTCAAATTCTTCCAAGCCGCAGTTTTATTTTTGAGAAAGTGTGAGTAGCTGCCAAACGAAACCAGTAAACGTTGATTCAGGAACATATACGACGTCGTGCAACTGTTGGCATTTATAAAAATGTCTCTATATTTCCATTTATAATATTTTGTTATTATTATTATTATTATTTTTTTAATTTTGAAAATTATTACATAACTTCATTATATTTATTTTTTTGTTTCATTTTAGGGTTATCAACTTATAGTGCGAGTGATCATAGAACACAATTTTGTAAAACTTTTACCAAAAACTTTAATATTTTATAAACAGAATTAGAATATTCACAAAAAAAAAAAAAATTAGAGAACCTTATTGAATTACTATAATTCAATTTAAAATTTTTTAAAAATATATTTTTACTAGATAACAAAGTAGATATATTTATATTTAAGTAATGTTTTGAAAAAATGTAACTTAAAACTTTATCTTGTAATAGAAAAGTAGTTGTCAAGAATTAAAATGTACGTGAATATACAATTGATTGCATTTACATTCCAGAATTGAAATGTGAATTTAAAATAGGAATAGGATTTTCATTAAAATGATAATTTCCGACATTGTTGTCCATTTTACATTGTCCATATATATTATAATGTTAGAGTCTTCACAAGGAGAGAAACAAAAAACAATCATAGGCAAATAATAATAATAATAATAATAATAATAATAATTAAACTCCTATGTAAGTGTAAATTATTAGCTACCAGCACATAAGGTTTAACCAATTTTTAAAAAGCGGTTTTGAAAAAGTCTTACCGGAGAGGAGATTGATTGCTACCAGCACATAAGGTTTAACTTATTTATTTATTTATTTTTTTAAAAAAAGGGGCTTTGGAAAAGTTCTTACCAGAGAGAAGATTCAAATCTTTCGGAGAAATTCCACATCCAGATCCACATGACATGTTCAGCATATTTGAACATTATCCATCAACCTTTCCAACGTCTGATCCTTCTAATCCATCATTCTCCTTCAAGCTTTTTCATAAAAAACAGAGCAATTCTTCTATCTGAAAGCGCCATGTATCCAATTGATATTCCAATCACCACTCCACATCCATAGCCTATCACTACAATTTTCCAAAGGTCAAACCCATTTGTTTGCTCATCCTCATCACCTTCTTTTTGTGCCTCATCAATATTATTGCTGCATGATTTGGTCAATGGAAGTCCACATAACCCCATGTTTCCACTGTAGGAAGAATAACCAAATGTATCAAATTGCTTGCCGGTTGGAATGGATCCATCCAACCTATTATTGGAAAGGTTCAACACTTCGAGAAATGTTATATCTGTCAACTGTTGAGGAATCCTACCAACAAGCTGGTTTGAAGAAAAGTCTAACCATTCAAGACTGCTTAAGTTTCCCAATGATGGAGGAATAGAACGCGTCAATTTGTTGTGAGAAAAGTTAAGCCCTTTGAGTGATCTGAGATTCCCAAGCACTTTCGGAATCTCTCCCTCAAAGTTATTTTTGGAGAGATCAATGGCAGTGAAAATAGATAGAATTTTCACTAGTTCCATAAATGTGCCTTTCATCTCAACAGATACAGAATCTTGGTAATAATCTTCTCCCATATATTCGAATTTAGTGGTAATTGCTTCCATCATTGCCATCAAACTTTTAAAATATTCTGCTGGCAATTTCCCACTGAACTCATTGTGGGCAAGGTCCAATATCCGCAACTTTCTGAAAGGAAATCGAGCCATAGGATTGGCAATGGAGCCATAAAATTTGTTGGATCTCAAAATAAGTACCTGCAGCATTGGAAGAGACTCTAACCAATGTGGAAATGTACCATTTATCCTATTGTTTCCAATGTCTAAAACCTCCAAGTTCTTACAGTTTTGCAAAGATCATGGCAACGAACCCTCAAATTCATTTCCATTCAAGTTCAGATTTCTTAGCATATTTTTCTTTGCAAACAATTTTGTAGGAATTGTTCCATGAAACTTATTCATTCTTAGAGCCAAAACTGAAAGATTGTCACTTAAATTTCCAATACATGGAGGAAGTTTCCCACTCAAACTATTATTAGCCAAATCAAGAACTTCGAGGGAACTAAGGTTGCAAATCAGTGAAGGTACCTCTCCAATCAGTTGATTGTGTGATATAGAAAAGACTTTAATGGATGGTGGTGGAATTGGAAGATGTCCATGAAGGATGTTGGAGTGAAGATCAAGATACTGCAAATTTTTCCATGGAAATCGATCTATATGTGTCAGAAAGTTGTGAGAAAGATTAAGATAAGTCAAAGAATCCCTACCCACTTTGAATATCCATTCAGGAATATTTCCTTCAATTTTAGTGTGCGAAAGTCTTAGACATTCTAAATTAGGAAAAATGCTATGGTTGGTCGAGTGTTTGGAGGAGATAGAATTGTGTGACGAAAGTGTATTCAATGAAAGATCTATTTGTGGAAAACCACTCAATGAATTGGATGAAAGATCTAAAGAAGTAAGATTCACTAGCTGAAAGATTGATATTGGAATTGACCCATTTAGTTTGTTATCTCCTAAAGAAAGCTCAATCAAAGAAGTTGTCAGGAATTCCGGAATGTGGCCAGTGAATTTGTTATTTCGAAGGCGTAAATGCTTCAAAGATGGAAGAGCAAATAACCAATTTGGAATTGTTCCATTTAGCAAGTTATCATGTAACACCCCGTCCCAAATCGCACCGGAATCCGTGCACGTTGACCGAGGTTGACTGTTGACCGTTGACCAAAGGGGTCAAAAGTTGACTTTTAGACTCGGTGGGAATTTCGAGATGACTAGGGCACCGTGGCGAAGTGCACGATTCCACGAGTTCGTAGACTGGTAGCACGTCGAAAACGGAGCTACGGTTTGAAAGTTATGGACGAAACAAGTTGCGGTCCAAACTGTCCAAGGGGTGCCGGAGTTGACTTTGTGTTTATGGGGAATTGAGCTTTGACTCATGCATGGTTGTGAAGTGCTCGTCGATACGAGTTCACAGACTAGCGGCACGCTCAAAACGGACATCCGGTTAAAAAGTTATGGACGTTTGAAGTTTACCGGATACCGTATTATTTTAATATTTTTTTTGGGTCGGTGAACAGTGAAATGCCACGTGTCAGTTTCTGATTGGTCCACGTGGCATGAACAGTGTCACGCAGGGTTTTAATTTTGAAAAACTCTCGGGGAAGAGAGAGAAGAGAGAGAAAGAGAGAGAAGAGAGAGAGAGAGCCACCGCCGGCCACCGGATTTTGCCACTGTTCCGGCCGAGTTACTGTACACGCGCCGGACAGAAAGCTTGCCCACCTCATTTCCGGCAAAACCTCCAAATTTCACTGCGAACGGCCGCCGGACGCGCCCGGATCGGACGTCCGAAGTTTGGCGGCGATTTTTCCCCCTCTACCGCCGGCCACCGCGAATCGGCACTATTCCGGCCGATATACAGTACACGCGCCATACACCCAGCATCCTCTCCTCAAGTCCGGCCTACCCACCAAAAATCACGCCTACAGTACACGCGCCATACACCCAGCATACTGTTCCGGCGACGGTTGCCGGTGACGTGGCGGCCCGCCGGAAATTACTGTTCCGGCGAGTACCCGAAAATTTCCGGCCAGCTCCAGTCTGCAGAAACCCGAAAAGCTTCCCGATAAAATTCAAACCCCGTCGGGTACGATCATCGAAAATTAAGACCGGATCTGTGATTAGCATCACTCGAGCTTCGATTCAGTATATAACTCGTAAATTCTAGATATCGTTTGTGTTTTGACCCCCCGGGTACCGGGTATTATTTACCCGAATAAAATATTAATTTATTTGACTGTCTGTGAATTTTGTTCTAGGAGCACCGGTGAGTCGTAAAATTGATCCCGTAATGGATCATGGGTTAATTGCGTGCTCCAGGTGAGTGACCCACCTTCAAATTAATTTTGGGGAATTTAATTGATGAATATATTATGTGTGAATTAAATATTTGGAATTTAATTTCTATGTGCCAAATATTTATTGGATTTATTGTAGAATTATTTATGAATTTATTGGATTTAAGAAAATATGAATTCTACAATTTATGCCATGTGGAATTATTTTATGGTTTTGAGGATTTTGAAATTGGTGTGGTTTTAATGGTAAATTGGGCACGATTTGATTTTCAAATATTTCAAGAAAAATATTTGGTTATATTGGTGATTTCAATTTTTATGAAATATGCCCATAAAATATTATGGGATTTGATTATGATATTTCGAGAAATTATTTATGCTTGGAAAAAATGTGGATATTTGAATTGATGGATTTTGGGAGTTGGTGGATTTGAAAATCATGGGATTTATGGTATTAATTATAAGGAAATTGTGGAGAATTTCCCCGTTCAAGCGGATGGATTATGCCCGCTATGCTTATGAAAAATGTGAAATTTGTTTTATGATTTAAATTTATGGATTTTATAATTTTTAGATGCACCGTGCACGTACTGGTGTTCTGATTATGTGATATGGTATATGTGATATGGTTAGTGTGCACACAGTTGTGATTAGCGCGCAGGTGGGTGTGAGTAGCGCGCGGTTGATATTATGAGGGTGTCCTGTGGATGCCATCGGAGAGGGCGGCCACCCCCCTTTGGCCGGGACACCAGGTTAGCAGCGGCGCAGTGGGACGCCACGCGACCGTATGCCGGTTTCTTTCTATAACCTCCTGTCTGGCGGTACCTTGGGACGCTGGGTACTGTTGGCGCCACTGGTATATAGTGGGTGCATCAAATGATTTTCAGAACTGTGTTTTAAAAATAAAATGTTTGGAAACTGAATTGGAATTAAAAATATAATTGTTACCGCTTCTGGTATTTAATTGATGTCTTGGTTTTCGGGAAATATGAATAAAGGGTTTGTGAAAATGTTTTAAAAAGGGGAACCTTTCCAACTGAGAGAATTGTAAGGGTTTTGAGAGAAATTATTATTTCCAACTAATTATTATTTATATACCTATTACCGTGGTATGATAGTGTAGAGTAGTAGGGTCGCTCACTGAGATGATTAGCATCTCACACTCTTAAATTCCGTTCCTCTAGGTACCAGGTTGTCGGTGTTCACTCGGAGCGGACTTGATCTTCCTCGCTGTTTTAGTTCGGCAGTACCCTGTTATTCTTTTATTGCAGTTGTAATATTTCTTTCACTCTTGTTGTATTTATTTTGCACTGGATTACTGTATTTATTTTGAAGTGCTGCAATTTGTGGAATCAATTTGTAGTATTATGGGAGGAATAAGGGGATATTTTTAGAAGTGTGTTTTCAGTGCAGGTAGTTTGTGGTAAGTAAATCCCTTAGGGGAGGCTCTGCCGGATTTTCCGTTGGAGAGTTCGGTAGGGTTTCCCTGGGATCAGGGCTGTCTAGGATTCCGGGGAAGGAATTCTGGACGGGTCCTGACAATCTAATAAAAGATATTCAAAATTCCAATGAACAGGACCAAGTGATTTGTTTTTTGAAGAATGAGGTGAGAGAGAAATTTGGGTAGAATTATAACTATCAATTTTAGGAAGTGTTGTGGTTCTCTGACCACTTTAGAGAAGAAATATGATAAGAAAAATAAAAAGAATTCTATTACTCTCTGGAAATAGAATACAAAAATAAAAAACTTCTCTCGTGGAGATTCTCACGTGGAATCTCTCTCTACACTGTCAAATTCTTTCTGGAATTACTCACTCTTCTCTCAAGCTCTCTCTGGAACTTAAACACTCTCTTTCTCGGAGTTTTCTCTCAATATTCCTCACTTGAGATAATATTGAGCTTGCTCTCTTGGCTTGGCTTGCATGCAACGGGATGTAGCCTATTTATAGGCTTACAAGGTCGGTTGCATGGCCACAATCTTCAACAGCTTCTGACAGTAGCCCACAATTGTTGAGCAAGTTGGAGTTCGGTGTTAAATGCAGCAACCATTGTCAAAGATGGTGGCTGTGCAGTCTTCACATTGTCGGTGCAGTGGTGGTGCGGCTGGACTTCACAGAAAGCTCACCTATAAAATTTTTATCATCAAGAATTAAGTAAGTGAGACGCTCTGAATTAAAAGACGACCATGGGATCTGGCCACTGATATTATTGAAGGAGAGATCTATGGAAGTAAGTTGTGTAAAGTTACCAAACAAAACAGGATATGATCCTATGAACCTGCAGTTGCTAAGGTACAATCCATCCAATGACTTCAAATTTCTAGTTAGATCAAGTACATCTATTGAGAAATTTGTATAAGAAAGACTCAATTCCCTGAGTGAACTGCTCCAGTTATATTTAGGTAGAGAACCGGTCAGACTTTCATTACCTTCTAAATAAATGTTTTCAAGATTTGGTAGGTGGAAGATGGTATTGGGTGAATTCCCTTGTAAGCCACAATACCAGAGCTGAAGAATATTCAAAGAAGATGAGAAATTCATCAAAGAAGCAGGATTATCACGAGACATATCAACAAAATCGAAAGCGAGGATTTGTAGATTGGTTAGGTTTGTGACAATTCTTTCAAAGGTAGATGTGTTTAGTCTCAGTTGTTGATTTCCACCACAAACTTCAAGTGTTTGAAGCTTAGATAGGTAGGATAATTCGAGTGGTATATCCCTTGCAAAATTAGCATCATCGATATCAAGGTGCAGCAAATCTGTAAACGTACCAAATTCAGGGGGAATGTTGGAGCCTTGAAATCATTCTCTAATGAGAGGATTAGAGTCTGGAGATGGCGAAGAAGGAAAAGGCTGCTGTTGGAATGAATAATTCCCCGAAGCATGCCTCAAGTAAGATCGAGACCAATCACATGACCTGTTATGTCATTACAGGTGACTCCGCTCCATCCACAACAATCTGTGCCACTCTCCCAAGAGATCGTTGGAGATCGAACATCAGGACCACAATAATCATTAGCAAGGGTATAATCAATGGAAAATGAGTTCTTGAATTGGAGCAAAGCTTTGCTGTCGTCAATGTGACACGATGGAAAGGAAGGAAACGGAGAAGGAGCAGAGGATAGAGGTATTGATGAAGAAGAGACAGAGGAAGAAATAAAAAAGAAGAGGAGCATATAATAGAGCCATGAAAACCAACCCATGATCATTATTATTACTCACAAGTGTAGCTGAGAAATAATGCTTTTAGGACTAGCAATAGTGGGCTTAAACGTTAACTAATACTCTATGATAGTGGAAATATGTGGGTATTTATAAGAATGCAAGTCTATGTAACCGTATTACTTTTATGTCCATGCATGCAAAGTAAGAAACGAGCAATCTTGTTTCCATATTTCTGCAACAACTTTTTGATATCTCTTTCTATGGGTGAGCAATTTTCCAAATTGCTTTTTGACTTTTCAATTTGTTTTCTTTTCTTAAGACTGCTTTATGGAATGGATATGGTCATATGCATGCTTGCGAAATAAATTCACCGGATAACACGTTATGACCATTACAGAGATGGTCAGACTGCTACATAATAATTAATAGATGGTTCAAAAAACTTACATGTATAACATTATCATGTGAGCGAAATATATTACAATACCATTTTTTTATTTTTTACTGAAAAATGAATCTTATGCATATGTTTAATTGTCGTATGTATATATATATATATATATAGTCACTGTGTGCTGTTGTCGTCCCATCATCTAAAGCAATTTTGTTCATGATTTGGTGTACATTATGCTAGACTTTTAATGATTCCCTTTTATATATATATATATATATATTGATTTTCCAAATATCATTATTCAAGTAGTCCATAATCTAATTAACAAATAATCGATTTTGAATTATTAGTTAACTTGACCAAACTGAAGTAACACATAGTTTTAATGAAAATATGGAAAGAAAATATTAAAAGATTAAAAAAATAAACTAAGAAAACATGGAAAATAAAGTAATAAAATATAGTTGTTTGTATATAAAAATAAAGTTAGCAAGTGTTATTTTGAAAAAAATTTCAAGGATTGACTAATACTTAAAAAACATTTTCGGAGGACACATGGGAATGAATTGAAACAAAACTGAAATATAAAGAGGATAAATTATAATATCCACAAACAAAATGACTGATATGTGAAAAAATGTAAAATAGGGGAGACTATATTTTGTAATTTGCCATATATTTTTTGTTTCTCTGTGTGTTACTTTAAGCTTGATTTCAAAATTAAATGAAAAATTCTCTTATCTGCACTAGTTTATTTATACTTGCTCGATAATGCAATCTAAGCCAACTCTACTATTAACTAGGGAGACATCTACAATGTGTCTTCATCTAAAGCATTTGGTCATTTGGTGTTACATTATGCAGGACTTCAAATGATTCATTTTTTCCATTTTCCAAGTGTCGATAATCTGGTTGGTTATCGATAATCTAATCAACAAACTAAATAGAAGAACGTACATCGTCCTAGATAGAGTCAAGAAGCCAAGTAGGTCCTTCCTATTGCCAAGTCTCAAACGTATATGCATGAATGAATACTTTGCACCTATTATATATAAGTCTATAGTCTTTTGCAAAGTTGCTTTCCATGTGTCCTGATCAGTATGTTACTTGTTTTGTTACCTCTAATTGACCAACTGCTATAGTCAAAGTTGCCCCAATTTGACGGCATTGCTGGACTCCACAATCAACTAATACTGCTGCCTAGTTTTTGTTATTATTTGATCAACATTTATGTTTTTTGGCTTCTTTTATTTTTTTCCCCCTTCAAATTAAGTTTTTACCTTACTTGAATAGGATTGGATTATGTTTCCTGTAATATATTGTTAGGTATTTTATCTAACTACAAAGTTTTTTTTTTTTTTTTTTTTTTTTTTTTTTTTTTTTTTTTTTAAAGGCTACAAGAAGATTATAGGGGCCAAAAAAAAAAAAATAAAGAAAAAAATACTAAACTGAAAACCATTTCAAACCATTTACAAAGTAAGGCTTGTTATTTATGATAAACATTTGTGTTTTTTTTTATCATAATAGTATTATTTTAATATGTATGTTTAATGTCTTGAATAAAAAAGAAAAGCAGATTACCAAAAACACTAAACAAAGGGTTAATGGGTTAATTTCACTCCATAAGATTAAGATTGATTTCACTTTACTCAATTAACCATCCCCTCCTGAGCAATATTCGAGCAATTAGTGAGCTATTGATCCAAATTTCAATATTGGTGGAAGTTGGTAAATATATACGATATAGGCTTAAAACATGAATAATATGGCTGGAATAGGGCTGAGCTGACTGAAATGATCTTCAGTTTAACTGAGGTGGAACTACTTCCAACACCCTTGGTTTCACGTTTCAAGGAGTAAACATTACTCAATCATAGGGGCCGTGTGGAAAAATTTTGATAAAGTGAAAGCTGTACAACAAATTGAAGTCCGTGGAAACAGAGCTACTCATGCTTTTGTGAAGCATGTTTAAGTTGTAGTGACCAATTGACAAATTTTGAGCTTATGTCTTTCAAATTAAAAAATAAATAAATATTTGTGATTATTTACAGTATGACTGGTTGGAAACATACAAAATGTAACAAACTAAAAGATAAAGATGGCCTATGCCAATAATCTATGGTGTCAACTTTTAAATCCTGATTATAATGCCATCAGCCTTTTATGTTTGTAATAATCTGATTAAATTAAAAGCTAGTGGAAAATAATTTAAAATATTTGGGTACGTATGAAATAAATCTTTATTCTTTCCTTTGTAAAAATAAAACAAAGAAAAAGTAAAAAATCTCTATTCTTTAATGCGGAAACAATTTTTTATTTATTTACTTTTTTTTTATAAAATAATTTTCTATTTATCTCTATCCTCCAAGATATTGTCTTACCACGATATGTGTATAAGGATAATTGAAGCAAAGCATTGCTCTCGTCGATGTGACACACCTGAAAGAAATTAGGAAATTGAGGAGGATAGAGATCATATCGATGAAGAAGAGACACGGAGAAATAAAAAGGAAGAGGAGCGTATAAAGCCATGAAAACCAACCCATGATCAATATATTTATTTATAGAATGTATACTGAGATTAATGCCTTTAGAACCTAATAGCAGGCTTAATTAATTAATTAATACTCTAACAGTGGAAATATTTGGGCACTTATAAGAATGTAAGTCGGTGTAATATTTGTTTAATTTAAAAAACAAATGTCAGTGTAACCTGTGTGAGTTCTGTGTGTCCATGCTTGTGGAGTAAGAAACAAGAGAGCTGCTTGCCCTTTCTATTAATTAACATACCAAATTTCTGAAAGAACCGTTTGATGTGATCTCTTTCTAAGGGGACGCACTTCCATATGACTTATTGTAACCTTCGTTTTTTTTTTTTTTTTTTTTTTTTTTTTTTTTAAACTATGGTCATTCTTAACAATATGGTCAAAACTCCAAAATAGATAATTCGTTAAACCGTGTACCAAGTTATAGAATGTATTTCACATGCATTTTATTATAATGGACAGGTATTTTTTTTTTTTTGCTGAAAATTATAATGGACAGGTATATACCATTTTCATTTGTTTATGACATATATATATATATATATATATCCAAATATATGTCAAACATGTTTATCTTAAATTTAATCATTAATCTATTAATTTTTTTAAGATAATATGATTTATTTTTTGGGGATATTATTGATAATATGACTTGATTTTATATTAATAAAAATAAGCCGATGGAGGATCTAATCTTATTTATATATGAAGTGGTAAACAGAATCATAAATAAAAACTTTAATTTAAAAAGAAAATTAGAAGGAATTTATGAACTCCCATATAAATCATGTCACCGAAATAACATTATATTACACAATCATCTTTCATTTTCCAAACAAACGAATCTAGTGCATGAATAATAACGCAAGCTAGCCAACTTTTAAAAGCATTTGGTCATTTGCAGTCTTCGTCTAAAGCGTGAATATTGGGGAAGACTTTTAACGATTCCTTTTTGCATGTTCCATTTTCCAAGTGTCAGTATTCAGGCGGTCTATTCAACAAATTAATCAATTTTTAAGTAGCTAACTTGACCAGTATATAGAATTGACAGATGTGTTTGATGAAGAGATGTCTAGCACCAATTACATACACCAATAATATTTTATAAATATATATATATATATATATATTATATGCGTGTGTATATGCACCAGTTATATAAAAGTCTTTTAGTCTTTTGCAAAGTTGATTTCCAATTGTCTTTCTGATTGGCAGAGATGAGACGTCTTTAATTGACGTCCTCCAATTACCCTTCACCAATGTCAGTCAAGTTGCCTAAAAGTGATAATCAGACAATATAATGTGTGTTTTGTACGTATATAAGGATAAGAAAATGTTATTTTGAAAAAAATTATATATATATATATATACATATATCAAGGACTGACTAACACTTAAAAACACTTTTGTGAGAAACAAATAGAGATGAATAGCAACAAAACTGAAATGCAAGAATCTAAAGTACATTATAATTTCACCAATCAAAATGACAAGTATGCAAAAAATGTAAACAGAAGAAAATATTCTGTAATATATACCTTATATTTCCTCTTTCTTTGTTTATTTGGGTTTTAAAAAATGGTAAATGATAAATCTGTTTCTATAAAATTTATGGAGTATGATGGTAGGCTTATATATGTATTATATGTATATATACAAGTCATCAGGGTCCTCTGATGAGTGATTCTGGAATAGGGCTGCAGACTGAACTAAGGTTTATCTGGTTCTAACACCATTTGTTTCTCACATTGAACATTACTCAAATAAATTTAACATTCTAGTATATATTAAGGCACAAAAATGTTTAAAATGATATCTTGTTTGAATGTAGAGAGTAAATTGATATGAACACATAGAGTCAATATATTAGCAACACCCTAGAGAGCCCTTAGGGGCTGAAAACAAGTGAACTACCCAGCATAACAAGTTACATAGAAAGACCATTTTAATGAACAAAGAATTTGATCAACACAGCTTATGTTGTATGACTTTACTTTGGCATTATAAAACTAATAAAATTTTCTAATCCATTTACATTTTATTTCCCTCACGGAGTCATGAACAGACTAGTAAATTTCTTTGATTTTGTTATATAGACCAGTATATCTATGTATAGATAGATATAGATATAGATATAGATATATTACTCACGGAATCATGACTAGATCAGTATAGCTATCTATAGATATAGAATCTATATAGATGTATATATATATATATATATTGTTACAGTGGATTATACGCATTTGTTACGGTAGGTTTTGCATTCTGTTCATAAACAGAGCATTACTTCCTTTTTCCATATGTCGGTTAGTTATGAAGTGGTCCAAATTCTAATCAATAAGATGATAAGAAATCAACTGCAATTTGGAATATGACTATCAAGACCTACCAGTCAATTCATGTTATATATACACAAGTTTATTTGAGACCTTCGCAAAGTCCATTCCATGTGTCCTGATCTCTGTATGTTACTGCCACCTTCAATTGACTTGGAACATTTAGCCTTCGACCAACTGCTATACAAAAAGTTGCCCCAGTTTGACGGCAATAGTGGACTTCACAATCAACTAATAATGCTGCCTAGAAAAAGAAAATTTAAAAAAAAAAAAATGGAATTCTATAAGAGTGTAACGGTCCAGTCCACCCGCATCAAGATATTGTCTTCTTTGGACCAGGGTTCACTTCCTCTCTCCTCCTGACTTCAAGGTTTTGTCAAAACGCGTCTTGAAGGAAGAGGTATCCACAGCCTTATAAAGACCGCTTCGTGCCCCTCTCCAACCGATGTGGGATGTTACAAAGAGACTTTTAGTTATCGTTTGATTAATATTTATATTTTTGGTTTCTTTCATTTTTTCTCCTTCAAAGTTTTTACTTTAGTTGAATAGGATTGCTTTATATTTTATATTATAGTTACGTTTTTCATCTAACTACATATAAAATTTTAGAAAACTAGCTATAAGGAGATTAAAGGGGAAAAAAAAATACGGAACTGACAACCATTTCAAACCATTTATAAAATAATCCTTATTAATTATGATAAACAGTTGTTTTTTTTTAATCATAATAGTATATTTATTTACATGTGTTTAATCTCTTAAATAAAATAGAAAAACAGACTACCTAAAACACCAAATGTATAGGGCTATACAACAAATTTTTGGATTAGGGGTACTAGTTGGTTAACTTCACCATATGAGATTAAGATTGATTTTACTTTACCCTATTAACCATCCCCTCCTTAGCAATGGGGTAGTGAGTGAGCTATTTATCAAACTACAAATATTGCTGTAAATTGGTAAAATATATATCTACAATTTTATGAATGGGGTTAGGAATCTTTGGTTGATCTTGAAGCCAATTACAAATATTAGTCATTTGTTTTTATGACAATGGAGTTCTGATTCATAATTTTGCCCTCATTATAAATATTAGTAATTTTGATTTAATTAAAATTCCAAATAACAAAAAGGTTATAAATATAAATGATATAGTTATGTATACATATAGTTCGTCACATCCATCACTTTGTTAGACAGTTTACGTTCTTCCATCACACTGGTGGCCTAGTGGCCGTTCGCGTTCACCACACCGTTAGCAATCATTATTGGTAGGATTGCTGCCATGATTGTCTTCCAACCTGAATCATCATAACCCTGTGAGCCTCCTTTGGAACAAGTGTAAGGTTGAAGTGAGATTCAGTTACTTTTTTGCGCTTCTTTCTTAATTTTTCATCTAAATAATGATTCTCCTTTTGTACTGTAGTATGCTTAGACCGTTCAATTCCATTGGCTTTATTTCAATGTCGGAGCACATGTACGCGGGAAATATTTCTTGCACATGTAATTCCAATCAATTTTATGAAGATTACATCCCTGAATAATTTGGATAAAAAGGAAATATTTATAAACCAAATTACAAAGAGAACCCATACACAATTAACACTTGGCAAAGCTTAGTAACAAACACAACTAACTATAACAGCTTTCATTTAATGAAGCAAACAAGCACATGCCAAACTAAAGGGTTCGCATGCATGACTCAGCTTTTCTTCCGAAATTATCTTTGTGATGCTTGATAACTCTTCAATACTTAAATCAGAAGTTTTTATTTCCGTACTCGTTTTAAAAGATAACTTTACAATAAAATAAGCCTAACTTCTAACACAAATAGAAATAGATACTTCCATACCTTTTATGGGATTATTTTGGCAATAGTTGCACAAGCATTATTTTTGTTTCTGTTTTTAATTAGCAATAGAAACTTACAAGTTAAATAAAAAATTGGAGAAATCTCCTGGAGGTATATGGAAACAGGAAATTATTTTCAATCTATAACAAGATTATTTATCACCTAATCTAAAGATTTGTCATAAAGATAATTTTTTTTGAATTGCTCCCCGGCTTACATTATGTTCATGCAGGTCTTGTGCTAATAATCGGTATAAAATCATAAGGTGTAAAAAACTAGTATTCCCAAGATTAAATAACTTATAAATCTTTTGAGCTGCAAATTTAAATCTTTCTGACATTCAACATCCATTTCCTACTTGTACAAGGAGATGACGCGCAGTGACGTGCGGCAATAGGTAATTATATACAGTGACCTAAGATAAAATGCAGCAAGGTGCAGTAATATGCGTTCAAAATCATAATAACTAATAATGTATAAAAAATTTAGTATTTACCAAAATTAAATGATTTACAAATCATCTTTAGATGTAAATTTTGAACCTTTTTGGCATCCAACTCTACAAGGAAAACTCACCATAAAAATTATTTTTATAAAATATGTTTTTTTATTTATTATATATCTTTTATATTTATATTTGTTATTACAATATAACAAAATTTTATAAAATAATATTGTAATTTTACAAAATATTTTTTAACAATAATATTTTATAAAAAAATATATTATTGTTAAAATTTATAATAACAGTAGAAAATATTTTATAAAATATTATAAATAACAAATGCAAAATTTTTTTGTTATATTATAGTTTATAATAATAGTTTTAAGATATTTGGTATATTTATTATATATACATATATATATATATATAGATTTTTATTTTTATTTTTGAAACTTACATGTGCAATTTTTTTAAAAAATGCTAACTGATTTATTAAAAATTAATAATCCTTTAATTATTTTTTTATTTTCATTATTTTTATTTGGAAATTTTTGTAATTTGCACACTCATATACATTTAGTATTTGAAGACCATCGGTACAAGGATTTTGTTAGTTCAGAATGCAAATTGCTAGGGAATTTTTTTTAAGATTCAAAATGTCAACCCCAATAAAATTTGGAGGGCAACAATATCAATTTCACTTTTAAATTCTATAAAAACAATTTTGTACAATTTTTTGCTGAAACTTTACCTTCTTTTATAACAATAATTAAAGAATCCTACTGAATTACTAAAATGCAATTTAACACTTCGAATTAATTTGTTATCAGAAAAGTTTGATGCATTTGAGTAATTTGAGGTCCCTTATCAATTTCAGAATCTCTCCTTTAGAATTTATTTATTGAGAAATCAGTTGTAGGGAAAATGTTTGAATTTTCATAAGTTCAACAAAGAAGCCTTTCATTTTCACAAGCACAGAATCTTGGTAATAGTATACTTCCACATATATCAATTTCTTTTTATTATCTACTTCCGTCATGGCTCTCAAATTCTCAAAATGTTGTTGGCAAATTACCATTGAACTTGTTTTGGAGAGGTCCAAGATCCGCAACTTTCTAAAAGGAAATCCAACCATGGGATTGGTTATAGAACCATAAAATTTGTTTGATCTCAAAACAAGAACCTACAGCATTAGAAGAGATTCCAACCACTTATCTTATTGTTTCCAATGTTTAAAATTTCCAACTTCTTACAGTTGAGGAAAGATTGCGGCAATAAGCCTTCCAGTTGATTTCCATTGAAGTTGACATTCCTCAATGATTTTTTCATTGGAAACAATATTGTAGGAATTTGTTCCATGAAACTTATTCATGCTCATGTCCAAAACCAAAAGATTGCCACTAAGACTTCCAATGCACAGAGGAAGTTTCTCATTCAAACTACATTATTAGCCAAATTAAGAACTTCAAGGGATCTAAGGTTGCGAATCGGTAACTGTACCTCTCCACTTAGTTGATTTGTCTACGCAAAGAGCAATCATATTTGTATTAGACTTGGAGAGCTTTCATTTCAATATTTTATCCATTGCCTTGTTTCAACTTGTTAGACTTGTGTCTCCCCAAAGTTGTAAATTCTTTGCAAGCATAAATATGGTGATCAATGATCATAGAATCAGCTATTATATACAAAAAAGCATAACGAATTGGATAGTATGTAATTCTTTTGCTGCTGCAGCATTCCTTGCCTTTTTGGTCGGCAGAAAGATTCAAATCACGAAGATTCATGGTCAGCAGAAACCATGGTTTTTAGCATATTGTGTTTTATAGTTTCAATTCGATTCAATTCTGGCTCTTGATTATATCCATTTGAGAAAACTGGAAGCTGTTGAATTTTCTTCTCTAAGACTGTAAGATGCATTACACATATATTGATTTTATTTTTCCAAATGCAAGGGAGTGACTCGGCTTGATGTTGCAGAAATACATTCCCAACCAAACACCTCAAGTCCTACTACAATGAGGAAGGAAGAACTTATTTGCCTGAGGGGAGATGGAAATGGAGAAAGGAAGGAATGGCTACAATGATTTTGGGAATCCTGAGAAACATAAACAATTTGCATATTGATATTTATAATAATGTTGAGCCTTCACAAAGAGTCAGAACAATCTAATCTTAGCAACAAAACCATTTATATTATAACAAGATGCCAAAATGCACCCAATCAAAGGTTGGTATCTTGGCAAAGGGAAAAAAGAACAGAACCTATGTATAAATTACTTGTTACCAATACTTGAGGAAAAATTAGAAGACATTTACTCCGGTAGAGGCACCATTTCATTGCACTGTGTTTGATCTGCATGGTTGGGAAAATAGTTATGCAGAGTTCAAGTATGAAAACATTATAGACTAGAATTTCAATTTGGTTGTAGAATACTTAATACTAACAGAAAACATTATAATTAGCGAAAGATCAAGATTGTTAGTATTACAGAGGATATGCTATCTCCAACTATAAAAATGGAAAGCAGATTATCTGGATACCTATCAATACAGAAAGTTGATTGTGTCCCATGTGCTAAAAATGAAGTACATTTTCAGATATTTGATTCGATTATGCATAGAAAGGATTATATTTTATGCTATTTGGTTAATTTTGCATTTGCATGGTTGATGTTATAGTGCTGAGTCTCCACACAAAGGGACAGAATAATCTTACTGCACTGGAGAAACAAATTTGCAATAGATAACTAGATAACGACTAGCTGCTTTTTTTTTTTTGTTTTTGGCCTGAATAAACAACCAATTTTTGGTTTATACAATGAATTTTTGGTTTAATTAGGGATTTTGCAATGAAGAAAAAACGACATGTCGTAAACTCTACGAACAACGATGCCAAGTTCAGTGGAGAACCACCCACGGAACAGAGACGTTTTCTCTGCACCTACTTCTTAGGCTCCTCGGAGGAGATGAAGGGCAGAGAATTTCAGCTTCTTCAGTTTGCCGTATGTCGTTTAACAATCAGTGCTTCCAATTAAGCTCATTGCTCAACGGTGAATTATTTTTATGCGCTAGTTGTTTATGGTTTTTGGCTCCTGTGGAAAAGGAAAAAAAAATACCATTCCATGTCAAATTTACAAATTTGGTGTGGAAAAATGCTGGCGATGATAATGTGGATACTTTGGTTTTACTAGGATTTTGTTATATTTTGAATGTCGTGCTTCTAAGAAAGACGTCTGTTTGGTGTGAATGTGAAAGATAATCTAAGGGTATGTTGATTTTGGTTGATCTCAGATTAGGTGCAATTAGCCTGATTCTTATGTAACAGAAATATATTACATTTCTGTGATTTAGTCCTTGTCCTGCTACAAAGTGTTAGATTTGTGTGACCACGAAGTTGTAAACTCTGTACAGGCATAAATATAGATATTATAAATAATAATAATAACAATAATAACAACAAAAAACATAAAGAATCCGATACCATGTGATTCATTGTTGTTGCAGCATTCATTGCCTTCTTGGTCAATCACAAAGATTCATGGGCCAAATTTGTTTTTCAAAATCAAGCTGGTACATGGATGGTAGAGTTTTTTTTCTGAGAGTGATTTATGTCAGGACCCGTCCAAAATTCCTCACCAAAACCTTAGATAAGCCCTAATCCCACAGAAACTCTACTGGATCCTCCAATGAAAAATCCGGCAGAACCTCCCCTAAGGGGTGGACTTACCACAAAATTTTTCTGCACGAAAAACACTTCTAGAAACATCCCCTTATTCCTCCCACCTTACTACAATTTGTTTCCACAAATTTACAGCTCTCCAAAATAATAACAGGGAATCAGTAAGCAATTAAACAAATATCTATCCAATCCGTATACAAAGTATTATACAAATAAATATGAAATTAATACAATGACAGATGAAGCAAAACAAGATGGAAAGGAAAAAGGGAGGAAATGCTTCTTGAATTTTCGACAAAGAACTGAGACGTCGGGCTCGCACCAGACGATCAAGGTCTCCCAACCTGGGCCTAGGGGAACGAAATTTAAAAATACAAGATGCTAATCATCTCAGTGAGTGACCCAATCTATAACACAATTATAATATTAATAGTATAACAATAAAAGAAACTTAATTAATCAATACCAAACAATTAAATAAATAATTATAATAAATATTTGCAATAATGTTTTCTCTCAAAACTCTCACAATTCACTCTGTTAGAAATGTTCTCCTTTTAAAAGATTTTCACAAAACCCAAAAAATTGTACCCCAAAAATCAAGGAATAATTAATTAAATAAATTATAAATAAAATACATTAAATTAAAGATCTAAAATATATAATAAGAAACAAGAATAATTTTAATAACAATTATTAAATTGTACACAAAATGTCATAAATAAAATAAGCAAAATCACAATAAAATTTACATAAAAAAATAATCAAGGAAATATCAAATTAAACGGAATGCAATAATTTAGAATGCACATAAATACAAATATTAATTTAGAACTCAATATATACATTGAAAACATTTTAAAAATTCAATAATTAAATTTAGAATAAAACATCACTAGATGAAATAAATAAAATCGTAAGTAAACTTGTATTAAAGAAATTTGGCATAAAACAAAAATAAACTCAGTATATAAATTATAAAATTTATTGTTTAAATCAATGGATTAATCAAGGGAACATTTTTAATAGATTTTAAACCTCAATTTAAAATAGATAAAAGAATACAGTAAAATTCATATTAAAATCTCAAAATCTAAATAAATAATATCAATATGGTAAATAAAATTCTAAAACACCAATTTAAAATAATTGATAAAAACATGAATAAATAGATTTTAGAAAATATTAGTTTGAAATAAGCAATAAAACAAAATTAAATATGTTTAATTTTAAATACGATTTTAAAGCATCTTGGTTTGAGATTCGTATTGAAAAAATAACTTAACACACCACACTATATACCAGTGATGCCCTATGATACCCAGCGTCCTGAGCACCATCTGGCAGGAGGTTAAAGAGAGAAACTTGCATAAGGTCGCTTCGGCGTCCCGACCATGGAGGGGGGTGGCTTATGGCCAATATCAAACTTGCATGTCTTCGGTCCGATGGCAACTCACGGGAGACATTATAACTTGTGCATTCATCCACATACACAGTATAGAACACTAGTACTATATAAGTGCGTTTAAAATAAATAACCATATTATTTTAAAAATATAATAATTTTTTCCAAAACTCACCGTGGGAATCATACCATTTTTCAAATTGACATGAATTCCATCAATTTCAAATCCATCAGTAAAATCAACAATAATTTAAAATAAATGTTCCTTCAATTCCTCAAACTTCAAAATATAATTAAATCACATGATAAACATAACAATTATAAAAGGAAATTGAAATCACAATTTCTTTTAATTCCCAAATATATTCTTGGCGCTCAAACATATATTAAAACAACATGTATTGGCAATATAATTTAGATGGAAATTCTCTTAATATCAAATACATAAAACATATTTTTCAAATATCTAATTATAAAATATTCCAATAACAAAATCCAATAATTATTAAATTAAACTTCAAATTCAAGAAAATTCTTAAAACCCAAGATATTTATAATACACAAATAATTTAATTTCCTTCAATTTTGGCATAAAATTTCAATTAGAAATTTACTAAACAATTAACACATGAAGTAAAATTTCCAAATATATAATCAACACAAAATATATACAATTTACCAACCCAAAATAATTTTGAAGGGGGGTCACTCACCTCGAACATGCAATCCAACCAAAATCCTCTATAGGATCAATTATACGGCTCACACGTGCTCCTAAAACAACAATATTACACAGGGTCAAATAAATTAATAATTTATTCGGATAAATAATATATGGTACCCATGGATTTAACACAAATGGTGTCCAAAATTCACAAATAAAGTATCAACGAAAAGCTAAGGGGACAAGGAATACGTTACCGATCTCTGTTGGACTTAATTTGATCGGCAGGGACCGGTAGAATGGATGAGAAGTTTTTGATCGAACTTCAGCTTGTCGTATCTCCCAAACGACAAGGAATTGAGCTGAATGGACCTCAAAATCGAGCTCTGGAGGTCCAAAATAGGTGGAAAGGAGTATCAATTTGGCCGGCTGGTGGCCGGATTATCGACGAAGCCACTCTTGCCGTCGCCCGCAACGAAGCCTGATCCAGCTGCATCCGGCAGCGGTTGGCCGCCATTTTCCGGCTACTGGCTGGAATCTTCCCCCTCTTCCTCCCCATCAGGCACATGTGGCTTCATATGATCGAAAAAAAAAGAGAAATGAGGTGAAGCCGAGAGGGAGAAGGAAGGACGAAGGAAGAAGAAGAAGAAGAAAAGAAAAGAAAAAGAAAAAGAAAGAAATTTTCGTGGGTGTTTCCCCACGTGAGGAAAAAAGAAAATTTCTTTTTTTTAAAAAAATAAATAAATAAATAAATAAATAAATAATATTAAGATAATATATTATTTAATATGGTTGACATGTGGCATCTCCTCATTGTGACACATGGCATCCCTTATTAAGTCACACGTGGCATACTGTTCACATATTTAAAAATAATAATAAAATAATATTGTATTTGAAAAACGTTACAGGTCCATAACTTTTCAACAAAATGTCCAAATAGGTGTACCGCTAGTCTACGGACTTGTATCGATGAGTAATTCACATTCGTACATGAGTCAAAGCTCATATCCCTAAAAATAAAAAGTCAACCCAACATCTTTGGACAATTTGGACCTTAACTTGTTTTGCTTATAAATTTCAAACCGTAGCTCCGTTTTCGACGTGCTACTAGTCTATGAACTCCTGCCAATGTGTACTTCGTAACGGGATCTCGGTCAATGTGAAATTCCACCAGAAGCAAAAAGTCAACATTTGACCCTTTCTCGGTCAATGATGATCAAACCTGGTCAACTTCGATCAAATTTGAGAAATTTTCGGTGTACTTTGGAACGGGGTGTTACAGCTTAGCCTTTGACTAGTATAGTCCAACAAAGTTCCATTTTTAGGTTAAAGCAGGAGTGCATTTTCAATTTCATTATCATCAAAGAATATGTTGAGCATATTGTGTTATATTGCTTCAATGCAGGGGTTTAGAAAAGATTTGTCTAGGTTTAATAAAGTGCTAAGACAGAAGAGGGCCAGCAATCAAACAATAGAACTCAACCGTGTCTCTTGGATATATCCAATTGAGGAAACAGGAACTGATCGATATTTCTTATCGAATACCGTGGGATGCATTACATATATTATGATTTTAATTGAGTACTTGTTTGTATTTTCCAAATGCAAGGGAGTGACTCAGCTTGATGTTGTGGCAGAAACATCTTCCCAACCAAACACCTCAAGCTCTAGTGCAATTAAGGAAGGAAGAACTTATTATCCAGATGTGAGATGGAATTGGAGAAAGGAAGCAATGGGATAGAAACTTATAACTATAATTGCTAAAAGAATTTGCATTTCACCGCATACAATTCTTCACGTTTCTCTTAACATACTCTACATTTCACCGGACACAGATAGATACTCTACTCTCAACCCAGGTACTCTGCTTTCACTGCTACAACTCTTCATGTTTCACTTAACATGCTTATCCTTTAAAACTAAAAAATAAAAATAAAACGAAAAAGAAAAACTTTATTATGTGTACAAGTATATAATCTATTGAACTTCTTCCTCAATCAAACATCTTCTTATGATATTTTATGTACATTTGGACATTTAAGCACAAGAATAGATTGACTACTATCTCGACAATATTTTAAATATTTTCTTTGTGTTACACATTTTTCCCAATATCATAACTTTATATGTTTTGTTTTTCAAAGTATACCCTTCGACCATTAGGTTTAATTGAAAACTATTAACAACATGGGCTGCAGATGAATTTCATAAAATCCAAGGGATTAAGCTGGAATTAGACTAAACTTTAGGGGCTGCTTTAAAGCCACAAATTTTTTTGAAAAATCTGAGGAAAAAAAAATATATATATCCCAAAATAAATTTAAAAAATCCAAAAAAAATTTGAAGCTTCATAAAAATTCGAAAAGTTTCAAAAGTCAACAAATTATGGAGGCTATAAAACTATTCAATAAGCTTAGTAAAAATTTTTTGAAACTCCACAAATACTTTTCGAAGTCTAAAAAATATTCTAGAGACTCATAAAAATTTTATTAGTCTAAAAAAATATTTTTCCAAAAAACATTCAAAGCATCATCCAAACTTTTTCATAACTCCCAAAAAAAAAAAAAAAAAAAAGATTGCAAAACTTCTCAAGTTTTTATGGAGCTTGTGGAAAACACATAAATTAGCATAGTAAACCATTGCATAGGCCCACTGAGGGGACTTCTAGCAAAAGAAATAAAAAGTAAATACCCTGTTGAGGGGACGGTTCAAGCACAAGTCCGAATCCTCTCACCTCCGCACTCAAAAAATAATAATAATAAAGGGAATTTGGCCCTTTGCCCTGTAGCAGGCCCTTAATGAAATATATCCTCTCCTCCTTTATTTTTTTTATTTTACCCTTTAATATCTATTATATCCTTTAAAAAAATTTAAAAGACATCCGTATCCTTATTTCATTTTACTTCATTCAATTTCCATGAAAAACCTTTATTTCACGACACCCCATACCACATTTTTAACTTTTCAACTAAAAAAAATAAAAACCCATTTTTTTCCCACTTTTTCATCCAATTATAATCTTGCTTTTTGATCCAAAATAAGCAGAACCCACTCGAGGCTTAGTTTCTTCCTCACAGAGCATCATCAGGTATTTTTTATTTTTATTTTTTGTTTATTCTTGCCGTGTGTATGTATATATATTGTGGAGTTGATATTTACATTAAATACTTGAAATTTTAAGAATATATGACATTTCTTGAGTACAATGTGATATGTTTAGGAGTGTGAATCGTTTTATTGGTGTTTGAAATTGGTTCAAAATTTGAAATTTTTGAAATTTATGTTAGATTAAGGTTTTTATATGGAAGTTATTATAATCTAAGTTTTAGGATATATTGACATTGGGTATTAGCAGGAAATAAAGGGAGGAAAAAAAGGGGACCGATTTGGCTTGAAACGGTGGCCGGAGGTGGGAGAAACGACTAGATCGGCATTTGGGTCCCAGACCCAGTTCAGGAGGGTTCGGGTAAACTCGGCTCGAGGTTAAAGGAGAAGCGAACGACATGTCGTTTGGTCGGCCGGCCGAGATGACACATCGTCCTATGAAGACGACACGGCATTCAAGAAAAACGATTTGTTATTTCTGTGACGTACGTAACGGACGACATGCCATTTTTGCTTATGTCATCGATGACATCAGCCATTTATTATTATTATTATTTTTTAGAGTTTTGGGGTTTAAAAGGAGAATAAAATATGGAGTTGATAAAAGTTTATAATTTGTTTAAAAAATATAATTATTTTTTGTTATTACCAAATCTTTAGACAAGCACAAGCTTAAAAATTAAAACTGATATAAATTAATTTTGGAAGTGATAAAAAAAGGTGGAATTGTTTGGATAAATAAATGTGTTTGATAAATTTTTAATGTTATTTATGTTGTTTCTACGTAGTTATATACATACATATATATACACTTTAAATGTAGATGAGAAATGAGCAGCATTGGCAATTTAACTTTAAATGGTTATTTTGTGTTGTTTAGAATTGTATAATGTATTCGTAATTTAGGGTTATGACTATTTATATATGCATACATAGTTGACTATGTGGTTAAAGGTAGATAACAAGTTATTGATGTTGTCAATTTACATTTAGAGGTTGTATTTTATAATGGCACCAAAAAGAAACTTGCAATCTCAATCGAAGAAGGGAGGTAAGAAGGTGAAAACTAAGAGACACGGTGGCAGCACATCAGCACCCGACTCTAAGTGTCGACGAACTTCTAGGCAGCAATCCAAAGCTGAGACAGAAAGCACTAAATGTCCAGGCCACGTTCCACGTTCCAAGTTCCTCTGTATTTAACAATCACGTAATAAGTAAATTAATTTTATATTTACACATTAGTAGAAATTGTATAGCTACATTAAGTTGATACAGCTGGTATTATTAAAAATAAAATAGGAAATGGGAGGAATTCAATTCAATATGATGACATTATGTCAGTCATATACCAATATTAATAGATTTGCAATCAGATATGGATCAAAAAATGACATCATGATCCAGAAGTTAAAGACACTAAATCGCCTATATGGTTTGTGACTCTGAGTGCTCAAATGCTAAAGAGTATACATTAAAGAACATAATTTTTGGCTATTCAGCTACTTCAAGAATATAAAGGAAGCCATCTCAGACCTATGAGGGGCAGCAAGAACATACCAAGATAACACAAATAATTACGATAGAGATATACCTTGGCAACATATTTGGTATCATCTCTCCTTCTGTTCACCTTAACCTGAAATCATACAAGAAGGGGGAATAATTTAATGGCACTCATTCATTGGGAACATGCCATAACACGGTTTTGCAACTTCATCTAAAGACAATCAAAACTTAAATTAAAGCTAAAAGATGTGCTATCAAAACATGGTAAGATTAATACATCCTATTTGTTTGTTGAGTTGAAAACTTTAATAAACAAGCAAAATTAAGCATCCAGACAAAATCAGTAAATAGTTGTTTTTATATGACAAGGAGCTATGGAGTTGCTATGACACTTAGTCTTATAGTTGTTGCATATGTATTAGGCTATAGATGGCATAGTATATTACCTGTGTATCATGCTCAACACAATGTGCATTTGTCAATAGTTTCTCATCCCCAATCATAAATGCACTGTAATAAGGAAAATACAATTATCTCCATTTAAGAAAGAAGAAGAATTCCAATTTTTTTAGGGGAAAAGATAATAGGAGAAGATTTTCAAACCTTGCCTGCCAGAACTTGTATATTCTCTTTGTTTTTGCCAAGGAAGAGAATAGTCAGGTGCAATAAACTTAAAATTATTTAAGAAACAAAGTGGTTGGATGTAATAGATTGTGCAAATATTTTTGCATTTAAAAGATAGAATTCATGATCACTGAACTCCAAACAGAAAATATCTGTGTTCAATGCTCATGAATCCTACCACTAAAAAATTAAATACAAGAGTTTACTTTACCTTTACACAGCATTAAGAAAAGCTGCACCTTGAAGATTTCCTGGTTCAACCTAAAATTGAGAACAAAGCACCTAAAACTATCAAAATAAGGTTAAAGGTAGAATTCTTTGATATCATCTTTTCTTCACTATGAAAAAAAAAAAGGGGTAGAAGATCACTTTTATTTTTGATACGGTACCTTCCAATTCAAACATTGCCTTTCATTTTTATTATTTTCTCATAATAAACCATCTTAAAACACTTGCTACTTCCTACCTCGTCTATGGCACCACAAAATAGCTTGAGCTTGACTAAATTATCTTCATATTTTGCATTAAAAAGAGCAAATTCCAAACTAATACTTCACTTCCACACAATATTATCCGACCTAAACAAACAAGAAATTGAATTCTTAACCAAAAAAAAAAAACAAATGCTGAACTTTTCAATACCTTCAAATCATACTGCAACTCTTTCTTGTCCTTCCTTTGCATTCCAAATTTATAACCTGCTGGTTGAGTTTTTCCTGTATCAACACTGCCTTTGTAGCTTTCTGCATACGAATAAGACCTTCCATCCTTTGATTAATGGTTGGCTTGGAACAAAAAGGGAAAAAAAAAAACATAAAAAGGAAGAGAGGAAAAGAAAAAAGAAAAGAAGAAACAAAAAAAAAAAAAAGACGTAACATCTTTTGATGAAGGAGAAGAGAAGAAGTGAGGAAAAGCCAAAAGAAAAGAATAAAAAAAAAAAAGGGTTTTTACAGGGGAAAAACATTGTAAAGAGATGGTGGGAAAGAAAGGAAAAAAATAAAAAAGACAGGGTTTTGATAGGGAAAAAAAATTGCAGAGATGTGGTGGAAAAGAAAGGAAATAAAAAAAGAAAAAGAAAAGGAAGTGAGCAAAAGACAAAAGAAGGGAAGGAAAAAAAAAAAAGAAAAAGAAAAGCTGGGTTTTGACAGCCGAAAGAAAATTGCAGAGAGGTGATGGAAAAAAAAAAAAGAACATGAGCAAAAGACAAAAGCAAGGAAGAAAAAACAAACAAAAAACCAAAAAAGAAGTAAAACGTCTCGATAAAGGAGAAGATAAGAGCAAGTTTGCATAAGTATACTTTGTAGGAGTTTTTGGAAGACTGAAGAAGTTTTCGAGAAATAAAGAAAAAACAAACAAAAAAAGGTTTAATTTGGACATAAAGGTATTTTAGGATTTTTAAAAAATGAGAGGATAAAATAAAAAAGATGAAGGAGGAAGGGGTATATTTCGTTAAGGGCCAGTGGGCCAAATTCCCTTAATAATAAATAAATGGGCCCAAATAAAAAATAGGCCCAAATGGGTTCATTCTAGAAGCAGACTGACCCACAATCAAGCCCAATTTTATTGGGTCAAGCTCTTTTTTGGGCACAAGGGCCAAGCTTAACTGGACTACAAATCTTTAGTACCAAAGTGGGCTTTTTTATTATTTTAAATAAAATCTATAAAATAATTTATTGTTTTGTTCAATTTATTGCATCAGGTTAGGGGTGGTAATTTGGGCCATGATACGGCAACACAATTTGAAAATAACACAAAATAAATAGGTTTGAGTTTATCATAAATGGATTCAGATCAATCAGTTTAACATGCTTATTAATCGGGTCATTTTTCAATTGACCAGTTTAACTAGAAATTAACCTGTTATAACCCATTTATTAAACATGTCAGTTTCAACCCAACATAATTATATACCTATTACAACCTATTTAAATTTAATTTTAAATTATAATTTTACCCATAATATATTATTTAATAAATAAATAATATTTTAAATTAAAAAACTTTATAAATGTAATTTTTTATAAAAGCACATGTATTGAGATTTATGTATTGTAAATTAAGATTTGCAAATATAATTTGAAGGTATATTACTATGAAATTTAAATATTGTATCTTAATTTTTTAATACTTCAATTATTTTCATGTTGTTTTTTTAATTATTATTTTTAGATCATTTTCAAATAGGGAGCTTGATTTTCAAGCTAGCAGAATAGATATACTAATAAACAAGTTCATTTTCAATAAATAGGTTAATTTTGGATTAATAGGTGTATTTTTAATAATTTTCAATCCGGGTACTGGTTCTGATACCATCTATGACAGCCTAGCCCAGACCACCTGCATGCAGATATTGTCCTCTTTGGGCCTGGGAAATCTTCTTACAACCCAGCCCTTAAGGGTTTAAAACGCGTCTGCAAGGTAGAGGTATCCACATGCTTATAAGTCATGTTTCGTTCCCCTTTCCAACCGATGTGGGATCTCACAGAACACGCAGTAGATGCTGATAGATCTCCTTCTCATCCTAATTTCAAGCCGCAGGTATGCCTAGCTTTTCATTCGAAACTGTGCCCTTTTTTGTTTTTTTTTTTTTTTTTTAAAGTTTCCTTCAAAGTCTTTGAATGGAATTTTCTATTTAGTGGCTCCGCTAGCTCATACTTTGAATGGAAACTATCATTATTTTTTCCTCTCAAAAGGGGAAAAGAAAAAAAAATTTCAAAATTTGTATTTTAATATGGGAATATTGTAATTAATCTTCAAAAAATATGTAAACAAAAAAATTGCATTTAGGCAAAAAAGAAAAAAAAGAACAAATTTTTTTTATTCATTTATCGTACATAGGCATGTTCTGAGCACAGACTTTACCTTGGTAGTTTTCCCCAATTTGAAGTCTATGACTGTTTACAACAAGAAGCTCATGTTCCCAAATTACAATATAATTAATAGATCTTTTCCACTAAAGCTGCCAAGCCTTTCTCTTCTTTCCCTTGAAACTCTCTAAAGCATGGCATTTAACGCTCTTGAAGGTTTGGGTTTAGCCAAGCCCATAACCACTATGATTACGATGATGATGCAGAAGAAACCTGTGGTTTTATACCACTATCCAGACAAAGCTTTTGCAGTTTTAGCAGCTCACCTCTTCTTCTTTGCTACTTGTCTTCTGGTGATGTTCTTCCGCAACACCGTCTGCAACCCCATCGCTTCCAATCAGCTCCCTCTAGCCATAATCAGCAATATTTACCTTCTAGACTTCGTGGATCCGTCTGGGTTTGTTCAGGAAATCTCTTCCAAGGTCAGCAGAGTGGTGGTTTTGGATCACTACAAGACCGCAGTGGATTGCGGTGAGAATTCTTGTTCAGTTGGTGAGAATGTGGAAAGGGTTATTGATATCCGGAGGAGTGGAGCTACTATTGTTTTTGATTATTTCGAGGAAAGAGCTGGTAGTG
Source organism: Ziziphus jujuba (assembly GCF_031755915.1). Classification (NCBI taxonomy): domain Eukaryota; kingdom Viridiplantae; phylum Streptophyta; class Magnoliopsida; order Rosales; family Rhamnaceae; genus Ziziphus; species Ziziphus jujuba. The sequence continues at coordinate 26,990,052 of NC_083387.1, read as the reverse complement.
GTCTAAAAGATTTGAATGTTGTTTCGATGCGGGTTTGATCTTTGAATCCATC